>NC_091834.1:34150208-34807285 GCF_037783145.1 Equus przewalskii | reverse complement strand
GTGACTTGCTCAGAGCAGGCATTTGAGGAGGCAGGAAGGAAGAGACTACAATGGTGGTTATGGAGCAAAGAACGGCCATACAGGAGATGAAATTAGAGGGCCTTTGAAATGGATCACATCAGGGCCCTCTTGGGAAAACTAAGGAGGTTTAAGGGTCTGGCCCTTTGCCTCAATTTTCAACAACTCTGGGGCACTCTGTAGGATCAGCTGAGGCTTCAGGTACAACCTCATCGCAGGTCAGTTTCTCTCTCTGCTCAACCCTGCCTTACTCCCTTCCTTGCAGGTTTATCTCCTGAAGCACTCCCCAACACACCTGCATGCAACTCTGCCTCCACATTTGTTTTCAGGGCACCCAAGCTAACACTGTGTTAAACAGGACCAATCCAGTGGCAGAATGTAGGAGAGATTGAAATGAGGGGCATGTGAATCAGAGGGGCCCAGAAAGGAAATTATTTCAAGGACTATCACTACTTTATACCAGATAGTATAACAGCAATGAAAGTGAAAAGGACAGTGAAGAAAGTGGTAGACATTTTGATGAAAAATCTACAAACATGGTGACAGCTTACTTATGAGGAGAGAGAGGAGTCTAACATAACATGACCCTGGCACAACAACTTTATTTTCTCTCAGTCAATGAAAACAATGCTAACCCTGAATGAAATGAGATAATTGGTCTGGGGCGTTCAAAATAGACTTTGGTTTGGTCATGCTGAGTTGGAGATAGCAGCAGTACATTCAACAAGAGTTATGCTAGGTTGTCTGAATTTGGAGGCTGAGGCCGTCAAGGCTAGAGATGTGGATTGGGAATCAGCACAGAGAGGTGACACAGTGTCGATGAACTCCCATGAGTATGTGAGGAGAGTCAAGTCCATGGGTGTGCGGTATGCCCACAGGAAGGAAAAAGAAGAGAAAGCCTCCACAGAGAAGAGAGGAGACTTTAAGATGTCAGATTTAGCAAATAAATATACAATACAGGTTGCCCAGTTAAAATACTCCAAGGGTTACACAATCTTCAGTGGTAGCAGCAGTGTCAAATTACAAAATGGGGGGCTAGCCTCATGGCCAAGTGGTTAAGTTTGCGTGCTCCGCTTCGGCGGCCCAGGGTTTGGATCCTGAGCACGGACATGGCACAGCTCATTAGGCCATGTTGAGGTGGCGACCCACACGCCACAACTAGAAGGACCCACAGCTAAAAAAAATATACAACTATGTACTGGGGGAATTTGAGGAGAAAAAAACGAGCAGAAAAAAAAAAGAAGATTGGCAACAGTTGTTACAGGTGCCAATCTTTAAGGAAAAAAAATTACAAAATGGTGCTAAGGGTGACTAAAAATTTGAAAAAGTTACGAGTTTTTGCTAAGTGGAAGTCACTGGTAACCTTTAAGGAAAAACATTCTAGTTTTTCTTTGAAAAGTTCTACAAAAGATTAATTGATTCCTATGTTTAATTACTATGTGAGCTTTCTTAATTTGCTTTCTGATTAAATTATTCTTTCACAAAATTAACTCGAGGTGGGGGTTTCATTGCCCCTCAGAGAAAGGGCAAATGTTGAGCATGAGAAGTCCTCGTCTTCCTACCGGGGGAAGGTTAATACTCCTCAAAAAGCTAGATGCTCTCAAAGACTGGTTTTCCTCATTTATATATGCACTATAAATAACCACTTAAAACCTTAGAAATGTGTTCTCTCTCTTCTCTAACAGCTACAAATTGCTTAGAGTAATTCTATGAACTCAGGGGGCCCATAGCAATTAAAAAGAAGACAGTTTCCTACATGTTTATTTCTATGAAGTTTTTTAAAAAATCACACTCACCAGGGAAACGAAAGACATAAATTTCACTTATTCAACATGAATTATATAAATAAGTTTTTAATTTTCAGGGATGTGTTAATCTATATATTCACGTGCATGTATACAGAAAGGACTATATCCTGGAAGTCTTAGCATTAAAGAAAGTTTGATAGATATCCTCTGGGTCATATATGCATAACAAATCATTTCAGTTACTTCCCTGTAAACAAATAAAAATAAACATTCTTCATAAGAAAAGTCTATAGGTTTGAAAATCTCAGCTCTTGACTGTCATCTCAAATTTGCTTTTGTATTATACTAGATCTCTGAAATATAAAAGGCCATATACTGCCCTCCAATGACACATAAAGCTTCTACCAAGAACTCCTTGCACAGACCAAAGTAATATATCACCGTACTTAGGGATTTGCCTAGATGCTTTATGAAAGCCAAAAGCAATACCCAGGTATATCAAATCATTGAAATAATATGCCCACATATTTTCATGGTCATATTTTTACTCCAAGTACAGCAATATGTATTATAATATGGTAGCAAATGAAAAGTTTGGATAACAAATAATATATATACACAAAAAATATTGGCCATTTCTTCTTTGTGGGTTTTAAGATTTTATTTGACTCAAAACATTTTAGATTGATGAAGGTTTTACTTAAAGCAGTAAGGCAGGACTTCCTGTTAAACACTGAAAATTTAATCCCAGTAATTTTTCCATCTCAAGTATAAAATGTAAAGTTGAGGGAAAATATTCCTAACATACAAGTTTACTATCATTCGTTTGCTCAGAATATTTTTATGACTTTATTTTTCATGGTTTGGTAAATCTGAAATTATAATAGCATAGGATTGTTGGCTAATATTTTCAATAATCTACTACTGAGGTAAAAATCTTCTGGAAATATAAGAAGTATCTAGTAGTACTATTCCCCAAGCAGTAGCTAACCTACCAGAGATCTTCAATTCTGAAAACTTTCAAGCACGCATTTGAAAACCGAAGTGTGAGATAAGTGGCTGTACTTTCATGCTTTTCCATTTCACTTTGATTTAGCTGCCCTGATAGAGGAATACTTTAAAAATATTTTCTTCTGTGCTCATTCTTCCCCCATACGCAGTACCAATAAGTTCTGCTATACGTATTAACTATCTTATGAAATGGCAGGATGTCCAGTATTTGGTTAATTTATGTTCTTAAAATTTAATTGGTTATGGGTGAATCCCTGCCAGGCAAGTTTTGATTGTTTTCTAATACATTCACGATTCTGCTAGAGAAGACTGCACATGTTAGGCTAGGAAAGGAAACCTGGGGCAGGAGTTGGGGTACCAGAACGCAGTTCTGGGCCAGGCAAGTAGCAAACCACTTAAGGGCTAAGTCTTAACCTCCATGATCCTGCCTCTGGGAAGCAGCTCATCCTACTGTCGAGAGCTGCAGAGGCAGATGGACCTAGGTTTGAATCCATCTGGTAATCAATCCTGTGGGTTCACAATCTGCTGGTTAGAATGGGTAGGTGGTAGGAGTTACTGGTTCCCTGCACCACTATCAACCATCTGCAACATCCCAAATGTATTAACGGTAAGAGGGGCAGAGGGAAAGACCTACTCCAGATGCAAATCAACTCTGGAATTCTCGGAGAGAGTAGAAATTTTACTTCCCACAAGGCTTACAATCTTTATAGTATAAGTAAAGGCATTTGGAAAGCAATGATACACACAACTATTTATTAAATGACTACTATACATTTAGGACTTTTAAAAAATATCACCCAGGGGCTGGCCCGGTGCCACAGGGGTGAAGTTCGCACCCTCGGCTTCGGCAGCCTGGGGTTTACCGGTTCAGATCCTGGGTGTGGACATGGCACCACTTATCAAGCCATGCTGTGGCAGGTGTCCCACATATAAAGTAGAGGGAGATGGGCATGGATGTTAGCTCAGGGTCAATCTTCCTCAGCAAAAAAAAAAAAAAAAAAAAAAGGATTGGTGGCAGATGCTAGGCCTAATCTTCCTCAAAAAGAAGACAATATCACCCAGGTCATCTTAAATAAACAAACCCAGCCAATCTGCTGCTCGCCATGGAAACTGCCTCAAATCTCTGGCAAAAAAGTTTTAAAAAGATACCCCTACAGAAAAATTAATCCTGGTCTTCATCAAGAGAAGTTTATATTCATAAGTACTTCTATGACACCAAGTGGTCATCACTAAAACTGACCCCTGTTGCTGGGTCCTGCCCACACTAGCCCTAAACTTTAGGACAGAAGGAAGGAGTATCAGCTCACAGACAGAGGACAGAACCACTGCCAAGTTCTTGCTTATTGTTTCCTTTAACTCTTTTTCTTGGGCCCTGTTCAAATTGTTAGGGTTTTTAAAAAAGTGCTATTATCAACTCAATTCTCATGAGTATACTCAGGGACTTGACTGAAATGGCAGGTGTCCAAAAAATACAAATGTCCTACACTAAAATTCTCTTTAACTTTCTACTTCTACACTTCTCCCACAATAAACTATATGGTACATTTTCTCCACATATGGTATTAATTTGTTTCCTAAAAAATTAAAATAGGAATTGTTTGATGGTCTTTTTAAGAGGTCCACTACCTTCCAAAATCTCGGAAGAAAATGAAAAATACAGAGAAACCTAAATGACATATGTTTTTGGCACTTCCCGCTAAGAACAGATATGATCTGTGGTGAGAGCTGCATTTCAGAGACATGATTCACTGCCAGGTCTCTGAGCATCTTCTCTGCAGTAATGACTTTCACTCCAGGCCTGGACTCCCCTGGTCTTGGTAGATCAAACTACCTATTGAACTCTCTAGGACTCAGTTTGTTGTTTTGTAAAATAAAGAAACCAGATGATATAATCACTAACATTCTTCTCGGCTCTAAAATTCTGTGATTTGGTGATTTCTACTGGGATAGATGGCTGTCACCTCAGGTTCAGCATACGTAACATCTATTCAATCACTTTGACCCTAAAACTGCTGCCACTTCTGGCTTCCTGTTTCTGTAAATAGTTCTCAAACATCAACCTCAAACTCACCCTTGCATAAGACACTCATTATTCTCAGCTCCTTACCAATCCCCCTCAACTAGACACATTCTTCCTTTTCAGTGTCTTGTTCTATCTCCTCTTCCCCAGGCTTCATGACATTCTCTTACAGATCCCCGGTCTCTTAGTTTTTTCCCCTCACCAATTATGCCAGACATTCTGGCCATATTAACAATCCACAATCAACAATGAAACTCACACTATGGTAATAAACGCAAGAGTAATAAAAAACAATTAAAAAGAACAGAAGACCTAGAAACTAAGACTCTGCACAGAACAATAACAGATTATCTTTTTAGTAGAATAACAGTGAACACAAGAACAGCTAGAGTTTTCATCAGAAAACATTTAGGAGCAACTCACACGCCATTCTATGCCAGTCAAACTGGTGATGGGGTTGCATGTGGGAGGAAGTGAGATTTCCTACCTTAGCCAGCTACCCTAGTGGGCAGGCCTTTGTCTGTTCATTTCTTCTTCTATGAATCCTATCTATCTGCTATGGTGTGAATGTTTGTGCCCCACCTCCCCCACAAATTCATAGGTTGCAATCCTAACCCCTGAAGGTGCTGATATTAATAGGTGGGGTTTTTAGGAAGTGATTAGGTCATGAGGATGTTGCCCTCAAGAATGGGATTAATGCTGTTTAAAAAAGAGATCCCATGGAGCTCTCTAGCCTCTTCAACCATAGAAGGAAACAAGAGGTCTGTGATCTGGAAGCAGGCTTCACCAACCATCCTGACACCCTGATCTTGGACTTACAGCCTCCAGAACTGTGAGCAATAAATTTCTGCAGTTTATAAGCTACCTAGTCTCTGGTATTTTTTTATAGCAGCCCAAACTGACTAAGACACTATCACTTCAGATCAGTCCAAATCCCATCTCTTATATGACCACACCAGATATCTCTTTCCCTTTTAATTCAAAACTACTATAACCTTTTTTCATTATTGCTTAAATTCCATCAATATACTCACTGAACCCTGGGTTAGCTCTATTTTGGCAGCAGTAGGGAAAGAGCTGGGATATGACTAGTCAATGCTTGCTTCACACCACAACTCTCAGAATTTAAAGGCCCAAGAGCTTATCAATAGTTTACAATTGAACACAATTGACCTGTCATAAAGTATAACGCAGACATGCTAAAAGATAAGCACATCAGTGAACAACAACAGGACAAGCAAGCAAAAAGAGAACAAAGAGAAAAAGATTCTATCTGTGAAGCCAGAGAAGTTTCAAGGAAGAGATGGAACTTTAACACAGTCTTAAAAGATGGTCACAGCAGAGTTGGGGAGGGGTTGGGAGGACTCAGGCTTGAGAAAGGCAAGGGACATTCCTTCCTCCAAGATACAGCTTCCCTGGCTGCTTCTCCACTATGGAGTCATAAAAGTTCAACTTGTCAGTTGCCATTTACAATAAGCTTCTTGGCTGCACAAGTTATACAGCAATGTTTTGCTTGTATTGGGCTATTTTTATCTCACTGAACAAACAGTATATTGTAATCAAAGCTGTTTATCAAAAACTGACAGCAATGACATATAGCTTCAAAAAGTTCTTTGGTGCAATCTTAGAGGATGTCTCTTTTCCTTCTTCCAAGTGGTCAGGGCAGGTCAATTCAGCACACAGACGCTGTTCCTACTCCCTGTTCTCTGCCTTCCTGGAACAATGAAGGTTATAATATCACTGACGTCAACACCGTTAACTGGAAGACTTAATTTCCAACAAGTGACTGCAATGATGATTTTTTTTAAAGTTCTAATGTAAAATGTGGCCCATGTTTCCTGTAATGACAAGACAGGGGGTAACACCAACAGGAGACCCTCAAAACCTTCCTTCTGACCAGCTGACGTCAACACAGCTCAGACGTCACCTCTTCCATGATTAGTTTAAAGGCTCTGGGACGTACCAATAGCACCCACCTCACTCTTTCCTCTCAGTAGACTTTTGTAATTACAGTCCTATAATTCAACTGATAACATGTTTCTCTTTCTCCACGAACAAATGTTAAGATCTTTGAGAACAGGAGATATCAGTTTTTATACAGTAGTCCCCCCTTATCCACGGGGAATATGTTCCAAGACCTCCAGTGGATGCCTGAAATCACAGATGGTACTGAACTCTATGTATACTATGTTTTTTTCCTATACATACATTCTTATGATAAAGTTTAACTTATAAATTAGTCACAGTAAGAGATTAACAACAATAGCTAATACTAAAACAGAACAATTATAACAATATACTGTAATAAAAGTTACCATAGATCTTAACAACCTCAGCAGATGATTTTTTTTCTTTCCTTATTAGGTCAAGAACTTTCACCTTTTCACTTAAAGAAAGCACTTTATGGCTTTTCTTTGGCATATCAGAATTGCCAGCCTTTCTTGTACTTTGGAGTCATTATTAGTAAAATAAGGGTTACTTAAACACAAGTACTACGAAATCGCAACAGTCAATCTGCTAACTGAGAGGGCTACTAACTGACTAATGGGCAGATAGCATATACAGCGTGGATACTCTGAATAAAGGGATGATTCACGTCCCAGGCGGGACCGAGTATAAAATTCTATGATTTTCATAAATCTATAGATCTGCAGCCATTGCTATAACTCAGATTTGTCCAACCATAAGGACAATCTAGCACTGGAATAACTTCATTTCATCAGAGACTTGTGACAGTTTACAGTCAATCCCCACTCTCAACTCCAGTCCCAGGCAACCATCGATCTGCTTTCTGTCTTTATTGATTTGCCTTTTCTGGAAATGTTACATATATATTACCAGGCCTATAGAGCTGAGCATAATATTTTCACAGTTCAAACACGTCAAAGTATGTTACCAGTAGTTAGCGCCTTTTCATTGCTGTGTGGATCGACAGTTTATCAATTTAACAATTGATGGACAGTAGATTGTTTCCTGATTTTGGCTATTCTGCATGGAAATCTTAGGAACATTCATATACACGTCTTTGTGTGGACGTATGTTTTTTTTTTTACTGGGTAGATAACACCACAAGTGGAAATTCTGGATCATATGGTAATTAATATTCAACTATTTAAAAAACTGTCAAAGTGTTTTCCAAAGTGGCTGTAACATTCGATATTTGCACCAGCAGTATATGATAGGTCCAGTTACTCCATATCCTTGCCAACACTTGGTATTGTTGGTCTTTTCGATTATAGCCATTGTATTGGATAGATAGGCATATCTCACTGTGGTTTTAATTTTCATTTCATTTATGACTAATAACTTTGAGTATCATTTCATAGGATTATTAGCCATTCATACGTCTTCTTTAGTGAAACATCTATTCAAATTGTTTGCCCATTTAAAAATTTGGGGAGGTCTTCTCATTACTGAGTTTTATATATTTTATATATTTTACATATTTTTCCTATAAACCCTTTATCAGGTATATTATTTGGAAACATTTTTTCTCAGTGTGCCACTGATCTGAAAATGCCTTTAGTCTTCTTCCTTTTTTGTGAGGAAGATTAGGCCTGAGCTAACATCCACTGCCAATTCTCCTCATCCCTATTTTTTGCTGAGGAATATTGGCCCTGGGCAAACATCTGTGCCCATCCTCCTCTATTTTATACGTGGTACGCCTGCTACAGCATAGCTTGATAAGCAGTGCATAGGTCCATGCCTGGGATCTGAACATGCAAACCCCAGGCCGCCAAAGCAGAGCTCGAACTTAACCACTACACCACTGGTCCAGCCCCTTTAGTCTTCAGTTTTAAAGGACAGTTTTGTTGGATGTGGAATTCTTGGTTTACAGGGTGTTCTGTTTTGATTTCAAGTATTTTGAATATGCCATTACATTGCCTTCTTGCTTCCACTGGTTTAGATGAGAGGTTCAACCTTAAACATATTTTTTTTTTCCTGCATGTAATGACTTGCTTTATTTCTATTGCTTTCAAGATTTTCTCTTTGTCTTTCAACAGTTAGACTATGATAGGTCTAGATTTGGGTCTTTTTATGTTTCTCCAAATATTGGTTGACTTATCTCCTTGGATTAATAGACTAATCATATTTTTCAATATATTTAGTCAGTTTTTGGCAATTATTTCTTTAAATATGTTTTTGCCCCTTTCTGTCTCTCTGTCCTCTCTTTCTGGGACTGTCAAATTCCTTTCCAATATACATGACGTATCTATTTTTCCAATGATCATTAAAAAATCTCCTTGTTTACTATCATTCTTGAATATTCTTTTTTTTTTAAGATTGGCACCTGAGCTAACAACTGTTGCCAATCTTCCTTTTTTTTTTTTTTTCTGCTTAGCTTTATCTTCCCAAACCCCCCATATATAGTTGCATATCATAGTTGCAGGTCCTCCTAGTTGTGGGATGTGGGACGCCGCCTCAACTTGGCCTGACAAGCAGTGCCATGTCCGCGCCCAGGATCCAAACCCTGGGCTGCCACAGTGGAGCACGCAAACTTAACCACTCGGCCACGGAGCCAGCCCCATGAATATTCTTAAACATTCAAGGAAATTTACCTTAATCTAAAGCTTGAAGATAAATGAAACTAAATCTTGTCAGTGATTATGACATTTGTCATGAATTAATTACCGTTCACAGTTTCTCATCTTTTGACTATTTCTATGTCACTAGATAGTACACAGCTTAGGTATAATATAATAGCTTCTCAAATACTGAGAAGTGACAAAGCTATACCAATGGATTTCATTTTTATAAAGCAACTTGTGGTAGCTATGATAATTATCATCATGACAAGCAGTTTAAATGTAGATTATGGATTCTCATCAGTTTTTTTTTTTTTTTTTGAGGAAAATTAGCCCTGAGCTAACATCCACCGCCAATCCTTCTCTTTTTCTGAGGAAGATTGGCCCGAAGCTAACATCTGTGCCTGTCTTCCTCTATTTTATATGTAGGATGCTTGCCACAGCATGGCTTGATAAGTAGTGCATAGGTCCCCTCCCGGGATCCAAATTGGCAAACCCCAGGCTGTCGAAGCAGAGAGAGCGAACTTAACTGCTACGCCACTGGACTGGCCTTCCCATCACTGTTTTCAATTAGCCAAGAAATTTTAAAGAGAAGAAAGTATCATCTTTGAACCAAACACTTTAGTTAAAAGACTCTAGTTAAAATTTTAACTTACCAGTTTACTAGTAAATTGTGTGACACAGGGCAATTTATTTATCTCTAGACCTCAATTACCTCATCTGTAATATGGAGATATTGATACCTTTATATAATACAGGATTATTGTGGGAATTAAATAGGTAGCATTTTTAAAAGGTTAGCATGGGAGGTACTGAAAAAGTCCATGGAGATTTTTAGCCAGTTATAAATGCCTTCAGATTAGAACTAGTTATATAATCCTTCGAAAAATGTTTTAAATATGCATGTATCATAGCTCAATTTATAGTTCCAATAAGATATTTTTATTTATATTTCCAAATACAATTTGAAATCTATATTTCCAAATAAAAATATGATAAAATGTAATATAACATTTTTACAAATTTAGAGCAGACAAGAAATGTCACTTGATTTAAAAACACTTTATCCTTTAAATACATGAAAAAGAAAACATATGATTTTCATAGTTTTTAAAGTCACATGATTTAACAGCTTGCAAATTTTTTGTTGACATCAATTGGCAGACACCCATCAAATTACTCAGATTTACAAAGAATAACAATTTTGGCAATTTTCATAAGCTTACTTAGAATCAAAGTCTAGACTCATGGATTTTTATTTTCCATTTAAAAAAATTTTGCCTGTCAATTGTTAAATGTTCTGAAGCAATTCATGTTAATTTTTTCAGTGACAGACATAAAGGGTCATTATTAGAAGTTTTAATAGTAATATTTTAAACACAATAAATATGCATCATATTACAGCATGTATGTATGAAGAGTAGTGATACAACTATAGATCTATTTTCAAGTAAAGATTGATGCTGATACTATTATTTTAATCATGAAGCCATAAGATCATATAGTCCCAAACCTTGCATTTCAAATATGAAGAAACCAAAGGTGAAATACGTTAAGTGACTCACTCACAATCACAAAGTTAGTGGTTAGTCTTTACCAAGACTTAAAATTTTCCAGATTTAAATTTAAGATGCAAAACCATGCAGAGCAAAATGGCAGGGTGAGTTGACCTGGGATTCTCTCCCCTCCAAGATACAACAAAAGATTGGAAGAACTGAATTTCAGAGAATAAACATAATGCCAGCTCGTTAAAGACCTACAATACCAAGAAGGCGGAGATCATAAACCTTGCTTACACCTTCGGAGGCGCTGGAACGGTAGGAGAGAACATCGCTCCCTCCCCTAGAGTCTGCGATCGCTGTGGCGCAGGTCGGGAAGGAGCGGGGGAGGGGCCGGGCGACGGGGGGATCATCCAGGACTCCTGCCGCTGATTCAGTGGAGACCCGCTGCCGGGGGGAAAGCTTCCAGCCGCGGGGTCCGCATAAATCAAGGGCCTTGGGAGACCAGAGAACAGAACTGATCTGAACCCAGACCCGGCGTGTGAGTAACAGCCCCTGCCCCCCAGCAAAGCCAGTGGGCGCAGCCATCTTGCCCCAAGGCGGAGAGCTAACACGCTGCTCTCGACCCCCATCTAGTGGCGATAGGCTGTAACTGCAACTGAATTCTATCCCCATGAGAAAAAACCGCTCTTCTACCATCCAGCAATTTATAAAAACCCCAGACCAGAAGGAAAACAATAAAAACACAGAATTAAGTCCTGAGGACTTGGAATTAGGTAAACTAAGTGATAGTGAATTCAGAGCAGCTATAATCAAAAAACTCAATGAGGCAGAGAGAAAGATAGAGAAACAAGCCGAGTTCTGGAGTTACTTCACAAAAGAGATTGAAATCATAAAGAAGAATCAAACAGAATTACTTGAGATGAAAAACACAATGGACCAGATAAAACAGAATACAGATTCCCTGAATGCCCATGTAGACAACCTAGAGGAGCAAATCAGCATAATCGAGGACAGACAGGCTGAATGGTGCCAGACAGAGGAAGAAAGAGAACTAAGAATTAAAAAAAATGAGGAAAATCTCCGAGCGATAATGGATTCAATGAGCAGTAAGAACATAAGGATCATAGGAATTCCCAAGAATATGGAAAAGGAAAATGGAGCAGAAAGTGTGCTTAACGAAATTATTGAAGAGAACTTCCCAAATCTAGGGATCAATGGAGAAATGTGTGTAGAGGAGGGTTTTAGATCTCCTAGATTTGTCAATGTAAAAAGACCCACCGCAAGGCACATAATAGTAAAGTTGGCAAATAGGAATGATAAGGAAAGAATACTCAGGGAAGTAAGAAAAAAAAAGAGAATAACCTATAAAGGAGCCACTATCAGACTGTCAGCAGATTTCTCTACAGAAACCCTACAAGCTAGGAGAGAATGGAGTGATATATTCAAAGCTTTAAAGGATAAAAACCTTCAGCCAAGACTACTCTATCCAGCAAGAATTTCCTTCAGATATGAGGGAGAAATTAAATCTTTTCCAGACAAACAAAAGTTAAGGGAATTTGTAACTAAAAGCCCTCCATTACAAGAAATCCTCAAGAAGGCTCTCATACTTGAAAAAAGAAAAAAGGGAGAAAGGGGACACAATCCACAGACTAGGGAGACCGATGCATAGAACCAGAACAGGATAGCAATTATTCAATTATAGCATTAGGGTGAAGGTAAGGAAACTACCAAAACAAGGACGATCTTAGCACTCTAACTACAAATTAATAAGACGAGTTGGAATAAAAAATGAAAATAATTATTTAGGAGGGGAAGAGCAAAGGGTCTAAATCAGTATTGGTCGAGTAAGTAAGAGACCACCAGAGAATAGACTATATTATACACGAGATTCTAAATACAAACTTCAAGGTAGACACTAAAATAAAGTACAGAACAGAGTCACAAATGATAGATAAGGAAAAATCTAAGAAACCCAGCATAAGAAATTGCAGTAGTAAATGGGTAGTCTAAAGCACACAGGAAAAGAAACACAGGAAAACAAGATAATGAGCGACAGATTGACAGCATTAAGTCCACATGCATCAATAATCACTCTCAATGTGAACGGATTGAACTCTCCAATAAAAAGACACAGAGTGGCAAAATGGATTAAAGAACAAGATCCAACAATTTGTTGCCTCCAGGAAACACACCTCAGCCCCAAGGACAAACACAGACTCAGGGTGAAGGGGTGGAGGACAATACTTCAAGCAAATAGCAAGGAAAAAAGGCAGGTGTTGCAATTCTCATATCAGACCAAGTGGATTTCAAAATAAGACAGGTAAAGAGAGACACACAGGGACAATATATAATGATCAAAGGGACACTTCATCAAGAAGAAATAACGCTTATAAATATCTATGCACCCAACACAGGAGCACCAAGATTCATAAAGCAACTATTAACAGACCTAAAGGAAGATGTTAAAAACAACACAATAATAGTAGGGGACCTCAACACCCCACTCACATCAATGGACAGATCATCCAGACAGGAAATCAACAAGGAAATAGTGGAGCTGAATGAAAAACTAAAGCAATTGGACTTAATAGACATATATAGATCACTCCACCCTGAATGAGCTGAATACACATTCTTCACAAGTGCACATGGAGCATTCTCTAGGATAGACCATATGTTGGGAAACAAGGCAAGCCTCTACAAATTTAAAATAATTAAAATAATAACAAGCATCTTCTCAGATCATAGTGCTATAAGGCTAGAAATTAATTACAAGAAAAAAGCTGAGAAAGGCACAAACATGTGGAGACTAAACAACACACTACTGAACAAGAAATGGAACATTGAAGAAATTAAAGAAGAAATAAAAAAATACCTGGAAACAAATGAAAATGATAGCATGCCATACCAACTCATATGGGATACAGCAAAAGCTGTATTAAGAGGAAAATTCATCGCAATACAGGCACATCTTAACAAACAAGAAAAATCCCAAATAAGCAACCTTAAAGCACACCTAACTGAACTAGAGAAAAAAAGAACAAATGAAGCCCAAAGTCAGCAGAAGGAGAGAAATAATAAAAATCAGAGCAGAAATAAATACTATTGAAACGAAAAAGGCAGTAGAAAGGATCAATGAGACAAAGAGCTGGTTCTTTGAGAAGACAAATAAAATTGACAAACCACTAGCCAGACTTACAAAGAAAAAAAGGGAGAAAGCTCAAATAAACAAAATCAGAAGTGAAAGAGAAGAAATAACAACAGACTCTGCAGAAACACAACAGATTATAAGAGAATACTACAAAAAACTATATGCCAACAGAATGGATAACCTAGAGGAAATGGATAAATTCCTGGACTCCTACAATCTCCCAAAGCTCACTCAAGAAGAGGCAGACAATTTGAACAGACCAATCACAAGGAAAGAGATTGAAACAGCAATCAAAAACATCCCAAAGAATAAAACCCCAGGACCAGATGGCTTTCCTGGGGAATTCTATCAAACTTTCAGAGAGGATTTAATACCTATCCTTTTCAAGCTATTCCAAAAAATCAGGGAAGATGGAACACTTCCTAACACAGTCTATGAGGCCAACATCACGCTGATACCAAAGCCTGACAAGTACAGCACGAAAAAGGAGAACTACAGGCCAATATCACTGATGAACACAGAAGCAAAAATCCACAACAAAATTTTGGCAACCTGAATTTACCAATTCATCAAAAAGATCATACATCATGATCAAGTGGGATTCATACCAGGGACACAGGGATGGTTCAACATCCGCAAATCAATCAACGTGATACACCACATCAACAAACTGAGGAATAAAAACCACATGATCATCTCAATAGATGCAGAGAAGGCATTTGACAAGATACAACAGCCATTTATGATAAAAACTCTGAACAAAATGGGCATAGAAGGAAACTACCTCAACATAATAAAGGCCATATACGACAAACCCATAGCCAACATCATACTCAATGGGCAAAAACTGAACCCCATCCCCCTGAAAACAGGAACGAGACAAGGATGCCCTCTATCACCACTCTTATTTAACATAGTACTGGAGGTCCTGGCCAGAGCAATCAGGCAAGAAAAAGGAATAAAAGGAATCCAAATAGGGAGGGAAGAAGTGAAACTCTCGCTGTTTGCAGACGACATGATCTTATATATAGAAAACCACAAAGAATCCATTGGAAAACTCTTAGAAGTAATCAACAACTACAGCAAAGTTGCAGGGTATAAAATCAATTTGCATAAATCAGTAGCATTTCTATACTCCAGTAATGAACCAACAGAAAAAGAACTCAAGAATACAATACCATTCACAATCGCAACAAAAATAATAAAATACCTTGGGGTAAATTTAACTAAGGAAGTGAAGGACCTAGATAATGAAAATTACAAGGCCTTTCTGAGAGAATTGGATGACGACATAAGGAGATGGAAAGACATTCCATGTACATGGATTGGAAGAATAAACATAGTTAAAATGTCCATACTACCTAAAGCAATCTACAGATTCAATGCCATCCCAATCAGAATCCCAATGACATTCTTTACAGAATTAGAACAAAGAATCCTAAAATTCATATGGGGCAACAAAAGACCCCGAATTTCTAAAGCAATCCTGAGAAAAAAGAACAAAACGGGAGGCATCACAATCCCTGACTTCAAAACATACTACAAAGCTACAGTAATCAAAACAGTATGGTACTGGTACAAAAACAGGTGCACACATCAATGGAACAGAATTGAAAGCCCGGAAATAAAACCACACATCTATGGACAGCTTATCTTTGACAAAGGAGCTGAGGGCATACAATGGAGAAAAGAAAGTCTTTTCAACAAATGGTGCTGGCAAAACTGGAAAGCCACATGTAAAAGAATGAAAATTGACCATTCTTTTTCACCATTCACCAAAATAAACTCAAAATGGATCAAAGACCTAAAGGTGAGACCTGAAACCATAAGGCTTCTGGAAGAAAACGTAGGCAGTACACTCTTTGACATCAGTATTAAAAGGATCCTTTCGGACACCATGCCTTCTCAGAGAAGGGAAACAATAGAAAGAATAAACAAATGGGACTTCATCAGACTAAAGAGCTTCTTCAAGGCAAATGAAAACAGGATTGAAACAAAAAAACAACCCACTAACTGGGAAAAAATATTTGCAAGTCATATATCTGACAAAGGCTTAATATCCATAATATATAAAGAACTCTCACAACTCAACAACAAAACATCAAACAACCCAATCAAAAAATGGGCTGGAGACATGAACAGACATTTCTCCAAAGAAGATATACGGATGGCCAATAGGCACATGAAAAGATGCTCATCATCGCTGATCATCAGGGAAATGCAAATCAAAACTACACTAAGATATCACCTTACACCCGTTAGAATGACAAAAATATCTAAAACTAATAGCAACAAATGTTGGAGAGGTTGCGGAGAAAAAGGAACCCTCATACACTGCTGGTGGGAATGCAAACTGGTGCAGCCACTATGGAAAACAGTATGGAGATTCCTCAAAAAACTAAAAATAGAACTACCATACGATCCAGCCATCCCACTACTGGGTATTTATCCAAAGAGCCTGAAGTCAGCAATCCCAAAAGTCCTGTGCACCCCAATGTTTATTACAGCACTGTTTACAATAGCCAAGACGTGGAAGCAACCTAAGTGCCCATCAACAGATGAAAGGATAAAGAAGATGTGGTACATATATACAATGGAATACTACTCAGCTGCAAAACAGAACAAAATCATTCCATTTGCAATAACATGGATGGACCTTGAGAGAATTATGTTAAGTGAAATAAACCAGCGAGAGAAAGATAATCTGTGTATGACTCCACTCATATGAGGAATTTAAAACTATGGACCAAGAACAGTTTAGTGGACACCAGGGGAAAGGTGGGGTGGGGGGTGGGCACAAAGGGTGAAGTGGTGCACCTACAACATGACTGACAAACATTAATGTACAATTGAAATTTCATAAGATTGTAACCTATCAATAACTCAATAAAAAAAAAAAATTTCCAACTTGCTGTATGGTGCTTCCCCAGCTTCACCTGTCAGCTTCTTAGTAGCCTAAAGCGGATCTATATACAATTTTGATCATATAGGTTTCTGACTCAACAGTAATGCAATAAAGTAGAACGAAAAGAAAGGGTTTGGAGTTCATTCCCTCACTCGCTCATTCATTCACTCACTCATTCAACATGTACTAAGTGGCTATTACGTGTCTGGCACTGCCCTGGCTTCGTTTAAACTCTGTATCTGCAGCTTCATTATTTGTGTGACTTTGGATAAAAATCTCTTTAGATCCCAGTTTCTTAATTACCAAAATGAAGAAAACATCAATGTTCTTCATGATGTTAAAAGACTAAATGAGATCAGGTACTTGGAAGTGACAAGTAAGATACCCAATTTAGGTACAACTATCTTGTTATCTAAATTGCACCACCATATAAACAACTGCCACATGAATGCCAGACCTCAAACTTATCGTGTCAAGATTGAACTTATTATCTTTCCCTTCCTATAACTTGCCCTGTGCCATAGTCCCTTTCTTATCATTGGCTCCTCAATCTACCCAATTACTACTGAAGCCAAAATCCTGAAAGTAATTCTGAATACCTCCATCTCCACAAAGCCCCATGTCTAGGCAAACAAGAAGCCCTACCAGGTGTCCCTTTTAAGTCCCTCCCAAACATACTCATCTCTTCTCTCTCCCTACTGCTAAGGCCTTTTTTATAGGCCCTCACCATTTTTTGCCTTAAGTACTCCAATACCTTTTAGTCTCTATAAACCAGCTGCATAACTTGAACTGAAAATAGAGAGATCCAATAAAAATCTGCACGTTGAAGGGTGAGACTACCCCACAATCCCTATCTCTTACTGAATCCCCATAATATGGGTAGCAAACTGCAATCCTCTAGGCAGGAGATTAAATAACTCTTTCCTGTAGACTCTTAAGCCTCTTCCCAAGAAAAGACCCCCACATACTGGCATTTGAGGGGCTGTGAGAAACAAAATTGGTTAATCCATCCCAACACCCTACAATGAAGCCCCTCAACGAACATTCCCTACCCAAGCACCCAGAGTTTCCAGTCAGCATATCAGTGTCTCACTCTTAAATACGAGTTGACAATCAAGAGCTCTGGGCAGCTGAAGGATGCTACCAATAAAAAAGAGAACAAAACAGGCAGAAAAAATGAAACAGAGACAATTCAGAAGAAAATTCAAAGGAACTGTATAACTTATCCTCAAAGAGATAAGAGACGATAACTCTTCCTGATCTTCTTTTGGGAGTTTCCTTAAGTTTACCATTCAAACCTTCCCCCAAATTTTTAATTCTTGTTAATGCATTTTTATTTCCAAGAAATCTTCATTATTCCTTGATTGCTTACATTTTATGGCCTCATATTTATATTTAATGGATGCAATATCCCAACAGTCCTATGAGAGTAGTAGTATCTTACAGAGGAGGAAACTTAAGGCACAGCAAGTTTAAGAGGCTTACTCAAAATCACACATTTGGTTAGGAACAGAGGCCAAATGTGATCCAGGCAGTTGGGCTTCACAGCCCAGGCTCTTAACCACGAGGTGGAACTGACTCTTGCTGGCCATTCAACTAATTGGTTAAAATCAACTGTAAAAGCCAACTGTGCAGCCTGAGCACCATCAGTATGCAATTGAGAAACCTCTAGACAAGGCGAACTCTAAAACCACACATACTTCCAAAATTAGCTCATGTAGGATTAATACACCTCAAACAATGACGGCACAATTAGTGTCTTAAAAAACATTTGCCAATAAAACAGCTGAATTCAGAAATGTCTAAGTTGAACATAGAATTACTGAATCCTAAGAGTTATGAAGACTCTCAAAAGACAACCAACTTGGGGCCGGCCCGGTGGCTCAGCGGTTAAGTTAGCACGCTCCGCTTCTCCACGGCCCAGAGCTCGCCGGTTCAGATCCCGGGCGCGGACACAGCACTGCTTGGCAAAAGACATGCTGTGGTAGGCGTCCCATGTATAAAGTAGAGGAACATGGGCATGGATGTTAGCTCAGGGCCAGTCTTCCTCAGCAAAAAGAGGTGGATTGGTAGTAGTTAGCTGAGGGCTAATCTTCCTCAAAAAAAAAAAAAAAAGACTCCTAATTTAACCCATCATCCACTGCATAGGGTCAGATATTACATTAGCACATAGGAAAAGCTCACTAAAAATTGTGATTATAATCTATGTGTTGATTTAGAAATCATTACAAGATGACGAACCATTCAAAACTCCAATATTGATAAAATACAGAGAAACAAATGGCTGCCCGCTCTCCCCCTCCCTCATCTCCTCATCTGGTTCTATTACAGAAAGAGCTTCTGCCCCAGGAGCCCCTCTTCCCATCTGTGCCCACTCTCTCGGTTCAGCTTCCAGGAGCCCAAGTGAGAGATTTCAGGTCAAGGAAAAAGGAGGGAATGGAAGGCCTGAGTTCTCTTTGGCAGATTCCTCTTCTCACCAGGAAGGTGATTGGACTAAGATGGTCTTGGCATCCAGACATTTGGAATTCGGAAATCATCTTGTCAAAGAAATGATATTATAAAGGATATTTAGGTTCTACTTGATTGTAAGAGCTATATAATTGTTTGGCTGCATATCTGGATAAAAAAGTGACTCTTGCGGAACAACGTCAGATCCCAAGCAAGATTTACACTACTTTATCTTTGAGTAAGTGTGTCTGAACTCCCAACAATCAATATACAGAATTGTGTGAGTAGACCTTTGTCATTTCACATTTACCTAGTAGCCTTAGGGATCTCCACTGTATCAGTTCTCCCTGCTTTCAACCCCAGACTAATTAGCAATGCCTCAGTCATTATCACTGCCCTGGCAGACGTAATCTCACTCCACACAAGCTACAGTTCATGAGTCATTCAATCATCCAGGAAGAGTGATACTTTTCTTAAAAAAAAAAATTCACGACAACAACAAAAGAGCCTATTTAGAAAAAAACAAAAACAAATCCCCTTGAAGAAAATTAATATGTTCATTCATTTAATATATGTAAACTTAGTAAAAAGGAAACAATGAAGAGTGTGGTCAAAACCACTATACTGGACATTTTTCTTCTAAGCTCTCCAAGGTTCAATGCAGGTCCCAATCCACAATTACCTACAAATCTGTCTGTGAAATAGAGAGGAATAAACACCTCTAGTGGGTTGAATAGTGTCTCCCAAAAATTCATGTCAACCCAGAACCTCGGAATGTGACCTTATTTGCAAACAGGGTCCTTGCAGATGTAATTAGCTGGGTTAAGATGAAGTTGTACTGTATTAAGGCAGGCCCTCAATCCAACAACCGGTGCCCCTATAAGAAAAGGAGAACACACAGAAGGGTGAAGGCCATGTGAAGACAAAGGCAGGGATTCGAATGATGCAGCAACAAGCCAAGGAACACCAAAGATTGTTGGTAGCCACCGGAAGCTGAGAGGAGGCAAGAAAGGATTTTCCCCTGGAGCCTTCAGAGGGAGCATACCCTGCTGCTACCTTGATTTTGGACTTCTGGCCTCCAGAACTATGAGAGAATACATTTCTGTTCTTTTAAGCCACCAAGTTTGCGGTAATTTATTACAGCAGCCCTAGGAAAGTAATACAACACCTCAAACATGAAATGCAAAAATGAAACTCAGATTGGATAATTACCGGTTGAACTATAACTCAGATAGCAAACCTGATATTCAATCTTCACAAGCAATTATACCAGACAGCTACAAGGAAAACAAAATTGTGTGGTTAAAAAAAATCAAAATAAATAAAGATAACGTAATGTAAGACAGATGTGATAAAGAAAATCAAATAGTAGACAAATACCAAAATTTTTAATGGCTCAACTAAAATCAGCCTTATTTTCTATTTTATAACTTTACCAAATTTATAAAAATAATATCAATAACTTAGCTAATTTATATACCAAACTTGCTGTACTATTAAAAATATTTTAATTATAATTAAATTACAATTATACAATTAATTACCAATCAAAGGATCAAATTCTTCATCTTACTAGCATTTTAATTGTTTCCAAATAAAAGAGGTATCTTTCCTTCTTAATCCCATCTTCAGTTTCTATCCACCTCTGCCTTCCTGGGTACCTCAATTTTTATCTAAAATCTAAAATGTTTCTCTAGAATTCAATAGAATGCACAACGGGGAAAAAATCAACTGAGGAATAAACCAAAGAAAAGATTCAGTTTCTGAAAAAGGAGAGAGGGGCCGGCCTGGTGGGGCCGCGGTTAAGTGCACACGTTCCGCTTCTCGGCAGCCCAGGGCTCGCCGGTTCGGATCCCAGGTGCGGACATGGCACCTCTTGGCACACCTCGCTGTGGTAGGCGTCCCACGTATAAAGCAGAGGAAGATGGGCATGGATGTTAGCTCAGGGCCAGTCTTCCTCAGCAAAGAGAGGAGGACTGGCAATAGTTAGCTCAGGGCTAATCTTCCTCAAAAAAACAAAAGAAAAAGAAAAAGAAGGGAACAAGACAGAGAAAAGCCAGGTAAAACATATGGGACATGCATTATAAAGAATCTACTCAGATGATAAGGTCCACACCTCAGAGCTGACCTTACGGGTTCTTTTCCTTCTGCCCTCCCTTCCCTCAGTACATTGCTGAGCCTACTTTTCCTTTCCTGTTGACCTTCCTTATCCCTACAGGGATGCTGCCCACTCCCAATATTTGTTGAATAATGTGCCTTCACTTTTATAAATAAGTTCTTTCCCTAAATTTTCCCCCCAAAATCTATCTTTTTTACTTACCTTAATAGCAATGATGCAAACCTCTGCATTAAACAAAAATGCAGCATAAGTTCAAATTTTCTACTTAAAATCTCTCTATCAAAGCTTAATGTTTAAGTGCGGGCTCAGGAGTGTGACCACTAAGGTTCAACTTCAACCCAACCACACGCTAGTTGTGGCCTTGGTGAGTGACTTAACCTCTCCCTGCCTAACTCTGTTCACCTTAAAGTAGAAATAATGAAAATGCACACCTTAGAGGGTTTCATGTGAATTAAGTGATACTAGGCCCTGGCTGTATATGGACAGTGTGTCAGCATTCCCTGTTCAGGGGCCGGCCCCGTGGCCGAGTGGTTAAGTTCATGCCCTCTGCTTCAGTGGCCCAGAGTTTCGCCGGTTCGGATCCTGGGCAGAGCCATGGTACTGCTCATCAGGCCATGATGAGGTGGTGTCCCACATAGCACAATCAGAAAGACTTACAGCTACAATACACAACTACGTACTGGGGGACTTTGGGGAGAAGAAGGAAAAAAAACAAGAAGACTGGCAACAGATGTTAGCTCAGGTGCCAATCTTTAAAAAAAACAAAATTCCCTGTTGATATTCTTACTATCGTAATTTGAAATTGTTCTCTTTTAGAGTATCTAGATTCTCTCTAAGCATGACGCTCACCTTGCTAAGAAAACCATTAGATTTCAAGAATCCACAAAAGGAGACAATTGGTTCTCTCACTTTCATTCCATGTCTGGGAAAATCGTAGTCAAAAAACTGCTTTGACATCTAGAACATAATATCACAGAGTAAGAACATACACAGTTTGAAGTTTTAAAGATGGGATATCGTAAGACATTTCATCTACTCCCTTTCAAAGCTTTCCTCTATCTCCTGGCTCTTTATCAGTACCATCAAAAACCATGACAATATCATGTAAGGATTTTAAATTAAAATAGAAAACCTGGCTCTCAGCACTGCTACTTAATTTCTCGAAGCTGCCATCAAAGATAGAAAGAGTTTCAAAGCACCTGGACCTGAAATAAGCCATTAAGCACTTTAGCTCTTTGAGATAAAATTCGAAGTCCAATTTTGGACATAAATCTAGGTAAGATTAGGGTTGCTTACAAGTATCTACACTTTAAGTGAAAATTATGTGTTAAAATCTAAATTCCCAGGTAAGCTTATAAGTGGCAAGCAGCCACTTGAAGACTACTGTCCTTAGTGCTTTCCAACTTTGAAATCTTCCTGCTGTTGACATTTTGTGAATGAAGAAATTGACCAAAAGGGCAGAAAAGAGGCAAACTCAAATTAAAGTGCTTCATCTCAATTAGCAAGCCATGCCACCCCCTCATCAATGTAAAAATGAACATATCCCAAGCATCTCTCACCCTCATCCTAAACATTTCAAGCTCTACCACTAGATACACAGAGGAGTTATTGTGCATGGATTTCTAGAAGTATCAATAGCAAAAGATAGTAAGCAGCAATGATAGCTTTTGCTTCCACACATAACTGGCAGAAAAATAAGACTATGAAAAGCAAGAATGAGAAGATGAGAGAGGAACAAATAACCAAAATTGACCCAGTGTTTAATTCCTCTTCTTACTATAGGATCATTTATCGCCATTAAAAATCATTCACAAGTCAGATTTTATTAGGAAAACCTCAAAATATTTTATTTGAAGGAAAATAGAATGTCATTTTGTGATCGGTTCCTCCAGGCTTCAACGATTCTTCTATCATTTCCTGATCTCCACAGCATTCCAAACTCTGAGTTTAAAGACTCCTTGGCAAATCAAAATCACAATGCATGGTTCCTTAGTGATGGCACAAACCAACTCCTGTGTTTGCCAAGTAGGGTTGCTGGGGCCCAAAGACATTAGGTGCTGTTATGGACTGAATTGTGTCCCCCAAAATTCATATGTTGAAGTCCCAACCCCAGCACCTCAGAATGCAACTGTATTTGAAGATAGGTTTTTCCCCCAGAGGTAAGTAAGGTACAGTGAGGTCATTAGAGGGGGCCTTAATCCAATATGACTGATGCCCTTATAAAAAATGAAATTTGGACACAGACGGGTACAGGGGGGAGACGATGTAAAGATACAGGGAGAAGACAGCAAACTATAAGCCAAGAGAAGGGCTTGAAACAAATTCTCCCCTCACGGTCCTCAGAAGGACGGCCCTGATATTTTGACCTCAGACTTCTGGCCTCCAGAACCATGAGACAATAAATTCCTGTTGTTTAAGCTAATCAACCTCTGGTACTTTGTCACAGCAGTCCTAGCAAACTAACACAGGTGACTTGCCTTACATTGTACAGTGATGAAAAAAAAAGTCAGGATCAAAACCCAGCTTTCCAGATTCTCATATCCATGGGGCTTTCCACCTCCCTGTACCGCCTTGCAACTTAACTCCCTGTTTTCACTCAAAGTTCTCTCCCACAAAAATCTTACACTTGTTCAACTTGTTAAGGACCATGCTAAATATATACTGCTTATTCTGAACTCTTGTGCACTACACTCTCACATCACCAAGAAGACATTTTCATAGATGTCTCATGAACTCAAAATGTCTACAATCCAAATCAACTGCTCCACGAAGTTAGTATGACATTGTTAGGGAATCTAAGTAGGTCTAAGTACAAGACCCAACTCCCTGAGCAAGTCATCTAACCTCCCTGAGCCACAATTCCATATTTACAATACAGATTTGGTAAACAATATAAATTCTATACAGAAAAAAAAAAACCTTCAAAGGGTTAATGTGAAGATTAAATTGGATAACAGCCCTTTCAAATTGTAAATTGTTAGAAGCAATTCTCCATGCAGTCATAAGCTATTTCTCTTTCTGGCACCATTGTTTTACTCATTCAAACTCAAAACCATTGACATTTCCCTCTCAAATCATCTATAATCAATAATTCACCTAACTCTGGCATTTATTTCTCTACTACATCATTTTTTTGGTCACTGCTTTCTAATAAACCCAGGTCCTCATAACTTCAAATCTGTACTACTTTGAATGACTGATTTATCAGCTTCCAGATTCCTCCTTATCTAATCTATATCATATCCTAACGTCAGATTTATCTTCCTAATGCACTCAGCTCAAGAGTCTTCAGAGGCTCTCCAACCCACAGAACAAGGTCCCAGCTACAGAGCCCTGCATTCTATGATGCAACTGTATCCCAGGGCCAGTTCCTAAGCTTATCTCAAGGCTTACCATGTGCCCAAGGGCCTTGTCTCATCCCCAGCCAATAAGAACAGATAGATCACCAACAGCTTCAGTTTGACCCTACTTGCTGCTTCTCTTGAACTTCCCACTCTTGGACCTAACTGCCACAGCTGGATCTTCTAATATCATTATGAAATTTCTCAACCTTGAACCTGGGTAGGCACCAACAGCAAAGTTAGGTAGGTTAATTCCAGTGCCCACCTCACATGCTGGGGAGTAGAGCTGCTGCTAGTTTCATTTTCCTCTTGTTCTCTCTTGACCTAGTATCTCTTTGCCCTATCCTACTCCCTAAGCTTCAGGGTCTACCATAATCAAATTCAGTAGCACCCTTAACCTTGCCTCCCTCCACAGCTCAATGACAATTCACTGCTCCATCTCAGCTAGTGGTTTCCAATCCCAGTAGACCCAATACCCGCTTTATACAACAAATATTTTATAAATATGCCTTTGCCACCATGAAATGAAATTAATAGATAATAGGATCTGTGTACACATATAATTTCAAATATTTATATATAGAATTTCAAATATATATCTATATGCAACTGAATACAAAAGACAAAAAGTAATATATAATAAAATAGTATACTTAAATATGTAAATAGTCAGACACAACTACACTGGAAAACATAATGAAGAATGGTGCTCACATCTATATACAGAATCAGCATGAACACAACCACTATAAATGCAAACTAATCGAGAGAGTTACATTAGTGACTTAATGCAAGCAATATTGCCATTAGTTATGTAATTTTCCGAAATGATGAACAAATTTTAGTAAAGTTTTAAACAAGACAAAATACAATTCTCCCTTGATTTATACTGTAGTTGTATTCCTGGAACATCTGGTATGTATTAAATGTGTGCAGAGCACACTTCGTGTTTATACGTGAAGTAGTTGAGTTATAGCCTAAGACAAATATAAATAGGTTTTCACCTGCATGAATGCCCAGTAGGACATTCAAAAGGCTTATGAGACAAAAGACAATTGTTCATTGTATTAAAGCAGGGGTTGACAAACTGTATAAAGGGCCAGACAGTATAAACTTTAAGTTTTGTGGACCATACACTCTGCAACAACCACTTGATTCTAAGAAAGCAGTCAGAGACCATACACAAATAAATGAGAGTGCTGTGTTCAAATAAAACTTCATTTACAAAAACTAGCCATTGGCCTCGACAGCAGTTTGCGTACCTCTGTATTAGAGTGTCCCACACATTTCAGAATGTCCAGCTCCTGTCCACTAAATGCCTTGCATTACCCAATTACAGTATCCAAGTTGTGATGACAAAAACACCTCCTATGGAGCAATAATCACCCCACTCTCCCACACCCATCAAATGAGAACTCCTGACCTATATATTCCTATTCACTGCACTTGGCAAAGGCATTGAGCTTTCTGCTCTCACCTCCTTTTCTATACCTGTCTGGAATGCAAATTCTCCTCAACCTACTCCTCACTGTTTATCTCTCCTATGCCCTATTCAAGACTCAGCTGATAACTTACCACCCTAGACTAATGGAGGAATTTCTTTAGAACTTACAATCTTTCAGAAATGACTTGGCATTGATATGCCACCTCCTGTTATTCCTCAACTTATTATCTATATATTCTGTCTCCCACCTGGAAGACAGATTCCTTGAGGGCAGAGACTGTGTCTAATACTCTGCCATATTTACAGACTCTAGCTCAATGATTTTCCTTAATTCGATCAATAAATATTATGATTACCATGCTAGATGTTGAGGACACAGCAGTGAACAATAAGACAAGGTCCCTGATCTCACTAATATTATATACTAACAGCGAGGAGTGAAAATAATAAATTTCAGATTCCAATAAGAACCATACAGGAAATAAATAGGTTAGTAAAGAAGGGTAAGATGATGGTCAGCTACTATTTTAGATATGATGGTCAAAGGAAACTTTTCTAAAAAGAAGATGTTTGAATTGACACCTGGCATATGAGAAGAGCCAGGGAAGAGCATTCCAGCCATAGGGAATAGCATGTGTAAAATCCCTGACATAGGAAATCTTGTGGCATGTTTGAGGAAAAATTGGGTCATAGAGTACTTGAAACTGAGGCTTTTAAATAAGGAGTGACATAATATGACTTGTGTTTTTAAAAAGATTATACTGGTTACAGAGTAGAGAAGGGATAGAAGGAAGGTAAGAGAAGAAGTGGAGAGTACAATTAAGAAGCTATTGTAGAAGTTCAAGCAAAAACTGATGATATCCTGGACTGCGGGTGGCAGTAAAGGGAGAGAAAGTGGACAGATTTGAGATATCTTTTACAAAAATAACTTACAGAATTTATTCACGGGCTAGATTTGGAGAGTAGGGTCACTGGGTGCTGCCATTACTAATATAGGGAGAAAATGGTTTGACTTACACTGGGGGGGACCATGAGTTTCATTTGGATATGTTAAGTTTGAGATGACTGTTATACAATGATTTTTGAAGGCTGAACCAACCTTGCATTGCCGGAATAAACCTCACTTGGTAGTCGTATATTATCCTTTTCATAGCAGTCATGTACCACATAACAATGTTTTGGTCAATTACGGATAGCATATCCGACAGTGGTTCCATAAGATTAGTACCATATGGCCTAGGTGTGTAGTAGGCTATACCATCTAGGTTTGTGTAGGTACACTCTATGATATTTGCACAATACAAAATGGCCTAATGATGCATTTCTCAGAATGTGTCCCCATCATTAAGTGACACATGACTGTATTACTGGATTCAAGAGGAAATGTCAGGTAGGCAGATGAATATATGAGAAAGGAGACAAAGACAAGATCTTAGCTAAAGAGAGGTATGTGTAGGTCATTAGCTTCTAGTTACTATTTAAGCTCATGAAATAAATAAAATCACATAGGCTAGAGTGCTGCTTAGAGAAAAGAAGGCCCCTTCTGTGTCCTAAAACTCCCTAATATTTAGAGAAGGAGCCAGCACAAGAGAAAGAGAAAAAGCTATCTACTTGGAAAATCTGGTGTCACAGAAAAGAATATTTCAACCATACACAATCTGCTAAAAGGCTGGGTAAAATAAGACAGAGAGGTGTCTATTTGATTTGGCAATGAGGAAGTCATCGAGGAACTTGACAAGAACATTTTCAGCTAAAAGGAATGATGGAAACCAAACTGCAGTAGTATGAAAAGGAGAATGAGAGGTGAGAATGAAAACTGAAAAGAGACTTCTCAAAAATAACTGTAAATCATGACACTGTGGGAAACAAATCAGACCAGTAACAGACTACATTTAGTTCATCGATATCTTAATAACATTATTGCAGTAAATCACTGATATTTATCTTATTGTAAATCAGCAAAACAAGGAGCTGTGATTCCTTCAACGCAAAAAATACACAAGTCTTATGTCAAGATAATTTGCACTTTTAAAAATGTAGTAGAGGTAAAGCTATTAACACTAAAAGTTCTGAAACTGAACTGAAAAGTTCCCACTAAAAAAAGAAGTTATTTTATTCCTTGAGTAAAGAAGCTATGCAGGAAGTAATAAAGCAAAGGCAGAACAATTTTATTTCATAAAAATTAAAAACTTATATGTAACAACTACACTGTAAAAGGAATTTTTAGAAAAAGGACAGAATGAAAGAAAATGCTACAATATAAATGATTCTAATATATAAAGAGTATCTATAAATCAATAAGAAAAACCAATAGAAAATATAGTAAACAAAGAAATCAAGAAAGAAGAAATATAAATGACTAATTAAATAGCATGACTTCCCCATTTTTAAGGACTTCCCTTAAAAGTCATGCATACAGAGTAATATTAGCCTAATATGTACCTTAGGAACTCTGCAAAGAAAATCAGACATATAAAATTCCTCACCAATGATAGTCTCATCATCAACACAGAGCAGTTTTTTTCTCCATACTTCAGTATACAGCAGGATGATCCTATTTTATTAAACATGACTTGATATCATTGCAAAAGGTGCTGATTTTTAAACTTCAGTTTACACATTCCAATGAGATATATAAACCCATATAGTTTAGAAACTTGGCATATTCAGAGGTGTAGAATATTTAAACAGCTATGGGCATCATGCAAAGACAGAAGCAAAGATAACAAGAGGGAATGCCTACCTTCCCTTATAGCTGTAAACGGTGTACCTTCTTCTTCTTGCAGCCTGATCACCTTCAGGGCTACCAACTTCCCATTTACCCTGAGAGAAACGCAAGAAGATATGAGAAGCAAATCCGTGAAAATATGTTCCCATTATGGTTCTGTCTTCCTTAAAATTCATATTTTATGCATTTTTGCACTGAAAATGTGACTCAATTACACTGCCACAACAAGATTAATTTCAGTAAGTCTGGAAATTCTATATCATCATCATAAATATTCACACTTTAAATATTCACATTTTAAATATTCACACTTGCATAGTCCAAGATTTAACAGAAGCTTTCTGTGATTCACTCTATGTTCCTTCCAGAATGAAACTAGTGCTTAACAAAATCACCACGCTTGATCAATTATTCTCAGATCAATTAAAAATCAAGCAGCCAAAATAATTCTCTACCTTTGGTTCTCCAATAGCTCCTTTGTTTCTTTTGCTGAAAGGCCTTCATCTTTGATCTTAAACTGAGGTCATTCAACCCCCAAGGACAGAAACTTGACACTCAGCCTTCTCTCCTCTCTTTACTATCTTCCCTCTTCTCTCTCTCTCTCCCAACATCGCCCATTCCTCCCTTTGTTGCTATTTTGTTTTTACTAGAGCCTCCTAACATTATATTTGGTCTGATTGTGTTTTATAATATAGTATATCACCAAAATAAAAGTTATGAATATTTTACTATTACAAGATCACACAAGACCTTCCAAAGCAGATGGTTCTTCCAGATGCATTCTAAATGTGTACTGGCTCTAATTAAAAATTAGATTGCACTAGGCAGATAAATTTTTATCCAGTCCATTCTGTTAACAAAGACATGTCTATCTACACTGGTCTAGTTTCATGCTCTACTTTCTACCCTTACTAGACCTAGCAGCATACTTTGTTAATTAAAATAGGTGAAACAACCACACAAACATGTAAAAGGTACAAGAAGGCATTTGATGAAAAGCAAATCTCCCTGCCACACCCTCCCTCAGCCACCAGCTCCCATCCTCTGAGGTGACCACTTACCATTATTTATACTTACACACAAACATACATATACATACACACATATATACATACACACATACACAAATGGTAGTATGCGATACAGAGTACACTGTATATTATTTTATCATGACAATATATTTTAGTGACTTCCTCATAAATTCATAGAAAACTATCTCTTGCTTTTGAGAGACCACAGGTATTCCTTTGTATGAGAGTAGTACACTTAATTTACTCCCAGTCCTCTATGGATAGGCATTTAGTGTATACGCCAATTTTGGTACTAAAACAATGATGCAATAAATAGTCTTGAACATGTAATTTCATCCATGTAAAAACATGTCTGTAAGATAAATTCCTAAAAGTGAAATTGCAAGATCAAAACGTATGTGCATTTCTAAATTCTAATTCTGATGAATAGTGGGAAATTATCCTACGTAGAGGTTGTATCAACTTCCTAGAGCAAATGATAGGAGCTCCTGTTCCCCTTTCAACTGTACTATGTTATCAACCATTGATTTTGCCAATCTGATAGATGAAAAATGGTTTTGTGTTGCAATTTAAATTACAACCCAATTTCTTTAGAGGTTATGGAACCAGCAAAGGAGAATTCACATGGCCCAGAGAATCCAGTGCCTGAGTCTGAAATAAAGAATTCGAACGTCTCTTTCTTAAGAACTATATCCAACTGGCCTGTTTTTGCTCAAAAAACTGCCACAGCCACAAAACTCAAAAGGCCAAGGAATTTATTACAGCCCAACCGTTCTATTGGCATTTCTCATTGAACTGTTGAAATACATTATTGGTTACAGGAATCACATAAAAACATCTGATTATAAGGCTCCATGATGTACCATCTCCTCAAGGTCAGGAGTTGTGTTTATTTTCGCTTGTGCTTCAGCTGGGAGGACAGGCCTGCTGCTTTTCTGCTCTGCAATTCTCCTCTCCTGAGTACATTACCTTGATTTTTCTAATCCTGATTGTGCTTTAGGCACCCAGGTGCAGGCAAAAAATTAATAAGCAGATGGGGTTCAACTGGAGACTGTGCCTTGTGCTCTTCACTTTGTCCTTTTGGACTAAGGGAGGCCTTTGGCAGGGCTTGAGGCTGGGATGCAGTCAGCGCTGACATCTGCACGGATTTTTCTCAGCCCAGTTGAGCTCATCACTGGCTCCCCAAGGAGGCAGTAAGTGATTCCAGGAACTGCCTGGAACTTTCCCCTCATTTACAGATATTTTCCCCTCATCCATTAAAAAAACACACACAAAGCTTCCCACAAAGCTTTTCCATTTCCCTTGAGATCATTAACTTAAGCATACCGTGAACTGAATTCTGGAATACAGAGAATCATGTTTTTGAAGGATATATACCTAAAACACACTCTTAGACCAGGAAGTTACGATTCTCCTGTAATATACTGAAAGGAGGCAAACCTTCAATTGAACTAATACTTTTTAGATGCAACTAGAGATGGAACGCCTTAGAGTAAACTCATAGACTAGTGTGCATTATTTTTGTGGTGAAAAAGTTTTGAACATATTAATATGATAACCACAGGAAAGAACAAGATCCAGGTTAACGGAATTTTGATTCTGAAATATAATTCTCCATGAATTGAAACTCCAAGTATTAATTTCTCATAGTTATGATAATCACAGTAGTTAAAGATATTAAGATTTTATGTAGCACATCATGTGAAACTAAAAATTTCCTTAAAATTTGTATTAGACTATTAGCTCCAGGAGTGAAGGAACTTCTCCTGTTTGGTTAACCTTTATACGTGCCTAACGCTTAAAACTGCCTGGCATGGAGCAGGCTCTCAAAATATTTTATTGAATGAATATAAATAATGTTAATATACTGATATTTCCTTCCTTATACCTGCAGGATAACTCAAGAATAAAGTATAAAAATTACTGCTTTAAAAAATTTCAGAAATCTCAAATTTTTATAAAGCTTTCAACATCTTTCATATTTGGTTTAAATATTTATTTTCTTTTTTGAAATTAAAGGTTTAGTCTCTTTGGTTTTGATGCATGCAGATATAGAAAGTTTTCATTTCATAAAAGCTTTAGAATTTATAGAATATTTTGTTAATTAACCTTTTTACACCCAACAGACATGTTTCAAAACCCTCACTATCTTTTAATAACCTGAGCCAGACCACTAATCAGTATCGTCCTCTTCTCCAACTGCGTCATTGGTTTCCCATTAACAATCATATTGATTATCAAATTGCTCTTTAACCTACGAGTCACTGTGACTTTCTCTTTTCTTAATTAGTTTTTCTTCACATGTCTAGACACTCACCAACTACTGAATCCCTCAGTTCTAAAAGTCTAGTAAAAGTGTTAAGGCATGAGCTCCACTTTTGGAAAAGGTACCTTTGGAAAAAAGTAACATTACAAATTTTCTAACCTTCTCCCTTTGGTACACATATCTTTTTAAACTTCAGCATGGACTGAAATACCTGAAATTCTAAGTTACTAACTCTAACAAAATGTCATTTTTTAAAGATATCCAAAGAAGATGCCTGCCATTCTATGAAAAACAAAATGAACACTGCATCCAATCATTACCTTGTGTAGTTTAAACTGCTCTATTAAATTTTCAAAACAAATACTTCAAATATTGATTTAAGTTCTTTAGAATAATTACAAAATTCAAATTGAATCAATAATTAGAGCTGTTTACAGGAAAACTTTGAAGATTCCTCTTTAACAAGTCTTATTAATTAAATCAAAGGCTAATGAGTGGAAGGCAATCAAACCTTGATTAGTAAGGGAGACATTAATTCAGGTAAATAATGGTTAAAAAATGCTTTAAATTATTAAATTGTATTATTTATTATTATATTAATTAATTATTATTATTAATTATTATTAAATTGTTAATATTATCACAGAACGTTCTATTGGAGATATTGCCAGGCTTGTGTCTAGTTGTTCTAAGCTCTGTAGGGGACCATTTCATTTTCAGAGATTCTTTACTATTCTCTCATTCTTCCAACAACTGCCATTCCCAGTGTGGCCTCACTGTGAAGCCCACTTCAGGCCCAAGGATGAGTGACGCACTGCTTCAGCCTGCCCGTCACACGAGAAGAGCTACCAAGGGCAGTACAAGGAAGGGCCTGGGGAATGCCCAAGCATGGAGCTCTCCATGCACAGAGACACGGGATATTGGGCGTCCTGGCAGAGCCGTGTGGAAGTGGATCTAGCTTTGAAACCAGCTCTAACCACAAATCCAAATCTCTGCCAACTTCAGCAGCTCTGTTCACAGGTCTGTGTGTCCAAAGTTTGTAAATCATAAAATTCTCTGGTGAGAATGAATCAAGATCTAGAAGCTTTGAATAAGGAGTACAGCCTATTCACTTTTTCATGCATGTGTTCATTTGTTCATTGAACATTTTGTGAAACTTATAAAGGAAAACTCCCCACTTAGTGTAAATTTTCCAGGTTCAAAAGATGATTCACAAAGAGAATTTCCTTACAGACAAACAATTCTCAAAGGAAAGCCTAAAGGCTTTCTATTCCACTAGCTAGCTCAAATTTATAGGATAACTTAGTACAATAAAACAAAATTGCAAATATTATCTAGGTCATCTTTGAAAATAGTGCCCATGTGCTAACACCTAGAAGAAATTATATCTAGAGGATACAAAGGAAATTAAGGCAACATACCTAAAAGAAATTCAATATACTCTGGGAAATTTAATATATTCTGCCTCTCTCTTCCATTATGATTTTGTCTTAAGAGAAACTGCTAAGGAAAATAATACCAAGTGCCAGCAGATACAATGTTTTTGTTTCCTTACTGTATTGGTTTAGAAGCAACAGAAGGGAGTGACAATGGCAAGCTGGAGTATATCACAGACAATTTTGCGGGCTGAATTTATAAATTTTGGGGAAAGTCATTAAAAACATTTTAGAGACTTTACTAATAGTGCTTTTTATTAATTTTCTCTTAAGATACTAGTGAAAAAGCTGACTATACTGTATTACATCCACACTTCGAAAATTAAAAACTTAACTAAATATTCATGGCCTTGCTATCCCCATCTAAATTCAATTTTTATTCAGGTGTAAATGAGTAATCATCTCAATACTATTTAACCTTGCTGCTCTGAAACATCCTAAAAGTACTATCTACTATACTTTATTCTGGAAAAATAAATTAGAATTTCAAGGGAGGTTGTCAGCAATGACACCTTGTTCTAATCTTTACCAAAATGATAAAGACAGAAGAGTAAGAAGACATGCTATTTCTGTTAAATTAATTTTTTTTAATAAAAATACAAAGATTAATAAGAGAATAGTGTAATGGCTATTTATTAGCACGTGACTAACAATGCAAAAAGTCTGAAGATTTAATGCAATGAGTAAAGGGTATGTTCAAAGAACACTTATTATCTATAAAAGAATGATTGGTACTAAAGCATAATTCATCATTATCAATGTTTTATCAAATGTACAAACTCATAATACTTTGAAACATAAAAGTAGAGTAACATATATTGTTCACGGGAGAAAATAGAATAATTACATTTCAACAATTCTAAACCAGCCAACTTTGCACCTTTCCAGAAATAAATCTGTCAACAAAGGATCTGAAAGTCTTATTATCTTGCAAGTAAAAGTAACCTCAGTGCTCATTCAGGTTCCTGAGCAGACAGAAAGATCCTCACTGGCTGGACTGTCTGTCTTTGTCCTCTCACTCCCTGGAACAAAGAAGCCCTGCAGAAGACTTTGACAGAACTCAACTCTCCTACAATACCCCAAATGACTTAGTTCTTCCTTATGTTGAGCTAAAATTTACTTCCTGTAACTTCTACTCTCTGGTTCTAGTTCTGAATCCACAAAACTAAACTAAATGCTCTTCCACAAGACAGTCCTTCACTTAATTAAGTTTGAATATCCTGCCCCTTATTCAACAAATACTAATTGAGAGACTATGATTCTGTGCTTGGGATAAAGGATGAACAGGTCCCTGCACCGACATCTCACTGAGGAGACAGACATAAAACACATAACCGCAAAGATGGCTGAGACACGTCAAGGGAGGCAGGAGGTTCTCACTTGTCAAAGATGGGACAATTTAAGCATCACTAAACTAATTCCTGCAATGCAAAGGTATCAAATATGTTTAAATCAATAAGTTTATAATGAGACAAAAAAAAACCTCATGAGTCATATTTGGAGGGTACTTTGGAACCATCTCATTAGTTTAAAAACAAATAAAGAGAATATAGTAAGCATTTACTTTCTCTTTTCATATACTTTCATATCTCAGTGTAACCAGACAGTTGATATGTGGACACTTCTCTTTATAGACGCATTGCATGTAACAAATGCAGAAGGAATGATAGAATTTGAATATTACCATTGCTAATCATAATCACTTAACGGATTATTAATAGTTACTAATATCACAAAAAAGGCTACCAGATATTACATGCCTCCTGATGAAAGCACTCAGCCCCCTCTATGGAATAAATCCAACCTAAATCTGACAAAATCTAATCTAACTACTTATTTTAAGGATATAAAGGAACAAGTTAAATAACATCATTAATTAGAACACCATTAATTGGAAAAATACAAACTATAAGAAACTCTGTAGGAAAAATAAACCTGTTTCTTCAACAAATAAATTTCCAGGAAAAAAGGAAGGGGGGAACCCGTAGATCAAAGAGAGATATCAACTAACTGCAATTAATTGCAATGTATGGACCCAGTTTTATCTTGATTCTAATAAAGTACATTTTAACACTGCTTGTATATTTGATGATATAAAGGAACTGTTAAATTTTTTACATGATAATAGCAATGTGGTTATGTTTTTTAAAATAGAGTCCTTATCTTTTTTGTCTACTCTGTTTTTGAAGAAGAAGATTAGCTCTGAGCTAATATCCAGTGCCAATCCTCTTCTTCTTCTTTTTTTTTTTTCTTTTGGCTGAGGAAGATTGGCCCTGAGCTCACATCCATGCCCATCTTCCTCTATTTTATATGTAAGAAACCTGCCACAGCATGGCTTGATAAGTGGTACATAGGTCTGCGCCCAGGATCTGAACCAGTGAACCTTGGGCCGCCAAAGCAGAGTGCAGGAACTTAACTGCTGTGCCACCTGGCCAGTCCCCTTATCTTTTAAAGAACAAATATACTATGAAATAATATGATGTTTTGGTTTGTTTCAAAATAATTAGGTGGAATGAACATAGATGGAACAAGATTAGACACAGGCCGTCAATGTTTGAAACTGGGTGATGGGCTCATGGTGGTTCATCATAACTACGGTCTCTACTAATTTTCCATAATAAGTTCTTTAAAAATTAAGAAACACACCCAATATGAATTTGGATAAATGTGATGAAGGAAAATCACAGCATGTTATAAAAAAGATAAAGAATCTATTTTAGATTAGACACTTATAAAAGGATTTTCTGAAAATACGCCATTTAAGCTGAAACAAGAAATATAAAAGAGTAAGCAAAGACCATTCCAGGTAGCTGGAACAACCTGTACAGAAGCCCAGAGGCAGAAAACAGATGTGTTAAAGAAAAATGGGAGAAAGGGGAGAAAGGAAGGGCAGAAAGGAAGGTAGGGGAGGAAGGAAGGAAGGAAGGGGAGGAAGGAAGGAAGAGGAGAAAGGAAGGAACGGGAGGAAGGGAAGGAAGGAAGGGAGTAAGGGAGGGAGGAAGGGGAGGAAGGGAGGAAGGAAGGAAGAAAGAAAGAAAGGAAGGGTGGTTGAAGCTTGTTGGCCAGAGGTGGGGGGCACCTGGAGAGAGGAACAGGAGAGCCAGATCATGGAGGTCCTTAAAGGCCACAGAAAGGATTAGTACCAAAAACACTGGGAGATCTTAAGAAAGGGAATGATATGATTAAATTATGTGTCTGCAATTCATTCACTATGGTGTGGAGAATGGCCTGAAGGAGCACAACAGTGGGAGCAGGAAGGGAAGTCAGGAAGTTGTTGCAGTGGTCCAGGGGAAAGATGGTGGCCACAAAGAACCAGGGTATTGGTAAGAGAAATGGGAAAAAGGAAAATGATATTCTGAAGACAGAATCAACAGGCTGTCTAGATAAACTGGATTGGGCATAGGGAAAGGTGTAAAGGATGACTCCAAATGTCCTGGCTTTGGTGTCTGGGTGATGGGGTATCGTTTACTGAGTCGAGTGAAACTAAAGAAGAGGAGATTTAGAACTGGAGTACCAAGAGTTCTGTTTGGACGGATCTTAGTCAGGGAGTGTCTAAGTGGAGACAGAAGGGAAGCATTGATATTTATGGGTCTGGATCTCAGAACAAAAATCTAGTCTAGACATAAAAATTTGTGAGTCATTTGGAGGACTTCAAGGGAAGTAATAACCTCAAGAAAGAGCCAGTTTTCTGTTGAAGCAGGAGAAAAGAAACACTCAGAAAGAGGCAGAGAATATGTAAGAGTCTGCTGATCAGAGAATGATGCTCTAGATCTAGAAGACAGGGAAAGAGCCTGAAAGACAGGAGAAAGGGACAGCAGAGGAGCGAAGTGAGAAATATGTGAGTGAGGTGTAAGAGATAGTGGCCAATCAGGGAGTTTTATACCTTGGGTAGTGCCTGTGGTAAATAGTGATGTGAGGTGGAGGAGATTCCATCCTGACAGTATCTTAAAGCAAGTGGCATAGGGGCTGCAGTTTTGGCAGCTGCTCAGTGTAGCTGTCCCTATGTGCATTAGGCAAAGCATGGAGAGGGTTGGAGCTTGCAGCTGTGGGAAAGATTAAGGAACAAGTAGTTAACCCTGGCTACATATTAGAATCAACGTGGGAGCTTTACAACTTAACAATGCCTGGCCTCAAGCCTGATTTAACTGGTGTGGGGTGGGTGCCCTAGCGTCTGCCTTTTTAAAAACTACCCAGGTTTTTCTAATATGCAACCAGAATTGAGAACCACTGTGTTAAGCCTTCAAGTTCCTAAATCAACTTCTCATTGCCTCTCTTCCTTTGTCTGGTCTCTCCAACACTGCAATCTCCTTTTTTACAATACATATCCACAATTTTTTCAACTATTTTGAGTGCCCTCACAGTCTTAGTTGCAAGGTTTTGGTAAGTCTCAGCTGATTAACCCCTTTTGAAATGTGGTTGCCAAGGTATACACGCTACCAGATGTGGTCCAAGTGCTGAGTAGACTGGGATAGTACCCTGCCCCATTCCAGAAACTGAACTTGTACTAATTTGGCCTAAGCACAGATTAGACTTTGATAGTCACAAAATACTGTAAACTCATATTGATCTTGCCAACAACTAAAACCTCTAAGTTTCTTCATGGGCCTTGAAATCTCCCTGTACCATCTCTAACTTGCCCCATGCCTAATAATTCACCTTTTTTAAACATGATTTGAGGAGTTTGATTTATCCCTAATAAAATTCCAACTCATCAGCAGCAACCAGCTGCTCATGCCTCTCATGTCTGCTCTAAATTCCACCCCTGTTTTTGACAGGCGTTGGCCACCCATCCTTCTGTGTGTCCTCATCTGAGGTAGGAACGAAAACACTGCACAGGATGAGGTCCAGGGCGGTGCTCTTTGACACCACAATCTTGACCCCCACCCCATCCACCTTTTGGGGGACCTGGCTTCTTTTCTTTCTCTCTCTGTCTCTCCTCTCTCCTTCTCTTTTCACTTTCAAACTCTTCAATCCTGTCCTTCCACGGCCCTTCTGTCCCAGACCACTGCACTGACCTTCTACCTCGACCATTGGGTCGTGCTGGAAAATCTGCCTCTGGCACACAGCTAGGACTCAGTGGTGAACGAATGAGTCAACTCCTTACCATGTAAAGAGGTACCAGAAATCCTACCACTCTTAAATATAGTTAATCAGCCAGTTTTAAATCCATCACCAGCAACAGTAATCATCACTCTCTTACCTATCAGAACATAATTGGGAACATTTACCTATGTTTGAAATATAAGCAGATGTACAATATCTACAGTGTTCTGCTAGTCCACTAGCTTAACAATCTGATCAGAAAAAGGAATTAAGGTTATTTAGGTGTGACATAATTTTTTATGAACTCCTAGATCACTATTTTGCTTTCTAACTACTCAGATGTAAAAGATAATCTGTCCTAAGGTTTTCCACTGGAGGAGGGGGAATGAGAAGGATATGCAGGGGGAAGTTCATACCATTTCTCCTGGCTCTGGTTCACAGAATCCATCTTCTTCTGTGAATATCTGGACACCTTAAGGCTGCTAATGCCTTTCCAATTTTTCATAGTTCCTCCAAGATGACTGACAGTGATGGGACAATCTCAACTCCCAATTTCTTTAAAATTCTGTGAAACAGTCATCTCAGGTCTTAAATCAGAACTCCTTAGAGAAGCACAGTACTATCAGACCTCCTAAGACATTTGATAATTTATTCACTCCCGTATTTTGTTCTGCACTTTGCTGCCTGAAGCTAATGCTCCTTGGTAGCAATGACGTAAGCAAAACAGAAGGTGAGTGATTGCATTTGTTCTCTATCACCTTTCTAGCCCAGTAGCATCTTTTATGTATAAACTTCAAACCTGAGCTTTTCCTGAATTTCCGATGCTTCCTCTCCTTCCCTCACTGAGCTGAATTGTATTGTGGTTCTCTAGTCTGATGTTTGTTTGGTTTTGAGAGACTTTCATCATCCATTTTGATACATTAACCTTCTGGAGTTATAGGGCAATGAACTGTACACTTCTTAGTATTCTTCTGGAATACCTCCAGATACAAGGAACCATTCTGGGTAGAGCAGACAGTCACATGCATACAGCCCTTAAGGAGATTACCAGCCAAAAAAGAAATGACGGTATCAAGCAACTAAAATGCATGACAAAGGTAAGTTCCTAAAAAAAAAAAAAGTAAGGCAAAGTTATCAAAGACAAGAAATGGGAGAATTGTTAACATGTGAAGAAAAGGCACAAAGCACAGAAAAGATGCCCAGGACTCCCACAGATGGAAAGGTAATTGGTTACACATACTCCTGAATTAGTAGGGAAGGGCCATGTTTATTTGAGGAGATGGAAGGGTTTCATTAAAAAATAAGTAAAATGTAGTTTATGATGAAGAGTTTCTAGAGATTATTTTTTCATACATAGAGAGATTTGAAACTTACTGTGCTAATTAGTTCTATGTAAGTTTTTATAGGTAACATACAAAAATTTATATCCCTAAACATACAACACCCATATGCACTGAAAACTAAAAATGAAGGGATGGTGTGAAGGTAAAGAGAATAAGGAAGAAGTTGGGTTTTTTGTTTTTCCCTAGTCCCACTTCAAGCACACTTGTCTAGAGAAACATATTACTGAGGTCTTTGAAAAGGCTGCATTTTACATTTCTAGAGAAATCAAATTTTCTCCTTCTGAGGTCAAGTAGCCACTTTAAATAGATTTTTATCTTCAGTAGCTTTTTTCCCATAGAAAATGCTTCAAAAAAGCAGAAAAGAAATGGACACACTTCTTGATGATATTATCATTTTTCCCTGTCTTGAATAATTTATTATTTTCTTGCTAATTCTTACACACCAATCTCATACTACATCTAAAAATAAAAGTTAAATCTACTCATTCATGATTTTCTTTTTAAAAAGTCTAACTACAGGATCAGAGCGAGTCATTACATGAGCTGGGATTAAAGAAAAGAGGATAAAGTCTGATGCTTAACGTTAAAGCATTTCAAGCTTCCCGGTTCAAAGATATGTTTAAATCATCATGGTCCCAATTTCTCTACAGAGTCATAAACGTCCCCCTTTCTCTGGTAGAGGCATACATGTTCAGCATTGTAAGACGGAAGTCAAGCTTACACTCTTAAGAAAGGCATCTGCAAAGAAGATAAATGAGATGCACCAAAAAGCACATCACTGATTCACCACGAGGCTTTGAGAAGTCTCCAAATACTCATTGCCAAGTAGTGTTAACCACAGAGATCTTGCATTTTCCACTCAAACATAGTCATACGGAATTAAGCGAAGTTTGGAACAGCAGGATAAAACAATTAAAGCAGCCCTGGAGAGCCATTAAGGCAGGGGTATTCAGAGTTCAGACTATTCACAACTCATTCTAATAAAGACACGCATGCACACACATACACACCACATCTCAAGTTTCTATTACCACCAGGATAGCAAGCTACTATTTTCTTTTTTGGGTTTGGCTGCAAAGGCCCATGGAGAACCAGCAAAGAAAATTATTATAAATACACAGCAGCTTGGTTAAAGGACTAGAAGAGACTTATATCAAGTCAAGAGGATTATGAGCGATTTTTATTTTCTCTAACTAAAATATATTACTTTCATAATTATAGAATATGTCATTGTTAAATATCTTTAAAATGAAATTACAAAACAATATCAATCAAAGTCAAGTTTATCTAGTTTAAGTCTTTTATGACAAAAAGGATTGGAGAACAATGCTATGGCATCATGAATTACCTAAATCTAAAAGACTGTTCTCCTGAAAATAAAAGTGACACTAAAATGGACTGCTTTCTAGGCAAGCAGGGTGTCAAAGTAAAACATTATTCGATTAAACATAAAGTTGAAAATGATCTCCCTCTACATGTTGAAGATCGCAGTTTATATTGATTCATACATTACTAAAGAGCTGATGAGATACAGACCTTTATAAAAATTACATATAATTGGTATGATAAGATCCATGCTAGCATTACTTCTACAACCCAGCAATAGAGCCAGAGTACACTCAGTTAACCTGATTTAGGTTTAAAACCAAGATCGTCATCTTTAACTCAAAATTAGCACTCACGCTGAATGCCCTTATTGTTAAAGTACCTATAGTGTGGCAGGCCCTTGGCCAAAGACTTTATTTATACTGTCTTATCGAATCCTTACGACACCTCTGTGTGACCGATACTATTATAATGTCCACTTATAAAGAAACTGAGGCACAGTTCTAAATCACACAACTAGGAGTAGCAGGTCCACAACTTGGACCTGGGAGGTGAGACTTCAGAGCCCACACTTTTCAATGCCCTGTGGGGGAGCAATAATTAACGTGTGGCTACGGAAGAAAGGTGAGTGGTCCACACCCTCATGCTACTTCTTCATTCAACAGAGGCACTCTGCTTACACCAGTATATTTTTTTTTACGACACTTGTGATCAAATTATTTATTGTCAAAGCAACGTTATTATTCTTTATGTTTTCTAATAAATTTTTACAAACCTCAAAATAAATAAATATATTTTAGCATGGCACTAATAAGTCTTAGCCTAATTATAAGAGTAATACATGTTTATGGCAGAATAGTTGGAAAATACAGAAAAATTTTATATCAACAATAATCCTAGTATTCAGAGATAAATTCTTCAACATGTGTGTGCATCTTCTAGATTTCTTTTCTATGTGTAGATTATTTTAAATGGCATCCTACTTCTATATTTGGTCATCTACTTTTTATCATGGTTTAATAATATATCCTTTTACTGGATGGGCTGAAATAAGAACGGGGGCTGCCTCAAGTTCAAACAAACTCACATTTTCCTTTTAAGGAAAATGGCCCCAGTACTTCCTTCACAAAATTTCATGACTCCTGCATTTTGATTTATTGGTGAAAGCAACCTGCTGGCCAAGCAACAGAAGCCTGACTGAGGAAGGAGTGTATGGGCCTGACAGCCACATGAGGCAGAACCTCTGAGGCACAGTTCCTTTGAGTTGGCCCGGCTAGAATTCAATCTAATGGGAGTGCTCCATATCCAGTGACAGAAAACAGCCAATCAAATCATCTCCAGGATAGATACGCTGGCAGATTTTGCTCTATGAACCCAGATACATGATCCTAGATTTAGAAGAACTGAGACCCATAGTAATCAAATGTGAAGCTGAAGAAAGAACTTATGTCCTGACTACAAATCTCTATTCCCAAGGGCCATCTGTCAAAGCCTCTTCTCATTAAACTTAAAGAGGTTGACCAGAGCATTCCTAAACATTTTCCCCAGTCATTACATAGTTAATGTTTATTAGTTGAGCATCTATTAATAGCACTGTGACAGGTGCTAAAGAATAAGTTGTATACACATAAGGGTAGGTTATACACATATGAAAATAAGTTACACATATATGAGAAGGTAAAGGAGATATCAAGCAAGGCAGTAACTGAATCATGAAAAAGAAAAAATTATTCTGATATTTGTTAAAACCGTAAGGCTTTATTCAAGACTATTGCAACAAGGGTGAGAGAGATGGGGTGCAACTTTGAATACAACATGAATAAGTGGGCATTTATAGCCAAGGAACAGGTTAGGGGGCCACTGGTGGATGGAAAATAACTAAGAGGAGCCATCAAGGGGAGGGAGAATTCTTGCTAAACTGATCGAACAGGATTCTTCCTGAGGGCAGACCAGAGCAATCAGATATCAGGGGTGGGGAGATTTTCTCTAAACTGAGTTAGCAGGATTCTTGCTACAACTGGGCTCTGCGGGCCTGGCAAGGACAGGGTGTACGTGTGGGAGGAAACTGTGGCAAAGTCAAGGCCTAGTTGAGAAGAAGGCTTAGAGGAGCATAACTTAGTCAAGCATAAGCATAGTCAAGGAGAGTGTCTTGTCAGAAGCCAGGAAAGTTTCAGAGAATGACAGGACTTGAGTTGGGTCTTAAAGATGAGATAGGATTTGAACATGGGAAAAGGAGAGAGAAGCCACTCCCACAGAGGGATCCATCATAAACAAAGATGCAGAACAGGGGGAGGGAGGCACATTTAAAGCACGGAGAGTAGAAATTTGGGAAGCAGTGGGACATGGAAATAAAAGCAGGGATCTGGATGCCAGGTTGACAATAAAACTGATCCAGTAAAGTAATTAGTAATTTTTTCTTGAGGAAGGCTAGCCCTGAGCTAACATCTGCCACCAATCCTCCTCTTTTTGCTGAAGAAGACTGGCCCTGAGCTAACATCTGCCACCAATCCTCCTCTTTCTGCTGAGGAAGATTGGCCCTGAGCTAACATCTGTGCCCATCTTCGTCTACTTTATATGTGGGATGCCTACCACAGCATAGCTTGAGGAGCGGTGTGTATGTCCATGCCTGGAATCCAAACCGGCGAACCCTGGGCTGCCAAAGTGGGAGAGCACAAACTTAACCACTATGCCACAGGGCTGACCCAGTAATTAGTAATTTGACCTTGCTGGACAGCAATGTTTTTATTACCTGCTGCCTTTTTCTTAGAGCAGAGCTTTGAATGAAGTAAAAGCTAACATATCAACAACATTCATCTGTAGAAGTTAAATATATGTTTTTATTCCTAACCAATCTAAGGTAAATCAACTGAGCTTGTAAGTCTACTAAATATGCTTCATGATAAACATAAATTAAAACAGACTATAAAATTAACATATTTATAAATATGAATTAAAACATACTAAAAATTAATAAACTTTCAGGATTTAAATACTGTAGTTACGTATACATACTATAAAATATTTGGTGGCAAATCTTTATTGTAACAACAAAGAAAGCCGAAAGCAATTTGTTAAATCCACTCATGCTACTTCCAGGGCTTTCCAAGCAATAATGTGTGTGTTTATCACCACCAAGCAGGACATTAGCATCCCTTTTCTATAAAGCAATCTATTTTGCCAGATTTGGTGCTACAAAGTAAGGAAAACTGACAAGACCTTAAACAAAAGGCTATTCAGTAATGTTAAGCCTCAGCAACCAAATCTAGCTTCTAATAAGAAATCTAATTCCCATTCAGTGAAATGATATAATTTAGCCACTTTGGGGGTAAATCACGTTGTCTGGCTTTTCTCTGTACTAAATGGCTTTTGTGGAGCCTGGCTTCAACAAATACAGCACGCATGGATGAATGAAGTTAACTATCTCAAACATGGACCCAACCAATAAACAGCTACAGACGGGAGAGATTACATCAGTTTTCCCTGGAAGAACAATTTCTATAAGTAAGAAATCACAAAAGTCTGCTTTCCTAAATGTCTCTCCTTTGCGTGTGTCAATCTTCTCAGTCATTAACAGAAAGCTTTCTGATACGATTTTCATTTAAGTTCAAAATGAGTGTTAGAGGAGTGAAGTCCCTGACTTCAGGGGCAACATATACTCAAAAGCAATTAGATATCTGTTCAGTTTCCACCTAAAGTGAGGAATGAATATAACAGCCATGGCTCTTCTCCAACTGAAGTAGATAGGAAATCAACAGTAGTCATCCAGTTGAGGAATTCTTCCATAACGGCACCTTATATACAAATCCTAGCCCAGGAAATATGAGACTTTAGCTAGTGTGATATGTTACCTCATAATGAGTAAAAAAAAAAGAGTAATATATCTGTAAATTAGATTAATTGAATATATATCTAAATCGTTCTATGTCAAATATCTGCAGATAAGATATTTAGTCACTTAATAATTATCTACCATTTTCCCCTTTTCTAAGATTTATTTATACTCTTTTCTTGTTAAAAAAAAAAAAGCAGAACATAGCTATTTAAAAATTACTATAAAAAACAGATACTATAAAACTAACGTCCCGTGTCCATGGTATCTAAACAACTTCGTTTGGTTATAATGCATAGCATTACCTTTCCTTATTTCTTTGCTTTTAAATATACAAATATTTAAAGAAAATATCTCTGTTATTTTCTTCTTTTTAACATGATCTTAAAAATCCAGACCACTAATTACTCAACTGGACTCAGATTATGAATTTCAGAAAGTGAGAGAACATGATTCATCACGTGTCAGATAAGCATCCAATCATTATGCTATAAAAATGCACGCATTTTGAGTGACTAAGGAGAAAGCAGGACTGAACTATATAGGACATTTGAAAAAACTGGGATTTCACTCATTTCAGATAGATGGAATGGCTCCAACTCTGAAGTACAGTAAGGAACTGACAGATGAGAAGTGGAGACACCCAAGTTTTCAGTGCAGCAACGTCACTACTCAGGGGTATAAACTTGCGTCCATCGTTCAACCTGTCAACCCTGCCTGCTCCAACTTTCAAAGACAATCTCTGCTGCCTCTCTGCATTTTCTTTTTCATATATATACATATAATGAGTATATGTATATTCGTATGTTATATGAGTATATATAATACAAAGGAAAGTTTTTGAACAGTAGAAAGGGAAATATAACTATGCAGGTTGATTATTAAGTGGCTATTCATATTGTCTCTATGTAGAGATCTGGCCATGTCAGCTTCAATAATTACATTTGTGATGAAGCATCAACCACATAACCATATCTATTAGACAAAATAACCCTAAATACAGTTGTTCTTTCCAGGTCTTATTAATTAAACAAGTCCTTTTCTCAACAGATGGGTCAATGGTAAATTATATCACGTCACAAAAATTATCACAAAAATGATGTATATTTTAATCAAGTCGTCTGAAGGTTTGTGTGAATAAATACATACAAACAATATGAATGTACCTGCTCAGATACAAATACATAAGGAACTGAATAAAAACAGGAACAAAGAACATGAAAATTTAGCAAGACTTTCAAAGGACACAACAGGTAGAATCATTTTTTCCTCCTAATATTTTGAATGCTTAACTACATTCACAGTTAGTGCTGGGATTATACTCCAGGTTAGGGCTCAAGGGTGCTCAGTTTCTGATTTACTCAAAAATGTATTTGAAAGAATTCTATTTTTTTAAGGTACAATTCTTACTATAATATAAGTTCTCCATTATTTATGAGAAGGATAAAAGGGTTGTAAAGGTGCTGGCAGAACAGAAGTTATGTTTGCCATATAAGCAGAATAAAAAGGTAGTAAGAGAAATGAGCACCATCAAATCTTGGGCTGAGGTCCACAATGAAAAGGCAGCAATAGAATGGAGAAACTTGTCCAAAATAAATTTATCCTAATACAAAGGGAAAGGGGAGCAGTGAGTGTTCTATTTCACGCAGGCACCTACTGTATGGACAGCCACAAATCACTTGGGTGAAATAAGGGGGAAAAATAGCTATGATGTCACTGTGGAGTTGCCAGACCAGTAGAGAATACGAATGATAAATGACTAAAGAGAAATTACAATGCTGACACACAGGGAAGACATGACAATCATGGGAGAAACTGGCTACATATCCCAGAGTTAATCATTAACAAAAGGGTAGAGTAAGCATAGATTTTAAGAAAGTAGATTTCAAAATTTTTCAAAAAAAAAATAAAGGAGAAAAAATCAAGAATTCAGCTCTGGAGCTGGACTGAGTGAGTCTGAATCCTGGCTCTTCCACTTAGATGAGTGATCGTGGGCAAGTTACTCAAACTCTATAGACCTCAGTTTCTTCATCTGTAAACTGGGAGAAATAATCTTATTTTAAAGCTTTTCTAGGATTGCTATAAGAAACAAAGAAAAAAGTGAATAGCTGACATTCATTTAGCATGTACTATATGTGACATAATGTTCTAAATATTCCAAATGTATTCATTCATACATATTCTTCACAGCTGTATAAAATCAATTCTATTATCAGCCCTATTTTCACAGGTGAGAAAATGAAGCTCAACCCAATGTTCAATAAATATCAGCTTTATTTCATGACTCTAAACTACAAAGAGAAAGACAGCACTGAGAGATAGAAGTTTCACAAAAATATTGTTATTTTAAAAATCACAACTAATATTGAGGAAGAAAAAGGGCCAAGAAGAGAAACCAATGTGCTACAGAGAGTTCAGTGATGTACTTGAATTGTTAAAGAACACAAAAAGAGAAGAGATATTTAAGAAGGATAACATTCTCATAGGTTTAAGTCCTAAATGAGATGGCACTGGCAACAAAAACAGCTATTTCAGAGTATATGTTATCAGAACAAGAAAGGAGGAGACCAATTATCAGGGAACATATGGAATACAGTTCAAGTGACAGACAAAACAGAGCTCCCCAAATTTCTTCATCAAGAATATACTTCAAGTATTTCCTTAATCATTTTCTCTTTCCCTTTTTACTGACTCCTTTGTTATAATCCACACACATCCTCAATTCTTTCCCATTTAGTTTAAAACTAAAACACAAAAAGTACTTCTGCCCTTCCTTCTTCTTCTCCTTTCCTTCCCTGCCTCACTCCTCGAAAGAACAGCCTGCATTTCAGCCTCCATTTTTTTCCCTCTCCCTCTTCAATCTAAGCAATTAGGCCTCCATCCCTACCAGTCCCCTACACATACTTAGGAAAAGCCCTTCTAATTGCAAATTTAATGGATTCTTTTCAGGACTCACTGATTTGGACCTTGCTGAATATTTGACAGCATCATCCACACTCTTCTGCAACTCCCTTCCTCCCTTGGTACATGGCTGGTTTTCTTGCTCTCTCTCTAGGCAATCCCTCTCATATTATTTGGTTCTTCCTTTGCCCAACTCTTACTTGGTGTTCTATTTTTCACCTCTTCTGTTTCACTCAGAGATGAGATATCTTGCATTTTAATTTAATAATCCGCCATGCTGTATTTTGGGCACAGTCCTAGTTGCCTTCAACTCTCCAGAGCTTAGTACTGAAACTTTCCCAGGAACACGAGGTGAAAAAGAAAGCGTCATTCTGTTTAACTGAGTCCATTGTCTTCTCATTAGGAATTCAGCTTCCTTTGGGATCCCCAGTAGGCCTCATTTGTAACATTTATTTGGTTTCTCAGTCTCTCCACTTCCTTCTTCTTTCTCCTAAGAGGTTTGAGCAGACACACAACAAAAGCCTTTGCTTCCCTTTCTGCTTCCTCAGGCACTGTCTTGTCGGTGAGTACCTGTGCTTGCTGCTAAGCTCCTTCAGAATTCACTCTCTTGTCTCACCCATCAGGCCAATTAGGACAACTTCTACCTTATGCTCTCTTGAGTTACCACAGGGCTTTCAACTATTAACCTAAGTTCCCAGTGTTTATAATTTTCCCTGAACTCACATGATGCTGGTGGATCTGTAAGATTATTGATTTAAATTCCTGAAAACAGAGATAAAAACACAGCAATCCCAAAGAGACCATTTTGAACTACAGATGGAATTATCTTTTAAATTTTCAAAGAATTTGCTTATACAGGGAAATACATGTCTGTTTCATTGAACCCCAGAAGGGAGCACATATTTGCTCCAGAATCAACCATTATGCATGAAAAATATCTCATGCCTGGAATCTTTAAAATAATTTTCTTTCTGAGAATTTTTGGGCTCAGATATTTTTCTGCGTAAAAGCCACTGAGCTTGTGCTATCTTTTCCTCTTTCAGATTCTACTGAAAAAAGCAGATATCACTCTAGTTCATTATGATGAGGCAACATACAAGAGCCTGAAGTTGAACTTCCTGGGCAACCCAAGCATACATAGGGAAAGGATCAGATCAAGCCCCACGCCTTTCTCCAAAGCCTTCCTTATTGACTCTGGCCTACCAAATGTCATAGTCCTCGAAAATCACCCCAAATCAGCAGTGTCTACAATCCAATCTTGTACTTGATTACTCTATGCAATTTGTCATCCTAGATTTTTCAGGTAAGGGTCATCTTTCCATTATTATAGTTGCTCCCAATGGTATAGTTCACTCCTTTTGTATGCACCAGTGCTAAATAGATTATAAGCATTTGACTAAAACTCACTGATGCTACAGTCTATTAGCTTTGAGTTCTAATAGCACCTAATTTCACCCAAGCCGCAGCTTATTCATTAATTCCTGTTTCAAATTTCCAGCATTTCCACTACCTTGAATTACTCTGAGCCTCTTATGAACATATCATTTATGTTTTAGTAGTAAGGGATCTGGGTGGGTCATTTGAATTTTAGACTGATCATCTGCTGTTTCACAAAAATCATGAAGTCAAGCCTCCATACCTTGCTATCCAAGAGCATGTGCTGTACCTAAAGCTTATTAACTGGCCAGGAAACTTTTAAAATTAATTTATGAATCTGCACTAGAAGTTTAATGTCAATCAAAAACAATTCAAAAAAACTGCTGCTGAAATTCACGTTTCTAAATACTTGGATTCATAATAAAATACTTTAATCAAATTTAGTTTTCTTGCAAAATGTTTTATCAAGTTTCCAGAGGAATAAAATACTATATAAATGTGATCATATATTTTATCATCCAAATGGGGACACAAAATAGTAAAAATACTGAATTAGTAAAAAGAAGCACTATTAATAATTACACAAAAACAATAAGCATAGACCAGGATTATTCCAGACAAACCAGGACATAAGGTCCCCTTCCACACAAAGCACCTTATACCAAACTGGATCCTTGTCCTTCTCAAGAATGTTATCTAAAACTTAGTGAAGTTAATCTAAACAGGAGTCAATGGATACTTGGTTAGATAAGATAAACGAAAGAACTCTATGCAAAAACGAGAGCAAGATTTAACTCCAGACTAAGAGGAAATCCAAACTATATTGTGAGGTATTACAAAATGGCCCCAAAATTCTTTGACATGCTTCATTGAATGGTACACTCTACGTCCCCTACCCTTGAATCTGGTCGATTTGAATATTTGATCAATAAAGTAGGAGAAAGTGCCACTGTGCCAGTTTTGGGGACAGGCCTTAAAATATTGGCAGTTACACTTTCTGTATGTTGTTAGCACTGTTCAGGTCATCTGCACCTTACTGATCTTTCTGCCAGCTTGATCTATCAGTTCTGACAGAAGGGTGTTGCAGTCTCCAACTACAACAGTGGATTTGTCCATTTCTCCTTTCAGTTGTATACATTTTTGCCATTACGTATGTTGACACTCTATTGTTAGGTGCATACACATGAAGAATTGTTATGGGGGCCAGCCCAGTGGCGCAGCAGTTAAGTGCACACATTCCGCTTCGGTGGCCCAGGGTTCGCCGGTTTGTATGCCGGATGCGGACATGGCACCACTTGGCACGCCATGCTGTGGTAGGCGTCCCACATATAAAGTAGAGGAAGATGAGCATGGATGTTAGCTCAGGGCCAGGCTTCCTCAGCGAAAAAGAGGAGGATTGGCAGCAGTTAGCTCAGGGCTAATCTTCCTCAAAAAAAAAAAAAAAAGAATTGTTATGGCTTCTTGGGTAATTGACCCCTCTATCATTAGGTAATGCCCCTCTTTATCCCTGATAGTCTTCTGAATCATCAGAAGTGTCTGCTTAGTCTGAAATTAATATAACTGCTCAAGCTTCCTTTTAATTAGTATTAGGATGATATTTCTATCCCTTTACTTTTAACCTGAGTCTTTATATTTAAGATGGATTTCTTGTAAACAACATTATCATTGGGTCTTGTTTTTTATCTACTCTGACAATCTCTGTCATTTAATTGGTATATTTAGACCAATTACATTCTAAGTGATTTTGATATAGGTGTATTGATAACTATCCTGTTTGTAACTGTTTTCTATTCATTGTACTTGTCCTTTTTTTCTCCCCTCTTTTTCTATCTCCTCTGACTTTAATTGAGCATTTTATGATTCCATTTTATATCCTCTTAGCGTATCAATAAACTTCTTGAAATTTTTGTAGTAGTTGTCCTAGAGTTGACATTATACATTTCTAACTAATCTAAGTCCACTTTCAAATAATACTATATCACATCATGTGTAGCCTATAGGTAACTTATAACACAGTGTTCTCAATTCCAATCACCCATCTCTTGTGATACTGCTGTCATTCCTTTCATTTATCTATATGCTATAATCACCCAATAGTTACCATCATTGCTTTAAATAAGCAGTTTGCTTTTAGATCAAGTAAGAAGAAAAATAAAAGACTTCATTTTACTTCAATTTATTCCTTCTCTGACACTGTTATATAGATCCAAATTTCGACCTATATCATTTTCCTTTTGCCTGAAGAACTTCTTTTAATATTTCTTATAGGACAAGTCTACTGGCAATGAATTCCCCCGGTTTTTGTTCATCCAAGAAAATTTTTATTTGTCCTTCATTTTTGAAGGATATTTATCGGCCATAGAATTCTAAGTTGGTGATTTTTTAAAGTAGTTTCTTTAAGTATTTCGCTCCACTCTCCTCTTGCTTGCATGGTTTCTGATGAGAAGTCTGATGTAATTCTTATTGTTGTTTCTCTATAGGTAAAGTATTTGTCCTCTAGCTTCATCTACAATTTTCTCTTTGTCTCTGTTTTTCTGCAATTTGAATATGATATGCCTAGGTGTGGGGTTTATTATTTTTATTTTTTGGTTTTGTTTAAATATATATATATATATATATATATATATTTAGCCTACTTAGTGTGCTCTGAGCTTTGTGGACCTGTGGTTTGGTGTCTGTCATGAATTTTGGAAAGGTTTCTGCCATTATCACTTCAAATACTTCTGCTCCATTCCCTCTTTCTTGTGCTAGTATTCCAATTATGCATATGTTACACTTTTTGATATTGTCCCCCAGTTCTCAGATGCTCTGCTTTGGACTTTTTTCTCCTTTGCATTTCAATTTGGGAAGTTTTTACTTACCTGTATTCAAGCTCATCCTTTCTTCATCTGTGTTCAGTCTACTAAGACACATCACAGGCATCTTTCATTTATTAGAGTGTTTTTTATTTCCAGCATTTTCTTTTGATTCTTTCATAGAGTTCTCATTTCTCTGTTTGCATCACCCATTTTTCTTGCATGTTGTCTACTTTTTCCATTACAGCCCTTAACATATTACTCATAGTTATTTTAAATTCTCTCTCTGATAATTGCAACATCTGTGTCATATCTGAGTCTAGTTGTGATAAGTGCTTTGTCTTTTCAGGTAGTATTTTTTCTTACCTTTTAGAATGCTTTGTCATCTTGTGTTAAAAGCCAAATGTAAGGATTTGTATTAATCTGGCTAAGAGTTGTGCAGTGTTTACTATTTGCTGTAGCTACTGGTACCAGAGGCTTCAAATTCTTCTAGTGTTCTAAAATCTTGAGAGTAAATCTACATTCTTTTAACAGGCTTGCATCTTGGGATGTGACCCTCACCAGTGTTTCTCCAGTGATATAGCTTTTTGTCCTTTCAACCTTCTACTTCCTTTCCTGAATGCAATGTTCCCAATCTATTTCCATGAGACCCTGACCATTGTTGACTACAGTTTCCCCCACTTAGGTGAGACAGAAAGGCTTGAAAAAGCCTGAGCAGGAGAAAGGCCCTTCCACCAGCTGGGACAAGTCTCTAGCAAAGACTTTTCCCTGGAGAGTAGGCTTTTGTGAGGGAGAATGCTCTGGCTATATTTCACAATGACTACTCTCCCCCTCAGCCCACCAGAGGCAGGATCTTTCCATGATCTTCACTGTGAGAACTTTGTGGGACTCCTGAAGGCAAAGCTCACGAGAGTGTGGGGGCCCCCTTAAGACTGTGGCCCCCAGGAGTTTTCACTCTCATACTAATCCACACTCAGTCTCTAGCAATTCATCAAAATTACCATTTAAGTGTCCCTACCAGTTTATGGCTCCAGTAGCTTGTGCCCCAGGTAAGGAGATTTTGGTTATGTGTATCTTGACGTGTCTATTTCTCCAGAGTTTAGTATAGTAGTTTTCCCTGTGACCTCTGTTCTGTGAAGAATTGAAGAAAAGTTGTTATTTTCAATTTGCCTTGCTTTTTCTCTTTGTAAGGATGTAAGCAACAACTTCCAAGCTCTTTACATGTTGGAGCTGAAGCCAGAACTCTCACTTCCTACGTCTTGGGATGTTCACTCTGAGAACCCTGTCACCTTGCTATTAGAAAGCCTCAGCCACATGAAGAGCCAGCACCAACTTGCCAACCATGCGAGTGAACCATGTTGACAGTGGATCCATTATATCCCTGTCAAGCTGGACAAAATGACACCACATGGAGCAGAAACAAACTTTTCCTGCCCAGACCTTTCCCAACTGCAGATTCATGGGCAAAACCAATGATAGTTTTTGTTTTAAGTCTCTAAGCTTTGGAGTGGCTCATTTTGTAGTAATATAAAAGCAGAACTTTCCTAAGATGATCCTTAAGCCCTTACCAACTTCTCAAAATTCAATTCACACCAGTCTCACCCTATGCCCCCAGTCACATGGGCTCTCTGAGCCTACAGAACACCCCAAGCTCTTCTCAGGGTCTGACCTGAAACACTCTTGTCCCTACTCTTTATCTAATTTGTCACATCTCCTCTTTAGATCTAAGTGTAAATTTCCCCTCCTCAGCAAGGCTTCCATTATCCATCCATCTAAAGTATACTTATTGTCCACCCCTCTCTCTCACTCAAATATACATAACCCACCACTCTCTATGTTAACTCATTCTCATAGCTCTCTTTTTGTTTATGTAATTTAAAACTACAGATGTGTCTGCTGATTTGATTAATTTTTGCCTCCCCACTAAATGATAGGCTCCACGAAAAGAGGAACTCAGTTTTGTTCATGATTATATAGCCATTGCCTGCCCTAGTATAAAGAACACAGTAAGGGCTTAATAAATATCTCTAAAGGAAGGAGCTCATCTAAGTAGGTACTTCTGTGCATTTCTTGTTTAGACCAGGGTTTCGCACCCTTGGCACCACTGACACTTTGGGCCAGATAATTCTTTGTTGCGGGAGACTATCTTGTTCATTTGTAGGATATTTCACAGCATCCCTAGCCTGTATATGCCAGTAACACCACTACTGCTCCCCAAGTTGCAAAAACCAAAAATGTCTCCAGAAATCATCAAATGTATCCCGGGAAGGAAAACTGAGAACCAGCTAAAAACTGCTGGTTTAGACTAGAAAAATGCTACTTCCCTAATGTCCTGGTTTAAACTAAAAGGATGACAATAAAAATGAAGCAACTCACGAATGTAGATACGCTTTAAAGTGAAACCAATCTTATCATCATATCCTTACCCTAATTCTCCTCAAAAACCACTTAAACTTAACTATGGGAGAGAGATTCTAGGAGCCCTGACATTAATGATAATTGGAAATTTCCACACTAACTCTTTCAAAAAATTCTTCCACTATCCAAAGAATGGCTCCATTTTCACAAGCTGGGCATAGCTGATATATGACCACAATTTTGTAGACGGCAAATATCACTGATTGCTTTGAGAGTCTTCCAATCAAATGATCAAAGAACCCTGATACTAAAAATGGTTAACAGAGGCCAATACATTTAAACATTGTCTAATAGGAAAGTTATTCCTGTACAGTTTAGTCTAATAATTGAAATCATGCTTCTTGCCCAAACAATATCCTCATTGTCACTTTTGTCAAAAAGATTAGGCATTGTTTATTTATCTGCTGCAAGCTAAATGAAACCAGCTGTACCAATGAACCAGAGTCGAATGCCTTGCATTCTTCTTCCAAAGGAAGTCAGGGCTGAATCTGCAATTTGAATAGACTTCAGGGTTTTTAAAAATAAAATTAGCAGATGTTGTGGTGGGTGCGCTGTTATCCTCCCTGGACTAGGTGAAGATAAGAACTCTATTTTTTCAACTTTCATCTATAATCAAGGAGCATCAGATCTGAAAATCACATGGAGCAAACTCCATTGGCTTTTTTTTTAAAAATCCAGTTTCTCTCATTGTACGTTGTATTGCTGTATTTGAGCATTAAATTACAAAGCTAACACTGATTGTATTATCATACTATGATGCCATTTTCATATCCTATGACTAATAGTGTGGTTACAGGCTTGGTCTTTGAAGTGTGCTGTGATAATAAACTTTGGCCCAAGGACCCACAGTCTAAGCGAAATCAGAGCAGACCTAATGAGAAGCAGAGACTGAGCCTCGGGAGCATCCTGCAGCAGAGCTTATAAAACGTAATCAGATTTGCCTCTGTTTTGTTCCGAGTTCCCATTTGTGGGTAAGTAACCTCTCAGGACACTAGAAGTCAGCATGACAGTCCAGGTGTCAACACTTAGGACTGAAACTTCAGTGAAGCAGGAGTCCAGAGTTTTCCATCTGGGGATTTCTGATTTACAGAATTCTTCAAACTCCTCCTGATAGTGTTTCAATGGAGTTGACCCCCAGGGCAAGCAATAAGAGCCACCTCTTTAATCTCACATATTCTGAAAAAGTAGTTAACTGCCACTGCCTTTCTTCTTGCTGCTGCTTGTTTTAATTAACAGCATTTCTTCCCCCTACTTCTCCTGGGGCTTTGAAGAGCTCTTTGAAATGTATTTAGTATATTTCAGTCTTGGTTTGGCGTAGTCTCTCAATTTATTAGGTCGTTTAATTCAAGTTCAATTATTCAGCACAAATTGGCAGAATGAAATGCTAAAAGAAGATTGGCACTTTCAGTCACATAAATCTCATGTTACATAAAGTGAGCAAATTCCTCCATTGTTCTTATTGACCTCTGAGATAACAATTTACGGCTGGCACACACCAGTGTGGGCAGGCTTCTCTGTTGAGCAATCTCCCACAGGAGTAAGGCTTTGGCATCTTGCTCAACAGTGAAACTGAAGATAAGCAGAAAAAATGACCAGAAATCAGGACCATCTGTGGAATGACTTAGTCTGAGGAGGTCCAATACTCTAATTCCAGAGATGGAACAAAGAGCAAGGTTTTTCTTTCCCTAAATGACATTAGAAGTAGGAGAAAATCGAAAGCAAGCAGCTACAGCCTCACATCCCCGCTAGATGAAGGAAAACCAGACTGTCCCAGGCAAGAGCAAAGGTTCATAGCTTCTCACCACTTTGGTGCAGAAATCTGGGGGAACTTGGGCGTCAGGGAGGGACTTGAGCACGCCCCACCAGCAGATCCCAGGGCACAGAGGAGCACAGGAGTCCCAGCACGTCTCAAGTTTGGAAGTTGAGGTGGCTGGCGGTCACAGCTGTCACAGCCAGGCATTCGTGGGTGCTCAGCCATGAACAACCCACCAACCCTGCCAAATTATACTGTTTAAAGCCAAGTCCACTTTAACACTCAAACATAACACTTTTGCTTAGGCAAAATTTGCAAAATAATCAAAATGAATCAGCTTGTTTTTACTTTAAGGCCCTCAGGCTTTAACACATTTAGTGGAGAGTCTAGTAACAAAGGGTGAAAATTTGATTACATGTGCTTGGAGAACCAAGCCCCAAAAGGGAACTGTCCCAAGGAGTCCTACTAAGACACACAGTGACAGGAAGGCTTGACTTAAAAGCACATGAGGCTGTGAATTCAATCAGTCACCACTGGAGAGAATATACTTAAAATACTTTAGTCAACATCATCCTCTCTTCTTTCCTCTTGAAATTCCACACCGTTTTACCCAGGGCCTTTCTTACTGAGTTATGGTTAGAGAGAGTATAGTACATCCTAACTTACATAGTTACTTATGTATATGGACCACCTTCCTTCAAGATTGTTAAGTTTCCCAAGGGCAGAATCAGCATCTGAGTTACCTCTTTTTCACCTATAGCATAGAAAAGGCATAAAAATGAAATAACTAAACACTCATCATTAGTTGAATAAACTCAAAAAATGTTAATAAGTCTTTTAATGTACAAAAGTCCCTGGGAAACTGAGAAGTAAAAAGATGATTTCAAGGTGCTTAATTAAAGACATTTTAAAATGCCACATGTTTAAAAATGCAAAATATTATATAATGCATGATTTTTTTTAATCCTATATTAAATGCTACAGGGATTTAGAAGAGAGAACATAATCAGGAAACCAAATTAGGATACAGATCAGTAGTCAGAATGATGATAAACTACCTCCCTTTCCCAAACATAAACACATACAGAAGCACAAAGAAAGTATTAAGAAGCTGGAGAACATCGGTTAAAAAAAATCTCTACTCAAACATGAAAATGTGAGAAGTTCAAATCATTTAAAAATAAAAATAAAAAGACGTTTTTGAGTGTGTTGTCTGTTGATGTGGTTGCAGATAACCAGCCACATTCTTTAGAATCAAGTTCATTACCAAGGAGGCTACATAGTGGTATAGGAATCTTGGTTAACTTCTCCCCAACCTATGTGTCCCTACAGGAATAAGAAACCCAAGAGAATTCAAAATAATAAAAAGTCTTTCTATTCCATCTCAAGTTTCTAAATTACGGCTAACAGCAACCATACCAAAATCAACAATTACACAAACCTCTTGATGCGGGGGCATACCCTTTGCTTATATTACTTAAAGAAGAACCATGAAATAAAAAATGGCTTACATAGACCATAAGTAGGAAAAGAAAAACATTGTCATGAACGCAATGCCAATTTAGTGATGTTTGAAATTAATAAGTATAATGGATTGAATTGTATCCTCCAAAAAGATATGTCGAAGTTCTAATGCCTAATACCTTAGAATGTGACATTATTTGGAAATAGGGTCTTTACAGAAGTAATCAAGTTAAAATGAGGTCAGTAGGGTAGGCCCTAATCCAATATGATGTGTCCTTATAAAAAGGGGAAATTTAGACATAGAGACAGACACACCAAGAGAACATCATGTGAACATGAAGGCAGAGATCAGGATGACGCATCTACAAGCCAGGAATACCAAAGATTGCCAGCACACAGAAACCAGGAGAGAGGCATGGAACAGATTCTCCCTTCCAGAGCCAATCCTCAGAAGGAACCAGCTCTGCCAACACCTTGGTCTTACATCTAGCCTCCAGAACTGTGAGACAATAAATTTCTGGGGTTTAAGCCACCCAGTCTGAGGCATTTTGTTTCAGCACCCCCAACAAACTAATACAATGAGGTTCATGGAAAAATTCAAACTTGACACCTGTAAATCAACACATATATATAAACTGCTCACCAACTGAAAATTAGTGGGATCTCTACAAATTCCAGGCAGCTTTATTGCAAGATAATAATAGCTGCTCTTGGGGAAGATGATAGAGATAATCTGTAAAGATGGAGGCAGGGATGCAGACATCTATGGGAGAGAGGTGAGGAATACTGGAACGGGGCTCCCAATATTTAGGTGGCTCTTTAAATTATGTGGCACTTCAGGGGACCCACCAGACAAACTCAGTCCTCAAGTGTTGCTAAATGGCACGTAACTGTTGTTCTTTGGCCCAACCTTGCCACCATAAGGCAAGCAAGCAAGCACAGGTAACCCGTCATCTCTTAAAGCAGGTGAGTAATCAATGGCTTTCATGTCCAGATGGAGGAAATTAAATACTACATGTGACCAGAAGGTTTGAAAATGCTTGAGAAGTGCTGACAAGATACATTTAGACCTGCTGGAGTGAAAAGTATTAACTGTCCAGAACTATCCTTTTCAAGGATTGCAGGTACTTGAAAGGCAGTCTTTCTTTTATTCAGGCATAATAAACAGAAAATTTTTCAACTATCTCCATGATTTTGACATAAATCTTAAATGTAAGCATTAAATAGAGTTATTAAATTGCATTTGGAAATCAGCTGAGCACATCTTTTGTGGGAATGTACTTCAAAGTGATTGGTTTGTTTCCTTATAATGAAATAGTATGTTTGCTTCTGTTTGATTTACAATTAAAACAAGTCAGACCATATGTGAGAATTATCTGGAATATTCAACGAAGATCAAGTCTTTCCAAAGAAGGCCTTAATCAGTGGAAGCAGTACAGTGTAATGGTAGGAAGAGAATAGCTTCAAACCAGATAGACACGAGCCAAAACAAGCTTTGCCACTAACCACTTGCACGAACTTGGACAAGTGGCCAAACATCTTAAGCACCAAGATTCCTAGTCCAAGGGAGATGATAATAAAAGGATCTTCTTATAGGGTGAGTGAGGAATAAATGAGACAACGGATACACCATATTTTATACAAAACAAATGCTTAATCCAGTGCAGTTATTTTCATATTACTAACATTAAAGGTACAAGTAATTTTTATACAGTGAAGTACTAACTAGTTTTCTTTCGGAAACAATATAAAAACTTCAAACACAACCATTATTGAAATTAACTCAACTATTTAGATCATTACCATGATGTTCCATAATGCTCAAGCAATATAGTAAAGTCACTAACAGTGCTCTAGATTTTGTTTTGCTTTTTATTCTTTATCATGTTTATTGTTCATTCCAATTTTGACAAAAGACCTTTTTCTTTTTTTTTTTTGCAAATATCTAAGATCTCAAAATTAGTACTACTAGTTTTGACTTACAGCATTTCTTCATTTCCTTACTTATAGATCTTCCTTTATCAGGAATATTCCTTCATCTTCTTGACTTAAAAACGATGAACAAACATTTAAGACTACATTCCAGAAAAGCCAAAGATTAACTAAATCAACACATAGTCAAAATTTCCAATTATGTTTCCGTTTAGAATGATTCTTCAGAGAATTTTCTTCTATATCTTTTTATTTAATTACTCAGCTTAGAATTTCCTATCTTGTATAATGACTTAAAAAAGAGACAAAAACAGGGATAGGGTAGAAAATTATTTTTCAACATTATTTGGTAATGCTATAATGACAAGGTAAAACAAGGCTTGCGTCTCCTGAAGTTAGTTCAGAAACAGCATTAAGTTTTCTCCAAGCTACACGTCACTGAATACACTAACTCTGTGCTCTTAATAAGGGAGAGGGAGGCAGTCTATCAGAAACATATGGGAGCAAGCCTTTTAAGAATCCAAATCTGTTCCCTGACCCCCAGACAGCATGGGGGGAAGAGGATAAACAGGGAAAGAGCTGTTGTTCTATGTGGAAATATATGCAGCATGATGCCAAAGCAAACGGGTGGGAAGAAAGAAAGAGTCTGCAGTTTTTAAATTAAGTGACTTCTGAAAGATGGAGTAAAAAAGCTCAATTTAAAAAGACATAAGAATGGCCGATATATTTGGCTTCGTCAAATCAGAACTCTTATTCTTAAGCAAATACTAAACTTCCATGAGAAATTAATCATATTATTCACCTAGAAACGAGTTTGAGGTTTCTGACTCCAAAGAGAAAGAGAAAACAAAGTTGCAGGGAGGGGTAGGACACAAACGATAAATTCAACAAATCTGCAAAATTGTTTGCTAGCAGGGAAACCAACTCTACTGACTTCTACACTTCTTAAAAAACAACAAAAAAAAACCTGAGGAGGGATATCTAATGCATATTAAATGAGAATTATTTAAATATACTGTTACATGGTATTAAGAGAGCAGCTAGATTTTCCACATGAAATATTCAAAAATTGATGAACTTACTTGCTTTTCCCTTTGTATACTGTAGCATAAGATCCTTCCCCCAGTTTTTCCAGTTTTTCATATGAGTCAGCTTTTCCAAATTTGGGACTTGTCGGCTAAAAGTGGAACAGAGGGTAAACAAAACAGTTTGTATCAAACTAATTAAGAATAACCCAATTTTGCTGAAAATGTACAGATTCTCTGTCACTTTTGAAATAACTCTTTCCTAACATAAGAATGTTTATTTTAAAAAATGTCATAAATATTCAGGGTATAAAACTCAAATGCAAAGGAACACAGCGTAGAAGTGTAAATTTACCCATAATCTAACCAACAAGAGGGAACCACGTTAATATTTTGATGCCTCTTCCTCCAGTGCTATCTGTATGCTGACAATTGGCTTTTTACATGAATGGGACTACATTATACATACTGTTTATAACCTGGTTTTTTTCACTCAATATGTTATGAATATTTTCCACGTTATTATACAATCTTCTAAATTAGGGCCTGGCAAATTGAGTCTACTACTTGTTTTTGTACATCCCATAAGCTTAGGAAGCTTTTTATTTTTTTAATGGAGGGTGGTGTCAAAAGAAGAATAATATTTCATAGCATGTGAAAATTATATGAAAATCAAATTATAGGGTCCATAAAGTTTACCGGAACACAGTCACACTCATTCATTTACATATCGTCTTACAACTTCCAAGCTACAACAGAGCAGTAGTTGCAACAGAAATCATATGGCCAACAAAGCTGAAAATATTCACTATCCAACGCCTGTTGTAAATCACGACTGTATAAAATTCAGTCATATAAAGGTAATCCTCCAATATCTTCTAGCGATAATGCAAACAGATTATCAAAGCTATCTCATTCAGATACCACTAATTAATACAAAAAGAACTCTCATATCTACATAAACCAATCCTTAAGGCTTAGCTGCAACAAAATAACTCTCTTTCAGAAATGGCACATCTCATCATGACCATAAAAGTGCTAAGAGTGATCTTACCACTCCTGCTGTGCTCAACTCCCACCCCAACTTTCACCAGAGTAAGAAAAGGGGGCATTGTGCTCCATGGGGACAAATTATCCATTATTTTAATGTCACTCTAAAATGGTAATACTAAAACATATTAGAAAATGATAATAATACAAAGAATTAAATGCATCTGAGAGAAGCATAATGAGGAGACAAAGGAATACTTTCCAAGCAAGGGAACAGGACAAAACCCCTGAAAAACGACTAAATGAAACAGAAACAAGCAACCTACTCGACAGAGTTCAAACAAAATATCATAAGGATGCTCACAGATATTGGGAGAAGAACTGATGAACACAGTGAGCTCATCAGCAAAGAACTGGAAGATATAAAAAAAAAATTAGAAATGAAGAATACAATACTGGAATTGAGAAATTCACTAGAGGGACTCAATAGCAGAGTAGAGGATGCACAAGAAGCGATCAGTGAGCTAGATGAAAGACTAGAGGAAATCACCCAAGCAGAACAGAAAAAAGAAAAAAGAATTAGACAGAATGAGAACAGTCTAAGGGAACTCTGGGACAATATCAAGTGTGCTAACATTCAGATTATAGGTGTCCCAGAAAGAGAAGAGAAAGACAAAGGGGCAGAAAATTTATTCCAAGAAATAATAGATGAAAATTTTCCTAACCTGAGGAAGAAAACAGATGTCCAAGTTCAGGAAGCACAGAGAGCTCCAAACAGGATAAGCCCAAAGAGGCCTACACCAAGACATATTATAATTAAAGTGGCCAAAATTAAAGATAAACAGAGAATCCTAAAAGCAGCAAGAGAAAGGCCACAAGTGACATACAAAGGGAAGCCCATAAGGCTATCAGTGGACTTCTCAGCCAAGACCCTACGGGCAAGAAGAGAATGGCACGATGTATTTAAAGTGCTAAAATAAAAAAACCTACAGCCAAGAATATTCTATCCATCAGGTTGTCATTCAGAATGGAAGGAGAGATAAAGAGCTTCCAAGACAGGCAAAAATTAAAGGAGTTTATCACCAAGAAACCAATTCTTCAAGGAATGAAGGGACTTACTTAAGTGGGAAAGCAATGACCACAAACAGAGATAAAAAAAAAATTATCATAAAAACAAAACAACAAAAAAATCAGGCAATAAAAGCACTTGTAAAGGTAAAAATATAGTAAAAGTAGCAGATCAACTATCTGTGAAGATAATATGAAGGTTAAAACACAAATGTACTAAAATCACCTATTTCAATGATAAGAGGGTAATGGATAGACACACACTAAACAACAGACTATATATATTTGAAAAACATATAATGTGGGAGGAGGGGAGTGTAAAAGTACAGTTTTTAGAAAGAGGTCAAGCTAAAGAGTCTATCAACTCAATATAGACTGTTATATAGAGAGAGAATATTAAATAGGATCCTCATGGTAATCACAAATCAGAAACCTATAATAAGCAAGCAAAAAAGTAAGACAAAAGAAATCAAACATATTACTAAAGATAGCCATCAAACCACAAGGGAAGAGAGCAAGAGAAAAAGAAAGGAACAGAGAAGAACTACTAAAACAACCAGGAAAAAAAAGTAACAAAATGGCAATAAATGCATATTTATCAATAGCTACTTTAAATGTCAATGGACTAAAGGCTCCAATCAAATGCCATAGGGTGGCCAAGTGGATAAAAAAACAAGATCCATGTATATGCTGCATACAAGAGACACATTTCAGACCTAAAGACACTCAAAAACTGAAAGTGAAAGGATGGAAAAAGATATTCTATGCAAATGGCAAAGAAAAGGAAGCGGGGTTAGCAATACTTACATCAGACAAAATGGACGTTAAAACAAAAACTGTAACAAGAGACAAAGATGGGCACTACATAATGATAAAGGGAACAATCCAACAAGAAAATATAACACTTGTAAATATCTATGCACCCAACATAGGAGCACCTAAATATACAAAGCAATTATTAACAGACATAAGAGGAGAAATAGACAGTAACACAATAAAAGTAAGGGACTTTAACACTCCACTTACACCAATGGATAGATCATCCAAACAGAAGATCAATAAGGAAACACTGGCCTTAAAGGACACAATAGACCAGATGGACTTAGTAGATATATACAGAACATTCCATCCAAAAACCACAGAACACACATTCTTTCTAAATGCCCATGGAACATTCTCCAGGATTGATCACATATTAGGCCACAAAACAAGTCTCAATAAATTTAAGAGGATCAAAATAATATGCATCTCTTCTGACAACAAAGGTATGAAACTAGAAATCAACTACAGGAAGAAAACCAGAAAAGCCACAAAAATGTGGAGATTAAACAAAATGTTACTGAACAACGATTGAGTCAATGAAGAAATCAAAGGAGAAATCAAAAAATTCCTGGAGACAAATGAAAATACGACATGCCAAAAATACAGCAAAAGCGTTCTAAGAAGGAAGTTTATAGCAACTCAGGCCTACCCCAACAAGAAGAAAATCCCAAATAAACAATCTAAAGGCACATCCAAAGGTACTGGAAAAAGAACAACAAACAAAGCCCAAAATCAGCAGAAGGAAGGAAATAATAAAAATCAGAGCAGAAATAAAAGAAATAGAGACTAAGAAAACAATAGAAAAAATGAATGAAACCAAGAGCTGGTTCTTTGAAAAGATAAACAAAATTGACAAACCCTTAGCTAGATTCACCAAGAAAAAAAGAGAGAAGGCTCAAATAAATAAAATCAGAAATGAAAGAGGAGAGATTACAATGGACACCTCAGAAATACAAAAGATAATAAGAGAATACTATGAAAAGCTATATGCCAACAAATTCGATAATCTAGCAGAAATGGATAAATTCTTAGAAACACACAACCTTCCAAAACTGGACCAAGAAGAAGTAGAAAATTTGAATAGACTAACCACCAGTAAGGAGATCAAAACAGCAATAAAAATCTCCCAAAAAATAAAAGTCCAGGACCAGATGGCTTCCCTGGTGAATTCTACCAAACATTCAAAGAAGACCTAATATCTCTCCTTCTCAAACTCTTCCAAAAAATTGAAGAGGAGGGGAAGCTTCCTAACTCATTCTATGAAGCAAACATTATCCTGACACCAAAACCAGACAAGGACAACACAAAAAGAGAAAATTACAGGCCAATATCACTGAGGAACATCGGTGCAAAAATCGTCAACAAAACACTAGCAAGTCTAATACAACAATACATTAAAAAGATCATACATCAGGATCAAGTGGGTTTCATTCCAGGGACGCAGGATGGTTCAACATCCACAAATCTATCAACATGATACACCACATTAACAAAATGAAGAATAAAAATTGCATTGTTATCTCAATAGATGCAGAGAAAACATTTGACAAGATACGGCATCCATTTATGATAAAAACTCTAAATAAAATGGGTATAGTAGGAAAATACCTCAAAATAATAAAGCCATATATGAGAAACTCACAGCAAATATCGTTCTCAATGGAGAAAAACTGCAAGCTATCCCTTTAAGAACAGGAACCAGACAAGGATGCCCACTGTCACCACTCTTATTTAACATAGTATTGGAAGTCCTAGCCAGAGCAATCAGGCAAGAAAAAGAAATAAAAGGGATCCAAACTGAAAAAGAAGAAGTGAAACTGTTACTCTTTGCAGACAACATGATTTTATATATAGAAAACCCTAAAGAATCGACTAAAAAACTTTTAGAAACAATAAAGGAATACAGTCCAGTCGCAGGATACAAAATCAATGTACAAAAATCAGTTGTGTTTCTACAAACTAACAATAAAGTAGCAGAAAGAGAAATTAAGAATACAATCACATTTACAATTGCAACAAAAAGAATAAAATACCTAGGAATAAACTTAACTAAAGAGGTGAAAGATCTGTACACTGAAAACTATAAAACATTGTTGAAAGAAATCGAAGAAGACACAAAGAAATGGAAAGATATTCCGTGCTCTTGGATTGGAAGAATTAACATTGTTAAAATGTCCATACTTCCTAAAGCAATCTATAGATTCAACGCAATTCCTATCAAAATTCCAACAACGTTTTTCACAGAAATGAAACAAAGAATCCTAAAATTTATATGGAACAACAAAAGACCCCGAATAGCCAAAGGAATCCCGAGAAAAAAGAACAAAGCTGGAGGTATCACACTCCTGGATTTCAAAATATACTACAAAGCCACAGTAACCAAAACAGCATGGTACTGGCACAAAAACAGACACACAGATCAATGGAACAGAATCGAGAGTGCAGAAATAAATCCGCACATCTATGGACAGCTAATATTCAATAAGGGAGCCAAGAACATACGACGGAAAAAGGAGACTCTCTTGAATAAATGGTGATGGGAAAACTGGACAGCCACACGCAAAAGAATGAAAGTAGACCATTCCCCTACACCATGCACAAAAATCAACTCAAAATGGATTAAAGACTTGAATGTAAGACCCAAAACCATGAAACTTCTAGTAGAAAACATAGGCAGTACGCTCTTTGACATTGGTCTTAGCAGCATATTTTCATGTACCATGTCTGACCGGGCAAGGGAAACAAAAGAAAAAAATTAACAAATGGGATTACATCAAACTAAAAACCTTCTGCACAGCAAAGGAAACCATCAACCAAACGAAAAGACAACCTAACAATTGGGAGAAGATATTTGCAAACCATATATCAGATAAGGGGTTAATATCCAAAATATACAAAGAACACACACAGCTCAACAACAAAAAAGCCAACAATCCAATTAAAAAATGGGCAAAAGATCTGAACAGGGATTTCTCTGAAGAAGATATATAGATGGCCAACAGGCATATGAAAAGATGTTCAACATCATTAGCTATCAGGGAAATGCAAATCAAAACTACAATGAGGTATCACCTCACTCCAGTCAGAATGGCTATAATTAACAAGACAGGAAACAACAAACGTTGGAGAGGGTGTGGAGAGAAGGGAACCCTTGTACACTGCTGGTGGGAGTGCCAACTGGTGCAGCCACCATGGAAAGCAGTATGGAGTATCCTCAGAAAATTAAACATAGATCTGCCATATGATCCAGCTATCCCACTGCTGGGTATTTATCCAAAGAACTTAAAAGCACAAAGGCATAAAGATACTTGCACCCCTATGTTCATTGCAGCATTATACACAATAGCCAAGATTTGGAAGCAACCCAGGTGCCCATCAAGGGACAAATGGATAAAGAAGATGTGGTATATAAACACAATGGAATACTACTCAGCCATAAGAAATGATGAAATCTAGCCATTTGTGACAACATGGATGGACCTTGAGAGTATTATGCTGAGTGAAATAAGCCAGAGGGAGAAAGTCAAATACCATATGCTCTCACTCATAAGTAGAAGACAAAAACAATGACAAACACACACACAGCAATGGAGACTGGATTGGTGGTTACCACAGGGGAAGGGGGGAGGGCAAAAGGGGTGATTGGGCTCACATGTGAGAGGATGGACTATAATTAGTTTTTCGGTGGTGAACATGATGTAATCTAAACAGAATTCGAAATATATTATGATTTACATCCGAAAGCTACATGATGTTATAATCCAATGTTACTGCAACTAAAAAATAAATACATAAATAAAATTAATAAAAATCAATAAAACAAAACAAAACAAAAAAGTTGCTAATGAACGCAGTACTTAGTAAGTAATCAACTTTAGACGTTACTTAGGGAAAGGACTTCTTGCAAAAAGTTTATAGAACACTATTATTAAGCATATTCTTTTGCACCACATATGAAAAACACAACATACCAGCAATGAATCTGACTCCCATTGTTTATAAGATTCTATGTGGCAAGTTAAGCACGTGCTTCTCACCTCCTTCTCACCCAAAATGCCATGTAGTGATTGAAAAGATATATTTCAAAACTAATAAATCAGAAACAGGAATGCAAAACAAAAAAGAGTGCCAATACCGAATCAGAAACTTTGAGGAATTCTGAAGATAGAAAGTAATCAAGGTCAAAACTTCAGAGAAAAGACTGGGGGAACCTAAAGCCCAACATGTAGGAGAAGACTGTTACAGAAAACAGAAGCAGGTGCCTCTAAGTAAACATGAGACTAATCAACACAGCTGAGCACGTGGTGTCCTCTCAAGCAAACTGTAGGGACATTTGCACAGAGGAGACAGCTGAGAATGTGGGTATTCGGGCTAGAGGGGCAGAGCAAGGACGGAAGTAGCTAACATCCAGAAAAAGAATGACATCCCCCCATCCCCAAGCTGTAATCCATGCCTTTCTCACACAATCATAGAGACAATTTACAGAAAACAGAATAAGGTGACAGCAATTCTCAAATAGAAACATGAGTATACAGACAAAAATCACAAATAATTTCAGGAAAATCAACACCTTGAAAGAGAAGCATAAAATTCAATGGGCAAATAAACTAAAACCCTGGTAAGAGAGTTGACATTGCAAAGGTAAAGAATAAGTTTGAATAAAAATAACTAGTATCTTCAGAGAGAATTGAGAAGATATTACATCCATTAAAAAGAAACAAAGATTTACAGATTAAATATTTAATCAGTGAAATAAAACATTTAATGGGCACTGAATAAGAGAAAGGACATAGGTGAAAAAGTAATAAGTTCAATGTTTGAACAGAATTCTCCTAGAAAACTTTGAGGAGAGGTTGCACCTAAACAGAAAAACTATCCAACAAACATAATATTTTTATAGACAACAATGGCTGGAAAATAAAACAAGCAATATTTTCAGAATGAAAAGGGAAAATGATTTTGAGTCACTAATACTATACTCAAGATAGTTCCTCAAGTGAGATGGAAAAGCTGCAGTTTTACCACCTACAGAAAAAAATCTAGATATAAAATTCAATATTTTCTCAATATAAGACATAGTTGAAGTGATGGGGAAATGAAAGAAGGCAAGGAACAGTAGGAAAGGAGAAATAAAAGCATGTTGAGATTTACTGGATTGATCAGGACAAGGCTGCAGATACTGATTAACTCCAAATGCATAAGTTTTAGTATGTTTCTTAACTCTTAAAAATTAATCACTAGAATAATATACATAAGATGCACAAATCCCAAACGAATGGTGGGGGAAGGAATGGAAGAAAAAAATGCAAGGAAGAAGAGGAAAGAAGTTAAGGAGTGGGAGGTTAGAGGATGAAGGGTACTCAATAAGAAAGCATGCTAAGTAAAAAATCATAAAACAAAGAACTTAAGTCCAAACATATCAACGATTACAATGAACATAAATGAAGAAACTTCCTCTATTAATAGTAAATTCTCAGTTTGGAAAGAAAAAGAAAATCTAGCAATATGCTATTGTGAAGAGACACAATTAAAACAAAAGAGTAAATCTCAAAATGCGTAAGGAGAAAATATACCAAAAAAATTTTTTGCAAATAGCTTTGAAATGTATAAAACAACTGCTGGTAGCAATAAAATGAGAAATTATCAAATCCACAGTGATAATGAGAGACAAACATACATTGCTCTCACATCAACAGAGCAAGCAGATGACTAAGAAGTAAAGGATATATGGGCTTGACTATTAGAATTAACATTTTAGTATAATGTACATATTAATATATATTCTTTTGAAGTACACATTTAACATTCACAAAAATGTCCATAGATTAGGCCACAAAGAAAATCTCATTATTCAAAACTGCAGGATCATTTCAAATTACTTTTTCTGAATACAATGCAATATATTAGAAATTAAGAATAGAAGGAAAACTAAATAGTTTAGTCATACGGATTAAATAGAAAATCAAAATTGAAAATTCATAAATAAATATATGGCAATGAGGACATGACATTTTATCACCCATGAGATGCAGCAAAATCAATACGTAAAAGAAAATTTAAATATGTATGCACATATTAGAAAAGAAAAGAAGGTTGAAAGTAATATGATTTAGACATTTAATTGCAGCTAGAAAAGGAAAGACAAAGGACACAGTAGAAAGAGATTAATAAAGGAAATAGACCACTTATTCTTTTCTCCAAGAAACTTGTAAAGTACAAACGATGTGTTGAGTTGAATCAAGTAAAACTTAATGGAAAATTACATTCAAAATCGCCTGACTAGTCCTGTGTGGGTTATGTTCTCATGCATTTTTCATCACTGGGAAACAGCTTGTGAATGTCGCACTTTACCATCACCCTCCTGAGCCCAAGTTTTAAATAGAAATTTTAAAACCTATATTAAACTTCAGTATAAAATGATCTTCAATGGGGAAAATATTGTGTTCACAGTTCCACTCTAAATTATTTAAAATCAGAATGAGAAGTCTCTATGTTTGCTTTTGTGCTCCTTTAAGAATAAATCCAATCTAAGTTAAAGAAAAAAGCAGCAGAAAATTACCTCTTTACTCCTATTAGGAGATAAACTGCTAATGGGTATTTAGAGTAAGTACAAGACACAGTCATACAAAATTGGTAATAGAACAGGAAGCTAATACTTTCTCCTCCTGGAAAGGCACAAATAATTTTCTAAAAATGATATATTTCACTCTTCATGAACTGCCTTTTATATAATAGAGTTGATGTAATTGTTTTAAGACACAGACCATAATAAACTTACTACTTGAAGAAACTGAATTGAAAAAATTAGAGAAACAAGGAGAATATTCTTTTTTTAAAAAAAATCTCATTCGTCCACCAGAAAAATCAAGTAAGAGAAGATGCTAATGGCACACAGAGGTTTATTTATCTAATTAAATGGATTTGGATGAATTAACAGCCATGGTTATTCTATTAACACTGTGATGGCAGACAATTAATATTTTGCCACATTTAGTGGTAAAACAATGTTTTATGCCCTGTGAAGCCAATATGTATACATTGTGGAAATACACTGTAATTTTCAGATCAATCATGCTAGCTCTGTAGGAAGAATCACATATATGTAAAGCCTCTCTAAAAGTTGTTCTAGTCTACGAAAGAATGGGCCTACAGAATCGGCCATGTCTATGAGGTAGTCTGAGCTTTAAGAGTTAGATTCTTATGAAGTTGGACTCCTATTTTAAGTAAGCAGAAATGTTCCAATCTGTAACTACTATGCACATAAATAAAGAATCCACATGCCAAGTGTTTAAAGAGGCCAATAATAAAATCCTTCCTATCAAATGAGCAAACTAAGAATAATTCAGTAGGAGAGGTCCTATTTTGTTTGATAATTAAAGGTCAGGCGTTGGGTTTGCCTTTGTTTTCTTGCAACTTTATTAAATCATCATATTTAAATAAAGATGCTAGATCAGACCAATATGTAGTCAACCCTAACCATTACCTTTGGCTCTTTGATGTCACGTGCCTGATGGATGGGAAACAGCTTTATGGGGCAACTATTCTCTGCTTTATCTTTTCCCTACTTCGAGTGCAGGCTTGAGATAGCACTTAGGAGAATTGGAAATACAGAGAGCTAATCAGTAATGACTAACAGACACTAACTGCACAGAGAAGTAGAATTTGACGAGATGTTAATGCATTTTTTAACAGAATAAAAGTACAGAGAATCATCAACTGTCTGGACCAGTGGAGGGGAACATTGGCATGGATAATGCAAAAGTGAAGATAATATTCCAGCTGAACAGCGTTTGTCCCCCTGCCACGAAGGAGATGTTCCTGGCCCTTGCTAGCTCTGGTTCATTGTTTGTGCAATCAACAAAAACAACTAGCTAATATCAAATGTTTACTATGTGCCATGCTTTAAGCTTATCACTTTAAACACATTACCTAAATGTCATCCCTACAACACCACCCTGAGATTGGTTCTATTTGTGTCCCTATTTGAACATGAAGAATTTAAAGACTTGAGAAATAAAGTAACTCATCTAAGATCCTACAGCTAATGACAGAGCTAGAATTCAAACCAAGTTGACTGGAATCAAGAACCTACTTTCTTTACCACCACTACATTGGCAAAATCTTCCCATAGATCTTTCCCACCCAAATGGAGGAGATATCAAATTATGCTTAAGTCTGTCATCCACCGAAATTTCATTTCTAGAAACAAGGATGGCATTTTGAACTGCATTTTTCTAAACTTCATGAGTATATCTCAGTGTTCATTATAATGATTCCAAGATATGGCCATAAGAAAGTCCACGGTTTCATACTGAATTGATTGAAAATTGATTTCAGCCTACACACATAACCCCTTTCTTAAGAATGTTGATGACCTCTGAATTGCAAGAAAACTACAAGTAAGAATCACTGCTCTACTACATTATACTAAATTGTGAGAAGGGGTATGAGGGTAAGGTGGGAAGGATTCAATCAGAGCTATATGACCTCATCAAACAACAAGGATTTGAAGTGAAACCTGCCTTAGCTAATTTTTCCTCTGCCTTTGATCTCCAGAACAGGAACTATCACCTGCATTTCTAGTCCCATTAAATGTAGCCACACTAAGGTAATCCATAGTTGATGGGTAACATGGTTACAAAATAGATTTAGATGCCGGATAGAGGAATAGACCCAGGTACCACACGTGGTAACAACCTGACAAGGGGACTTGGTTCTACCTGGGAATTTCCTGTTCCCCACAAGAAGGAGGCAATGCCAAGTTGAGATCCTCAAGAATGAGCATCTGAGAACTGAAGTGGAACTCTTATTTTCAAGTTTGCAGCTTCCTCCCCTCTCTCCAGATGGGGCCTGCCTGTCACAGATGTAGATTTTTTGGTGAGGGAAGGAGGTAAATTTGGAGCAATTTGTGGAATGTATAGAGGAATTTAGTCTAAATATGAATTTCAGAAAATATGTTCTCTTTAAGCTCAGCTTATGATAGAAAGCTCAATGAAATCCCTTCTAAATTGAGCCAGCAAGACAGGTAGTCTCCTATAGTTCTAGCTATTGAAGAGCCCAGCTGGGTTGGAGTAGGTGGTAGGAAAAGGGGAGTGAAAGTTTGTCCTGTCAGTGATAGTATTAAACACTACCCAGGGACTAGGCCCAGGAGGAGAAGGCACTCAAAAAACGTCTGAAACAAAAAAAAAAAGAATCTGTCAAACATCTCTTGAAATACACCAATTTAAATAAAATAACGTTCTTTACACTTTGCCTGAATTTTAAAGTGCCACTGTATGGACAAAATCAGGAGGTATAGACGAGTGTGATGGTCACTGAGGTCAAGGTACTCTTGGTTTCTGAATTTCAGTCATGACTCCTAACAGACAATGACCAGTATGTGAACAGCATAGAGACACATACTCAGCTGAGAAGACTTGATATTGTACAATAGTGTCTACCACAGTATTTCCAGGAAACAAGAATGGCTTTCCTCACTAAAATAGGTGCTTCAATGCCACACTTCTATTCACTCTCCCTCCTTCTCAACTGTAGTCTTGGAGCCTATTCAAGATAACTAATACTTTCAAAGGAATAACAATAAAATAAAAATATGAAATTCATCCTGGTGGCCCTTAGGTAAACAGACTCCTTTGATGCTTATCAGCCTTTAAAAATCTTTAAGAATAATAAAACCGATGTTCATAAAGCTCCCATGCCAGTGGGTATGAAATGATCAAACCCATACACTGTTGGACAGGATATAAAATGGTGCTACACAAGAAGTGTTACCACTTCCATTTCTGCCCAATGAGGAACACAAAGAAAGTAGTCTTTCCATGAAAAAGAGTATAAAAAAATACCCCTTCCCATCACAATATGGGAGAGAACAAAAAGGCAATAGGCAGAAACAACTAAAAATAAAACAGAATATTGTAGCATCATGCTAAAAGAGAAAAAGAAACCATTTTCAGCTTGAGAAGAAAAGAGCAAAGACATTTTCCAGGGCATACGGAATGGAAGCAAAAACTCCAAAAATGAAAAGAAAGCAAAGCAGTTTCCACACAAAGTAATATAAGTACACTGATATATAAGAAAGACACCCCAGGGTGGACCAGGAAAGGGCAAACCCAATAAGAAACTCAGGAAAGAGGATCTAAAAGAAGTTAACAATATAATAGGAGAGAAACAGTGGAAATTTCCAGTTAAACATGGTGACTTGAACAAAGTATTTCTCTCTCCCTCGCACTAATCTGTACTAAAATGATAATAGTTATAACTCATAAGAGCAAATAGAATGAATAAGGAGAAGATCGCAGACAAGATACAAACAAACATTTGGAGATGAGGAGGTCACTGGCTAGGACATTGACCACCGCGTGAACCAATAAGAAATGTCAACTCATGCTTCAGAATCCCAAAAACACGCAAGAATTGGAGGCTGACCTTCAAGGATGGGCTAAAACCAGAATGACTAGTTGGAGTGGGTTTAAAGACCAGGTCGTTTTCCCTAGACTCTCCCAGTCAGGTGCGTGCCTCTCCCTGATCCTGGCAGATGTTTATTCCCTGACGAGGCTGACCCAGAGAAGCTTAGAACTGGGACACCAGGAACAGTGGAAATCAGGATGAAGGGTCAGATTGAAAACAAAGCACCAGAAAGTGTGAATAGAAAACTAGGAGGCCCTGGCCCATTCTTAATCATCTCAGAATAACAGCAACAAGCCTTACATATCCTAAAAAATAGATGGGTAAATTTGCTTTGGAGGAATGACCGTAATTTGGAGATCAAGCAGTCCAGATTGGATTGGGACAATGGAGAGCCACAAAGACAGTCTCAGGGGGAGGAAGGGCTGCTGGACTCCTGATTCTGGTTTGTTTCAGAGGAGTTTTATAGTTTTATCAAATAGCTCAGGGCCTCAATCTGTGACTAAAATTCTATTGATTAATTATATTAATTATGAACGAGTGAAAAGAGGAGGCAATTATGATTAGGAAAATCAAAAAGTTACGCAAGGAAAGAAATTTAATCATAGTACACTATGTGGCCTCACTATGTACAGTATTTATATTATCATGAGACTGTAAATACTGTATATTAATTAAAGCCAAAAAGTAGGAGACATGTATTTGAGGACAGGAATATAACAGAGAAAATCCTCTCTTGATGTGTTCCTTTGTACACTGTAAATCAATAGTTATATCTAGAGGCTTTTTCAGATTCAGGCTTAATTCTGTTGGTGGTTTTCAGATACTTCCATCAGGACATCATGATGTCTGGCTGTCTCTCTTCTGCTGATGCTAGCAGATACTGATAATCATTGTCAAATGGTGATTCCTAAATCTATTATTCCTTCTTGATTTATTAGTGGGATTACTTTTAAAAGAGAATTTTCCCCTCATCAATGACTAGGTTACCATGAGGTGAATTTCATATAGGAATCACAGAAAATAAATGCTTAGTCATTTGCTTTATCAGTTTTCAACACTGATTCTTTGTTTTTATAAGAGTTTCTATTGGGTTTCGCATGTTAATTTTATAACCTGCTATTTGGCTAACTTCTCACATTGTTTGTAGTAGTTCCATTAATTCTTTAGGATTTTCGAGATATATCATCATAAATCTGAAAATAAAGATAAGTTTACCTCCTTCTAGCTTGCTTTCCTTATCTGTAGAAATGTTCTATTCCTGACTCTCTATCTTTCATAGCTTTGTATGGGATTCCAATTAATAATTTTTCTATTGGTTATTTTTACGTAAAATTAGTTTTTCAGTATTTTGAGGGGGATATGGACAAGATAGCTTTTAGAGCTTTATGGAACTTTTCTTTTCTCTGTTTTCATGAAGTGACAAAAATGACAATCTTGCACACATTGAGGTTTCCACATCTGTTTCACTCCAACACTTCTTACTGGACCTTCTCTTTCCTCTGCTCCTACTGATCCCATCCTGCACAGAAGTCTACTCCAGAACATTCTCTTCAGTGCAGGGCTTTGTCTGGGAAAGGTGCTTCAATTTGACATTCTAGAGAAGTCACAGGAGAAAGACCAGCAGACCACTCCAATATCAGTAGTCCATCTCATGGTCTCCTTGCACACATCCACTCACAGGAACCATCAAAGTCCCCTCCCAATTGCTGTTGTCCTAAGAATGGCAGGACGAGCCACCAGCATATACCTCATGGCAATTTGGGGGATTCCTGGCTCTGAGAGTAGTCACTAGTCCCCTTGCCTTAGCTGAGCTTCCTCCCTCACGCTTTCTGATATCACACAGTTCTAAAGCTGTTCATGGTTTGCTCCTCTCACTCCTGTTTTGAGCTTCACGGAGCTACCTTATCACCTATAATTGTTGCCGATAGTTGCTCTAATTATATGAGGGATTTCAAAACCTATGCCACCATCATCCTTCCAGAATCCTTTCTTATTTTTTTAGCTATATCCACGAATTACTTTAATAAAAATAAAACTTAACTTGAAAGAGAGAGAAATCAGAGTGCATCAGATAGACAAGCCTCAACCTTCCTTAATAAGCATTTTAATTAATTCCTTATTAAAAATTAAAAATATCAAAATCTCATTGTTATCATTATACTATGGTGTACACACTGACTCTTAAAACTATGTGACCCTTAATAGCAACAAGCACACCCAGCACCCAATCTTGGTTTCTAAGTACCATTTTCTAAATAAAAGGAACCAGGGCTCTTTGGAGAAATGGCTGATTCCAGGTCTGGGACTGGGAAAATACAATATAAAACCAAAAGCATCTTGTAGGACCACGAAGTAAGGAAGTGCTCAAAAACCAAAGGGATGAAGACACTTCAAAGGGACGTAGGAGGGGCCAGCCCCGTGGCTGAGTGATTAAGTTCACGCACTCCACTTCGGCGGCCCAGGGTTTCGCCGGTTCAGATCCTGGGTGCAGACATGGCACGGCTCCCCAAGCCAAGCTGGGGCAGCGTCCCACTTGTACAGCTAGAGGCATTCACAACTAGAGTATACAACTATGTACTGGGGGGCTTTAGGGAGAAGAGGAAAAAAAAAAGATTGGCAGCAGATGTTAAAAAAAAAAAAGACATAGGACCCAACCTAAAAGAGCTCCCAACGGCCAAAGCAGGAACAATTTGAGCAACAAAAGAAATAATGCACCAGTGTATAATAACTAGGATGCAGATAAAATATAGAATGACAAGTTAAATTTGAATATCAGATAAACAGTGAAAAATTTTTTAGTCTAAGTATGCCTCGTTGCAATATCTGAAATGCTGATCTCTATATATCATGTATAGGTTGACGTATACTAATAGTAAGTTAACTATATAGTAAAAAGAAATATAGGGGCTGGCCTGGTGGCACAGCAGTTAAGTGTGCACGTTCCACTTTGGCGGCCTGGGGTTCGCCGGTTCTGATCCCTAGGTGTGGACACGGCACCGCTTGGCAAGCCATGCTGTGGTAGGCGTCCCACATATAAAGTAGAGGAAGATGGGCACGGATGTTAGCTCAGGGCCAGTGTTCCTCAGCAAAAAGAGGAGGATTGGCAGCAGTTAGCTGAGGGCTTATCTTCCTCAAAATATATATATATATATATATATATATATATATAATTCTTTGTCTATAACAGTAGGTTTAATCATTCTCAACAATTCCTTTCATTTCACCTAAATGATACTAAATCTAAAAGTTCTCCCAGGAGTTAGTGATGTATCTGTGACCTAGATGGACGCAATCTTGCAATCAAAGACAAGATTATGGAGGCCAGGTTGGGGAAAACCAGATAATCGATTCTCTTCACAAATGTTGCATTAACAATATTTATTTCTGCTTCATTAATACAAAATGAGTGCACAGGATTTGTGCACTGCCATATACTTTAATAAAATTGAAGTGTCAATATTCCTCTAGCAGTTATTTCTTGCCCTGTTTTGCCCTCATGGAATTTAATATTTAAAATTTGTGAAACAGAATGTATTTCTTAGCAAGATGACAGAATCAAAATTCTCTTATAGCATTCTCCTTTTACCTTTTACACTCTTAGAGCATCTATGTCAAAAAGTTCTTAGGTGTAGGTTAAATCTGAAAATTACTTAATTTCAAAACATAATTATAAGGGGTTTTTTAACATTGCTAAATGAAGGCCAGTCTTGGAAAAATGAGTTTCAGTAAAAATTTTACAGTCAAAAAGTAGCAATCACCTCAGAACATTGTACCTCCTTAGGTCAAAAGGCAAGACTTGCCTTGATATAGTTTGAGTTTAGAAAATTTCACTGTGATGAATAGCATTTCTCTTTAAAAAGAACAACTTCAATGCCTAGTTCGTAAATTTTAAAATATTTACACTGAAAACAAACTGGAATAAGACAAGTGAACAACTTTTAACATGCATTCTGAAATGAAATTCTTTGTGAATTTGCCAAATTCAAAAACTATCCTTACTGCCCACAAACACAGTAAAGTTCAATATCCTCTCTAAGATTTTGACATACTAAAGGATTTTTACATATAAATTCTTCTAACTGGAAACAACTAGAAAAAAATGATTTTTCCAAAAATAAGTTGAATCATGTCTCATTTGCTTGCTGGGTGCTTACGAATAAAGAGTCCATGTATAGTTTGTGCTCTCTCTCTCTTCCAAAACATCAAACCACCCTGGGAGAGAATGCATAATAATGCACTGATAAAGCCACCTGCCGTCTTCCAGCACAGCGTGCTGCCATTATGAGAGGGATCCTCTGGTTTACCCAGTGAGAAGGGAGAAGACTGCACTCACCGAGCTGGGGCTAGAGTGCCGCCTGACTTTTGGTGACTCTTTGCCGGTGGAGGAGGTCTTAAAGTTAATGCAAGCATTGTTCTCAGAATGCACCCTCTTCACTTGATTAGCTGGTTTCTCAAATGGGTCAAAAGTGCTCTGTGTCCTCTGAACCCTGACTTTTTTATCCTCAGGAATTGTGTCCAGGGGTTTGATCACTGAGTCCATTCCCTGGCAGTTCCGTGTAGACATCTTTGTGACACATATCTGGAAAAAAAAAGAAATTAAACTCAGAACTCTCCATTGAAACTTTCATATCACTAAACATGCTGATTTGATATTCTAGAACACATGCCAATTTAAATTTCAGGAAATACCCAAAAAGGCCACGTTCTAAAAGCCCTACCAGCTTAAACCACAATATGTAAAATTCCTTATAATCATTCTGCTTATACTCACTTAGGGCTGACACTAAAAAGGGACACTCTAGGCCTGGACTGCGATTGCCCTAAGGTAGTTCTTGAACTCCACCACATGTTTTACCAACTGACTGCAAGTGGGATTCTTCCTGAATCATTTAAAAAGTTGGAAAACTTGCCTTAATAAAAAATCAGTTGAGCTACATCAGATGGCCATTTTAACTGATGGGCATCACGTAAGCAGTTAACATGGCTAGAGAGAAAGATCATTACGTTCTTCAAAAATTTTATGCTTGAATATGTATGTTTAAAATCTGTCCCCATCTTGATTTCATCTGCAAACTGGAATGAAACATATAAAAAAGCTAACGGTTAAAGATGTGGAAAAACTGAAAGCACTGTGTTTTCCTAATACCGAAACTAATGGATGAAAAGGAATAATACTGTAAAAGAAAAATGGTGATTACTACTCAATTCCAAATTTTGTTTCCATCATTCCACTAGACCCCTCATTCCTTCAACCTCTCCGCTCCTTCTCCGTGCACAGCACTCTCTCATTGCATGTCAGTCTCTCTGACTTTTGCTCCTTGTTTTCCATTTTATGTTCTAGCCCTTTCGTTCTCCCTGTACTCTGGAGACTTTGTTGTTCTTATTAAATAACTGTACAGCCTCTAGCTTGTCTGTAAAGCTAGGTAACTTTATTATTCTCTCTAGAGAAAAGATAACTGTGAAATTGCTTTTACGGGTTTTTTTTTCTTGTTGTAAAAAGTTTCCCCATCTCTATTTTAAAAAGCAAGGAAAGAGAAGATATTTAAGAAAATCTCATACTGTTAAAGTAAAAATATAAAATGTCTAATATGTACAGGATGACTCCATATGGGGAATAAATGTATCTATGTGTATGGACAGATATAGATACAGACAGACAGATACAGACATATAGATATTTGTATGTATACGTATGAGCACAGTGAAAGGTATAGATGGAAATACATTAAACTGTTAACATAAGATACCTCCAGACATGTGGAATTGAACATGGAAAAGGTAAGATTACTAATTTTTTATATACCTGTATTGTTTGAATTGTATAATAAATGTCTGACAATGTAATTTTAAAAAACCACTAGAGTAAGAAGGTACATATAATTAAATGAAACACTCTCAAGTTTTTGAAACAAAGAAAATTTACTTAAATATTAAGCATCAACTCTGTCCTAAGAGTGTGTTGCAACTACTAAGCACAGGTTGACTTATAATCAAGTCAAATAAGAAGGATATCATCATGCTTCTATTGCCACAAAATTGCTGAAAATGTCTTTAAAAGACTCAAGGAAAAGTTCTCTACTCATGAGCAAAAACTAACAATTTATCACAACTAGATTAGGTGCACTCAATGTTTTTAAAGACTTATGTGTTCTTCTTAAGGATGTAAACGCAACAGGCAATAGATGTGATGTGGATGTGAAACCACCCCCATCACTGAAGCAACTGAATTATAAAGATAATACATAAACACACAGGCCTGAAAAGTCAATGAGCCCCAAGCACAAGAAATACAAAGAAAATGACATGAAGGCATATTGAAAACAAATTGCTTAAAACCAATGATAAAGAGATTATCTTAAAAAGGAGCCAGAGAAAAAAATAAGTACTTTAAAAGATAAAGTATGACAGCAAATATTTGGAAACTAGATAATGCGAAAGAGGAATTAGAAAGTATCTTGAACCAAATGAAAATAACAAGACAAAATAGCAAAATGGCAGGATGCAGCTAAAGTAGTACTTTAGCTCTATAAGAATTTATAGTACTAAATGCACGTAGGAGAAAAAAAGAAAGGTCTCAAAGCAATAAGATTACACTTTAAAATACTAGAAAAAGAAGAACAATTGAAACCCAAAATAAGCAGAAGAATAAAAATGATGTATAAATATCAGAGTGGAAATAGATGAAATAGAAAATGAAAACAACAAAGAAAATCAATGAAACCAAAAGCTGATTTTCAGAGAAGATCAAAAAAAGTGATAAACATCTAGCCAGACTGATCAGGACAGAACAAGAAAAACAGATTCTACTTGGGGCCGGCCCAGTGGCCTGGTTGTTAAGTTTGTATGCTCTGCTTCAGTTGCCTGGCGTTCACAGGTTTGGATCCCAGGCACAGACCTAGCACCGCCTGTCAAGCCACACTGCAGCAGCATCCCACGTCAAAAATAGAGGAAGGCTGGCAGAGATGTTAGCTCAGCGACGGTCTACCTCAAGCAAAAAAAGGAAGATTGGCAACAGATGTTAGCTCGGGGCCAATCTTCCTCACAAAAGAAAAAAGAAAAAAAACAGATGCTACAAATGCTATGAACAACTTTACACAAATAAATTCAGCAACTGAGATGAAACAAATTCCTTGAAAGACAAAAACTACCAAAGTGCACTCAAAAGGAAATGGATGACCTGACTAGGCCGACGTCTATTAAAGAAATTAAATTTGTAGCCAAAAACTTTATCACAAAGAAAATTCCAGGGCCAGAGAGCACCACTGGTGAAGCAAACCAAACATTTAAGGAAAAAGCAATTACAATTCTACAGAAACTCTTCCAAGAAACCGAAGAGGAGAGAATACTTCCCAACTCATTTATGAAGTTATCATCATTCCACCACCAAAAGCAGACAAAAATATTACAAGAAAACTACAGATAAATTTCTCTCATGAATATAGATATAAAAATTGTCAACACATTTTTAACAAATTGAATCCAATAATATATAAAAAGGATAATAAATCATGAAAAAGCAGCATTAATCCAAGGGAGGCAAAGTTGGCTTAAGTTTCATCATTTTAATATACCATGGTAAGAAGTCCCTAAAATGACCTCCAGTGATGGCCACTTCCAGGTATCACGCTCTTCTTTAGTCCTCAGATCTTGAGTGTAGGAGGCTGCATTCGTTGACTTGTATTCAGTAAACAGAATACGGCAAAAATCACGGGATATCACTTCTGAGAAAAGATTATAAAAAGATCATGGCTTCTGCATTGGTACTGCCTCCCTCTCGTTCCTTCTTTCTTAGATCACTAGCCCTGGGCAAAGCCAGCTGCCATGTGACGAGGCAGCCCTGTGGAGGGGCACAAGTGCAGCTGGACTGAGGACTGCAAACAATCAGGCGAGTTGCACCTTCAAGCGCAGCCACAGCCCTGGCCTACTGCTTGCCTAGAACTTCAGGAGAGACCCTGAGCCAGAGGCAGCAGCTAAGGAGCACCTGCATTCTAGACCAACAGAAACTGTGAGACGAAAAATATGTTTGTCATCTTAAGATGCTGTTTTGGAGTAATTTGTTATGTAGCAATAGATAACTAACACACAGACTTTTTTAAATCATAAGAGTATCTCAATAGACTCAGAAAGAGCATTTGACAAAATCCAATACCCATTCATGATTAAAACTCAACAAACTAGAAATAGAGGAAAACTTGCTTGACATGATACAGGGCATCTACAAAAATACTACAGCTAACATAAAAGTTAATAGTGAGAAACTGAATGCCTTTCTCCTAAGAACAGGAACAAATCAGGAATGTCCACTCTCATCACTGATTCAACATTGTATTACAAGTTCTAGACATTGCCACAAGCAAGAAAAAAGAAATAAAATGCATCCATATTGTAAAGTAAGAAATAAAACCGACTTTATTCACAGAAAACATTATTGTCTATGTAGAAAATCCAATGAAACCTACACAGAATCATTAGAATTAATAAGTTTTCAAGACTACAAGATAAATGATCAATATACAAAAATCATTCGTATTTCTGGATAGTAGCCACAAACAATACTAGAAATTTAAATTTAAAACACGTAAACAGCTTCAAATAATATAAAATATTTAGTGATAAATCTGACAAAATACATGCAAGATCTGTACACAGAAACTACAAAACATGGCTGACAGGAGCAAAACTAAAAGGGAAAACCGAAACAGAGGGACCAATTCCTGAGCCTTTCAATTTACTGTGACACTCTCAGGAAGAAACTAATTTCTACGTTTTGGCCATAAAACCTTAATAATTTCTTTCTTAACTTAAAAGAAGATCTACATATATACATATAAATGAAGTGAGGTAACGAATGTATATAAAATGATAATATGAAAAGTGTAAATGGGGATTGGATTGACACAGAGATGATGGGAAAATGGTGACCATGCTTGGAGTCTAACCCTCTCCTTGAAGCATAAACTCCATGGAACTATCTCTTAGTTTTGCCCAGGAGAATATGGAGCTAATCCTACATTCTATTTAACCCTACATTCTATTTTTTACTCAAGGTCTTTGAACTATCTTAGTAAACTAAACTTTCTCAGATGGAAAACTCCATTTATGGGGAAATACATGGGCAAATTTTTTTCTAAATATATGGGGAAAAATTCACGATGAAGTACAACTTTGTAGCACATGTACACTAACACAGGCACAGCCAAAAAAATCAGCAAGGGGTAAATGACACATGTCATTTCAACACATCAGCAGAGGAAAGAAGAGCTGTAAGGATAGCATCAAAGTTAAGAGAATGAACTTAGTTCTTAACTAGTTCATGAAATCATATAAACTCATACAAACCTTTCATTTGCTGCCCTTCATGCTGTCAATTCCGGCAAAACTGAGACTCACAGGATTATCTCTTAACTTTAGGAGACAAAGGGACTCCAATTGGAAATTTTCAAAACTCTCTAAATCTATATAATTTAAGCCAGAAAAACTGTTACAGAATCTACCGCAAGTAAAGCCTTATCTCCTTATTCACACCTTATATTGATTGTCCTACATTCATTAAGATGTTTCCAGTCAGGTAGCCTGTCATTTAATGGGTCTGACTGTGACACACTTGATAATTGCAAACATCAGTCCAAACTGTGCACCTGTGGAAACCAGCTTCTCTAAAGTACTCTACCATTAAGACAGAGGAGCGGCAGCCTTTTCCTAATTTTCAAGAGGGAAAAGTATTTCAACAAAATTTCTAAACTTCAAATATTTCCCACAAACATTCTTAAACATTTCAAGTTTATCACTTTTGTCATCTAGTGGCAAAAGACAAAATTCAAGTAGAAAACAATCATTAACAAAAAACAAGTTTCTCCTGGGGGAGATAGCGTAGTGACCTGAGCATGGAGAGGTAGGCAGTATTATCGAATGCTGCTTGGTGATTTGTACTGAAATATAAACTGATGCTGAGAGATGAACTCTGGAACCAGACTACCTGCGTTCAGACTCCTGCTCCATCACTCGCTACCTGTGTGACCTCTGGCAACTTAGTCAACCTCTCTGTGCCTCAACTTCCTTGTCTATAAAATGGGAAAAAATAACAATTAAAACAAATAATCATAAATATAATAAATAATAATAGGAAACCATAGGTTTGTTTTGAAGATTAAATGAGTTAATTTTAAAATGAGCTTAAAAAGTCCCAATCAATAACTTTAAATAGGTGGCATGTTTCACAGGGTTTACAGTTGGCAGGAGGTTCATGTGCTTTCTGATCAGTTGTGTTCTGTCCTTTGTGAATTGCCTTTTTTGTCATTGCTGTTATCCAATTTTTCTATTGGAATGTCCTGTTTTTTAATTGTTTCCTGAGTGCCCTTTGAATATTATGAATATTAAAACTTTGTCACGTGCATTCCAAAACGTAAAGTTTCTTGGAAACAGTATACTTGTATGAAAACTTGCCTATGGTTAGGGTTTTATTTACTACATTCACAAACACACTTCGTTAGCTCCTGGTTCACACGATGGTGTGAAAACATGTCAATATCCCACAGCGGCTTGCAGAGTGCCGTGTTTTCCAGGCTCCCCATCAGCGGAAGGCATTTGAGACTCAGTATCTTCTTACGCAGCTACACGGAGGCAAAGATGTCATCAACATTATTGCAGCCTTTTCCCACAGTGCCTCACTCAGGGTCTGGTCCATAGTAAAACTAAATAAGGTTCTGCTGAATTAATAAATCAGATTTAAGAAGGTTCATTCAAATAAGTAGTTTTCGTGCTCTCTTGCTGAAAAGGCTGAGGCTCTGGAACATTTATTATCTAAAAGCTACTGTCAAAAAAACAGCAGTCTTGACACAGAAATAAACATACATACACACACACACAAAATGCTATCAACAAAAGTAAAATTTTTATTAACTACAAGCTCATTGTGATAGGCAGAATTCTAAAATGACACCCAATGAGTATGATGAGCCATCCCTCCCATGATTATGTTAATGTGATATGGCAAATGGGAGATCACTTTGGGTGGGCCTGACCTAATCAGGTGAGCCTCTCAAAAGCAAAGAGTTTTCTCCAGCTAGTTGCAGAAGAGGAATTCAGAGAGATGTGATCTGGCTAGCCTGGAAGAAAGCAAACACATCATGCTGTGAACTGCCGATGGGGGCCACATGGCACAGAACTGCAAGGTAGGCCCGAAGAGCTGAAAGTGGTCACTGACTAACAACTATAAGGAAAATGTGGACCACTGTCCTACAACCACAAGAAAATGAGTTCTGCAAACAATTAATGAGCTTGTAAGAGGATCCTGAGCCCCAGGAGAGAATCACAACTGTGGCCAACACCTTGATTTCAACCCAGCTGGACTTAGGGCAGAGAAGCCAGCTATGCCATGCCTGGACTTCTAACCTACAGAAACTGCAAGATAATAAGCTAGAAAGTTTGTGGTAATGTGTTACACAGGACCAGAAAACTAATATACTTGCTTTACTGAAATTGCTTGAAGCACTTTGATATTTGAGCGGAATGTTCTTAGGAACATGTTGCAGATACCACCTTCCGAATTTGATACACTGTATCGGATCGAGGAGAAAATAAGTCACGATGTTATGACTATTATCAATAAATGACCATATACTGAGAGTTTTCTACATGATGTAACTCCATCAACATTATAAAGCCCAAACAAGCTCTCCACATAATAAACTTTATACACAATTGATGCTGGTCTCCACTTGGCCGGGGGGTTGTGTGAATAATACCAGTATCAGCACCTGCTTTGTGCATGCATCTTCATCCAGGAAAGTAATCTATCCTTGAGTTTTCCGCACACGGCAAAGTGACTGTTCTGGAAAAGTTTCAAGTTTCCAATATTTGGGACAAACAACTTAAACGTGATCTGGCCATCTCTGTTAACCACGAGCACAAACAAAAGCAGAGTCCAGGCCACAAAGATAGCGGGAACCAGCCTTGCTGACTTCACGAACTTGTCAGGCAATTCGCCCCACAAACCCCGAAAAGAAGACAGGGGAGGCTTTCCTGGAGAAGGCTGTGGGCAAGATGCAGTAAGAATCGTGCTCACCCCCCTGGAAGCTGCAATTTCTGGCAGCTCTCACAGTACAATTATTGAAGTACCCAGGGTAGGCGAAGAGAAGAGTGAGTAGACTTGAGCTCTTCTTGCAATAAAAGAAGGTTCTAGAAGCCAAATTATACACTGGCGCTACTCCCTATGCCTGTGTTCATTTGAACTCTTCTATCTACCTGTCAGTAATCTAAATAAACATTTCCCCTCCCCAAACAGAATCTGTCTTTCTTCTCATGACAAAATGCTTACAGTCTTGATGACAGATTTAACCTCAGATTATAACAAAACTAGGGGACAGAAATATGATATGTCAAATTGGAAAAAAAAAATCAAGGCGAACCCATAACCCCAAAAGCAGATGTTTCCAACCAGCAAACAGTAGCCCTTTGATCCACTCTAACTTTCATGTGCACCCCTAATGCCCAGATTCTGGTCTATGTTCCAATTTTCCACTTTGAAAAAAGAGAAATCCTTAGAAAGTAACCTGATTCCAGTTCACAGGGCAGGAACACAAAACAGCTGTGAAATACCCAGCTGTTACGGGAAAACTAGGATCATTTCAAAACTGTCAAGGACGATGCTAGAAGGAAAAAGGAATCTGCCTGTAGGGGTTCCTACTGGCCAGACTGTGATTATGTAGTTGAGCATCAAAAGGAAAATCAAATTATGGTTAAATGGAACAAGTTGAGTTATTGAAAGACCATGAGTTCATTATAATTTCAAGAGAAAAAAGTTAATATGAAGGGCAAATCGCAGTTATAACATAAAAGAAGGATGATTATAACGGGATCTGGTTGGTTTCAACACACGGAACTGTGAGTAAGTCAAGCAGTGCTAGAAAAAGTAGGAACTGTACCAAGAACAGGAATAACTGAGCAGGGCCTGTGGAGAGAGGGGCTAAGCAGCACAAGTGTAGAAAGAGCAGCAACACAGGATGCTCCAATGACAGAACAGGTCAATATAACATAATAATAGACTAAAGAGGACATGGTGTTGCCTAAGCAACAGTTTCCAAAGAATGTATCTGGTGGAGAGACGCCAGACTGAAAACTTACATGAAATCAATGTGGAAGGCATTTTTTGGAAATCAGTTAAATTTTAATAACTAACTGAAATTTAACCCTTAAAAATAAAATTCAACTTGACTGCTAATGTGCTAAGTGACTCAGATCTGAATCACTTAGGAAGAAACAACCAAGACCCCAACAATCGACAACTCAGATTCTGCAACCCCAGCTATTCTGAGAAGGTACTGTTCTACTTGTGGACTTGTAAAGACTACACGACCCCAAGAAGATTCAAAAAATATTACTACTGAAACCCCTGGAATGGATCCAAAAAAGTAGATCTATAACCCTAGGAAGGTATAAAAAGACATAAAGATGGGGCCAGCCTGGTGGTGCAGCGGTTAAGTTCACACGTTCCCCTTTGGCAGCCCGGGGTTTACCGGTTCAGATCCCGGGTGGGGACATGGCACCGCTTGGCAAGCCATGCTGTGGTAGGCATCCCACATATAAAGTAGAGGAAGATGGGCCTGGATATCAGCTCAGGGCCAGTCTCCCTCAGCAAAAAGAGGAGGATTGGTAGCAGTTAGCTCAGGGCTAATCTTCCTCAAAAAAGAAAAAAAAAGGACAGACAGAAACAGTAATGAAATTAATTAAACCCACAGTGTTGGTGTATAGGATGAGTGTGCGTAGTAATATAATCTGCAATAATCATATTTGTGCATGTTTTCTTTGTTTAAGGTATCTGAAATATGTTAAAATAATGTCACACGAAATTAGTATTTGAAGTTAAGGGAATTTAATGAAGTCAGTAACATTTAAATAGATTGAAACAAATGGTTTTCAAAATTACATTTATTAGCCATATATATTTTTAAGGACGTGGGCACTTCGCCAAGTACAAAGGCCACTAGTTGTGGATGTTCCAGGCACAGAAGACCCTTGGACATTCTATACACGATCAGCTTTCATTGCCCTTTACACATACATTGTTAGTGTCTCAGCAGAGGACAACCAAGCCATAGACTTCCTCCCACACTAAGCATGGACCCACCATGTTGTTCAAGACTTGTCTCAGATTACTTTTGCTCAGAAGCCCCTGTTGATTAAATCCCACCCACTCAGACCAATCCTTTCTTAAGAATTCATCTTAGTGATTGTGCATTTAATCTGCTCCAATATTTTGCATACCCTGGATTGTGATTATTCTTTTTGCAATACTTTAATTTCAACAACCTGAATGTTTCCTCTAAAGGGCAAAGGCTGTGTTTTCTATTCATTTCATAGCCCCCAGGAATACCTTTTACTTCAAATCTCTACTTGAAGGATCTAGTACAGGATTTTGGCTAACTCATGGAAAACAAGGAGCTTCTATAGGTTAAAAGTAGTTTTCTCAACTCATAGGGCCAGGAAAAAACACCTTTGGTACCTCTGCCCAAGGCCAATCTCAGTAGATAGCTGTGCTCTCAGTACCGCCTGAAAACAACAGACATTCCAATATTAGTGAGCATTAAGGATATGTTTTCTCTATGACTGCATTTTTTCGCACTTCCTTATTCCATGTAGAAACTGAAGTGACAAAACTCACATAAGCTGGGATGTCTCATGGTACTTGAAAGCAGATAAAAAGAAGAAATCATCACAAATGCCAAAATAAACTTCAGTTCTTTTATTTTTTCCAGTAAATTCAACAGAACCTAGAACTTCCAACAAGGTTAAAGATGCACCCACACATTTGGCTATTTATCTGAATCAATTATTTTTGTCCACTCATCATTAACAGGGGTCTGTACATTAGCTGGCAGACTCAAAACTCAGTAAAAATTGTTAGAAATTCAAACAGCGTTGGAGGCTCCGAAAGTCACAGTTTGACCTACAATTTTAGCTTGGAGCTATGCAAAATCCAGACAACCGTCTCCCAAACTCACAGCAGTGGATCCGAAAGAGCACAACTTAATTCAGTTAAGGTTGGCATTCATTTCAAGTGAATTCATTCAAGCTGAAAATTGTCCCTTTGAATCAACCATTTTCTGGTGATCAGCATTTTACCGAGTTCAGAGTGTGATCTTCTCTACTTCTTTACTCCACACTCTTCATGAAGGCAGACACTAGAAAAAGAATTGGTTTAAAAGACTTGAAGCTGACCCACAGCAGACGCGCATCACGCATGAGGCAGAAAGCTAAGTCACGGTCTTTTGACATTCATGAAAGGAATATTCATGACAGGTCCAATGCAAAACTGAGAAAAGCAAAAGTCCTGATCAGAAACAACTTCTTACACTTGTTTTTCCCCTTGTCTGATACCCTGTGAGGGCCTGATGGCTTTCTCCTACTCGATATCTTCTCTCAAAATCTGCTCCCAGTAAAAAAAAACCCATCATCAGTCATTTACAATTTTTTGAACACTTAAATCAGAGTATTACCTCTCCCAGAATTATTTGAACTTTAACCATTATAGAATAAAAAGCTTCATCCCTTGTCAGAAAGGAATTTCAGCTATCGGGGATATGTGGGCAAGGTATTATGGTGGGGAGGAGGGGGGGGGAGGGGAGGAGGCAGGTTTAATGCCATTGGGATCATAATCCATGACAGTTGCCTTCATCTCTAACCTAAACCTGCAAGATCTAAAAGTATCTTGTCCTCTCTTTGGTTGTAGGCTTCTCTCTTCTCTCATGTGCGTGTAGAGGTGGGAGTGTAAATGGCTACATGGAGCAAAGATATGAGATGTGTTATCTATGTGTATATAAAGGATATATGCACGAGTATATCTCTACTTAAAGCTGTGTTTTATCAGAACCAAGATCTTGCCTAAAATCACCTTCAGAACATTAGCGAATATACAGGCAAGCCTGCTGCCCACATAAGTCAGAACTAAGTGACTTAGAGTAAGTCAGTAAAGCTCTCTCAGTCTCAGTCTTCTCATCTTTAAAATGACACAGCTGGAGTCTTAAGATCTTTTACAGCTCAACCTCTCTATTATGAACTCTAGACAACAGTTTACAGCTGGTAAATGATTTTAAATAGATCAACTAGATAAAGCCAGACACATAAATTCACTTCTCTGTGCTTCCTTTTCTGCTCCATTTCCCTTAGGATTTTAGGGTTCAGAAAGGAGGCAGATAGGTTCACACTATGAACCCTCCTCCTGCTAGCTCCAGCCTCTGCAGATCTTCTTTAACTAAATCCTGGCATCGTTTCTCAGTGATGGCGTCCTGGGCCTTCAGGAATGACTTGTGAGCAAGACGCTGCAGCAGCCACATTCCAGGACGTTTGACAACCCTGTTTCTATCTACCAAATGCTAGTTGTGCCCCTAAGTCACTCTCACTGTCACAAACAAAATAGCTGCATGAAGAACCAAGTCATTTTTCGATTGTACCTCATAATTTGTCACTTAAATGTACGCTGTCTCACAAATGTGCACATAATTGACTGTGGAATTTGTTTTCATGTGTTTGGTTCATTTTGCTGGGGTGGGAAGAGGTCTTCGCTTTCCTCTGTTTCTCGGGTGTTCCTTACACTTCTATGACCAGACTGTAAACACCCTGAGCACAGAAACCATATCTTCCATTTCTTTAACGTTCCCAAAGCCCAAAAGACAGCATGAAATGGGTGTTCCGTTAATGTTTACTCAAAGATGGATTGTTTTCCTTATTATAAGTCATCCCCTTTAACCAAACATAGGCCATTAAAAAAGTTCCTCCTAAGAATCCACAAAACAATGAGGCACCTTCTGAGCGAGATCTTTTCTAGTCAAGGAAAAGGCTTTCACCAGCTGATCCCACTCACCAGACTTCAACGTCTATTATTGTGATTTAATTTAAAATGTTTATTTTTCTACTGACTGGCTTCTTTGGGGTTTGACCTAATTTCATTTAAATCCTGAATCCATGGGCTAATGGACACAGTTGAACGGAGAACTCTTGAGGACATTACATTCCTTTACGCCGCTTCAGTGATCGTAGTTTGGTTACAACCCTTACTGGGCTGCAATGATTACCACCAAGAGGTTTAATACTCATTTTGCTGATTCTACTATGAAATATTTAGGTGGTCTTCCCAGCAGCTTAGACTTTAATATATATATTGCTAAAATAATTTTATTTAGTTGCTTTCCCTTCTGTTACAATTATACACAATTTAGATATAAGAGCTATGGTTTTGCTTATAGGCTCCCACAGATAGATGCATACATTTACTGACTGCTAGGTTCTTTATTTCATCCAAATCATGATGATAAATTTAACGTAAGGTTTAACGAGCACTCATAGTAACGTAGAAATACCATCTCTATTGTTAGTTGTGGCCTATATAGGTTTTTCGAAATGTAGTTATCTTTGGGGATCAAGATTTCACCTGGAATATTCTCTAACCCCTTGCTGCATGTGGACCAGCAGCACTGGCATCACCTGGTATCTCAGCCCCTCTACCCACCCAACAGTCCCACTCAGTCAGAACCTGCATTGTAATAAGATCCCCAGGGGATCTGTGTGCACGTTAAGGTTTGAGGCCCAGTCCTCGAAACCACATTAATAACAGATTCTGCTGCTATGGTCAAATAAGTGATCGAGATTGTGAGAGAGGTCAAGGCTTTTAGAGGCAAAATTTGCTTCAGTCTATCTGGGTATGGTATGAGTAGCAATCATTTCAATATTCTTTGGGTAACATTTTTGCTCAAACTTCCCAGAAAAGATCATGATAATTTCAGATAATTCTTTAATATAATCTTGAACTCCGAAATAAAATTTTCCAATAAGGTACAGCCAACATATTTATATTGGGTACACCCAATAGATTTATGAATTTTTAAAAAGCAAGGGGATTGGAGTGAGTGAGGAAAAAGAAAAATATACACGGGTTATAACAAAATTATAAAAGGATCCTACATCTGTGAAGAGTACCATGTATCCTCTAACAGGTTCTTCCCTGGGGAAAATTTTAAAATGCCCTTCACACGCATGGCATAACTACTGAACACGTCCCGCCCCAGATTGGACAAAGAACATGAACTCCTATTCACAAAGAGAAGGACACAGCAATTCCGTGAAAGTCTGGGCCTCTTTTAGTCACTGTTTCCACTAAAAACTTACTAAATATCCCAAAAAGGTCAAGAGGAGAAAGAAGACACGTGAATTTTCTGACTCCCACTTGACACCCATAACTATATCCTTGTTAAAATTCCATCATGGAAAAAAGACAGGAGTGTAGCATTCATGTCATATGGCCAAATGAATATATAGCGTTGGGAGATGAAATATTAGAATTGACATCTATATTGCCTCCCCATCCCACTTATAGCCAGAGGCACAGGAAGTGGGGCACATGGAATGAGAATCCCCATGCATAGCAAGGGAGTGGCTTTGGAGAGACTCCACAAAGCAAAAGCCTATTCCAACCTACAAAATCCCACAGCTGCGGTGGGGAAGTGGAATACCCATTCTCGACAAACAGAAGACTCGAGCTACACAAAGTGGCACACACTGCATGGCTAATTAGTTTCTTCATCAAGACACTTCCCTCAAAGCTCTTATTCCAGAAAAGAAAAAGTCTGTTCCTGCAAGTAGGGACTTTTTTCCCCTCTCTCATAGAATTTAGGTTTAAATATAGTTTTTCTTTTTATTAGGTTTTGTCTTGGTTTCTACCTGAGAAGGGGAAACCAGAGTGTGTTTTCAAAGGACCCCACACAGTGCAGAGGTATGAAATAAGCTGGGAAGGGGGAGTGACTAATTTTAACTACAGCAATTTTAAAACATCTACCACATCAGAAGCATTAATAACGAATAAACAGATCAGGCTGAACTCAGATTCATAGATGTTTGAAATCAACAACATGGTCTAGGATGCCTTCTACCTGTATACATATGCTTACTGTTTGAGGGCTTGTTTTTTGGGGTTTTTTTTAACATCATGAGGACTGGAGAAGCCATCATTTGTCACAAAGGCTGTGCAAACAGTCTCAGGTGCCTTCTGAATTCTGTTTTGTTTCTCTTCTGAGTTTCACCTCACCACCCATAGCTTCTTTGTACTAAAGCAGGCTAGTTCTCCCTTCATGTTTATACCTTTCAAATATCTGTAGCTCCCTATTCTGTCCTTCCTGTAAGGTAAAGCATCCAGAAGGCACAATAACATTAAACACGAAAACTGAAAAGAAGACACTACTGGAGGTACTGACTGATCCATTAGGACCCGAATTTCTTTCCCCTGGTAACCATATGAAGAACGTTTAAAAATAAAGATTATAAATATTTTCAAATTCCTTCCCTGAAGGAGAAATAAAATTGTATACTATCTTCTTACTCTGAAACAGACGGCTATATAAATGAATACAACTTAAATCTCCTCACCTACAATAACCATCTTGTTAATACAATTTAAATGCATTATTAATGCTTTGATAATTTAGTGATTAATGTCGAGTGATGTTACAAAGTTTAATGTCTTTATTCTACTAAAATAAATCTAGATGCACACCCCACCAAAGGATTCAGCAAAATATAGGGCATCACTCAATATAGGATTGACTTTTGAAGCTCTTAAAATTTTCAGAGAATCATATATGGGTCACTAACCACAGAGAGCTCATGAAGAGAAACAGAGGGAGCAGTGAACCTTTGGGGAGAAAATGGAAGTATCTTTCAAAGCACCTTTAACAATTGGTCCATCTATTGTCAAGAGCTAAAATTTCAGCAACAATAAATTTGACAGCAATCCATTAATAATAAAGTCCTAACTGATTTCATGGGGACTGGTTCTGTAAATGTTTCCTATGACTGAGAAAAGTCAACAGTGAATCCTAACTGAGATATCCAACGTGAATAGAGCAGAGCAGTGGGATACACACATCCTGCTGCTTGTCTGCCACGTGAAAACAAACCCCATTGCTTCCAGGAGCATTTCACTGTCATCTTTGTATTTTTAGTGAGATCTCACTTAGCTGACGAATAAGCTGCTGGGGCAAGCTTGTATCAGTTGGGCAGCAGAGGAAGTCTATAGAACATATACCCTTCCAAAACCTGCCAGATGATAAATAGAAGACTGGATCATTCTTTTACATCCTCCTTTTATCCATTCAAACCCAATAGCATTAAGAAATTGTCATATATACTCAATAAGCAAGCAAAGTGGAAAAGGATCTTGGCCAAGATATAATGCAAGTTGATAGAAAAGAGAGATGGAAATTAAGGATTTCTAGTGATGATGACAATGATGATGATGGCTATTATTGAGCTTTTATTATTTTATATAACAGTCCATGAAAAATGCTTTATAAGTAGTTTCTCAATTAGTCTCTACAAAAACCCCATGAGATACTATCATTATCCTGACTTTAGAGATGACTAAATTGAGATACACAAGAATTAAATAACATGTCCAAAGCCACACAGAGAGTAAGCCGAGGAAACAGGATTTATTCCAGGACTCTAACTACAAAGTTCAAGCTCTTGACCACCAGATTGTCTTCCTAACATGTTCCCTGACACTTAGATCCTGAGAGAAATAAGCAAAGGACAGGTCTGCAATACTTCTCCCATTCTCTCTTCCCCGATACGAAAGAGAAGTACTTTTAAAGCAGAGCAAAACACCTGCTCTGTGGTTTAAGGTTTTCTGACCCATCCTCCTCTCCTACCCCCAACTTCCACCACCCAAATTTAACATGCTTTTGACTGATCTGATTTTGAATCAGTCTCATATCAAAAGTCAGGCCTGAACAGCAAAGTAGTTATGGGGGCAAAATGATTCATGAAGGAGAGGCTGATGGGGAAGATGGGATGACTCTGGCATTAGACATAACCATGTTGAATCTTCCTCCTCCATATGTGTTTGTTTCCTGAATAGTAGGTTAAAGGCATGGATATAAACTGCTGACTGGTCCAGTCTAAGAATCATCAAATCAACTGATGGCAGATAAATGGACAGCTCTGAGGGCCTTAACTTGGCTTTCTAGAAAGGATCCTCTACCAGAAAAAGGAATCTGGATTTAAGAGAAGCAATATCAGGAAGGAATTTGAGAAAGAGAATGTTATATTGATGAAGCCAGGTGTACCTCATCCAGTGGAAAACTGCTTAACATGGCATCAAGCTTACCCCTCTCTTATTCCTTTCTGTATAACTCAGAGGATACCTTGGGCTTCTGGATTGAGTGTCCACCGAAAACAGCAGTGGGGAGTGCAAGAAGGCTTGCAGTGGGCACCAGGAGACTGAGGAGTCCCACCCTCCTATTGGCTGAATGAATGATGATGAGCCAATTAGATAACATAATTGCTGAAGTACCGGAACTTCCAGTTCTAAGAGTCTCTGATTCTATAAGAGGGCCCCAACTTGATCAGTCTCTGCTTATAAAGTTAGATACAGTAAGGGACTAGAAGCAGAGGGGTGAAATTCAAATATTAAAAATGACAAAAGCCACCGTCTAGCCTCCCACTAAATAGTTCAGCTGATTGTTGCTCTCTCTCAGCAAAGAATTGACATGCAAATCTAAGTAGCCTGATTATCATGCTCAATTACCAGGCCATGTAAAGAACCCAAATGTGATAGATCCATAGATCATTCCTTCAGTGCATCTCTGTTCCTCATTCTTTGGCCCTCTTCACAGGCTTTTATTTTTAGTGTCTCTATATTATCCATGTGGAAACGTGATTTAATGAAATCATATAAAGGGGGGAAAATTGCTTGTCCTTTCCATATAAATTTCATCAGAATGAAATTCTGAGACATGCTACCACATGGACGAAACTTGAAAACATGCTAAGTGAAATAAACCAAACACAAAAGGACAAATACTCATGATTCTACTGAATATGATGTGAGATACCTGGAATAGGCCAATTCATAGACATAGAAAGTAGACTAGAGATTACCAGGGGCTACAGGGAGGCAGAATGGGGAGTTATTATTTAATGGGTACAGAGTTTCTGTTTGGGATAATGAAAAAGTTCTGGAAATGGATAGTGGTGATGACAGCAAAGTAATCATTGCCAATAAATTATATACTTAAAAATGGTTAAAACGGTAAATTTTGTTCTGTGTATTTTATGCCACAATAAAAATAGGAAAAAAAATCAAAGCATACAGTTTCTGTTTCATAACGACCCGAAATGAAAAAAACTTACTCTCAAATTTCTCCTTGAAATATTTTAAAAAGAAGTAGATTGTAAGTTTCATGAAGACAGGGACCAGATCTGTTTTACTTACTGTTACATAGTAGTTACACTGTTAAACAGTAGACTTTCCATAAATGTTTGTTTAATAAATAAGTGATTAAAGGAAAATAGAGGAAGGATTCTCCTAAGTGGGAAATATAATATTTAAAAAGCATCAAATTTATTTATTCATCAGAAAGTACAATGGAGTATATTCCAGAGAAAAATACCAATGCTATTCTACCTAAACTCCTTCAAGGAGCATTGTATATCCATTTCATCTGTACTTCTGTCACAGTATGTTTTACACATAGTAGATGGCTAATAAATGTTTGTAGAATAAGGAATAAAAAATTGTGTAATTGTAAAATCAATGTCATATTACAGCTCTACTATTCCTGTTTTTAAAAATCACTTACTTTTCACAAATGTACAATTCCTTCTGTCACAGGGCAAAAAAATAAACCTCACGGCTTACACAAAGTGAAGGTAAAAATATAAATAGCTAGAACACATCACTATCAGAAAAAGAAACAGCAAACACAGGGAACATCATCTTCTGAATCGGAGAAAAGTTTTTTTTAAAAAAGAACAACTAAAGTATGGAGAAGAATAGCTTATAGTCCATCTTGACTTTTTAGAAAATAATAAGTAGTCAAAATAAATGAAAATCTGAATACTCTTTTGAATAAAAACCAATTATTCATTCCCAAAAATCAATGTCCAACCTTTATAGTAAATAGCTGAGTGAATAAAGAAGCATACTTAAGGCTCCTCCCCCCAAAAAAGTTCTAGAGAACCCTAACATATTATCAATATTTCTCTCAAGTAGTCTATTAAGTAATCAGCTGTTTTTTCTTAAAAATACTTATGTCACAAAATTATCCACAAGTGACTTATACCCAACATGCTACAGCAAGTTACTGATGATTTTCTCAAATAATCTTCACTCCCTGCATCATTTATATTTTATGTGAATTACTGAGTTCAAGTACACATAAGCAGAATATTTTTAAAGTAAAAACTCAAATGCTGACATCCTTAACATTCAGCATCTATACAATAGATGGATCCTTATAAACTTACTAGGACTACATGATATAGCGGTCTCACTTTGAACAATATTAAATCATGTCCTTCAACTTCAACTGCCCCATCCCCAATATTGTGTGCCAAATAACAAAGGAAATTGGAATTCAACCTCTGTAGATATCAAGGTTCACATTTCTGTCTCTCAACTGTTATCTTCTTCACAAGCAGGTAAGCATCATTTTGGAGTAGCCTGTTTGCTGCCCCGGTCCTTAACACACGCAGGGGTTCTCCATTAGTATCCAAAATGCTAACAGTCCACTCTTAGAGCCAGTACTTTAAGCAGAACTGCATGAAGGATTATCACTTCCGTACATGAAAGCACAGACTACCAAAGGTGTAATGATGCAAAATACCAGCACACTGACCTCTGCCAGGCAGCACACACTTAAAGCAGGTGCATTTCTGTGCTCCAGAAGGATACAGGGTGGGATATGCAAGGGGAAGCCTCGGATCCCTAATGTATGAGGGATGCCTATTCCACTCAGATCCAATCCAGCTAATTCATGGACATCAGTTTACCCAAATGAAAAAAGTGGTCTCCTGCCCTTCAGCAGCTTGACTCAGGGGGCATTCAGCCAAGCACAGCCAGGCAAAACAATCCGTAACATGTCTTTAAGCTATAATAAATAAGATGAGTTTCAGAAGAAATAAGATTCAGCTATGGCAAAGAAGCACAGTTGCTAACCCTTTCCCTCATCTTATCTCTGCCACTGGTGTTTACAAACTACAAGCAGTAGCCTCAGGAGCCTCAAGAGACTCTCCCGTGAGTAACCGCCTGTCAGATCCCTAATTTAAATGCCCCCTTGATCAATCTGTGATGTTTGGCAGCTAAATAGAAGAGGGTGAGTAAAATGACATGCATAAAATGAATCCTTTTCAAGTTGTAAATGAGTGAGTCAGGATTCAGACTTGCCGAGATGCTCCAAATTAAAACCCTTGCTCTAATTTTAAACATGCTCCGTCTTACCGTTTTGCTGTTGTCTCTCTCAGGCTCGATTCACCTGGAACTCTTTAACATGTCTCTAGCAATGTGTTTGCACCAGGCCAGGTTCATACAGCAACTGAATTCACATCTTTCTGCACTAGCAAGCTGAAATGGTATGGCCGTACTACAACCAAGAAAGGGGGAAGCAGAAGCAAAAAAAAAAAAAAAACCCAGAAATCACCGAAGAGAAGCTAATCTCAGTGGAATACGACCAAAAATGGTTCAGAAGAACACAAAGGACATGCTAACATTCTGTATTAATAGCTTGAGCAGTTCTATTTTTTCCGAAAAAAATTTAATTATTTTTTCTCCAAACACGATGGACTTGCCTGTGGAGTTCCCAGGAAGGCAGAGTAAACGGGCTCTGCAGCAGCATTGCAGCCAAAGTAAGCGTGCATATGCTGTCCAGGCAATTCACAACACACTGTCTCTTCAGAGAGATATTGATTTGCAATGCAGGGCTGCTTCAAAAGAATACAGAACAGGAGCCAAACAGCTAATGGTGATTGCATAGGAGGAAGAGCATTTAATCAAGGGGATGCACCTCATCATGCTCAATTCAATTTTTTAAAAGCACTAGAGAAAGCCAGTGTCTTGAATGACAACCCCATTAAACAATAATCTGAGGTCCTATAGAAGGCCAAGTTTAGGCTACCATTATTCACGTTGCAAAAGCCACTGAAACGGTTAATGTGTCTAGGTGCATCTATTTGTGATATGCAAATGACATACAGTGAGAACTCTATGCACCAAGTATGTGAGGTAAAAAGAATGCACAGGTGTAGCATTTACAGAACTAAAGTGATAAAATACATAGTTACAAGCCTGCAGAATTCTTGGTGGGGTTAGAGTTCAGACCACTCTCAAAAGTAAAATACCAACACAAACCAGATCTCACACTCATTAGGCTAATTGTGTCAAGTCATACCACACGGTGCTGGGTGGTAAGGAAGAATGCCAAAGTGCTACTCTCATAGCGACCCCTACAGGAGAGTGGTTGATCTACAACTCAACCTTGTTTAAAGTCTCCTATCCTCAGAAAATCGAACCACAAAAGAAGCATAACTTACATTAAGACACAAAGATATAACTGAGAAATCTGTTAGACAAGAAATAAAAAAAGTCAGGCACGAAACCTGATCCCACAGATATTCACTTAATTAAGGAATTCAAGTACAAGAGGAGGTAACTACTGCGTCACTGGTGATTGGCCATTATTCCCATAGCTCCCAGGACTGGGTACACACTTACAATCACAAAGCTCAGGGAAAAGCATTTTCCCTTAGCATCCTAATTGTTTTAAAGGAATCATCTCTCTTATCCCCCATCTGCAAACCATCTTCACCTTAGTCCTTTTGAATGACACTGTGAAGATACTGAATGTTATTTTTTTCTCTGCAACACAAAAGCTCACTCAAAAGTCTTACAAAAAGTTCTTCTTCAAATACAAATATTATGTATTTCCTTCACCAAAGCCAAGAGAGAAAGCTATCTCCTTAATCTCTGAAAACTATTGAGTTATAAGAACACCATTTCTGAGGAGTGGACTTCATTTCAGCAAGTCTTTCAAGAATCTGAGGCTTTGTTTGTGATTGCTCAACCCTCCAGCCCACCGGGACTCTCCCTTTTCAGAACGAACAGCACTTATTTGAATCATTTAGGACTCAATCATATGATATCTCATAAAACTCTCTTGCATTATTGGCATTTTCCCCATTTTAAGGCCCTTGATGAATGAACCATATCAACTGCATCTTTTTTTATTCCCCCATAGCAAATAACACAATGCTGGGCATCTAGCAAATATTAAATAGTTAAAAGAGTTAATGAATTTCCCAACTCCATATGTTAGGGCTTAGACAATCTCCCCTCCCCCATCATTCAATGTTCCCTAAAAAGAATCCATGTTAGCAGTGTTATTTTCAGTCATTTCCTCTAAGGAGTTCCTATATCTTTTTTTCTATAGAGTTGGGGGATAAGGGCAGGTATAGTATTCATGTTCACTAAGCTACCCTGTATAAAAACCAACAAACTTAACACAAAATTGTTCCTCCTTTATTCTTTCATTTATTCATTCAATAAACACATATGATGCACCCAGCAACGTGAACAGCCATATTCTCTGCATTCAAGTAACTCAATGAGTGGTTAAAAATAAAGCAAGTGATTACAATACACTGAAATGAGTGTTTTGAGAGCACTTAGCTGGTTATAAATAATGTTCATTAGGTACCTCACAGATGACTTCACTGAGAAGGCAGCATGAGGCCTCCAGGCACTGTCCAGGAAGGGATGGGCATTTGAGGAACAGCACGACAGGACTAAAGGATCAGAGGCCTGAAATTGGAAGCTGTCTGAGGAAACCACCAAGCAGTAAACGCAGTGGTGACAGCTGTGAAGGCTAAGGGAAAGATGACCCAAAGCCAGAGCATAACAGGCCCTATTAGGAATTTCAGGAAGTTAGGAATTTTATCCTACAGGAAGCTGCCATTTAATCCAATAGGAAGATACTAAAGGACTACAACCAGAAGAGTAACTGGATGGGCTTTTTCATTTTACAACAGGGTAATGGTGTAGAGATAGACTAGAGTGAGGGAAAGGAGATGGCGAGGCCACTTGGGAAGCTAAGAGAATAGTTCCGGCAAGGCCCTGAACTAAAGCAAAAAGAATGGAAACGGAAAGACAAAAGAGGTGAGAGACATTCAGCATGAGTTACTTGTTGAGTGACTAGACAGGAAGTCTAACGGAAAGGGAAAATCCAAGCATGACTGAATTCTTAGTATAATTAGGTGAAAGTTTGGGTCATAGACTAAAGGAATGAACACAACAACAAAAGTTTGAGGAGGGGGGAAATTATCGTGAATTCAATTTTTTACATGCTGAGTTTTAGTTATCTTTGGAACATCCAAGTGGACACGTTGAGTAGGCAGCTGTAGAAGGGTTTGGAACCCAGAAAAAAGGTCAAAAGTTCACTTACATGTCTTAAATCCGGTTTCCTAGAAATAGAGCTGTGCCAAGATTCTTGTTCACCTAATTTATTGAAGACATGCTCTCAGAGAAAAGAAATGAGGAGGCAGGACAGGAAAGATGGAGAACAGCAAGGAAGAATGACCCCAGATAAAATGTCCCCACCCAGTTTTAGTCCCACTTGAAGCAAGAAGGCCAGCCTTGTGTACCCCTGAACCAATCATCGTTGAGCGAGGCCTGGAGAGGAAGGGCTTGCATTTAGCCTAGGCACCCAATGACCAAGCAGTTCTGAGCAGGGCACCCTCAGCACTCACCACACCATGCTTCAGCTACAGTGGACAATTTTTCTTTTTCTCAAAGCTATGCCTGCCTCCAGAATCACTGTCTTTGCTGCTTTCTGTGCCTAGAATGTTCTTCCCCAGATAATCGCTTGGCTGACTCCTTCCCATTATTCAGCTAGATCTCAGGAATCTCTTCCTCAGAGTCCTTCCCAGGGCTTCCCATTTCTCTTGTTGCTCCTCCCTCCCCATCATGTTGCACTATTTTTGTTTCACTATCTAATTTACTTTATTTATTTGTTTGTCTTCCTCCCCCACTAGAACATAAAAGGCTCAAGAGCACTGACTTCTACTCATTTGCTGTCTGTGTTTCCCCAGCCCCTAGACCAGCACTCAATACTTGTCAAATAAATATTAGGAGGAGCTGCTGATGACAGCAGTTCAAACACATTCTGTGCACTCCTGTAGAGTGGAAATGGATGGGGAGCTTGAGGAATGTGTGGGAAAAAATAGTGTCAACAAATGTGTACACCAATACAAGTTTGGCCATAAAGCAGAAGTAAAAATAGAGGCTAGAGGACAAAGCTGCAGGAAATCAATCATTATGTTCACATCATACAGGATTCACAATCTACTATGACTAAGAATATCTTTATTAGGGGACATTGAGATGTATTTGAAACCACACCATAGAAAACAATAGTAGGTGTTAAAATAAAGGGTCTATCTTCAAAGAGAAGAGACAAAAAGTCTTTTGTAAAAACATCATCCCAGCAGATACAGAGGAAAAGATAGGAAGAAAAAAAGAGGACCCACAAAAAAGTCAGACACTGACATCTACTTAGGTCATTTTTGCAAGAAAACAAAAATTGATCCCCTTCAGGGCCGGCCCAGGGGCATAGTGGTTAAGTTCATGCATTCTGCTTCAGCAGCCTGGGGTTTGCAGGTTCAGATCCTGGGCGCAGACCTCTGTACCACTCAAGAAGGCACGCTGAGACTGCATCCCACATACAAAATAGAGGAAGATTGGCAACAGATGCTAGCTAAAGGCCAATCTTCCTCACCAAACAAACAAAAAAATTGATTCCTTGAAATGCTTGCATTTATATGTGATTTTTAAAAACTCTAAAAAGTATTATGCTCATCCCTATTTTAAATGGATAATAATAAACAACATCTAATCTTCAATTGCTGATGGGATCAATTATGAAGATTAGTGACAGCCACCCAGTTTTAAACAGCAGGTATACAGGGCCATTGGCTCCTAATCCCAATAACTGACATCTATGGGTTTCTCTGCTTTATTTTTACGGTTTGTTCTCTCTTTGCCATCAGGCTTTCCTTCTTACAGTTCGAAACGTACCACCTCCTTCTAACACCACCACACTCTTCTCAGTCTTGCCACAAGCTTCTTTAACCATGCCTCTCCTGGGCAGCTCCATAAACAGGCTTATTAAAAGACTGTGTGAATAGAGGTTTTGAGTCAATAGGCGGGTTCAAATCAGAACTAGGAAGTTTCCCGAGTGAAGAAATATTAGCCTAGGCTCCCAGAGACCACAGGCTGTACCTTGTAGCCTTTGTGGTACTTCTCATCTGTGCAAAAACTCTTGTTTCATATCCACCTACATGGAGCCATCTCAGAGAGACAGATGTCTGCCAGGCTGCCAGATGTCTGACCTTCACATACGTCAGGTCTTACAGACAGAAGGGGCCAAAAAAAACCCTGAACCTGGAGAAAAGAAGAAATTGAAGAAAGCGACAGAAGTTTCTTTTGTTTTTTGGGCTTTTTTAACTAAAATAGGAAAAAAGAAACATCAAATAAGAAAACTTTTTAAAGATTAGGAAAGGGGTAAGAGAAAAGGCCACTTTATACATACGAATCTAACAATAAGTCACCTTCTTTATGAATTAATTTCATGAAATCTTTAAGTCTAAATGAGGAAAAGCAAAGATTTTATTTTATTTTATTTTGAAAAGTGATAGAGAAAAGAAAATTTCCCCAAAAGAGGTTGGATTTCAAATTATAATTCCATAGCAATTTGTTTCCATTATAAACTTTTACAGTGAAATGTTCATGTTACAATTGATTTAAAAAATGTTCATGACATTTTAGTAAACCAAAACCCTAATTTTTTAGTAAACCCTAAAACTTTTACAACTTAATTCTTCTCCACTGATGCCAGTCATTACTCACATTCCCATATATTCGGAGAAACGTTGTTTTCTTAAAATACTTTCTCAAAACACTGTGAAACTCTGGAGGAATTTGGTTTGAATGTTTAAAGGCTACTTCTTAACCACAATACCAAAAATATCCATATGTCATTCATGGCATTTCATGGAAATTTTAGGATTTTCCTCTTAATGTTATACAACTTTGAGTGTTTTCTGGATTCTGGAAGGAAAAAAGTGAACTACTTTTATCAGTAAATATAGGTAATTCAATCACAATCCAATAAATTTGTTCCTGAAAAAAGTTGCATTCTGTTAAATTGCATCCTAAAAATAAGAGGGCTTATGGGGAAAATATGATTGAGGGAAGACCATTCAAAATCCATGCATCTAGAGCACTAATAAAAACAAAACAATCCTAACAACCTACCCACACAGGCCATATCTTCTTCATCTCTGCCCTCCCTACAGTGCTGATGCTGGGTCTGGCATATGATAGATGCTCTATAATGTTTACGGCTAGGGAAAAATATTGTGCTGATCACTGTGAACTGCAGAAAATATATGCAGGTGAAAAAGTTCAGTTGAGAACTTTAACCAGGAAGTTGGAAATCAAAGCTCCAAAGACAGAGTAACTTTAGATGATGTTTGTCAAAACGCAGTGTGGAAGACTGAGAATCATGAATCTAATAACAGAAACAGGCAGGTGTAGATTACAACAATAAAAAGACAGCCGTTATTTTTGCCTGTATTTCAAAAATCTGATGTCTGATTACAGTTCTGATTCTACCCAAGGTTTCAGCCTCTTCCTTTTTAGGCAATAATTTTCCTCCTTCCTGCCGTGTTTCCTAGCTGTGTGTCCTCAGTTATCTTGGGTGACAACTTGTCTGCTCCTAGTCTTTGATTCTCCTCAGTTAAATCTCTAATCCTTGTCACATAAGACTTGTATTTGCATTAAAACATATATTACAGGACTTCTATATACACTTAACGTACATAAGCATGTATTTATTATTTATTCAGATAGTATATAAAATGCATGGGCAGTTACATGGCCTAGTACCGTTTTTCCTATTCACGCCCTAGCAAAAACACAACTGGATTTCTGATGCGGTGCCCTGCCCCAACTGTGTGAAATGGAGAAGACCCAGATGTAGCAGTGATTTTATTATGACCACATTCACAGAAGAACAGTATCAGAGAATTCCAAATATGTGGCACTAACATGATCCGAGAAATGTGAATTAAATTATAAGATTTCAGTGGCAGAGACAAAATCCTCAGGTAGCAGCAAGAAGAAAGGCAAACAGCACTGAGAAAAGATGTGAAGATTTCCTCTCTTCCTGATGTCAAGAGTCCAGTAAGGAGAGATGCTACAAATCCAAGACAATCAAAAAGCTTCTTAAGGAGCTAAGTCTCGTTTTTTAAAAACTTACCTAAGTTTCTGAGTTAACTATCAAAAGGGGAGAAAGAGTTCCAGTTCAGGGTTATAACTCAGCTTTATTGTTTTTAGGGACTTTACCCCAGCTTTCTAAAATTTCACAGAGTTGGAAAATGCCAAAATGAAAAAAACTTTCTTAAAAGTACCTGCCAAATAGACATACAGAAATAATTTCAAATTAAATTTGACACTTTTATGTACTTTAAATATTAAAATAAAAAGTATTCATTAAATAATTCACTTCCTTTGTCTCACTCTATACACCTAAGAAATAAAAGAGGAAGCAGGACCATGGGGAAGAATGGATAACAACGCTGTACATTCAACAATAAACACTCAGGACAATGAAAAGATAACCATCTGAAGAAACGCACAACTGAAAGTAAAATATGCACTCCTGTGTAATTTAATTAAATTTCCTGTGCTCAACATCTTAGTATTTGCTTTTTCCAGGTAATACTGATATAATTTAGATCATTCTGAAACCACATGTACATCACCCTCAAAGAACAGAAAGGAAACCAAAGTAATCATTTATCTAAGGGAGAACCATCACGTAATCATATAACTAGTCCACTCTCATTGGTGTCACAGAGAACGCTCACTGCAAAAAAGCACAAGTAGCAGGGTATTCACAACTCTCAAGCACTTTGACCTACTCCTACATTCCTTTTGTAGCCAGTAAAACTGTGACGACAGCAGCACTCAAATATTGGTTGAATCCTTTCTGCCAGTCTTCATGGAATGTTTTTCTTGAGTGGTTATTAAAGTAAGATAAGTTCCTGGAACGGCTCCTCCCCAGGCACCATCCACTGCAGTCCAGGGAGGGCTGCACCTTGTCTAGGACCACACGAGGGATCCAACTTAGGCCAGTCACCCCCTGGGACTTTTCCAACAGAGCTGAACTGCACCCCACCCTCCACCCCTGATGATGGCAAAGCAGAGAAAGCACCAACAGCTTAGAAGCTGCCAGTGTCAGTCTCTCTCTGGCCCTGTAAAGAAGCTGGACTGAAATCTCAACATTACCAGTTAGCAAGGGTACAGACGAGGTAAGAGACAGACAGCACTGATAACATGGAATCCCTGGTGCCTGCTGCTGAGGTCCCAGCACTGCCTGGTCGCCTGACTTTCTCAAGCGCAGCGGTTCAGGCCTTGTTACTATGCTGCCACACCATCCTCTCAATCAATCCTATTTTTGTCTTAGCTACTTCAAGCTGATCTTCAGTTCTTTGTAACCAAGAGTGCTAGTACACATGGAAATACATGAACAAGAGGATGCAGAGCTACTATGAAGCAGTAATGCCAGAGCTATAGCTAACTTAATAGATGTGTTGCTTTAAACTCTAGGAAAAGGTGGTTTGAGGTTGATGTTGATTTATATGATGGTAGGAAAGGATGGATTTAATAGCAGCCAAAGTTTTTTTACAAAACTACTTCACACATCTACTATATATAATAATATTTCTATAAGTTTGTACTAAATTATATACATTAAATTCTTTTATCCATTCTATAATTTACAGGAGAAAGTGTGTAACTGCCATAAGCCATGGAGCATTACCTATTAATCAGTTATCTGCACCTGTAGGAAGCCTGAATGCTTGGACCAATTAGTTTAACCAGGCATCCAAATTGCTATGATAGCACATATTCAAATTTTAGGCACAGTACCTAAAGGGAAATAAACCGACTTGGCCTTGCAGATATCATTTATAAATTGTCAGTACAAAAAATCTTTTTCATTTACCAACCACTTATTGAGCTTTGCATTAAGCACTGTGGGCGGGGGGGCTATAAAGACGAATGAGACACAATTGCTGCTCTCACAGATACTTATACAAATAAATATAATACAAGAAATAATTGCCATAGGAAAAGCAAAAGAAAATACTATGGGAGTCCAGAATGAGGGAGGCCTCAGAATGATGGATCAAGCATAACGGCAGATTTTCACTTTAGGTAACCAAATTCTGAAAACTAGAGTTACAAAGAATTCAATAGGTAAGATGCTGAGGGGAAAAAAAATGTATATCCAAAGACTAGCAATGATCACTCTTAGCACAAGAAGTGTTATCTATGTCTGGATGTAATTCGATAATTTAACAAAGAACCTTTGTAACATCACAGGAGCACAGCCTAGAAGAGTTGAACAATTTCTGTGATTTGAACCGTCATGAACAACAGTTCTTTTCTCCCCTCTGGTGGAAGATTATTTGGATGGACTCCAGGGTCTCCAAGTACACTGCCTGCCCATGTGGTTCAAAGATGTGTTTTTCCCTAGTTGCTCTGGATACAGACACCCAAACTCTTTTTCCATAGTCCTTAAGGAAAACTGAGCTTTGGGAATTGTTGCAGTAGCTAGTCATGGGGAACTTGGAGACCGTCCTTACTCTCATTCCTCCTCTCCCCAATCTTGATTCTAACTTAGGGAAGGTGGGGTTTTACTTATCACACTACAAAGGCCAAAGTATGAACTTAGTTTTATGAATCCTCTCCTGAAGCACCGGATTCCTTCAACAGACACTGTTTCTCCTAATCATTAAAGGAAGCTCAGTTCATACTTCCTGACTGACCCCATCGCACCAGTTCCTGCTATGTGCACGTGGTAACTACAGCCCCGGCAGGACCACCTGACTTCAATGAACCACAACCCGGCGCAGATCAACTTTGGTTCACATATTTCCTCTGACATCCATCAAGTGTTTTTAATTCAGAACTCTAACAGACAAAAAAGGTTTGATAAGGAGAAAAGAGACAATATCATGGATGAAATCATATAAACAGGTACACTGAAGCACTAATTTCAACATAAGTTTAAATGCAGGACAGCTAGATGGAGGAAGAATGTGAGTTCAAGAATCAGACAAACCTGGGTTCCCCATCCAGGCCTTGGGCAAGATACCTAACTTATGAGCATAATAATAATAATAATAATAAGTTCATGTACTTTAGAGGGTTGTTGAGAGGCTAAATGGTGTATAAACTGCATGGAACAGTGTTCAGTAAATCAAAGGCTTTCACAACCCAGTGATAAGCATAATGTCTATTTAGCGGTGACTGGGCACTAGGCCTTTAGGCTCCACAGATATCACTTTATCCTGGGGTTCATACTTCTGCATGATGCCTGGTGCTGGTCTTAGTTCTCTTGCTTCAGATCAGCCTGGGCACTTCCTTCTGTATCAGCCATGGGCTGTCAGGCTCATTTTCTTGGTTACTCCTTATGTCCATCAGTTCCTATTGATTCTTCTCCCATATCTATATCACTATCTCTATTTCTATTACCACTGCACTTTGCTTTTGCACTATTCCATGAAATTCAACCACTTTTTTAACAGCTATAGGCTCTACCTAATAGCCTTTCTTCTTGATATTTCCTTTGGCTAAGGGCAGAAGGAGCTATTTATGATTCTCTATGAGTTTTCATGAGAAAGCTTAGCTCACTCTCATTCTCTCTCTCCTTCTTCCTCACTGTCTTTCTCTGGACTTTCTTCCTTTTCTCACTATCTATCATATTTCTCCATTGTAACTACAAAGCTGTGGCTTGAGTCAAGTCAGAACTGAGAACCCATGGTTGCATAAGGAAACTTTAAAGATAAGGTTTATTGACAGGTTAGAATGATAGCAAGAGATTTTACCACCAGCAGGACACACAAGGGAAATTTAGTGAGTATCAAATGCTAGAAAGGAAGTTTACATTTACCAACAGAAAAATCAGCCACATAATGTATTCACACGTGGCTGCCACTCGAAACTATGGACAAAAGAAGATAAAACAAACAAAAACAAAAACGCATCAAGAATCAATTTTGCCAGTAGCAACGAAGTAACTTTTCAAATAAACAGTTCTAAACTGGAAAGCACACATTTCCAAAAACTTGGGAGGAGTTTTAAGAGAACTGATGCCAATCAAGAAGCAGGACTTCGTCTTCTGAGACTGCACTAAACAAAATGTTCCATCTGATCAAAGAAGGAATAAAATTCTGAGGCATCAGCTTTCAAAGCACACACAAATAATTGGCTTTCTTATTAAAATCTGGTGAATCATCCATGATGATATCTATGTAGAAGCGGAGTCTACCCACAGGTGCTAAATCTCAATCAGAAGAACCACCACCATTCTGCTCTCTCTCTTATTTACAGAAGTATTTTACCACTAAGTCCAAGTAGCATAAGGTAGTACAACTAAGAAATTGTATTTTAAGAGTAGGCCAGATCATTTGTAGGTAGAATTCATTATTGTGCATCATTGCAATTAGCATGAAATTAGAACGAGAATATAAACACTAATAAGAAGTAATTAGTGTTGGAACAGTACATACAAGCACAAGTGAAAATACCGCCACACAGGACTCTGAAGGAGAACGCTTCTCCAAGATAGTCCCCCTTGAAAATGTGAGGTAGCATACAACTGTGGGGACAACTCATTTTAACTGAAACTAATATCAAGTTGCATGTATCAGCTAATTTTCTTCCAGTATTTAAATACTCCTTAATTGTTTTTAACAATTGGCAATGTCCATCCAACACTTTTTTTAATTGGGAAAGTGTTTCATTCTTTTCACTCCATTTAGGTACTCTACAAGAATTAGAATACTCTAACTGTCATGAATTTTGCTTCAGACTTAGAAGTTCTCTATAAAATTTTAATTCTGAAATTACTTCTAGGTTTATAGAAAATCTCACACAGGGCAGTTCAGCTTTACATCAGTTCAAAGACACCATCTAACATCTGAAAAGTTAAAAGAAGAAAGCACGTTGTAACTGCACTGAAATCTGATAGACTATAAAAAGATTTTTAACACCATAGAGAATGTAAGAAGCTCTGCTTCAATGACAACTTTCTCGTGTTTATAAGGGATGTAAATAGTAGAGGTAAGGATTGCTCAGCTACGACATGTCTTCTTCTTCAACAAAAAAGAGGAGGGGATGAAACTGTCGTTATTCTCCAAGTTTTCTACCTTAAATCTCCCTTGATCCCTCAACCCCCACCCCAGATACAGCTTTATTTCTCTCTTCCTCTTTATGGTAGATTTCCTCAAAAATAGTAGTTAATCCCATTTGGCTCCACTGCCTCTCCTTGCTTTCATTCTTTGTGGGTGGGGGAGGGGTTAATGAAATATAATCAATATATAACATTGTAATAGTTTTAGGTTTACAACATAATGATTCAATATATGTATATATTGTGAAATGATTACCACAGATCAGTCTTGACAATGATTTTTTGACACCAAAAGTAAAGGCAACAAAAGCAAAAACTCCCTTTCACTCTCAAACTCGTTTTAATCAGACTTCTGTCCTCTCTACTCTACCAATGGTCAGCAATGGCCTCCACAATGCCAATTCCAGTGGGCAACTCCCAGACTCAGCTGGACCTTTCAGCAGCAACTGACACAACTGATCAACTCCTCCTTCCTGAAACTCTTGCTTCACTGGGGCTCCATGGCTAGTTTTCCTCCCACCTCACTGCTCTGCCTTCTCAGTCTCCTTCGCTGGAGGCTCCTCTTTCCAACCAATAAAGATGGAGGGGTCCCAGGTTTGGGACCTTGGATCTCTTTTCATCTCTGTCTGCACTCCCTCCTTAGGTGATCTTAAATGTCATGGTTCAAATGGTTTAAATGTCTTCAATACACTGAGGGTTCCCAAATTCATATCTCCAGGCCCTACCCTCATCCCCAGACTCATATAACCAACTACTTATGTGACAATTCCTTTCAGATATCTAATAGGAATCTCAAACTTAAGTCCAAAACCCAATTCCTGATTCTATACCCTCTCAACCCTGCTCCTCTCCCCAATTCTCTCCATCTCAATAAATGACCCTAACATTATCACACTTGATTTCTCTAGCCAAAAACCTGAGAATCCTTGATTGCTCTCTCTGATACCCTATGTCCAATCCAACAGCTAGCTAGTTCTCTTGGCTCTACTTTCAGAACTTTCAGAACATATTCCAAATCCTAACACTCCTTAGCACCTCCACTGCTTCCATCCTCGTCCAATCCACCGTGGATCTCTAAACAGTCACAACAGCCTCATAACTTATCTTTCTGCTATTACTCCCCTATTCTTCCCCCTGTCCAAGTCTATACACATCAGCCAGGATTTTTAAAAGTATCATTGTTCTGCCCAAAACCTCATGCAGTTTCTGACTTAGAATAAAATGTACACTCCAAGCATGACTGGCAAGGAGCTGCTTTCCTGACCTTCTCACCAGCCTCCTTGTTCACGGCACTCCAGTCCCCCTGAGTTCCTTCGTGTTTCTTAAGCGCATGAAGCCCCTCTACGTATTTCAAGGCCGCTGTACCCTCTTCCTCTAGATGTTCCCACAGTTTTCTCCCTCCTTTCTTTCAGATCTACACCCAACTGTCACCTTCTCAGAAATACCTTCCCTGACCATTTTATCAACACTAACCCCATGCCTTGCTTTCCTCTTTCCTTGCTTTGTTTTATATTTCTTGCACTTTGGCCTGACCATTATATTATATTTCTGTTTATTAGCTGCCTGTCATACTCACTAAAGTAAAAGTGCCATGGTGGCTATCTTGCTAACTCTTAAATCTCCAGGGTCAAGAACAGTGCCTGGTAAATAGTAGGTGCTCAGTAAATATTCGTTGAAGGAATACATGAATGTATCATTCTATACTCTTACTCATCGCCTACTAAGGTAGAGAATATATTTTTCAATTTTTTATTACTTTGACATATATGGTATAGTGCCAAAAGGAACCATTAAATATTTTCCAAGTTATATTTTTAAAGCCTTATTATGTCATATAGGGGATCTGTAAGACAGAAAGAGCAATATGGGCATAATAAATGAAGCAGGAAATATTATGACATACTTATAGGAATATGGGTAGTTCCCTATAGGAAATCTGGGGAAACGTGGGGGAGAAGGAAGCAGGACAGGTGAAAGATGAAGCTTGGGATAAGGCTGACAGCAGATAAGGGGCAGTCATGAAGGGTCTTGTGTACCAGCCTGAGCTTTGAGTTTATCTTGTAGGCAACAGGGAGCCATAAGCAGGGAAACAGCAATGAGAATTTTGTTTGGGAAAAATTACTCTGGTCACATAAGATTATATAACCCACGTAACCACGTCTGTTCTTAGTTGAAGTAGCAACTTAGCTTCTTGAGGTCTGCACAGAAATAAGACATGCCATGTAAGCCTTAAATTATTATTTGACCCTTTATCATTCATACCTAAAAGGTATTCGTAGTTTCTTGCTCACAAAGTAATTTTCCCAATGAGTCATTTTCTCAGCACATTCCTATTCGGATATTTTCAACTTTTAATCAATTAGCTCTTCAATTCAAGAACACTTACATGATAGTCTTTAATTAATGCACACAGATTCTTGTGTATGCACAGAGAATCAGCCAACCTATGTGTAATACTAAATGTTAATACTACATTGGGTAGTCAAATATTCAACAAGAAAATTCAATTAAGGTTTTTTTTAATTAGTAAGAAATGGGCATCTGATCATTCAGATACCAAAAGAGTGGAGCACTTATCCAATACAAAGTTTAAATTAAAGTGGGTTTAGACAAGAGGCATTTAAAAAGTCCTATATTTTTAAGGTTAAAACAGTAGGTTTGATTTTAATATTTTATATTTACTTATACAAAGAAGCTTAATATAGACTGCATACTGTCAGTCTACTAAGTTTCTTTTCTAATCAAATATCTTTCAATTAACATAAAATAGGTTGGTTTTAATTGTTTCTTTAAATCATTATTTGCATTCTATTCCTCTTGGCTTTCTCTGTATCCTTAGTATTTATAAAGTAACCATTGCTTTCCCTTCTCACCTTAGAGCTCACTCTCAACCATCTTGTTTTTCAGTTACTCCATCTTTGACTGCTTCAAAAAACATATACTGAACACCTACTACGTGGCTGGCACAGTGCCAAGCACTAAGGTGCAAACACGAAAAGATAAGACTCCCTCTGAAGCAGATCCTGATGACTGCAATCCATTCTCCCTTCCTTTCCACCCCTTGGGCTTCCACAACCAACTGCATGGACTATCCCTTTAATTTATATGACCCATCTGCATCTACTTTTATCTCCTTATGCAAATGACTTAATTGTTCTTCCTCAATGATCTTTCTTACATTAGCATCCCTCCACTATAAGTCCATTTTAAAAGGAAGCAGAATAACTCAGATACATGAACAACGTATGATATTAGAACCAGCTTAAAGAACTTTCTGCTCAGTAAAGAGGATTATGATTAACACCAAGTCAGAGAGGGTCTGGAAAGGGAATCATTAAGAAGAATGAACAAAGGCAGAGGCCACAAAGTCAATGGCCAAGTGGATGTTCCCTCACTGAGACGTCTTCATGTGTGCCTGGCACGTTCACTGACTTGACTCTAGGGACAAAGCAGCAGCACAGCTACGTGTTAGCACAACCTAGTGCAATTTCTGCCCTCCCGATCCACTTGCCTGGTGAGACTTTCCTGGAAATTCCCAACGACCCAACCATGAGTGTACGGTGTTACAGGGAAAGCAGAAAGAAAGGTATCTGTATAAGCTATTCATGACAAAGACTCAACTTACAGGAGAACGGGGAAACCGTGGAGATGTCCGTCCCCAGCTGGGAACACTTACAGAGTGGGTGCTAATCTTGGCCCATATCCTCCAAATCTGTGTGGGCATCATAAACTAGGATCTTTTACAGGACTCACCACCAGCTTAAATAACTTCTGTTCAATAAACATTTAAGTATGAAGGAGTGCAGTTATTTTAAATTTTAAAAACGACCTTTAGATATCAACCTTAATATTTACATTCCACAGAAGTCATCACATTTTAAATACCTTTGGGAAGAATACACAGAGTAACCATTTCAAAATGGAAAAAAGCAAATATGTACAAAATCTGAAACAGTTCCTATGACAGCATGAAAAAGAAATCTGGCTTTTCACACAAGGCTAAAAGAACTATTCTTTGGTTCATGTGCTTCATATTTTTGTGCACCTTTTCCTAGTACACCCCACAAGCTACAGAACACTGTTGGCAAAATGCTTCTCTCTGGGGAGAGTCTTTTTTAACTTGATAGAAGAAATGCCTTGAATTTAAAGCAGTTTTTCTTTCTCATCATAACAGTGCAGTGACCTCTATACAAAAAATAATGAAAAATGCAAGTCAATGCGATAAGGTAGAAAATGAAACCTGGGTTTGTGCCTACAAAGATCAGATCTCTGACTTTAGATCACACAATTGAAACAAAGAAAATATAAAATAATCCTATGCATGTAGGAACCCCTCCTCATAATGATATCTCCCAAGGAGACTCAGGTACTACTGGCAAGCCAATTCAGATTACCTGCCTGCTTCCCAAATTTCCTATACTGGCAAAACAGATATATAGAAATGCTGGTGGAATCAAAATAAGATAAAAATAACTAGTACATAGATTCTACTAGCTATTACACTCCAATAAAATTTCAAACCCACAGTAAATTCATAAATTATTTAAATGAAAAGGGCATCAGACTGAGATTTAGAAAGAATCAGTCCCGTCTAATTTGCTAAACTCATGAATGGCATTCCGCAAATACTTACTGACTTAACTAAAGAGCTGTATGATCATGGGTAGGGGAGTCTCAAGATCTTCATAAAATTGGTCGCTGTAGCAATGAGGTGTGCTCAGTGGTTGACTTTACAATCTAGAATATAGCAAGGGAAGCATAACCCTTTGTCCCTCTCTCCAAGACTGTGAATGGTAGCCTGTAAGAGTTGAAAATAACCACCTAGGGCTTAAAGCTAAGGAGAGAATCTCTTCCTGCAACTATCAGAAGGATCATCTTCATCCTGAAAGCTGTGAGCAACATTGAAAGGGATTTAGCAGTGAAGGTCATGGTCACATTTGAGTTTTTAAAAGATCAAGAGCAAGAATTTTAAGGATGGATTTTAGAGGTACAGAATGAGTCACTGAAGCCAAACAGGACACTATTGTAGCAGGATAGGTGAGATGAAAACTAAAACTGAGGTGACAGGAGTAGAAAAGAAATTTGAGAAACACTTAGCACAGGAAATCAGCAGGACAAGTCTGTGAAGGAGAGGGAGACGCTGCCGCCGCCGCTGCCGCTGCTGATTGCAACTATACCATCATCACTAAAATGGACAGTTTCAATGTGCCAGTCATTGTACTAAATGCTTATTCATATTATCTCACTTAATCCTACTGCCTGTCCTAGAGGGTGAGTACTATTATTCTCCTCATGTTACTTTTGAGAAAAGTGAAGCTTAAAGAGGTCGAGCAGCATGCCCAAGGTCACATAAGTGGTCAGCCAGAATTCCAGCCTGAGTCTGCTGATGCCAAAGCCTGCAGGTCAAATTGCTCCATCTGTAGACCCCAAACCTCCCTGGATCCTGAATTCATGGGTAACTGGAAAGTACTATTTACCTAAAAGTACCAGTTTTTTATTATTTAATTCCATACAATTTTTCATATTCTGGTTTCTATGAGTATCTTGATGGTGCAATCTTTCAGTCTTGTTAGTCTCTCCTTAACTCTGCACGTGGTGAGCACTGTGTTGGCTTCAAGACACAAATAGGAATACTCTGTGCTTTTGTCTGAGCTCTGTGGACTTGTAGCTGTAGCTGCTCTGGAATTAAACTGTGTGGGGTCCTCAATCCAGCATACTCTTATCTTCCAGCACAGGAACCAGATAATCTCACTCCCTCAGTGCCTAGAAGGCTTTTCATTGTTCCCCAAGCTAATTTGAGATCTGGGTAACTCTGATATTTATCTGCTGACCTACAATGTGGGAAGGACCCAACATGGTGCTGTCTATCAAAGTCTAATGCCTATGCGCACATACTAAGACGTCACAAAGAGAAAATATAGGCATTCCAAGAAGAAGAAATGCAAATTTATTTTACCACTTCTGAAAATATGCCCTCCAATCCACCCTCTTCTGGTCATACAATGTGGATGGTTACAGAGAGAGCAGAGTGTTACTTGTGCTGGAGGAATTCACTAAATTTTGGTCAGTTATACACCCCTTTGAGACATTTAAGGTGTTATACTTCCTGCCTTCTTGGTGGTTCGTTGTCTATGGGGGGATAAAAAAATCTCCCAGGTTACTACCAAACCAGATTGGTCTTTGTCTGCTTTTAAGATATCCAAAGAGCCAGTCTCTGTGAGTGCTAGCCGAAGTCACAGTAGAACTGCTGAGTACCATCTGCTCTATACCCCTACCTTAAGAGAGTTTATATACTAAGACCTTGGCACTAGACAGACTCATGTTCTCTTTTTTCAGAATCACTAAATGTAAAATTTGACAAGGTTCTTATTTTGGCATTTTTACTGTACTAGCACCAAGACAGTCAACAAGCTTTGTAGGGTTGTTTTGTTTTGTTTTGTGTGTGTGTGTATGTTTCCCCTTTTTACTTGAGGAAGATTGTTGCTGAGCTAGTATCTGTGCCAATCTTCTCCTATTTTATGTGGGATGCCTCTACAGCATGGCGTGATGAGCAGTGCTAGGTCTGCGCCCGGGATCCAAACCTGTGAACCCCGGGCCGCTGAAGTGGAGTGTGCGAACTTAACCACTATGTCACCGGGCCAGCGCCAACAGGCTGTTGTGGGGTGTTCTTGGTAGATTTTTACTTTATTTGGAATCTTATGGTTACTCCACAAGCCCTTTAACGAATATCATGGTTCAGATACAGACTGAAGGGGAGATGTAAGAGCTTTATGTTGACACAGAGTGATCATTCTGGAGTGAGTTCCTATTTTAAATTGTTGTGGTCAAGATCATGGCCTCCAGAGCTAGTCTGCCTGGGTTGACATCATGACTCCACTGTTTACAAGCTGTACGACTTCCAGCAAGTTTCTTCACCTCTCTGAGGTCTCCTCACCAGAAAATAGGGATAATAAAAGTACCAATCTCAGACGATTGCTGTGAGAATTAATCTTTGCAAAGGATTTAGAACAGTGCCTTGCACATAGTAAACACTATACATGTGTTTATTATATAAAATGAAAATAAAAATAATTCTGGCCAAATACTGAACTTTTGCCAATGCACTAAGCAGTGAGGTGCAAAAATCAATTACAATGTGCTCAAAAGCTAATTAACCTTCATATAAAATGTTTCATATGTATATATCAGTATAAGAAATAAATATACTCCAGCAAAGTAATTGCTTTTATGTAAATGCATTATTTCCTGTTTAGGCGATGTATTCAAAAATGTGCTAAATCTATATAATATAGAAAACAAATATGAAGAGGAATTCGTCTATCTTTTATTAGACTCCAAATAAGTAGACAACTTCAGTTACCCTCTTCGAGCTAACACACATATAAAATGGTTCTTGTACCCCTTCACTTGCCTACCTAAATTTAAGTCACATGACCAGTAAAGCTCAAATTTATCTTTGAAAATTAACAGAGTAATGATTCATCATTATGAACTTTCATGGAATAGTTCTGTCAGACAGAAAAATATATACAGGTCAAATCTAGAAACTAAAAAATCTGAATTCTTTTTATCTTAAAGTATATTTTTAGAAATAGAATCTTTAAAAAAAAATTATGGTGGCCAGCAAGACTCACATAGCTATTTTTCAAGATGCCCACATCCCTAAAGTAGTCATAAAGCGGTGAAAGAGAGTTAGTAATGGAAACAAAATGTGCCCAAGGGCATACTGTATTATTCTTTGGCATTTTTTCCTTTCCTTTATTTATTTATTTTGGAAGATAATCCAAGTAGAAGCAATGGTGATTATATACTTCAGACAGCTAGAAATGCAAAGGCTGTCTTTAAGTACCCTAAATTCTATTCACTATATATCACTATTTTGAGGTTTCCTTGAACTTTCAATTCTGTGTTCTGCTGCATATTGCAGTTTCATACCCACACATAGCACCATCCTTCAAAAGGAGCTTTTAAGACATTTTATACCCAGTCTTTTATTTCAAAAATAATTTTAAGGTGGATAATGAAATGCTTACAATATAGCAAGATAAAATAAAAATTCAGAGTGCTGAATGGGACATCTGGTTAAACACGGCAGATTAACCCCCTCGGACCCCTTGTCTCCTCTCCCTCTCAAAACACATGCCAGTGAAGGAATAAGAAGGATGTAAACCCACCAGGACCAAGGGAAAGTTAGAAACATTTCAGCAATGCTGGAGGAGCAATTACTGGTTTGACAGAGCAAAGAAAGCTGCTGGTCAAGTGCCTGTCAGGGGGATACCAATGAGATGTGAGCCAATTCATGCATAAAACTCAGACAGGCCAGGTAAACCAAGGACAGAGAGAGTGAGGGGCAGAACTGCAAACAGTAGAGCTGGGTGAAAGCTCCCTATGGAGCAAATGAACCCCTGAGGCATCCACCCCTACTCAGTGCAGCCATGTTATTATCTGGAGAATCTGATTTTTAGAAGCCTGAGGATCAGAGTTATCATCAAGGGAAAGTAGGTTGAGAAGCAGGACTGAACAAAGAGGGACTAAGTAAAAATTTGCAAAGTAAAAATCACCAGGACTCTCAGATCTACTCCCTTGATCTCCTCCCACACATGGGGCTCAATTTCCCCACCCAAGATGTTAAAAGAGTCTCCTCTAGAAAAATTAAACCTCTCTAAGAAAAAAGCCTTCACATACTGACATTTACGAGTCCCCTGATGAAGCAGCTTGCCTGCCACTTCATCACTATACACCTAAAACGACCTGCCAATAAGCTGTACACCGAGAGAGAGGTGCTACTCAGCATGTCAGAACTCACTCTTAAAAAACACTTGATAGGGGCCAGCCCAGTGGTGTAGAGGTTAAGTTCATGCACTCCACTTCGGCAGCCCAAGGTTTGCCAGTTCAGATCCCAGTGGAGACCTATGTACTGCTTATCAAGCCATGCTGTGGCAGGCATCCCACATATAAAGCAGAGGAAGTTGAGAACACATGTTAGCTCAGGGCCAATCTTCCTCAGCAAAAAAAAGGAGGATTGGCAGCGGATATTAGCTCAGAGCTAACCTTCCTCAAAAAAAAAAAACACAACAGCACTTGATAGAGAATGATAAACATACATTTAAGAACAACTTCTAACATATAAGAGCAACATATAAAAATAAACAGGAAAAGAAAGGGTCTGGATGTAACACAGACATTGCACAGAACAGAGGAAACTTTATTTTTAAAAAAAACTAACATTCCCTAGACAATAATAAAATTAAACACAGACAAAACAGACTCAATAATTAATATTTTCAGAGAAATAAGTTATCACATATATAAAATTTTTTTAAATGCAACATAAAAGAAATCATCAGGGGCCAGCCCGGTAGCCAAGTGGTTAAGTCCATGTGCTCTGCTTTGGCAGCCCAGGGTTTAGCTGGTTCAGATCCCAGGTGCGGACACAGCACTGCTCATCAGGCCATGCTGAGGCAGAGTCCTACAGCACAACCAGAGGCACTCACTACTAGAATATATAACTATGTACTAGGGAGCTTTGGGGAGAGAAGGAGGAAAAAAAAAAAAAAAAGAAATCATCAGTGACCAAGAAAGAAATTTCTGACCTTAAAAATACAATTAACAAAAATTTAAAACAAGGAGTTGGAAAACTAAGTCAAGGAAGTCGCCTAAAAAATAGAAACAAAATATCAAAGGATGTTGCAAATGCAAGTGAAAAATAAGAATATTAGAATACCAACACCATAATCCAGTTGATCCAAAATCTAAGTAACAGGAGTTCTAGAAAGTATAGCAAAAATTGAAAAGAAGTGATTAGCAAAGTAATAAAACCAGAAAATTTCCCAGAACAAAAAGACAAAAATCTGCAGGTTCATCCCAGAACCAAAGGTTACAAGTCTTCAGATTTAAAAAGTCCACCAAGTTCCCAGCTCAATGAATGAAAAAAAGACACCTATTATAAGGCTAATTATTATTAAATTGTACCATACCAGAAATAATACAATCGTGCACTGCATAATCACATTATGGTAAACAACAGATCACATATATGACAGTGGTTCCTTAAGTATCATATCATATCGCCTAGGTGCATGCTATACCATATATGATGTTCACACAACAACGAAATTGCCTAACAACACATTTCTCAGAACGTAGCCCTGTTGTTAAGTGACTTGTGACTATATACAAAAGATCCTAAAAGCTTCCAAAGAAAAACATTTTGAGATAGATATAGACATATCTAATTAGCAATCGCAATGGCAAAGAGTTTTTGAACGTAAAAATGGAATCTACAAGACAATACAGAGCAATGATTTTTAAATTCCATAGGAAAAAATTATATTCAACATAGAATTCTATGCCCAGCCAAAGTATCATTCAAGTGTGAGACTAGAAATAAAAGCAGCTTCAGCCATGCAAGGAACAAAAACTTAGCCTCTCATACTCCTTTCCTTAGGAAGCTACTGAGTGCTCTATCGAACAAGAAAGCACAAGGTATGGAATCTTGATTCAGGAAGTCCAACAAGATGGAGCACTGAAGGAAGTCCCAGGATAATGGAGATTCTTCAGGCCTAAGGAATAAGCCGTGTAGCCTGGAGCTGGAAAAGTGAGAACTGTGAGACAGAAGTTCCCAAGAGCATTTAATCATTTAAAAGACTGTCAGCACATTTAGGGGGAAAAGCTTTATGAACTTTTTAGAAAAGTAAGCAAATGAGCAATGAGTGTTAATTATTAACTCAAATTGAAACAAAAAGTTGTAGAAGAACAGCAACATTTTCTAGTGCACCACTTCACTGGATAGCGAATACTGATGCAGTCTCCACAGTGAAAATATACACTACTTCTTTAAATAAGAATGGTGACATAACCTAAAAATACTTGAGAAACAGCAAAAAAAGAGTTGAATATCATTATCTACATAGATCAGGACTAGTAGAGGAAAATAGGAAACTATAGGTATACATAAAAAATAGGAAAATGCTGGGGTTTTTTTCACAATCTTTCATTAAGTATGATTTCACATTTTAATGTTCTGTGTTTGTGTGTTAATTTTTTTTAAGTCATCCTTAAAAAAAAGTGGATGAGAGGGAGAGGAAAATGGGGAATTGTCCAATAGACATAAGGTTTCCATTTTGCAAGATGAAAAAGTTCTAGAGATCTGTTGCACAACAATGTAAATATAGTTAACACAATTGGACTGTACATTTAAAAACAGTTAAGATGATAAATTCTATGTGTTTTTTACCAAAATTAAAAAACAAAATAAGTGCATGAGAAAACAAAGTCAAAGAGAAAAGCATTTCACATTTGCTAGAAAATAAATTTGACTATAAGCTTTTTAGTAGCCATAATAAGTGACATGATTCAGTGTCCATAAAGATTTTACAAATAAAGCCACAAAGCCATTATCTTCAAGAGAATTGTAACTAATCTTGATACGGCAAACAAGGAAAGTTTGTGGCAAGGATTCCCCTAAGATGATACTACATAAGTAAGGAATATCCCTATTTAGCAAATACAGCAATATGTCTCATTTACTTTAAAAATATCTGTTGGGAGTAAACAGATTTTTAGATATAATACCTATCTCAGAGCAATAAAAAGGTATTAAACGCCTAGTAACAGTTCCTGCAGACCCCCACTTCCCATGGCCCGGGATGTGAGAATAGTCATGGTTCCAGGCACTCCTGGGGCAGGAGGCAGAGGATAGGAAGGGCCCAGCCCCTTCCCCCAGCACAGTCTCCAGCAGGCAGAGCCCTCATGCACTCTCATTAGTCCACATCATTAGTCTACTGATGGATGAAAAACTAAACTTGGCACATGAAAAGCTGGCTCTTAAGGAGTATCAACGTACAATGTGCCAAAGCAGAGGTTGAATGAAAGCCAATGTCTAAAGATTGAAAACCCCTTCAAGACTAATTTTCCTGAGTGGCTTACAAGCTTATTTTGAATTAATATAAAAACAGAATTGCAAAAATATCTAAGCAATTGTGGCATCATTTTGGGATAAACACATAGCTATCCGATGTAGATAATACTTGAAAGATAAGTCCCTGAAAGAAAGATATGTAATGGAATGTTTGGGTATATTTGTCTAAAACCAAACCAATAAAACAAACAAACAAAAAGATACACTCTTGGTTTATAGAAAAGTAACTGTTAGATGTAACAATAACATAAGGAAGGAAGCCAGAAATATGTGTTCCTAGATATCTGCAAACAAGTGAACCCTTAAAATAATTCCAAGTGTACAATGCATACATTTCTCAAACTTTAGTATGCCATATCTCATTTTCCTTTATTTTTTATACCTTTAACTATAACACACGTGCTATGAGGTTAGAAGCCTGCACCTTTCCCCTCAAACTCAACACATCTGAAACAAAAGTGCTGATCTCCTGGCCCACAACAATCCTGAAGCAGACTCCTCCAACAGTCCCCACAAAGGTCAGTTAACGGTAATTTCATCATTCAAGTTATTCAGACCCAAAGCCTTGAATACTCTAATTTGATATCCAATCTGTGAGCAAATTCTGGTGACTCTACCTTCAAAGCAAATCTGGACTCCAACCAATTCTCAGTATCTCCAGAGCAGCCCAGTTGGATGGTGATCTGATCCACCATCATCTTACAGATTATTGCAGGAGCCTCTCAACTTGTCTCCTGCTGCTCCCTTACCATCTTTTCTCAGAATGGCTGATGAAGTGATTCTTTTAAGATGAAAGCCAAATCACCACTCTGCTCAAAAACTTCCAATGGTTTCCCATTTTATTAAAAGTCCGTTTTACACTGTAAGGCTCTATACCATGTTGCTTATGTTTGAGATCTCATTCCTACTACTCTCCCCTTTGTTCACTCTGTTCCACCCAGAATGACCTCTTTGCTGTTCCCTCTACTTGAAATATTGTTCCCCCATGCATCCACATGGCTCACTCCCTCATGGCCTCCAAGTCTAAGCTCAAAAGTCACATTTTCTGTGTGCTCTCTGACGATCCTATTTAAAATTAGAAACTTTCCTATATACTCCCTTGCTTAATTTTTTCCTCATAGTACTTACACCATTAGACAAAGTTTGCCTCTGTGTTTATCCTGCCTTCCCTCACAACTAAGTTGCCTGATGGCAGGAATTTCTGTCTGTTTTGTTTACTGCTGTATACTCATGGTCCAGAATTGAAATAAACACATACTAGATGTTCAATAAATATCTGTGGATGAAGTGATTTCTATCTGCAAATCACCAGATTGCATGTGACCAAATAGGAAGTACATTTTAGAGTTTTTACAAAATATTTTCAAGCAATTATTATCATAAATAAAAATAAAATAGAAAAATCACAATACAGAGTACATTGAGAACTTACATCTCAGCTGACCATCAAGAGAATCATGGTCACATTTATAATTAAACTTACAGGTTTTTTCTGTTTTTACTTTTATTTTCTTACTTTCTAAAGTAATCTTGGTCAAAATAAGACCTTACAAGTGTAATTATTTTTAATGTATCTTTTTGATGCTCTTAAAATACCTAGACGCAAAAATAATTGTGAGTGGAAAATTCTATATAGTTGCCATATATCAATTTTTTAATTCCATGTTAATTTCATTTTACAGTAATGTATCTGATTGCTCCTAAAATGACACACAGCTAAAGGATTCTTTATTATGTAGCTAGAGAACGCCATCTGGCTCAATGTGAGAGAAACCACACTATTAGATTGAACACTGTGATAAATGCAGTAATTAGTGTTTCTAAGGGAATTTCTTTCTAAGATGCATTTAAGTCGTGGTATTTTAATCAATTTATTTAATAAACACTTTCTAAATAAAAATTACATAGATGTAGTGAAAGAAGTTAATAACAACAGCAATACTAGGTAGTTCTAAGCATTTTACATGAATTGCCATATTTAATCCGTATTGCAACCCTTTCAGGTAGGTAGGTATTATTGCTACTCCCACTTTACAGATGAGGAAACAAGAGCACTGGAAAAATAAGCCACTTTATAGGACTCCTAGTAGAACTAGAATTCAAATTGGAGCACACATCAGGAGCCAGGTGGTCTGCCTCTGGAGACCACATACTTAAATGCTACACTATCTGCCTCTTCTAAAGACAGCAGATACCAAGCAAACCCACCTTGCATGCCTTTCAGAGCATTAAAAATAGGTTGAGATCTGCCTTAGAGGGTTTAGGGTCTAAAGATGTGGGCCCTCAATTTTGATGGTATATCATTGTATTAAAAATTAACATACTCAGAACAAATGATCAAATTCTCCTAATGTAGTTTCATCAAAAGGTACATTAACTTTAGAAATTTTAAATAAAAACCTAAAAAGTCGGGCTGGCCCCGTGGCCGAGTGGTTAAGTTCCCGCGCTCCGCTGCATGCGGCCCAGTGTTTCGTGAGTTCGAATCCTGGGCGCGGACATGGCACTGCTCATCAGACCACGCTGAGGCAGCGTCCCACATGCCACAACTAGAAGAACCCACAACGAAGAATATACAACTATGTACCGGGGGGCTTTGGGGAGAAAAAGGAAAAAATAAAATCTTTAAAAAAAAAAAAAAAACCTAAAAAGTGGGTTCAAGTATCAACAGAGCAGTTGGACTACATACTAAGTCTCTTACATCAATCGTGAATTCTGAAATTTTATAAAAACTTTCTCAAAGAAAACCGGAAGTTTCTCTTCTTATTGGATCATCAAAGAATGATTTCCAAGGACTTTGCAATTTACTAGCAACTTTCAAATTCTTCCATCCATTCAGCAAACAATGATTAGGGGCCTAAAACCTACCTAGGGAGGGATCCCAAAATAGATAAGAAGTATTTCACATCTTCAAAGTAATTGGAGCAAATTCCATAGATTTTCAAATATTATTTTGAGGGAAAAATACCCTAAGTTATGGAAACTCAGTTTATGAACAGTGACTATACAGAAGCAGTCTGTCCCCAACAACCACAAATTTGCTACCCTTCCCCAAGGAACAGACTTCTAGTCAGCAACTGAACTCCTCTGGGTTAACAGTTCCCTCTGGGGGCCACAATGGGAAGATCTGAATTGTAAAAACGCCTTCAGTGGGTCTAAGTACTCACAGACCACAGCTCACTTAATTAGACATTTTTATTTTCATTCCTGCATTCCCTTCCATTTTAGTCCCTTTCCTCCATTCTCTGTCATTTCTTGCTCAACAATTTAAAAAGATTCTCTACCCACACTCAGCCTCCCTAAACAGCCCTTCAGTCCACATATAAAACAACAAATGATCCAGATACTAATAGATAAAAATAAATGTAGTTTTTAATCTGTGCCAGTACCAGACTTTTTAAAACTATAAATTTGAGGTTATAAATTAGTCACTATAACCAGCACCATCATCTTCTATGGCTCCTGAAAGTAACCACAAGGCCCTCTAAGAACTCTACAGTCTCTTTCTCCCTTTTCAACCACATTTATCCATATTTGCTTCTCCTAGAGCACCAGAACCCCAAGATAATTATATAAATGACTCCAATATTCGTATTAGCACTCTGTTGTAACTGCCTGCTTAACTTGTCTGAGAACCAGGGGCACTGAAGGTGGGAGAACGGAGAGAGCAGAGTTCAAGCTCCACGAAGATGAATACTATGAGGGTCAGACTTCTCTGTCTTGTTTATCTACAGCTGCAATGCTGAGCACAATGTCTGGTAGATTTTAGGAGCACAGTCATTTCGGTGCGTAGAATGAAGGAAAGGAGAGACGGAGGGAGGAAAGGAAAGAGGGAAGCTGAGAGAGGAGAACAGGGGAAGGACTCTGCAAATTCATTGTGGCATATGGGTTGGTGGACTAATATAACCATAATGTAAACATTGTTTCTACACATGAATGCTATTCCAAACTGCCTCTGAAGTCAGCACAGATTACAGCAATATAGATTTTAACGCTTGCTGTCTCAGAAATTTGTGTTAGGACACTCTCACACTGGGTCACTAAGTATGACAGTTTTCATTACATTACAATAATACATTTTCAATATATCATGTTTATTTGCAGCATGGGGTGGTCCAGTTTACTTTTGCAATGATCTGTTAGCAATAGGTCTTTTATTAATAGCCATTACTGTCATTGCCCGTGAATTATTGACTTGGTGCTTCAACATGCATGATTATTATGGCGTTTCCATGTGCTACATAAACAATGAAAAGAAATCTTATAAAAGAGAAATTATGAAACAGATTTTTAATTAAGTAATTTAATAGTAATGACATATATGGAAGGCTAACTACGACCTAAGTGAAAAAGATTATGTCTTCAGGTTGTTAGGTTTTTAATATGATCATAAGATGACAAGCTATTTCCATTTATATATCCATTTCCTATTTATTTTCTTAGGTATCATTACTGACTTCCATTAGAGATCTGTATTTAATGATCTATGAATGATCCCAGGTGTGAAAACCAGATATTCAGTGTCCACAGGAAAGCTGTGACACAATAAAAATTTTATTCAGCCCATTTAGATGCAGGAAAGGTGAAAGGAATGTGGTGTGCTTGCATGTGCTGACTGCTCTGTGATCGCCACAGTCCAACCCGGATATCTTGAGCCTCTCCTAGTACTTTCCTTGTGGTCTGAGCTCTTTAACTTTAACTCTATCATTCTACTGTTGTTGGTATTGATTTAGGTAACATTGAGAGAAAAGAAATCATAATTCTAAGTCCCATTTCTCAGTTGTCAAATCTGGTGACTTAAATCAAGTATTTACTGGCTGTCTTTTCCGTCCTTCAGCAGTCACTGCTTTCAGCCACAGCAACTGTTCCTATTTGTTTTAGCTCATCAGCAAATGATGCCACATTTCATTTATCAGGGTATCTCAGAAATTGCTTTCTTAATCCAAGTTAAGTTTCTTCATGACTAATAATTTTCTTCTCTTTCAAATTCCTTTGGGTAAAGTTAATTAGGTTTTAACGGTAAAAGGCTAGGTTTTAAATAACTGCCTAAATCCTTCTTCAGGGGTGGACATTGGAGGGACTGTTACCACAGGTGAAAAACCCACCTAGCTCTGAAGACAGCAAACACCCAGCACATCACTTCCCCACTTCCCGATCCCATTACTCACTTAGTCATTATTACGCCTCTATCTAGATCAGTTCTTGCCCTCACACCCCATTATTTTTCCTACTTTCTGCACCACTGCTCCCATCTTTTCCCCCTGCCCAATTTCCCACCTTTTACCCAAACCCTGCTTACCCTTCAAAAACCAACTTCAATCCCACCTCCTAAGCCTTTTTTTCTCACAGTTCCTGTTTTAATTAGCCTCCCTCAACCCAAAAATCCAACGGCCCAGAGCTTCTTCGTACCCTGCCTGACTTTCAGACCTGTCCTAAACAAATCCTTAACACTGCTTGATTAATGTAAAAGACCCATGTTGAAGATGATTTTCTAAGTTAAAAAAAAAAGGAACTCATTTCACTACTCTAGCCATCCTTTAAATTTTCCTACTTGTCATGTTTACTTGGGGTTTGCAGCCCACCAAGATCATGGATTTAAAAACCCCTTTTTGAATATATTATCCCTTCTGCCCTGATGTGGATGGTTTGATCTAGTTGCAAGTTAACATTTCTAAATTGCATAAGTCACAGCTGCTAAAAAAAAAAAATTCATTCATGATTAGATCATGCTTTCAGTCATTAGAGGCAGCCATGATGGATAGGTTTTTAAGTCCTTCTTCCTCCCTGGTCTTTAGTTCAGGAACAATTTGGTATTTGGTCAGTTTTTCATTTTCTCTTGTTCATACAATATAATGGAACTGCATTACTCACTTAAAATTCACTTTAAGCACAATAGAATGTTTGACACGTGCAAGATTTTAATTGGAGAAAAAATAATATTCCACTGACTCCCTCAACTAATCTCTATCTCAGGACTGATGGCTACTAGTAGCAATTTGAATTTATCATTTTCCCCACAACATCTTACTTTTAGAAAATAATAAGAGAAATACTTTTATATCATCTTATGCATTCCATATAATAATTTTTGGTCAATCCATTTAGTTGACAATATTTACCAGTACTTATGCAAGGAGAGGAATACAATGAGAAAGAAGGCAGAGTCCTTCTCTTTTAATAAGATAATGTTGAGGGGGCCAGCCCAGTGGTGTAGTGGTTAAGTTAGCACATTCCGCTTCGGTGGCCCAGGGTTTGCGGGTTCAGGTCCCAGGCGCAGACCTACACACCACTCATTAAGCAGCATCCCATATATAAAATAGAGGAAGACTGGCACAGATGTTAGCTCAGGGCCAATCTTCCTCACTAAAACAAAAAAAGATAACGCTGACTTTAGTTTTTAAGAAGGCCATTCTGGACAACACACCTTTCTTACAGACCATGTCTTTCAGAAGTTTCTCAAAGAAATAAACAAAACCACATTATATAATTCATTTTTCACAAATTAATCCCTCAAATTCATTCACATTAGGAGATGGTTCACATTTTGATCAACAAGTCAAAGGCAGCTGAAAATGATAATGATCCAGGACAACTTTTCCCTGAATTAAATTGCTTTGCAGAAAGGCACTTTGAAATCTTACCTAATTGGAAAGAGAAGACAAGACAAAATATTTACTTAGAGGTGAATGACTGAATATTTGAGAATTATAGAAAACTCTACTGAAAAAAACTACTGAAAACAATAAGTAGAGAAACCTGTCAAAAACTAAAAATAATCATAACAACAGCAATTAACATTTGTTGAGAACTATGTGCTAATTCCTTTAAAATATCATCTCATTTAAACTTGAAACAATCCTTATGAGCCTGTTACAACTATTATCTTATCAAAAAAGACAAGAAAATTGGAGCAAGTAACTTGCCCAATGACACACACTATGCTTTACAGTTTGTTAAAATTAATATGTAGACTAAAGCGGCTTTCTTATGTACCAATATTAAGACAAACAGAAAATATAGTTGAACAAAAAGCACAATCAAAATATCAAGAAAAGGAAGCATAGAATATCAGGGAAAAAACATTAATACGAAATCCACAGTACTTATATGAGGAAAACTATAAAATGCAACCTAAATAAAAACCTAAAAAATTAGAAACAGAAAGGAAAACAAATAATTGGAGAGAGAACTTGTTTTCGAACAGAAAGACTTCAAATTCTAAAGATATCAGTTCTTCCTAAATTAATTTCTAAATTCAATGTCATACTAATCAAAACCTCAATAGGAAATGTTTTTAATTTTGAAAACTATATTCTGATGTTTATTGGAAAACTAAATCTATGACAAATGTATTATCATGCTTCGGTAATTAAAAGAGTGGTACTGACACAGGAAAAGAAAGACAAATATCATCATTGAGATTCAGGCCCAAGAATATATCGAAATTAATTTATGATAATGGTGGTACTTTAAAGCAGTGGGGAAAAGATGGATTATTCAATAACAACTGAAAAGCAATGTGAAAGCAAGGCAAAGATGGGTTCCCTACTCAAAACTTACACTAAAACAGATTTCAGATAATTAAAAAATATACAGGTAAAAAATGAAGCTACCAAAAGAAAATATGAGTGAATATTTTTCTTATATTAATATAGAAAAACTTTTATAAACATGATCCTGACACCATAACAGATATGATGATAGATACCATTCCCTGAAAAGGAAAAAAGAATACCTGTACCTAAAGACAGAGAAAGACAAATACCATCTGATTTCACTCATATGTGGAAGATAAACAAACACGTGGATAAAGAGAACAGATTAGTGGTTAGCAGAGGAGAAGTGGGCTGGAGGGGCAAAAGGGGTAAAGGGGCACATATGTATGGATGCCGATAAAAAGTAGACTATTGGTGGTGAGCACAATGCGGCCTACACAAAAACTGATAAATAATAATGTACACCTGAAATTTCACAATGCTATAAGCCATTATGACCTCAATAAAATAATAATAAAAAAGAATTACTCTGTAAAAAGAGATTATATATATTTGAAAGAAAATGACAAACTAGAAAAAATTATTTGCTATATAAATATGGAAAGTAAAGATTACTGTACCTTGAAATACAATTAGCTCTTAAAATAATATGAAAATATTACTACCCCAATGGAAAAACTGGCAAAGGATAGTAACAGACTAGTCACACACACACACACACACACATACACACACACAAGCAAATGACAAATAAGCAACTGAAAATAAGTTCAACCTCATTAGAAATCAAAGTAATACAAATAAAAACTATTTTCATCACATCAATTGAGGCAAAGACTAAGAAGATTGAGAAACTGCAATGGTTTGGAATTCCCACACAATTAACTTGGCACAATCTTTCTGGAGAACAGTTTGGCGATTTCCTTTAAAATATAACTTTACATTGACTTAGAAATTCTCTCAAAATTTATTCTGAAGGATGAAACATATGCAAACATATATATGCAGTGCATATAAATCACAACCTTGATTTTAATAGTAAGAAAAACAAAAAGAATCTAATTCTCCATAATCTGAGAATTAGCTAAATTTTGATGCATCACAATTGTGATCTTAAAATGAAGCTATCTATATTTATTGGTTTTAAAAGACGTTTGTGAACATCTTTTCATTTTTGATGAAACAGCAGATCTCTAGTTATCATATCCTTAAAATTTATCCCCAAACTAGTAGGTGGAAGGATAATGGAGTAAAAAAGAAAAAACAGAAGCAAAAATTAATGGATTTGAATGGAAAAAAGAGAAAAAAGAATAAGAGAAATACTCAGGACTTAACTTTTGGGGGAAAAAGAGGGAAATGAAAGATTAAATGGAGGAATGGAGGATTTTCTAAGAATAAAAATTGCCAGAATTAATCCAAGAGATGTAAAAAAGTTGATACCATATAAGAAATTTAAAAATCATCAAAGATCTAGTCTCCCAAAAGATACTTTTGGGACAATTTCTATTGAACCTTCCTGGAACAGATAATTTCTTAACCACTAGTACAGGCTTCATACCAAAACATGGCAAAAGTAAGGCAAATTTTTAAACTCTAAACCAATCTCATTTATGAATATGCATATAAATTTGCTAAAAACACTGGCAAATCAAATTTAAGATGAAATTGGGAGTATTCTAAGGCTGCCCAACATTAGGAAATATATTGAAGTAATGTATTACACTAATAGGCTAAATCAGAAAATTATAGAATATTTAGAATGGTAAAAAGGCATTTGATAACTTTCAAGATAGTCCTGCTACCTAAAAAAATGATCAATCAACTAGTAATAAAAAGAAACTTATTTAATATGATGAAGAGACTTATAAGCAAACAACAGCAAACAGTCCACTTAAAGATGATAGCAGAAGGAAGTTCTGGTGTGGGGGCACTAGTTCCTCCATAAAATGTTTAGAAGTTAAGAGTGGAGGAGTAGGGGGAAATTTGGTGCTCAAGGGAATTCAAACAACTTGAGGTTTAATTTTTAAGCTTCTCAGAAACTTTAATATGCTCATGTGCATGGTATAAACAAATGAAAAAAGCAGGTATAGGACACAGATAACCTCATTTGTGTTATAGGACATAGACAACCTCATTGTGTGTGTGTTTGACTGGAATCTGAAATTCAACATATATATGTGCACTAGATAGAACCACAAACATGATGTGGTGGTTTTGAAATATGTCCCTCAAGGAGGCCACCCGGTTGTCAAGTGGTTAAAGTTCTGTGCACTCAGCGTTGGTGGACCGGGTTCACAGGTTTAGAATCCAGGCACAGACCTACTCCGCTCATTGGCCATGTTATGGTAGCATGCCACATACAAAATGGAGGAAGACTGGCACAGATGTTAGCTCAGGGCTAATCTTTCTCAAGCAAAAAAATAGGAAGATTGGCAACAGATGTTAGCTCAGGGAGGCTCTTCCTCACACACAAAATATAATATATATATATATATATATATATATATATATATATATATCCCTCAATTCTTTGATATGCTTCCTTTCAAAAGGTGATCCCAAGTCCCCTCCCCTTGAGTGTGGGCAGCACTAGGAAACAATGAAGTTGGTTACCCATATGGGAGGAGGGGCAGAAATGCAGTGGACAGGACACGGGAGGGGGTGATACTTTTCTGGGTGTATCTTTTTGAGTAGTTTTGACTTTGGGAAGTATGTTAATGTTACTGATGTTCAAAAAATAAAATCAACAAGGATGAGGAGGGAAGAGTAAAACTGAAAGTAAACCGAAACAAATCAATCCAAATTGTATTTGAAATGAATAATATAACCACACTGCAACATCAAAAAGCAGGAGGAGGACTACAACTTACACAAGTTACGGACACAGTATTCTTGGTTGGAGGGAGGGAGGGGGCAGAAAACCGTAAACAACCCTAAACTCTTTTTGTTAGGTTTGATTTTGTAGTGTTATGGCAAAACAATTCTGAAACTACTTTAGATATATCATGGATTTTAGCAAATGCATAAATGTACTGAAGTCATTGGGAGCAAGAGTTCTCACCATGAAGAAGAGAAATACAAACATGAAATGGGAGAAGACAAAGAAAAACTCTATGGGGATGGATTAGAATTGGGATTTGGTGTGGATTTCTAAAATATGTATGTGTATATCTTATGAACATGTATACATATGTACATATAAGGATGTATGAATGTATATATGTGAATATGTATGTGTATATATCTATATATGCATATATTTTCTAATACTGTCCATTCAAAGGGCCTAAAAGCAGACTCCCCAGAAGCAATGAACACCTACCCAGAACTTGATTCCAAACACCATTCCCCACTCAAAGGAATCAGAGTTCTGTGGGGAAATGCTGGAGTAGAAAGGCATAAAACAAGCCTGTAACATTTAGTTATGTCATAAAGCAAGAAAGTGCTAAAATGAAATGGTTTGGCATATCACAAAGACAGGAGGCAGCTTGAAGAGGCTCCCATTGCTAAGTCAGACAATTTGAGCACGAAACAAATTTTTACAACAGGAATGAATCATAAACCATTGGGAGAAAAAATGCGAATCTACGAGTTCACACCAATAACAAATGGAAATGGAAATAAAAGAGGAAAAGGAGAGGGCTCTTGCTTATATGAGAAGGCAAAGCACTGATGGGTCAATGTGGAGGGAAAAATCATCATTTTGCCACCAGCACAGCAAATAATGATCAATGGACCTAAATTTAGGGGAGAATATTTTGATGAGGAACAAGATACTTCCATGAAAATAAAATGTCTCCCCACATATAGCCTCTTAGTAAGAAGGGAAAAAATAGTAGAGAGAAATCAGCTAACACCTTGACTGGATGATCAAAATTAACATCAAAACTGAGGAGCAGATGGATGTTATGAGCCTCCAGATGTGAGACCCTGAGGACACAACATCAGTTATGAAATATTCCAGCAGGGAACACAGCCTGAACCTCAACAGGAGGAAACACCACATAGACATACCGTGAGAGACAGTCCACTTACAAACAAACAAACAAACAAAACCTATATTTAAAAATTTCAATGTCATAAAATATAGAAGTCTGAAGAAGTGTTCCAGATTAAAGGACACTAAAAAGACATGACAAATAAATGCAATGTGTAATTCTACAGTTGGTTTTGCACTGGAGGGAGAAAAAATGATGTTATTGGATCAATTTACAAAATTGGAAAACAGACCAGAGGTTAGATTAAAAGTATTGCATCAATGTTAAATACACTGAAGTTGATAACTGCAATAGGGTAATGTAAGACAGTATCTTTATTCTTAGGAAATATATACTCTCTTATATGCAACTTACTCTAAAATAGTTCAGCAAAAGATTGTGTGTGTGTGTGTGTGAAAGAGAGACAGAGACTGTGTGTGTGCATCTATATCTGTCTTGTTATACACACACACATTAGATAGATAGATAGATAGATGACAGGCAGGCAGGCAGATAGAACAAATAACAAAGAAAAGGTAAAAGCTGTTTTAATGTTCTTTATACTATTCTTACAACTTTTCTGTAAGTTTAAATTATTTCCAAATAAAAAGTTTTGAAATGTATATAGTTTGCTTCTACATGTACAAGAAAAGGCTTCTTTCAGGTACTTCTACATTTTTAAGTTATTACTGTTTTCTAGATATTTTCTTACTAGATAGTCAAAGTGTAAACCTTAATATTTGGGGACTCTATCTGAATTATTAAAAAGAACAAAGGAATGGGGCTCAAAGATAACTTCACTGCATAAAAAGATACAGGTAATAGACGTTGAATGTAAAGCAATAACCTACCACTAGTGGATGCCACCACTAAACGGATAAAGCAAAAATGTCATCTGAAGTAGGGATTCACGAAATAAAAAGTACAGCACATGCCTTAAACATTTCACTTAACTTAATTCTTATAAATGGATATTCACTCAAGTATCTTTTGAAATAGAGTGAAGGATTTTTCTTTGAAGATAATCCAGGAATTCAGTCTTATTTTTCCCCACATTAACCATAACCCCATAAACCATCATCTACAAATTCCAGTCTTGAGTTTCATACGGAGAAGATTTAAAGACACTTGGATTAAAGTTTTCTAAATTTTTACAATCTTTAGAGCTGTCTCTCCTACACCCAAATCAACAGAAAAAAAAGTTTAGCACATGCCTGTATCATATTTCCAACACATTTAACTTACTTTTCAAAGAAACAACCACATTCTTTCTTTATGCACTTATATTTTACCAGTTTTTTGTTATTTAATTTTATTATATTATTACAAACACAAGTACAATTAGCAAAAATATGCAGCTTGGTCAAGGAGAGCAGCAGCGTATGGGCATCCTAGAGAGTGGCTGCCAGTCGATATGTTCTCAGAGAGAACAGAGAGGACCTTTTAATCCCATGAGTCTATGAAGTGGAGATGAGATATAAGAGTGTCTGGTAGATACCCAAATGGAGTCACCTCTACCAAGTATGTAATAAAAACATTTGTCTCAAACAAGTAAACTAGGCACTTCATGAATAGCTCTTAGTTTGTTAGAAGTGCACAGGGATTAAAGTGACATTTGATCAAGTTTACAGGCAAGCGGGCTCAATTTAAGAGCCTCCTTGTTTTCTTATAGACCAGTAATATGAGACAGCAGAAATGTCTGGTGCTAGATAATATGCAATAGTTTGAAATTCATCCCCAAGTAGGCAAGTCTTAAAGTATTTCATAAAAAACAAATACACAAATCAAAAGGGACAAGAGGAGAGTTAAAACTCTGACTGCTGCTCCCTTATAAACTAAATCCAAGCGCCCATACTTTCACACATGTACACTGCTCCGAAATGCAGGAATTTGTCTCTTCACAGAATCCATAAAACAGACTTTAATTTTCCAACAGAATTCTGGAAAATCTGTTAATTATGTTCATAGTCATATTCTAAAGCACACCCAGGCGTGGATGAAATCTGGTTTGCCCCACAAAGTTTCAAACCGTTAAAAATGAGTTATTTAGTCTTTAATTTGCGATCATATTGTGTCTCCATTAGAAATATGTGCCAATAAAATAATAACTGTGAGGGGGCCAGCCCCATGGCCAAGTAGTTAAGTTCACGCACTCCACTTTGGCAGCCCAGGGTTTCGCCGGTTCGGATCCTGATGCAGACCTAGCACCGCTCGTCAGGCCATGCTGAGGCAGCATCCCACGTAGCAGAGCCAGAAGGACCTACAACTAGAATATACAACTATGTACTGGGGGGCTTTGGGGAGAAGAAGAAGAAAAAGAGAAAAGATTGGCAACAGATGTTAGCTCAGGTGCCAATCTTAAAAATAATAATAATAATAATAATAATAATGACTGTCAGTGTAACTGAAGCTAACTTCTATCACGCCCACCCCCTTCTCCACCCTCAAGGACTAGAAAGAACAAAAGCGTCTAAACACTCCAGCAGCTGATCTGAATCACTACATATTACACACATCTGATACATGATGACAACCAGACACGCAACTTAATACACTGCCTTGTTATAAAAAGCCTACAGAGGGAATTTGACTAATTTGCCCAATAGATTTCCAAGATGTAACAGTGCTTTTGAGAGCAAGACAAATAGAAACACTCTGTCTGACCTCAGGGTCTCATCTGGCTGCTTGTACACCATGATTTTAAATTTATTATTCAAGCTATATTTTATTTCTCCAATCAGTAAAGAACTGGTGCTCTCCTATCCACATTGTTTCATGGATGAAGAAATTTAATTATATTAAATAATATTTGACCACTTAAAATAACAAAACAAACTGAGTTTTTTAAAATCAAACATTAGAAAATACATCTAATGATACAACAAAATTTGAGTTTACCTCAAAGAGCTCATCATAAAATCTAAGGCAGATATAAACTGATGTCCTTCTAATGTCATTAGGTGAGCTAATATTTCACAATATAAAGAAATTCAGATGATATATGAGACTCCTATCTTAATGTGGATCTCTTCTTATTTAGTCCTCAAATTAGCATATATGTGTATGTGTATAAATATATACATATACAATACATATATGTAAAATATATATAAATAAATATGTATAAACTAATATATATATAAATTAAAAGGGGATACTAATGCTTATAAACCCCTCATACTCAATTATACAGAATCACTTTTAATCATATCTGAAGCACTAGGAGAAAGATAATGAAGATAATGGCCTCCGAGAGCCACCCCACATTTCTGAATCGTAGACGTCCATCCTCAACACTTTGAGGCAGCCTCTTCAACAGCCTACGGTGACTAAGAATCTATACAGCAAAAAATCATGAAAAAAATTCATTCTTAAAAATGAGAGATTCAGTGATTTATACCGAGAATTATATAAAATAGCTGCACTGAGCCAACAAAAGGGGATGGATTTGTGAAAAAGAAAACTACCTCCTCGGACTCAGTAAAACTACTGGAGTCCCGCAGGGGCATTTCTTGCACATTCCCAATGTGTAGAGTATTTTAAGAGGTTAAAAAATTATACCAGTTTGATCTTTCTCCTTTCTTGCAATATTACTATAATCCTCCTTTAAAATAAACTGCTTTGGGGACTGATGTTTCTAGAGATCCTTGGAAGGAACAGATGATAAACAATTTGGCAAAATATACATTTATTCAGTTTGGAAAATTTCCATTACAGGCTATCAAGGAGACAATATGTTATCTACCCTAATAAGACATTAGTATTATTATAAAACACAAATAGACATACTTTGAGTAAATTATCAGAAAAATTTATCTTAAGTAACAAGCTTTAAAACATATGCCTGAATATGTAACTGAAATTATTTTGTTATTTCAAGTTGTTATCAGTTAATACATTTTAAGCTGATCATGCAATATTATCTCTGAGTTAAGTTTCCTAAGAACTGTTCCCAACTCTCTTTGCAACCCTTCCTAATACAATCTCTTTGGAAATCATTTAGGTGGATAATTATTTTCTTTTAATTAAATACAGAAGTCTGTGAATTCCTCTTAAGCCACTGATTATGCTGTGTTTTGCATCCCTAGCACCTAGCACATTATAGGTAGTGCCCAGTGCACGGATGATGGATGAATGAATGAATGAATTGATGAACAATGAAGCAATGATTACTTCTGCATCTATATGAAGATGACATTGCCCTCTGCTCTTGTGTACTCCTTCTTCATTAAATCCCATACCTTTCAAAGGGAGAAATGTGATGATACACACTGTGGGCTCCTCAGAATATATCTGAATAACAAGTTACCCTCAAACTGAAGAGGTTAAAAACAAGTCATTAAAAAGAGAAATTCATCCAACTCTTCAATTCATTTCAGTAAACAGTGGTGATATAAAAGGAATAAGCATGAATATCACCCTCAGGGCATCCACAGTCTAGCAGGGGAGACAAAAACATAAACAAATAATAATGCAGGTAGTAATTCTTCCCTCACTTCCTGCTATTACTCTTCTCTTCGAAAGCTGTGGGTCACATTTATTCACTCATGTACCAACTGATATGACTGTAAAGGGTCTCAGCAACCAACACCTTGCTTTTACCCCAAGCATCAGCCAAGGGTGCCAGGCTAACCACTTCCACTTTCTTCCCTCTGCTGCTCCCTCTGCTCAGTTTGTAGAACCCACCATGTGCTTGTACTGCCATGGATTCACTTGATATTCTGAATGTAAGTGGCTTTGCTTAAAGCCCCTGTGTGATATCTTTCTAACAGCACTGTTCTCCAACAAAGGCTGCAGCTTTCCTCCACTTCACCAGCTAATAACCGGAGACCAGAAGCTCTGCTCCTAATCATTCAAACTAAACAAATGCTTACTTTCATCGCACAGTCATAGCTTTTATGACCCAACTGTTGACTCTGCCAAAGAGGCACATACGTGATCCAGCTGCTTGCCAGCCGCACATCTGGCACCGCTGGGCATCTTCCTAATCCATTCCCTTGACAGCCTAAAGAAACAACATGCCCTGGAGTGGGGCACTAATGCATCAACCACAAGACCTGACATTCGTAACACTCCCCATCATCTCCTCTTCACATAAACAAAGGATAAAAATCACAAATATCACTAAAATGGACAAATCATCTTAGGCACCAAATATCAACAGAGGAAAAAGCCTTGATAATACATGCATCAGGCGCAGATGGTAGACACTTAGTCACAAGAAGAAAGAAGAGCTTCCAAGAAATACATTATGTATTCTTCCCCATCACCTCGAAGAGGCAAATTTGGAGTCTTCCCCTTTAGTGAATACATAGAAGAGACCTCAGGAAAATGACTACCCAGATACATTTCTGGAACAAAACTGAAACCATGATTTTATAAACATCCCTCTATTTTCTTTAAATAAGCAGATAACAAACAGCCAACAACACAATCAGACAATGTGAAAATGACTACAGGACTTCAGTGGTATAATTTTAAGACACCTTTGTCTGGAAAACAGTATAAAATTATTCTGAAATTGACTATTACAAGCATCTCGAGTTTCACAGTAAGTTTTACAGGAATTCACAAATTTAAGGGGAAATTGGCAGGTAGGTGAGTGACAGGAAATTACATTTCAGTGATCATTATTTGCATCTCCACTGCGTGAACAAGATTACAAACCACAGAGTTCACCAGCTTATAGCACAATACTCTCTTAGTGGGTATTTATCTAAGTATTTGTGATATCAACCGGATCCAGAGAGGTCTTTTCTTATTTGTTTCCAAAATAAACAGTGATGTACCAAATTTAGAAGTACATCTTAAAATGTTTGCCAAAATTTCTAAATGGTTAATGTCCAAGTAAATGGAAAAGAAACTGTAAATGTGAACCTGTATACACCATTACTTTGCTCTATTCTTCAAGGCGTTGGAAACTCTGAGCACATAAAAAACCAGACATACAACTGAATAAAAATTAGAAAGTATGCCAAGGCTCGTTTCTTTCATTTTGTGTCACCCTGCCCTTTCTTACCCAAAGAGCCCTGGAGCATCTAGGACAGGTCCTGGAGTTGCAGGTGCCACCTCCTACCGCTCTCCCCTCACTCAGTCTACCCAGCCCCTTCTCTCTTACCCCCTCCAGGGCCTTTGCACTAGCTGTTCCCTCTGCCAGTACCTCTCTTCCCCTGACATCCCTACAGCTCTCTCATGCCCTTCTGCCATTTTTCCCAAGTCACTTTCGCAGGGAGGCCCTCCCTCTCCATTTCATCAAAAATGTAAGCCCCTCCCCGCAAAACCTCCTAACTCCTCTTCATGCTTTTTTTTTCCCCTCAACAATTATCACTATCTAACATACCATATAGATTGTACATATTGTTCATTGCTGCTCCTCCACTAAAATGTGAGCTCTGTGAGGACAGGGATTTGTACCTGGTTTGCTCATAGGAGAGGTAGGAGAAGTGCCTGGCTTGGTCACACAGCCAGCGGGGAGTGCTCAGCAGGGGTCCTGGCCTGTCCCAGGAGATCCTGACCTGCCAGCGTGCAGGGTAGGAGGGAGTGGTGCTTCCTGGGGGGAGGCAAGTTTGTCTCTGTGGTTTCTACTCACCATTTGTAAAACTGTCTAGACAAAATGCTGCAGAAAAAGATACTTGTACAAACCATAATTGTGCATTTTACGATATATTTTAGCTCTCTGAGAAGAGAATCATCCCGAAAACATCTAAATCTAAAAGTTTAATTTCTTTTAACTTCCCATTTCCAAGTAGAATTATGGAAGCAAATTAAGCTGCTGAGTTTATCTATAGCTTGATTCTTTTCTCACCTTGAGCACGTCTACATCTGCAGAAATTCATCTTGCATGTTCTTCTAGAGGAATTTGTGGTCCCACCTTTCCTAATTGATCATCTTTCTCTAGCTATGGCTACGCTCTCCTTAGATTGATATGGTTTGTTCAGACTGAAACTTCCAATCCAAACTCTTACAATCCCACCGAGCGATCCCCAGCCACCTCTACCAACCAGAGGTCCAACTCTACACATTCTCTCTTGTGATCCTATCCTGCATCAACTGATGAATGGACAAAAAAAATACGGGACGTGTATACAACGAAATATTATTTAGCCATAAGAAGGAATGAAGTACTGATGCATGTTATAACATGGAGGAATTTTGTAAACATTAGGCTAAGTGAAAGAAACCAGACGCAAAGGGCCACATATTGTAATTGTTTTATTCCATTTATATAAAAATGTCAATAGGCAAATCTATAGAGACAGAAAGTATACTAGTGGTTGTTTAGGGCTGAGGAGGTGGGGCAGAGGGCGATAGGTAAAGGGTACAAGGTTTCTTTTAGAAGTGATGTGACGTTCTTAAATGGACTGGGGTAATGGTTGCACAACTCTGAATATACTCAAAACCACTGAATTTTATACTTCAAATGAGTGAATTCTACGGTATGTGAATTGTATCTCAAGAAAGCTGTTACTGAAAAGGAATATATATATAAGATCTTGTATATTCTTATATTCTATATTCCTACAGTCTCCCATTTTTGTCTTTCCTAGCTTTACTCAGACTTCATCTCTTCCAGTCACCTTTCCACAGTAGGCCCAAGTAATTCCAAAAGTTATATTTTCTTCCCATTTCGCTTATCCCTCCAAATAAACCACATTTGACATGAGGATAACTGACAGGCTATTCTATTCCCAAAGCCCTGGCAAATAGCTCCTGGACACCAAAGGGAACAGAATAATTTGCAGCTGGGCTTAAATGCAGTTTTTTTTTTGTGTCATCCTCAGTTTTAGACAGCAAACTTAGTGGGCGTACATCACATCGACTTAGTTTTTGCTTTTACATACCACTAGTAAATGCACTGAAGCAATTTCTTATTTGTTAGGCAAGTTTCATAACCACAACGGTGACAAATGCATTAGAAACATTCCACTGAGCAGCAGGAAAGATATGAAGGAACAACCAGTGATGGTACATACCAAAGTTTGCTGGGGGCGGGAGCAGGGGCACTACGCAACACCATCAGCTGCCACCTACTCAGCTACCCTAAACAACACACATAATAAGAGAATACGCGCTTGCTATCCAAAGGAGACTTCAAGACAAGTCATCTTCATTGCCACACAAACAGATTTCTCCCACTGAATCTATTCTATATAAAGATTTTGAGCACTCACCACTGGAAAGAACTAAACATTAGCATCAGTTTTTTTCTAAAAAAAAAAATTAACTTTTCTTTATTTTGTTTGTTTACATCTTAACATTTTCATAGTTACTTCCGATAATCTTATTCAAAGCTACAGTGAATCTGTATAACCTCGTTATTATGGAGGTTGCGGAGAGGAGAAGATGATGGCTCAGTAAAGAAGATCAAAAAAATAAATAATCTCCTGAGAGTTAGGAAAAAAGACTCTGTGACTTCTAATAATTGCTTGATCTCAAATACAGTATGCTGAAAATTCTGAATGCTGGAATAGGTGTGCTGACAATCTGCATGAGGACCACAACTTCCCGCCTGATTTAACAGACACAGGGAACACCATCTGGATGAAAAATGGCAGCCATCCAGCCATTCCAGTGGAGTCTGGGTACCAAACTCAGAATGATGAAAACATGCAGCTGGCAGTTTGCTAAACAAAAGGCTCATCCACATAAAATCCTCCCCTATTCTTTATTTTTTTCCTCAAGATTTTAGTGCAAGCCCAACCAGCTTTTGTTCTTACTAAAGAGGTTCTCAATAGGAGAAAGATATAAAATAGAAGAAAGACTGCACTAAGAATAAGGAAACCAAGATTACAGTTCCAGCCCTGCTGTGTGACTTTGGGCATATTCTATAGCCTATATGAGCTATAATTATCTTTCTCTGTGAAATGAACGAGTTGGACTAAATGATTCCAAGTCTACAGGGTCAGATCAACCTAAAGCACAATATTACACTGGACCTTTATATCAAAAATACACTAAATAAAATAAGGTTCTGAAAACCTTAACGCCACTTCCCAAACCTGCTACAGTTACTTGCCACCTTCTCTTCATGGCTATTAGAAGAGAAAAGTGCCATAGTATGGCCCATTTGACAGTCAGGGCCATACCACTGATAGAGTGTAATGACACACCCATCTTCAATAAAAAGTGGAAATGACTTCTGCAGGCTGCAGTGGACAAATCAGTTTTGTTGTTTACAGAAAGACTATTGAATGCCGATTCATCTTTCAACTCCAAACCAGGAATTACCTTTTGAGGACTTTTTCCAATTCCCTAACCCCTCCCCAATAGTTGTGCTGTCCGTCTTTTTCATACAGATGTCTACTCTTTCACTTACCATTATTTTTTATTTATTTCTCCCTTCCAGGTTGTCAAGCCCATGAAGGCAGAAATATCTTGTGTCTTCAGCTTCTAGCGCTCTATCTGTACAACAACCACAACTCTTTCAGCTGCAAATCTAAAGAGGAATATACAGACTCTTGCATCTGAAAAATGCAGAAATAGCCTAAGCTTCGGGCAAAGCTAGATTCAGCTGTTCAACAAGCACATGTGTATGGTGATGGATGGCGATGAGAGTTTGGGTGGTGAACACGATGTAGTCTACACAGAAATCTAAATAGAATAATGTACACCTGAAATTTATATAATCTGATAAACCAATGTTACCTTAATAAAATTTTTTTTAAAACAAGAATCCATCGATCAGCTCATCTTCCCTCATGTTGGTCTTATAAATAGACAGACACTGGTAAGACAGCAGTATTGGCAGGCTATGCCAGTTTTCTCTCCTCCTAATTACAAGTGTCTCTCTCATGACCCTTTTTGGATCTGTGTCCATCTTTGAACTGATCACTACGGCTCTAGAGATACAATCCTCACTGGCCAAGTCAGCACAAGTTTCCCACTCCTTGAGCAGGAGTATGTGCTGCAAGTCAGCCTATAGACAGAAGCTGTGGGAAGGGGACTCCACAAAAACAACTCAAGTCTCACTTCCAGAAAAATAACAACAGTAAGCAAGGAAGGCAGAAACAACAGATGTCCTTTACAACTTGGTTGTTTGCTTAATTGAATGTAATCATGTTTGTAACAGAGACTTTGTCCTCTCATAGACTCTGATTGTACCACTCCCTACTACACAAATAGATTCTAATAAATTACATCATGATTAGTTAAGGATGGAGGAGTGGGGATAGGGGATGGGATGCACATGTGGATGTAGGTAAAGAGAAAACAGCTATCTTTCTAGGTCACCCTGAAAGCTAGAGCTAAAATTTTACTTTTAAGAGTGTGGCCTCTTCCTTACACAATATACAAAAATTAACTTGAAATGTATGAAAGATCTAAATGTAAGAGCTAAAACTATAAAATTCTCAGGAAAATTATAGGCATAAATCTACATGACCTTGGATCAGACAATGTTTGCTTAGGTATGACACCAAAATCACAAGCAAAAAAGAAAAAGTAGATAATCCAGACGATCAAAGTTTAAAACTTTTGTGCTTAATGGACATCACCAAAAAAGTGAAAAAACAACCCAAGAATGGGATAAAATATTTGCAACTAATATATCCAATGAAGGACTAATATTCAGAATATATAAAGAACTCTTGGAACTCAATAATAAAAAGACAACTCACTTAAAAACTAGAAAAGGATTCAAATAGATATTTCTCCAAAGAAGATATAAAAAATGGTGAAGGGCCAGCCCCAGTGCCCTAGGGGCTAAGTTCAGCATGCTCTGCTTCAGTGGCCCAGGTTCAGTTCCCAGGCATGGACCTACACCACTCATCTGTCAGTGATCATGCTGTGGTGGTGGCTCATATACAAAAAGAATAAGATTGGCAGTGGATGTTAGCCTAGGGTGAATCTTCCTTAGCAAAAAAAAAAAAAAAAAAAAAAGGCCAATACCCAAATGAAAAGGTGCTTAACATCTTTAGTCATTAAGGAAATACAAATCAAAAGTACAATGAGATACCACTTCACACCCACTAAGATGGCTAAAATCTAACAGACAGAGAATAACAGGTATTGAGGAGGATGTGGAGAAATTGGAACCAGCATAAGTTGCTGATGGGCATGTAAAATGTTGCCGTCACACTGGAACACAGTTTGGCAGTCATACATACAGTTACCATATGACCCAGAAATTCCAGTCTTAGGGATATATATACATGCACCCTGAAGCATGATAATTTGCTTTGGATAAGTCACATGTCCACATTAGAACTTACTTAGCTAAAACTATAAAATTCTCAGGAAACACAAAAACTTGTACATGAATGTTCATTACAGCATGTTTTGTAATAACCAAAAAGTGGAAACAACCCAAATATCCACCAACCAACGAATGGATAAACAAAATGTGCTATATCCACACCATGGGATATTACTCAGCCATAAAAAGGAATAAAATACCAATACATGCTACAACATGAACTTTGAAAAGATTAAGCTAAAGGAAAGAAGCCAGTCACAAAAGACCACGTGGTACCCAGAATAGGCATAATCTAGAGACAGAAATTAGATTAGTGGGGGAAGGAGAAAATGGGGAGTAACAGATAATGAGTGTGGGTTTCTTTTAGGGGTAATCAAAATATTCTGGAATTAGACAGTGGTGATGGTTACACACTTTGTGAATATCCTCAAAACCACTGAATTGTACATTAAGAGAGTGAATTTCATGGTATGTGAATTATATCTCAATATTTTTCAAAGTTTGAATATGGACTGGGTATTAGGCATTATCAAGAAATTATTATAATTTTGATAATTGCAACAATATTATTGAGGTAATATAAGGCAATATCCCCTTTTGTGAAGATGCACACTGAAGAGTGTAAGAGTGAAATGACATGATGTCTTGGATATGCTTTAGAATAGTTCAGCAAACAAAGAGTGTAGAAGATAAAGAAAAATGTAGCAAAATCTTTATAACTGTCGAATCTGGGTAATAGACATATGTGGGTTCAACATAACTTCCTCTCTACTTTTGTGTGTGTTTGAAATTTTTCAAATAAAAAATTACTTTAAAAGATTATGATACAAATTTGCCTTTCTTGTGGATGGACTGTGTGGCAATTAGTCCAGCCACGGCTTTAAAAGTTCTCCACTAATAATGATATAAATATTGAAATACTGAAACCAAATTGCGAAGTCCACTCAAAGAAATGGACAAAATCTGTCTGGTGTTTCCATTACTTCTAAGACATTCCTTCCCAAGATATTTCCTCTCATTAGCCAAAACCATGTTTTAAGGCAATATTTTCTCAAACTATATTACCAAACCAGACATTCCTCAAGACATTAACAGCTGTTCTCAAAAAAATGTTCCATGTCAAAGAAGTTTGAGAAACACTGGGTCAAAAAGAGTTAATGTATTTGCTGTCCTAATTCTCGGAGTCATTAATATGCTCACATGCACTGTGATTCATCCAAAAGGAGCTATAACATGCCTAATTTAGAAAACTAATGTAAATCCACTTATTTATACGGCATACCTACTAAGTTCATGAAATTCTTCTCTTGCGACCCTGGCAGAGAATCAGAATCACTTCTGATGTGACCACATCGCTCCTCTGTTTAGCCCTTTGGTGGTTTTCCACTGCTCACACATCAAACTCAGTAGCCCAGCAAAGGAGTTCCTTTTGGTGTTCCCAAATACACATGCACCCTGAAGCATGATAATTTGCTTTGGTTAAGTCACATGTCCACATTAGAACTGATTTGCTAAGTGAAACAACTTCCTAGTCCACATTTATAATTATTCAAACTTTAGCCTAGGTATAATTCAATACTCATGCAATACTATTACTATTCCAACTCATCCTACTATTGGCTGCAAGTGTAGAAATTTTTAAATATGCAATTCTCTTGTATTGCACACATGGAAAATACCTCTCAAAAATCTTTTTTTTTCTCTGATACTTGGATTTCTAGAAAGAGGAAAAAGCTTCCAGGATATGCTGCCACTAGAAAGAATTTCCCCTCATAACTTAAAAGCTACTCTCCAGTCATATCCCACGTTGCACTTTCAATTATTGAGCCTAACTGCGGCTGAGGTTAAAAATTGGCCCCTTGCTGCCTGGCTTGGGATTTGCTTTTTAACTGGGTTGTTTGCCATCCACTGTAGTCTTTAAAAAAATTAATTAGTTAAGAACATTTAAAGATCTAGTGACTTAAAGTAAAGTCTGGATTTCTTAAGTTCCTTGGTATTATCAAAGATCTGACATTGAATGTTTTCAGGATACAATCGACCAGAGATAAAAATAATGGTACCCCCCTTAGATGAGACTTCCAAATACACAAGCACTCCACCCTGCACTTTACACCTTGACATTCATGCAGCATGGATTGTGATGTCTGTGTCTATTTTTTATTAAATGAGAATTATACTGATCTAAATTTCATCCAAAAAAAATTTAAGCAGTTTATCAAATTTGTTATGTTAAATACATGACATAGGATAATTAAGAATAAAAACAACACCCACCAATTAAAAGGAACAAGCGAAAAGATTTTCCAGGCATCTGGTGGATATAATTATGTAAAATGCAGTAATTAATTACTGCATTGAATCCTGACCTTGCCTAAGTAAAATGTGATTTCTAGTTTTCTTTCCTCGAGTAAAAATTTCAGGGTTCCAAAATAGGGCTGAGTTGATCATCAATTGAGATTTGCAAGAATTTCCCCCCAACAGTAAAGTTCCAACTAGCTTTACTCTTCAGATCTTTACAATTTCTCTCAAGCACAGAGCAGACACCATATTGCTGTGATCTTGCTATGGGTTATCAGTCTGATCCGTATAGGTAACATCTAATAGAAGATAAAGACCACAAATCATTTATGATTGATAAATTTTATCAAACGTATTAAGTTCTGTGGGCTGTTCCTTTAGCTACGTTAGTCTTCATAGCAATCCTCCTTACCTATTTCAAAAAGGGAAAAGGAAACGTTTGCACTGGATGTGCCTAGAGCTTTCACAATATCACGCCATGGGGGAAAAGGGAGACTTGAAGAGATTATTTCCTCGTGCTTTTTTGCCATCAGGAGGGTGGCTGTCCAACTGTGGTAACCCAACATTATAATGATCAGATAAATATCTAGCACAAAGTAAAGGCATCCAAAATTTCACTGAAATGTGGGGTTGTCCCCTTTCTGACAGAAACAGACAGGAAGGGTCACCCTGTCTCTACGTGGGGTCTTAAGTTTACAGACAGGTGCTTTTGTTTTCCCTGGATTGGCAGCACACTGAAGCTCAAATACTGTCCTCCAAGGGGTTAAATATGTCATAGATGTCACATGGTTGCAAGACAATGTCTAAGATCCTTTGAGTTCTGTGCCAAATAAAGTTTGAAGACATAAAGTATTACAGTCCTTGCAAAAGTAAACAATCATGGGGCAAAACATGCATTCATCTTGACCTATCTTCACATTCACATCTTGAATAGTTTTTTAAAAAATATTCATTAGTTTCAGTAATAGCACAATTTAGCAACTTCTGCTAACTTGAATCCTTCTTTTCCCATTACTTCATTTGAAGGCTATTTTTTTTCCTACTTTCCACTAGATTGTAAATTTCACAGAGGCTAAAACCAAATTTGTGCCATTCACCACTATATTCCCAGAACCTAGCACAGCATTTGCCATAGGACACACAATAAATATTGAATGAATGAATGAATGCCCACTAAATATCATTAATAACAATTTTAAGCAACAGAGAAAAAAATCCATTTAGAAGGTTTTTAAGCAAAATGTGAGAAGTAAAATGTAAAAATGTTACCAAAAAAATTAAAAAATAATACATTTAAAAATCCTCCAGCTTGATAATGTACACAATTTTCACTGGTTTCAGACTCTATAATGTTAAAAACTCAATGTTTTTTAGAAAGCAATTTCTATTCTGCAGAGGAAAGGTATTATAAAACGCAAGCATTACCAAGAGCTCTTACACAATTAAAATTATGGAAATTTGGTTTTGTTTTATTAACAGTAACTAAAGGTTGCAATGAATTTTTAGAGAGCCATTCTGAATAGAAGAGTATGACCAAAAATCTGAAGCAGAAATCTTACTAATAACAATTCAATGACTGGGACTATATCTAGTTTCCTGAACTAGAACAAGAGAGACAAAGGAAAAATGGCTTCTCCTCAGAGACCAGAAGCAGAAAGCACTAACACAGAGGTGCTGGGATTAAAAACAGGGAGGAAAAGAAAGCTGAAGAAGGTATGTTCTGAACACACTGGCGGAAGACCTGGTTACCTCGACGGACTGTTCCGTCCACATCACTGGTCCTCATGAGCACCCAAAACACCCTCAGCACTGAGGAGAGGGTGAGCCAAGATATGTACACATCTTTACACTTTTTCTCAAGAACCCCTCAATTTCAGAAAGGTAAAGCAAATACACAACAAACTATTTTAAATAATTCAAGACACTATACATGAAGTGGAGAGCAATACGGATGTGTTATAATCTATACGGAGATTTATGAGAGCAGTGGGGGAAGGAGGGCTTCACAGAGGAAACAGAACTGCAGGGGTGTGTGCGTGTGTGTGTGCGTGTGTGTGTGCATGTGTGTGCGCATGTGTGTGTGCGTGTGTGGACATTCCACTCAATGCAAAGGGAACAAAAATTACCTCCCGCCTGTGTGCTAAGGCTGGGTTTCACATCCATTTCCTGTAATCTTCACAACCTAGTGAATATATAGATGTATATTCACATCTCCACTTAGCAGATGTGCAAACTGAACAGGTGGCATGAGCTGAATCAGTTCACATAGCTAGAAAGTGCATGAGCCCAGATTCAAACCTATGATTATCTGGTGGTAAAGTCTCCCATTTTTAAAATTCTTAATATGATCCCACAACTAGAAGGACCTGCAACTAGGATATACAACTATGTACGGGGGTGGGTTGGGGAGATAAAGCAGAAAAAAAAAAGATTAGCAACAGTTGTTAGCTCAGGTGCCAATCTTTAAAAAAAAAAATTTCTTAATATGAGCAAAGTCACAAAATGATGACTGTTTAAACTACTCTACAGATACTTCTTCTCTTATACAAGGGGTTTAAAAAATGAAAAGGTAACGTTCAACACATAATCCTAACAGCTCATGGCTGCATAGCACCTACTCTGTGCCAAACACTGTTGTAAGTGCTTTAAAGGTATTAGCTCACAGCATCCTTGCGTTTGTGTGAGGAAGTAAATGTGATTTTCAAATCAGGAAACTGGAACACAAAGAGGTTAACTAACAGCCCAAGGTCACTCTTCTAGTAAGTGGCAGGGCCTTTTATAAGCATTATTCCACACCATTCCAATAAAGTATTCAAATGAGAATCACCCCAGTTGCACCCAGGGGTTCTTTAAACGCCCCAGGCAGGTCTCTGGCTTCTCCAAGGGCACCTGATCAGGGGAGAGCATCCAGCAGGACTTGGGTTTCACTGGCATAGTCTGGCCTGCGTGCTGGTTCAGCCCTACCACCCATTGGTTCTGCCACTTCACACAAGTTACTTAGCTTCTCAGGGTCTTGGCTTTGACACCTGTAAAACAGGAGCTTGTGATAAATGGTCTCAGTCTCTAGTTCTAAACATCTGTGGTTGAAATTGACAGACTTGCTTTATACCAATATTTCTAACTACCAACATGCAAAAAGAAGAATTCCGGGCATGAACAGTGGTCTAATTTGTTAATAAGTAAATACAAATTCATAGTAACCTAAATGAGCAAAATATATCATCCTACCTGCAAACACCCAAAAGTTAATAGAGTTATTTTTCTAATTTCTCTCAGAGTGACAAGCTTAAAATATTTCTCAAAGTACTCACAAAATTGGTTAAAATAAAGAACACACCAACTTTTTGTCCCAAGTGAAGTGACCTCATAGAAATAAGTGCCAACTTTTCTTACTCCTTTGTTGAAATACAATTTTGTTTTTCTTTCCTGGAAGTGTTCTAAGACTCTTGCCAGACACAGCTCTAGCAAATAGCACATTTAATCCTTTTGTAATGCAGGAGAGTGCTTTGACAACTCCTAGGGCAGCTGTGGCAGTTGCTCAGACCCCGCCTGGAGCAACTGGAAGCATGGCCAGCCACACAGACAGAGCGCCCTCTTGCACACAAGCATTAATACATTTATAACCTCCCAGATCTTCAAGTGACAACAGAAGGATCAATCCTAGCAACAGCGGCTGTAGCACCACGAATCAGACTTCAAAGTGAAGAACGCTTAGTGAAGTCCCAGCACACAAGAGTCAGAAATCCTTTAAACCAGTCACCAGATGACTTACAGTGATAAGGCACATCATAATGACCTGGGTGATAACAGTGAGAGCTTGGGTTAAGGCCACTAGATACAGAAGACACGTGGTTAAATACAGGGTTATCTGAGTATTTGGAGTTCAAGACCTTCTCCAGTTAAAGGTCCAATTTGGTCCATAAGACCAGAACACATTTGGGCCAGCCGGGTGGCGCAGTGGTTAAGTACACACATTCCGCTCCAGAGACCTGGGGTTCGCTGGTTCGGATCCCGGGTGCAGACATGGCACTGCTTGGCAAGCCATGCTGTGGTAGGCATCCTACATATAAAGCAGAGGAAGATGGGCATGGATGTTAGCTCAGGGCCAGTCTTCCTCAGCCCAAAAAAAAAAAAAAAAAAGGACGCTTGGCAGCAGATGTTAGTTCAGGGCTAATCTTCCTCAAAAAAAAAAATAAGACCAGCACACATTCCAAAGAACTTGTAACAACAGGTTCTAAGAACAAGACTAAGAGCCAAATTCAATACTAGGACCTCCACGTACAGCTGTGCATGCCGTGTACTGCACAATTCTGGCGGGGGGCGGGGGGGTGCACTATCTATGAGTATTGTCCCCTGGAGTTGTGCACTCCAGTAGCCCTTCTCAGAACACTTCTAAAATATCAACAAAGCTAGAAAAAGAGCAACAGTGGCCACGAGTACCTTTTGCCAACAGACATTTTGCAAAATATATTGGTTTTTAATTTTAGTTTGAGTAGACCTCAATAGAAATCTCAGCCTCTCAAAAGTTTTCACAGGAATCCTGTAGCAGACGAAGAATTCAATTCACCTGTGTCTAAATATTTTGTCAGGAAAGGTTTCAGAATCACTGGGAAAAGGTGCAATGACCAAAGTTTGTTCCGTCTCTAGGGGCCAAGTGGTATGGCTAAGGCACCTCCCACAGGGACTTCACTCCACGATTTTGCCAGCTTCCACTTCCTTAGGCTCAGAAGCCACTGTTTCACAGCTGGGCTATAAGAAAATATTCAAGAAACAGGAGCATTTCCTCCTAATTGGTACACTCACGAGAGACGTGAGGTTAAAGGTTAGTGTGCATTTTCCAAGTCAGCCAAATAGTCAAATTTCATTACACCAATCCAACTAGAAGGTCATTCATAACTCAGGAAAAAGTCTAAACCACAGAGCTTGTCATAGGAAAGCTACTACTTTTCTCTTATCTGAAGAGATTCAAACTAGATTTTTGAAAGTCCATTGAATTGATTACAGTTTTTAATCGCAAACTAGAAAGAAAACACATATCTATCTGCACTGTATTATACTGAAGATATACGCATATTATATATCAATATATGTGATTTTACCTGCTAGCCTATTAGATTTTTGACACCAGAAATTCTCTTGTATCTCCCTACCGCACTTAGCACAGTGCTGCAAACACGTTACTAATAGTTATCACTTAACAAGTGCTTGTTGGGTACCAAGTGTGAATCTAAGTATTTTATGTGTATTAATACATTCAATCATCGTAGCAATGCTATGAGGCAGGCAGGCTCATTATTCCCATCTTACAAAAGAAGAAACCTGAGGCTCAGAGGAGTTAAGTAACTTGCCCAAGACGCAGAGCTAGTAAATAGAGCCAATATTTGAATCCAGGGAGTCTGATGATAAGATCTGTGCTTTCAACCATCACACTATTCTTTCTCAACACTCTATACTGAGTAAACATTGCTGGATGTTTATGCACAGGTCCTTCATTAGAGAAGTACTTTAAACGATTATCTTTTCCTGAATAGGTCATTTACTGTATGTCATTGATGCCATTAATTTCTTAGAAAATCCTATTTAGCTAAATATTTATCCATTTCACCAAAATTTCCTCATTAGTGGACTCCAAATTAACAAGGTTGGACTTTTAATATAAAGAGTCAATCCAAGGTTCATCCTTGGTAAAAGAAAATAAAATAAAATGAAAAATCGCACCATTCTGCAGAATGATGCTGATAATGGCAGAGGCTATGCATGTGTGGGAACAGGGCGTATATGGGAAGTCTCTGTACCTTCCTCTCAATTTTACCATAAACTGCTCTAAAAAAAGGCATTTTTAGAGTCAATCCAAAAGATTTACACACACACACACACACACACACACACACACTCCCCAGCTCCAGGGTTCCGCCCCTCCAAGGACCCCAGAACCACTTGAAACTCTCCCACAGCCCTCTGTATGATTCTTGGAGCCTTTGCTTCGTTTCTGCCTTGTGTCACTCTGCATAAGCTCCCTCAAGAGAAGAACACCACATTTACTTTTGTAACCTCCTTAGCACATAGCATAGAAAATATACAATAGAAAATATTTGGAAAAAACAGAGGAAATCAGGAAAGTATCATGAGTGTGGAAATTTTTATCCAAGGATGTTTTTTTCCTTTTTAAACCAACTGCACTATAATTCAGGGTAATATTCTTCCAGGCCAAAGTACATCATAAGCTTATTTTAATAAGATCATTTCTGGCAACATTCACAGAGTTAAACTATGTGTATTTTTAAAAAGTAGTTTCAGTCTTCTGTTGTCTCAGCAAGAAACGTCTATTTATTGAACAAAAGGACATTATAGTCCCTTAAAATTCTACTGTTTTTTACAGACAGATCAGCCGGGAGGCATGAAGTCCAACCCTTTGGAGTCTGAACACAATAAAGCCTGGAAAAATGCCATAAACCAACAAAGATTGCTGTCCTGCTTTGGGTTCATAAACGTCCCCCCAGCTATGTTTAATACTTACACAAAAGTGCAGATTCTTATTTCAAGGGACTTTCTACCAACAATCTGCAGCCTACTGCTGTCCACATTACATTGAGAATACCACTTAGATAAACACCAACCTATACACATATATATATATTTTTAAGTATGAAGAAAGACATAAGACGGAAGACTACCATGCATATTTTTTAAAATCCCAAATGTATGTGAAGAAATATGAAAACAAGTATTGATTATTTTTAAAAATGTTTTACCTGGCACTAAGAGAGAGTACCAGTACACTATTATTGTTGTCTTGAATCTACACTCTACTGTAACTCTAATTTACTAGCGGACAGAAACCACAAGAAAGAATGAAGGATTGATTACATTTATCAAAACGAAACTATTCCTGCTTCAGAAATGCTAAATACAGAGTTACCATACGACCCAGCGATTCCACTCCTAGCAATACACCCAAGCAAAATGAAACCATATGTCCCCACAAAAACTTGCACATGAATGTTTATAGCAGCTTTATTCATAATAATCAAAAAGTAGTAACAACCCGAATCTCCAACTGATGAATGAATAAACCAAACATAGCATATCCATGTAATAGAATATTATTCAACCATAAAGAAGAACGAAGTACTGATACATACCTCAACAAGGATGACCCTTGAAAACATTATATTAAATAAAAGAAGCCACTCACAAAGACCATCAGTGTATGAGTCCATTTATGTGAAATCTCCAGAATTGGGAAATCTATAGAGAAAGAAAATAAATTTGTGGTTGCTAGGGGCTGGGGGAGAGGGGGTGGGCAGTGACTGCTGGTGGGTATGGGGTTTAATTTTAGGGTGATGAAAATATAAGATTTAAACCTAATCACAAGAAAAAATCAGACAAACCCAAATTGGAGGCGTTGTACAAAATAACTGACGCCACAGTTTGAAGTGAAATTAGATCCTGTGACAAAGCAGAAAGAGCAAATGCGTGGCCTGGCTCTACGACCCAGTCAAGCTTCTCTGCTTCCTGGCCCTTGGTTTCCTCACAGTAGAACAGGATGTCCCAGGGTTGTCGTAAATAGCAAAAATTAAATATCCAGTGACGTCTCTAGCATAAAGTAAACAGATGCTCAATAAATTATTTTTGCCGTTTTGTTAAATCTGCCAAGACACTGAGATAAAATTTAAGACACGCCTTTATTAACCAAATGACTTGAGCTGTGCTGTCCGGTACAGCAGCCATCAGCCGCAGGTGGTTATTTAAATTTACATTAATTAAAATTAAAAATTCATTTCCTCAGTCCCATGACCCACATTTCACATGCTTAATAGTCATAAGTGTCTAGTGACTACAGTATTGGACAGCACAGATCCAGAAAAATATCAAAAGATGAATTTCTGTAGATCTAGAATGTTTTTACCATCACTGCACTAGAGACCTAAAGATACTCACATGAGCTACCACATGTTAAACTCTGCATCAAGCTTTAAACTTTTATACCCAACTTAAGAAACTGTTAGTATCAACTACTGAAAGTTCTGTTAAGACAGCAAGAAGATGGAGAAAAATTTCAGTTGATAGATGTTCACAGAAAATATTTCCAAAATATATTTCAAACAAAAATAAACCAAACTGCAACCAGTCCTTATCTCAGTGAATGGTCTGGGCTATTAAATTAGCATTTCCAAAGTGTGAAACTAGGACAGTCTCCTATCACTACAAAATGAAAAGGAGAAGGAATTAAGTAAATGAGCAACAGCAACCTCTGAAATCAACCAAATGTTTGTGACAGCAATTTCTCATCCATAAATTATATTTTTTTAGGAAATATTTTTAAATATCTATTTCTCTCCTGTTATCTCCAGTTCACACTTTATCTGTTGGTGTCAACAGAAGGCTTAAATCTCCAAGAGCAGTGAGATGTGTCATATTTTAGCCAGTCATTTTCTATGAAACAGAAAAAAATGTTTTACAGATATAAAAAATCTTTTTGTTAATGATTTCTATTAATAATAGGAAATGGGAAAGTCATTCCTCAATGTTTCTCACTTATTCCCACACAAGATGCTTTGAACTACACGGAGAATACTGCAGATTGCAACAGTTCCCTTAAACAGGCAAAACCAGACCAAGAAGCTTAGTTTAAGAGCTCTTCAGAAACAAGAAAGACAGGCACCTGTCCACTTTCATCTAGGCTAAGGAAGGTTCTGGGCCACTGTGTACGATGTCTTTACATTCAGATACCAAAATGATAATGAGTCCAAATTTATGAAGGACTATTGAGTAATAATTAAAACATCCCCCGCTGCAACTCCAATGCTTTCACATTCAAGATACATTACCCCTGTGAAAGAGCTTTGTGAGCTTTCGGCTTTAAGGCGAGTGCACTTTTCTCGCCCTATTCCAGCTGGAATATACCCAGTAATTATGCCTGGAAGTTGCAAGGCACTTTCCCCTGGGGAGCTTTAAGTGCTTTAAAAACATGGGCTAATCCACCTTTAATATCCCCAGGCAGCAGAGAGAGGCTTGGTACTCTCTAAAAGACGAAAAAGTTGAAGTGATTTTCCTGATGTTACACCACTGAGAGTTAGGTGACTTGAGGTGGGAATTTATATGTTCTGGCTCAGCACCCACACACACTGCACCAGAAGATTTAAACAGACCACTAGAAACTCTAAGGGTGTTTCAGAGGAGTTAAAGTCTCTGAAGAAAGGCTGGCAAATCCCCAGGATGTCAGATCCTTGGCAGAATTATTGGTGGCCACAGGAAGTCTCGAAAGAATGGCTCTTTGCTTACTCAAAAGCAAGGGAGAGCCACATTAACAACCCAAAGACATGTTCATACACTAGATATGCATTAGTAATGTGTTTACTTTCCTCAGTGAAATATAAGTCATCGGGTAAATTGCTCATGTAAAATTTTAAGACAGATAAGTATTTTATACTTGATTTATTATGTCAGATATTCAGTTTATATTTAAACTCTAATCCTCAGGTCATACATAAGTATGTGATGATTATTAAGTGAATAATTAAGTGAATAATTGAGCCTCAGTGTGTCTGGCAAAGAAGCTAGTATGTTCCCTTGGCTCTGATTAGTTCAAAGAAACCCCTTTTCAGGATTAGAGACTGGACTTCCCATCTGAGAATGGGTAGTTTACTCCAGAAACACCTCCTCTTCCTGTGTTATCTTTTGATGTCAGTGCTTGTCTAATCAGCCAGGCCATTACAACAGGGTAGAACTGAACACGGGCAGAGCAAAAACTACATTTTTCCTAACTGCTAAAAAAAACCTGACAGATCTTCCTGAACTCCACTTACATCTTAATCCTGGGACACCAGCCCAAAACTTATGTTCACGCAAAGACCTACACACAAAAGTTTATAGCAGTTTTACTCATATTTGCCAAAATGTGGAAGCACCCAAGATGCCCTTCAATAAGTAAATGGTTAAACAAACTGTGATACATCCAGACAATGGAATATTATTCGGCAGTAAAAAGAAATGAACTATCAAGCCATGAAAATACATGGAGAAACCCTAAAAGCATATTGCTAAGTGAAAGAAGCTAATCTGGAAAAGCTACATACTGTATGGTTCCAACTACATGACATTCTGGAAAAGACAAACCTATGGAGACAGTAAAAAGATCAGTGGTTGCCAGGTGTTCAGGGGAAGGGGAGAAGGGAGGAACAGGTGGAGCAGAGAGGATTTTTAGGATCGTGAAACTTTTCTGTATGGTGCTGTAACAGTGGGTGCATGTCACTATACATCTGTCAAACCCTAGAACTTTACAACCCAAACACTGGACTCCAATGTAAACTATGGACTTTAGTTAATAATGATGAATTAATATTGGCTCATCAATCACAAGAAATGTACCACACTAATGCAAGATGTTAATAATAGGGGAAATTGGCAGGGGGAGGGCTGGGAAAGGTGAGAGGTGATATGAGAACTCCTTTTTGTTCAACTTTTCTGTAAACCTAAAATTGCTCTCCCAAAAAACCTATTTATTAAAAAACCTTACAGACCACCCCCCCAAAATTCATACACATCTTAAATCCAGGGACAGGTAGGGAATGTTATTTGATTGACAACTCTTACAGTGAACTTACCTTCTTAGTGAATTATAAATTCTAAAAACCACACTTCCAGTTACTCACTCTTTTAAAAAGACTTTATACCCTCCTTGATGTTGTTTTCTTCAACTAAAGATGAGTGTTTCAAAATTCAAAATTTATTAAGCCAAATAAAGAGCAGTTTTTCAGAGAACAAAGCTAATGTACAGGTAGGAAGAGTAAGCAACAAATTTGTGAATTGCTGGCTACATTTTGCACTGAGTAATCAACTCATTTCATGTGCTAGATTCTCTTCAGTCATTCTGCTTCTCAAATCTATTACAAGTTTTCATTTCTGGCATTATTAAACAAATTTTAACCTACACAATAAGCCAACTCTGTGGTCTAATGGTTAAGATTCAGGGCTCTCACCGCCGAGGCCCAGGTTCCTTTCCCATCAGGGTACCACACCACCCGTCTGTCAGTTATACTGTGGCGTCTGTGTGTTGCTGTGATGCTGAATGCTATGCCACCTGTATTTCAAATACCAGCAGGGTCACCCTTGGCAGACAGGTTTCAGTGGAGCTTCCAGACTAAGACAGACTAGGAAGAAGGACCTGGCCACCTATTTCCCAAAAAATTGGCCACTAAGACCCTATGAATAGCAGCAGAGCACTGTCTGATATAGTGCCAGAAGGTGAGAGGATGGAGCAAAAAGACAGGGCAGAGTTCTGCTCTGCTGTATACAGGGTCGCTAGGAGCTGGAATCAATTCCATGGCACTAACAAATGCTGGGCATACTGAGGAAGGACCAAAGAGGGAAAGAGAAGGAGAAAGGAAGACAAAAGAAATGTCTTACAGGCATTTCCCCATATCAGTCTGAACAGGAAACACATGATACACTCAAATTGGGAATAATACATTCAAATCGACTTTGATCAAGAGACAACTTTTAAAGTCAGGGACAGCATTAGTGCTACTAACAACATGGAATCCTTACTCTTTCTGTGCTGGAAAGGTCAAGGGGGGAGAGTGATTCCTGGAATTCAAAGAGAGAAAAGGGGCAAGGGGAAGGAAGGGGGAAAGGGAAGAAGAGCTACGAAGCCAACAGGCAGAGACCCCGCAGAGAAGAGCTGGATTAATAAACACCAACATCACTCTCGCCCTGCCCTCAGATCTCCTGCGTTCTTCCCATCAGTCGAATCTCACCGGAAGCTGAAGGACAAGGGTGTTCACTGGCGTAATCCACACAGGTCAGCTGCCCAGGACACAGAGCAGGATCCAGGGGAGTAAATAGAAGATATCCAGCACATCTCAAAACATACACACACAAGCATGACACCATGCACGCGAGCTTCACTTCTACCTATTATAGTCTTTAGACTCAGACCAAGCTAGGCTTCAGATGCTAATTTCTGTTACTTTGCAGACGTGTATCCTCAGGCGACTGATTTAACCACTTGCAAAACAGGACTAAGTAGAGGAACTGCTTGAGAGTTCTGAGGATTAAATGAGACAACGCAAAGTGCTCAGTGCCTGTATACAGGCAGCACCGTTATTATATGCCCCACAACACACACTTGAGTACAGTTTCTATCACATAATCTAACACTTATTTTGGTCCCTTAGCTATTGAACATATGTATCCTATCTCCCCAAGTACACAATAAAGTCTTTCAAGACCAGCAAGAGCTGGGTCCTTTTCCTCCTTTGTTCTTCTCCAATGCACCTACCTGAGATAGTGCTGTGTAAACAGGGCAAGAAGATAAATGTTTATGGAAGAAACACATAGCCCCTCTACTAAAAGTAAAAAGCCTTAATTAATTTATTAACTTGCAGAACAGTAGTATCATTAATGAATCACTAGCTGTTTCCCTCTGGTCTATAAAATGCTCACTTGATTCATAAGCTAATATAATTATGCCCCCTCCTGCAGGACTTCTCTGTATGTAAAATTCAAGCAATTCAGCAGGTATACCTTTTCAGCAAGGGCTTCAAATTTTAATATATACAAACTATGAACCAGTCCCTTTGGGGATAATAAGAAAAAGAGGGAATGGGAGCTGGGAATAGAAAAGGGAAATAAAGCAGATGGTAGAGCAGGAGTGAAAGTCTTGGGAAAGATAAAGGAAGATGAAGGGAAATAAGTGCAGGTCCTGCAATGGCCCACTAGTGGGCAGTGTCTATGGGGATGGAGGCCATTAGGAAGTGTGTAGAAGAGGCTCAAACAGCAGAGGCTCAAACAGCAGTTGCTCAGGTAGGACCTGGTGGAGCCAAGGATATCCAATATGTACCCCTTTGTACTGAGGATGAATGAGGAAAGTTCTGGGGTTAGACAGATTTAATGAAACTGCTCAGGCATCCCAAGTAAACCGGGATGGAGACGCACTATGGAAACAAGACAGTAGGCTCCCGAGGCCTGCTCAGGAGCACAAACCCATAAAATGAAGTCAACAGCTATGAGCAATAACAATAAGAAAAGCACTTAACACTTGGACAAGAACCAGACGAAGAACAACAGTGGCCTCTTGCTACGACCTTGCAAGAAAGAAAACTTAAGTACAAACAGGTCACACTAATGGCGAAGGATGACATATCTAGAAATCTTAGTCACTGTTTCAGTCAGTGGGAAGGCAGAAACCTCAGACATTAGGTATTTTAAACAGCAGAGATTTAATCAAAGAAAATGATTACATAGGTGTTGAGAGACCAAAAAAGTAAAAAGGGACACAGAGATAACCCCAGTACTAGTAACTGCCAGAAGCAGCTACAGCCTTAAGGCTGAAGAAACATAGGGAAGATGTGGGGTGATCAGCAGCTGGGTGCCCAGAAGAGGGACTAGTAATGGGACTCTAAGCAGGGTCAGGGGACAGGACACACACAGTATGATTGATGCTTGGACCTTGGTTAGGGGCCACAGCAAAACTGATGCCGAAAGAAACCACAGACAAGAGCTATAGCTGACGACTGGAGAAATGCTGACAGGAGCTGAAAACAGCAATGGCCGTTCTCGCCCTTCCTCCAACATTTCAGTCTTCCGCCAGTGTCTCCTACTGCCAGAGACCAACAGGAATCCAGCTGACAAGGGAAGATGGGAAATGTATTTCACAGAGATCCAGCCCCAGCCTCACAAAACAAAATACAAAATGGTGGGCTTGAAGCTGGAACCACAAGTAAATAACCAGCACAATTTGATATCCATATTTTACCTATCAGGTCTCAAGTTCCTTCACTGAGAACTCTCCAATATGGGTTTTCCAGGAATCTAACCCTCATTTTTGAGAACTAGTGAATGTCATGAAGCTTTTCTGACTAAAAATAAGTTGGAAAATTTCACTAGAACTTCTTTCCTCTGTCAGGATTATAAATCTATTTCCTATTTATTTGGGCCAGAAATATCATAGGATGGAGAATAAAGAAACGCTTTTATAATTGAGAAGATGCCCAAATATAAAAATTTCTTCCAACAAAAGAAATCTCCAGTACTTCCAAAATCTGTTTAAATATTTCCTAATTCTCCTACACAAAGAGTTGGCCTCTGTACTGGGATGAGATTTTGAGGCCCTGAGAGGAGTGAGTGTATTTTGTTTAGCAGGTAAGAGAGATTTGAATCTTTGGGGGCCAGTGGGTACTCATTCTCCAAGAACCTCCAGTGACCCCTGCCTCCTAGTACTCTAACTCTTGTGAAGTTCCCTCCCATAGTGAACAGGGCTGACCTGGGTCACTAATAGGACATTGCAGAAACAACTGTATGTGACTTCTGAGGTCATAAAGACACTGCAGCTTCCATCTTGCTTTCTCTTGGATTACTTACTCTGGGAGAAGCCAGCCACCAGAATGTGAGGACATTCTCTGTAGCTCTACAGAGATATTCACATAGCAAGGAACTGAGGCCTTCTGCCAACAGCCATGTGAGTGAGCCACAGTACAAGCACATTCTCCAGGCCCAGTCCAGCCTTCAGATAACTGCAGCTCCAACCAACGTCTTGACTACAACCTCTAAGACACCCAGAGCAAGAACCACCCAGGTAGGTTGCTCCCAAATTCCTGACCCACAGAAACTCTAAGAGATAATAGATGTTTACTGTTGTTTTAAGGCACTAAGTTTAGGGGTAACTTATTATGGAGCAATAGATAACTACCACATCCACAAAGAGCCCTCCTTGGTTATGTTCTTTCATTCCTTAGTTGAATGGTCAAGATTCACTTACACACATTGCTCCTGGTCCCCTGATTGGGCCTGAAGAATCTTCTGGCCTCATTAATGTGGTTTAATTAAAGAGTCCAGCTGCTCCCACTCTCTCTATCTATTCCACTACTCTTTTAACATATCTTGAAGTGTCTGTCAACTAAAGCCAACAGAGGAATTAGATGCTCTTGAGGTTTTAAGCCCCCTAATACTAGAAGCATTCAAGCAGATGATCAAAGGTTATAAAATGTTTCTTATACCAAGTGGAAGGTGGGACTAGATGACCTTCAAGGTTTCTAATAACACTAAGAAGGTTCTAAGACACAAGTCTCTCTCTGCGTGTTCCCCCCCAAAAATGTACACTAATTCTCATCAGTTATAACTAAGTACTGAAAGTAGCTTGGAGTTCCCAGGAAAAAAAAAGAATTAAAATGGCTTATAAACTTACAAAGAAAAGGTGCTCAGCCTAACTAACAGTTAAAATAATGCAAATTTAAAACAACTAGTAAAGCATTAATTTTCAAGTGCCAGATTGGAAAAATCTGCAAGTTTCAGAAAACACATCAGGGCAAAGGGAGAAGAAAGACATTGTGGGTGCGAGTGTGAACCAATACATGCTCTTTGAAAGGCAATTTAGGCAATATATATTACAATTTCAACTGTACATAGCCTGTGTGACTCAGCACTTCGGTTGCCCACAAAACTGTCCATTCACCTCTGCTTGTAAAGACAAAACCATATAAATGACCTAAATGTTCACCAATTTTAAAAATGGGTAAATAAATTGCAGTACAACCATACATTGAGTAGCATACAACTTGTAAACAGAATGAGTTAGATCTATACACAGGCTGATAAGAAACACCCTCAAGATATAATGTTAGGGAGAAAAACAAGGTTTGTCCCATTAGTAAAAAAAGGAGGAGGGGAGGAAATACAAGCACAGAAAACGTCTGGAAAAGGTTTTAAAAATGCTTTTCGGGGGGCCAGCCCGGTGGCCGAGTGGTTAAGTTCACGTGCTCCGCTTTGGCAGCCCAGGGTTTCGCCAGTTCAAACCCTGGGCGCGGACATGGCACTGCTCATCAAGCCACGCTGAGGCAGCGTCCCACATGTCACAACTGGAAGGACCTACAACTAAAAAATATACAACTATGTACCCGAGGGGCTTTGGGAGAAAGAAAAGATAAAAAATCTAAAAATGCTGTTCATAGTTGCCTCTAGGGAGGGGTACTAGGGACTTGCAAGCAAAAGCAAGACTTTTGCTCTTTTGTACTGCATGCATCTCTTATATTTTTAATTTTTTTAAAGGGGAAGAGCTTGACACAGAAAAAAGAACAAAAGAAAAAAATAAAGGCTTAAGTTATAGCTACTTTTCAACTAATTTATAATGCAGTCCATCAAAGTAGCCAGGGCCTGGCTTTGGGCCTAAGGCACTCACATGCACATTCAACTGTTAAAAATGATCTCTAGGAGGAAAAAACGGTCCTTCACACTGTCAGTGTGCCTCTCACTAGTTAGGGAATGAGAGCTCTCTTGCCATCTTAATGGAAACCACTGAGTCAATGATGGGGCGCCCATGAGATGAACATCTTCCTGCCCTAAGCTTTGTGAATCACGAAACATGACAGAATTGCCTTTCTTTGAATGTTTAGGCAAAGAGTAGCAAGGCTAAAGAAATAGAAAGAAGTCAGTATTCACTTTACGAACTGGTGGGAGTCATTCAGAGCACACAACTGCTGTTGGAAAGCTGGCCGCTCCTGCCCTGCGCCCCTACCCCTAAGTGTCAGCTGCGATTTTCTTCCCCATTGACCAAGCCCTGTCTGATACTAAGTGAGCACTTCCCAGATCAGTGATCTGCTTAAAAGAAGTCTAGTAAGTGGATGTTAATTAGTCTCAGTGTGTAATACAGAAGGAAAATTAAAATAGGACAACATGCTTTCAAGAAGAACATTCTTTTTCTCTTTTGGCCAATATAAAGAGGGAGCTTCATGTCTTAAAATGGGTTTGTACTTGATAACAGGTGAGGGCACTTTTGTTCGTCTAACTATAAATTATAGCTGTCTAAAAACATTCATTGAAGTGTTATCAAATATGTGTTATGACCTATCAAAAAGGGAGGAAAATACCCAGAATTTTCCTAATAAATCATTTACGCAATGCTATCAGAAGACTAGACAGAAAACCCCCAAACAACTTTTCCAATACCTCACCTAGATGTCCAGATTCTTTTTCAATTCAAACCTGGAAAATGTCTAGAATTTTAAAACTCTGTTTGAGTTACAGAAAAAGGAAACAAAAACTGTTGAACCAGTTTTAACCAGTCTCTTTATAGATTTTAAATCATTTTAAGATTGTTTAAAGGCAAATCACTCTTTTAATAATTAGAAATAAGATTTATTTGTAGACTGGTACATGGTAAACCAAGCATAGAACCAAAGTTAGTTTCCATAATCAAAACACTAATGCCTGAAAAAACTAAGGACTTATTTATCAAGAAAAGGCCAAGCACCCAAAGTCATAATGTGCAGAAAACTTTCCAACTATAATAATTTGTAGGGATTTATATACATGTTGGAAAGGACACATGCAACCCCTCATCTCCACATCTCTACACAAAGTAAATCCCATGAGATCAGGACCCTCATCATTTCCTAAAAAAGGCCTGCCCCATGGCAGGGGCTCACTAACATCAAAGAAGCTCATTTTTATAGAGGCATCTACTTTCTTCTCTTAGAGGTAACTTCACAACTATCTACCTTGTGGTTTTTGTCTAATCTTTATGCAAAAATAAAAGCCAAATTCAACTGAATTTTTTGAAGTAACTCAAACATATAGTTTCGTTACATTTTTAAATTCAACAAATTGTAATAAGCATCCATACTTATCAAACATTTAGGTACATTATAAATTAAATAGGCCTTTGGTGGCCAGTGCAAGCATCTGATGACCACTCTGGGCTGCACTGCCCTCATGAGTGTCCCTGAAATGTTGCTCCACAGCCAATCACGGGGGATGCCCTTGGGAAGTGAGCTGAGAAACATGAGGGGAAAGTCAAACACATTCCTCACTTAAGGATTTCTCAGAGACTTGAATATTAAATGTGCATCCACCAAGAAGAAGATGGAAGTTTCCTAAGCCTATTTGAATAGGAAACACTTTGTAATCTACATCTAGTTATTGTTGGGTCTTTTTCCCCCTAAAATATGTAAATGAACTACATAGAGCTGTTTCCTCAAATTGGAGGTAAGCTCAACAGGGATCCACAGACACCCTTCTCAGCACTGAGACCTGAGACAAGTTACTCAATCATTGGATTCCTCACCTGTGAAATGGAGATAAAGACATGGCTTAACTCATACCTTACTGTAAGGAAGTCCAAAATTGACATACATTAAGCAATCAATAATTGTCTTGATTATTATCATTATTCCTGTCTTAGACTGCTTGGGCTGCCATAACAAAATACCACAGACTGGGTGCCTTTCACAACAGAGATTTATTGTCTCAAGCCTGGAAAGTCCAAGACCAAGGCTGGCAAGGTGCGGTTTCTGGTGGGGGCTCTCTTCTTGGCTGGCAGACGACCACCTTCTCTCTGTGTCCTCACATGGTGGAGAGAGCAAGCAAGTTCTCTGGTGTCTCTTCTTATAAGGACTAATCCTATTGATCAGGGCCTACCCTTATGCCCTCATTTAACCTTACTTCCATCCCTATCTCCAAACATAGTCACATTGGGGGTTAAGGCTTCAGCACAGGAATTTGAGGGGGCTACAATTCAGCCCACAGCAAGTCCCCTTCCATTTGATTTCCATTCTCTCTCTCCTTGGTATCTTCTATACTGCTGAAAGAATAAAAATCTCAGGCTGTTGAGATGTGAACAAGTTTGTCCCTTTATTGCTGCCACAGATCCACAGAGTAAGGTTGTTGGTTTGGCTCTTCATGCAAATAAATTAAGCCACTCTACCTGAGAAGATGGGCAAGTAAATCGAGAAGCTGTCCTCTACCTTCTGACTCAGCCATCAGGATAAATCAGGCTGTATTATCACAAAGTGGTTAGACATGAAAAGAGCCAGAGTGTGGGAAACATGGGCTCCAAATACCTTTTACAATTCTTCTCATCACTTACTGGGAAAACCACTTTCATAAACAAGATTTTCCACTGCTGGATCAGCCAAATAGATAATTTTATGAATTAAGAAATTTCCATATGGTGCACATCAAAACAAGTAATCACAATCGTATGTGACAAAAACGTTAAAGACAAAAAGTAACTAAAATTAAAAGTCAAAGAACAGACCAAACTGTTTGTCTTAAATGTGGCAAAAAATAACATTAATATTCCTATTTGAATAGAATACAAAGAATGGAAGCATATTGAAAACAACAACTGCATGTCCTAATGAATAAATAGGAAGCGTAAAGGAGCCACCGACTGCCAGCCAGAGGGAACCTCCAGGAGCTCCTCGCCCACATTACGGTGTTTGGAGATCATGTCTATTACCCACACTCTACCCAGAATGCCCTCCCTTTGCCCCTCATTTCTCCTCAGGCAAAGGTCAGTTCATCTTTCAAGTTGCACTTATATATCACCTCCTGTCCTATACTAGCCACCTCCCCCAGGTTCCTCCTAAAACATCGTTTGGTACTTTGATTGAAGCCCTCATTTTACCTCCTATAATTAATTATTTCCCCGTGAGATGTGGAATTTTTTTAGAGCGCACTGGCCAAGCAAGTCTTTCTCATCTTTTTATCTCCAGTATCTGGTACAAGTTGTGACACAGAGTGGCTATTCAATAAATGCTTGTCGAATAAATAAAAATGCTGGGGCAGGCCCTGTGGCCTAGTGGTTAAGTTCAATGAACTCTGCTTCAGAGGCCTGGGTTCGGGTCCCAGGCATGGACCTACACCACTCATCAGTGGCCATGCTGTGGCAGCAACACACATACAAAATAGAGGAAGATTGGCACAGATGTTAGCTCAGGGTGAATCTTCCTTAGCCAAAAAAAAAAAAAAGCTCATCATTCATGAGGTACTAACAAGAAACAAACACAGGTTCAAAAACAATTTACTTGGTCAAAGAAACACACTTTAAAGCTTTTACTATGGTTAGGCACACTATATACTTAACAAAACAGTAAAATTTTAAAAATCGGTTCAACCGTTCAGAAAAGTAACATGGCAATATCTATTAAAAATCTCAGGAGGGCTGGCCTGGTGGTGGAGTGGTTAAGTTCACACATTCCACTTCAGTGGCCCTGGGTTTGCAGGTTTGAATCCTGGGTGTGAACCTATGCACCTTGTCAAGCCATGCTGTGGCAGGCATCTCACATAAAATAGAGGAGTATGGACATGGATGTTAGCTCAGGGCTAGTCTTCCTCAGCAAAAAAGGAGGAGGACTGGTGGCAGATGTTAGCCCAGAGCTAATCCTCCTCAAAAAAAAAATCTCAGGAATCTATTCATTCCTAAGAGTCAGGTAGAATTTACCCAAAGGAAACAGCCAAAAGAAAAAAAAACAACTAAAGTGTATAGAAATTTTTACTCAAAATATCAACATATGAGAAAAGTTTTTATATAAGACAATGAGCAAAGTATCCTGCATCAACTCAATGAAATATTATGCAACCAAAAAGCTGATAATTTAAGACTACAGAAATGTGGTGTATTTTTTTTCTAAATTTTTAAGGTTACATCTGGACAAGTTCATCAAAAGTTTATTTAAAGGATGCAAAGTATGTCATTTCTGGCATATTGCAAATATTGACTCTTTTAAAATAAAACTATTTTATGATTTTTTAAATAACTCTATTGAGGTATAGTTCACATACCATACAATTTATCCATTTAAAGTATACAGTTCAATGGCTTTTAGCATATTCACAAAGTTGTGCAAACACCAACACAATCAATTTTAGAAGATCTTCATTACCTCAAAAAGAAACCCCACACTCCTTAGCCATCAATGCTCAATCTTCTCATGACTCTCCCACCCAGCCCTAGGCAATCATTAACCTGCTTTCTGACTCTATAGATTTACCTATTTTGGACATTTTACATAAGTGGAATCATACAACATGTAGTCGTTTGTGACTGGTTTCTTTCTTTTAGCATAATGTTAGTAAAGTTCATTCATGTTTTAGCATCTGTCAATACTTCATCTCTTTTTATTAACTAATAACATTCCATTGTATAGATATACTACATTTTATTCATCCATTTAAGAGTTGACAGACATTTGGATTGTTTTCCCTTTTTGGCTATTATGAACAATGCTGCCATGAACATTTGTATAGAAGTTTTTGTGCAGACATTTTCATTTCTTTGGTATACGACTAGGAGTGGAATTACTGGATCATATTGTAATTCTATGTTTAACCATTTGAGGAACCACAGACTGTTTTCCAAAACAGCTGAACCACACACATTCTTGCCAATATTTGTAATTACCTGTCTTTTTTATTATAGTCATCCTAGTGGGCGTGAAGTGGTATCTCATTGTAGCTTTGACTTGCAATTCTCTGATGGCTAATAATGTTGAGCATCTTTTCACATGCCTATTGGCCATTTGTATATCTTCTTTGGAGAAACGTCTATTCAGATCTTTTGCCAATTTTTTAATTGGATTATTTGTCTTTTTATTATTGAGTTGTAATAGTTCTTTATATTTTCTGGATACTAGCCCCTTATCAGGTATATGATGTGCAAAAATTTTCTCCCATTCTGTGGGCTATCTTTTCACTTTCTTAACATTATTCTTGTAAACATGTCCAGAGAAGCCTAAATACTATGGAGATTCCATTCCCACCATAATCCATACAAAAACATACATGAACAAGGACTAGGAAAATTTATATACCCTTTTCTCCTTGAAGTCATATTTCATTCCTCTTTTCCCTCAGAATTCCATCCTAATGTATTCTTGTTTGAAAGTCTTTTACTGATTTAGGAATACTCTATCATACTTCTCTCCAACAAAAAATTTCATACATAGTTTAAAATTTTTAAATGCCTTTGATTTCCTGTGACTACAAAATTCTAAGCTTCAATGTTTTTCTTCTGGACTCAAGTTACTATAATTATTTTTATATTTCTATTATAACTATTAATAGAACACAATAAGCACAGTATTTACTGTGATAGTTATTAAACATAAGGAATAAATTTTATTGGTAATGCACTGCTTAGTAAGATGGATAAGGTAGGGGACCGTAATAGGCCTTAAGATTTGCCTGACATCAAAACTATGAACTGGTCCTTCATTTGATAACCAGGGCTTTGAAAACCTTGGGTCACTATGCCATGGTAAGATTATGGATGGAGGAGAGTGTTTTTTTATAAAATAGAAGAAGACTATGGACAGGTAGGAAAGAAGATTCTACATGATGCCCAGACTGTGGGCGTGTTTTCAGAAAGATCAATTTTCAGAAAGAACATCCCAGAAGTTAAGGATCTGGAAAGAGATTCTCTTAAAACTCTTCAGGCCTACATACTACTTGGGAAGTCTCTTTGCACTCTGCTAAGTGTACGTGGTCCCCAGCTGGGAGGCAGCTGCACTAGAGGGTCTCCTGCTCCCGTGGACCGTCACGCGTAATGACTACTTGTTATAGTGCACAGAGTCTCTCTTTGCTGACACCTCTTTCTACACAGGATAGAAGTGGCACCTCAGGTGGAGAAAGCAGTTTACTTTCTCCAATATTGCATAATAAAATAGGATCAGTGAAAGCAATCAGACAATTCAAATAATCAACGTTTGTGTTAAGCAGTTGGCAAGAAGATATCCAAATGCTGATTAATTTTATTTAATTTTCTACCTTTTACCCTAAAAGTTTGATGGCTTTAAATCACTTGCTATACTAGACTGTGACATACAAATAAGCCTAAAATAGCTACTTTTAAAATCAGACTTACACTTGACAAGAGCTTATGACTGGATTAATATTGCTTACACTCATGTAAATGTCACTTTGACAAACTACATGTTTGTCTTGATGACATCTCCCCCTAGGCATATGGCGCTTCCATTAACTCCAGTGTTATCCTTGTAGCAGGAGAATATGCCTCATTGTTTTCAGAATATTCATAATTTACAAGGCCTCTCTTTGGTCATGATTCATAATTGCTCATAATATTGAGGGGAAAGTTCCCTGCACAGATGCTATCCAGTGTGTGTGGTGGGTTTTTCTTCTTAATTACTATTAATTTCACAGAGCAAAGTGTTCTCTTTGAAGCAAACATTTAACAGTCGCGATCCAAATTTTGGATGAAAATGTTACCTTATAAAGTATAACATAAAAAAGATATTAGGCTAAATTTTATCATAGCAATCTTGGGCAACTCAGAGAAACTCTGCAAATATAGAATCAAGGAAGAATATGAACTCGTGATATTCAACAATTCCATGCAACAAGCATTTATTAAAAACCCTCCCTGCACAAGACCCTGTGATAGAGAGAGGGAAAACGAGCACCTCTGCCCTTGATTCTATCACAAAATACACAGAGTCTGAAGGTTATAAGGGGATTTGTGATCCAAATATATATCCCCAAATTTAGGCTGTCTCAACTCAAAAATATTCTCTAGAGAACTGATGACATAAAATCAGTTCCACCCTAAATATTCCTGTCTGCCCTCCCGCCAGTGGCATGAAAATACAAACAAATCAACTACAAATCTTGGAAAACAGACAATATTTTATGAGATTAATGAAAGCGGTTTTGGAAAACTGCTTATCATATACAAAACCACAGAAAATGAGGATCTCAGGATCCTCATTATAACTAACAGTTAAAGGTGAGAAAAATAAACAATTTTATAGATACTTTAAAACAGAATGAAATGATCACCAAACGTATTTTTAAAAATCCCTTGGAGAAACAAAAATAGGTAAAGGGGATCCTCTTTATGATTATGCTTAAAGGAAGGATAGCATACTATGTTACCATATAACCGTCAGAAATTATTATTCCCAAAAACCCTTAATTCATTCCTTTTGTCCTAAGAATTAGCACAGTTACAAATGAAAACTAGAACAAACTTTATTTTAATGATTATCAGTTTATTTTCTAAAAGACCAAATCCCAATTAAATCTTATATGCATATTAACCATGAAATGTTGATCTTTGCTTTAAATGTATTCACCTTCAGTGACTCTTTTTCCAGTGCCAATTGTCCTTGAGCCTCCTGTATCTTTCTGGTTCCAATTAACGAGCAACATTCTAGCCAGATTTAAGCCTACTGGAATTATCTGTGCTCGAAGGGCCTTTCTGCTGTGGAACCTGCTGCCTTTTTCCCCCATCTCAGTCCCAGGAGCTTTTCCAGGCACCAGGTGTATACCGTCCAGTCCCCTTTGACCTTTCAGCCTGGTGGCCCACCCAGGCCAAGTGCTGAGCGAGACATGTAAGTCTCCCCAGTCCATGAGTCTTAACTGATTTTGTGGTTAATCACTCTGGAATAGACAAACATGGAACTGTCAAAAAATTCTTACAATAGTGGCCACTGGTCTAAGGATCTTAAATTCTTCCTGGGAAGCTAAAACACACTCTACATTTATTTGCTTGACAAACTTGTACTTTAACTCATTAAAACTGCCCCACCAGGGCCAGCCCGGTGGCGCAGTGGTTAAGTGTACATGTTCCACTTTGGCAGCCTGGGCTTCACAGGTTCGGATCCCAGGTGCGGACATGGCACCGCCTGGCAAGCCATGCTGTGGTAGGCATCCCACATACAAAGTAGAGGAAGATGGGCACGGTTGTTAGCTCAGGGCCAGTCTTCCTCAGCAAAAAGAGGAGGATTGACAGTAGTTAGCTCAGGGCCAATCTTCCTAAAAAAAAAAAAAAAACTGCCCCACCACTGCTACCACCATTCCTCACACTCCTTCATACCTCGGCATTTGGCAAATCCCTTCCTCCAAGATGGTCTGTCTTCCCAAACTGAAAATGCAAGGAAAGCACAATAGCGGGTCTCAGGCAGGCAGTCCGCCTTTCTGAAGCGCTCCAGGCAAGAAGTCACCAACTGAGCTCGGGCATTTCACCACATGTTCAGTCATTCACAAAACATGTACTATAACTTGTATGATGTAGATCATCTAGTAAATTCAGAGACATTAAATGAGCAGCTTGGAGAAACAGGCCAAGGCCAGAATACAGGAATCCTTGATTCTATGATGCTTCTGTAAGAACAGGAGATCTCAACCTTATCAGACCAGAGCTACCTTTCGATAGTAGATGTTTGGAATCCACAAAGATAGTGTATACTGGAGACACAGAGAGAGAGAAAACTGTCATATAAAGGCAAAATAAAGGGGAGTAATTTTTACTTTCATGTGTGTAATTTATGTGTCTATGTATTTCAAGATGTAAATAGGCATGACTACACTAAATGAGTTAATGATGTAGTAAGATGCTTGCAGCTATTTTTAAAGAGTAAATTTGGATTTAAAAGAAATAAAAGCCATTCACCTGAATATTTTCAACACCTTTTTTTTTTTGGTGAGGAAGATTAATCCTGAGCTAACATCTGTTGCCAATCCTCTTCTTTTTTCTTGAGAAAGATTGTTGCTGAGCTAACATCTGTGCCAACTTTCCTCTATTTTGTATATGGGATGCCAAACAGCAAGGCTTGACAAGCAGTATATAGGTTGGTGGCCGGCATCCAAACCCGAGAACCCTGAGCCACCAAAGCAGAGTGTACAAACTTAACCACTATGCCACTGGGCCAGCCACTCAGCACTTTTCATTGGATATTTTGAAATAGTGGCAAAGTGTGTATGTATGTGTGTACATACACATATCTTCATAATCATATTTCCCCAAATGTGTACTGGTGCAATTCAAATACCACAAAGAGCACTGCTACTTGAGATGAGATTTGCCAAAATCATGGGCATATTTTTGGAAAGTCATCAATAAGTCAAATTACAACTTCTGAAGTACCCAGCAGTTATATTCCTGAAAATTTCAGAATATGTTACAACTGAGCCACAAAAATTTTTGTCTTTATGTTAAATGGAGTTAGGTTTTTGGCTCAGGTAACTATAGATAGGTTTCTCACCAGCTGCATCTCCAATAGGGACACTCAACGATTTCTCAGAATGCACAGAATAATCCTTCACTTGGTTGTCTGTTCTGTATACTGTAGAATGTCTAGCACCTCTGGTCCTCCGCTCATCAAATGCCAGCAGCACACTCCCTTCTTCGGGACGACCAAAGTTAGTACCCATCAATTTCCAAAATGCCCTCTGAGGGGGCAGTACCACTCCCACTGAGACCCACTAAACAAAGCTGTCCTAAAAGTATTAATTGGGGATGAGTGCTAGGCACTAGGAACAAAGTGGTGAAAAAAACGGAGCTTAGAGCATAGTGGACAAAGCAGTATTAAATAAGTACCCATGGAATTATATCAGTACAAAATATTATAAATGCTAATGAAAGAAAACTATAAACAGCTAATTTAGTTGGTAGGATGACAACAGTCTTTGGGAGTTTGTGGACCAGTAAAATTATTTTCTTTTATTAACTTGGAGACTTAAATAAGGTTGTCAGCTTTTTACTTTTGCCGCTAACGATCAGTTAAAAAATAATAATAACTACCATTTACAATTGCCATGGTAACAAGAAGGCAGGAAAGAAATTATTTCTGAATTTTAAAAACTAGATGAAACAAGAGACTACTTTTAGCTGGGTGGAAAACCTCACAACATTGTTTTTATTTTCCTCTTTTTGCTGCAGGCTCATAAAAACTTATCAGAGATTGGCATTTTGTCCCCATGGCACAAGATGCTTACTGCGCCTCCAGGTGTGCTCTGTGGACCAACAGCAGCAGCGCCACCTGAAAATTTTTGAGAAATGCAAAATCTCAGGCCCCAGCTCAGCCCTGCATCATCAAAATCTCATCTTAACAAGATCCCCTGTCCTAGAACAGATCATACTGACTCTCCAGCGGCTGAAATTCAGCCACAACCATCTACTTTTAAGATTTAGTAATGTTCTTTAACACTTGATAACTATTTTCTTAAAAGAAGGTAATTGAGAGGTCCTGAAAAAATCAGGACACGATTGAAACATAAAGCAGATGAGCCAGTATCCTAAACATCAATCATCTTTGATCTTTTAAACCTCACAACCTTGGAAAGTAATTGGGGGCAAAAAACCAATGAAGTATCAATCACAAACAACATCCACACCTTTGCAGTAGACTTCAGGAGCAGAAGCAGTTCCACAGCTTCTATGTGAGAGAGCGCATCCAGGGAGTGCGCTAAATGCTGAGTCTTCTGACTGCTAAGTCTTGCCAAAAGACAAAGCAAGTTTTATCACTAGCAGTCAATAAGTCAGCCAATTGTTAGGGTGACTTGACACATGCTACATTTTAATTCATGTTTTAGGATATTTTATCCCACAATAGGTTTTTCTAACAAAAGAAATCTCTCTAGATATATGTTAATTACGGGCAAAGACATGAGGCACAGACTCACGTCTATTTTCCAAGCCACTTCAATGGGGAAATAATTGCCAGTTCACTGCAATGCCTTTTTGAGACAGAAGAAAAGTTACAGTATAGATCTGTACTGACCAATAAGGTAACCACTAGCCATATATGGTGGTCACCTGAAATGTGGTTAGTCCAAAGTGAGATGTGCTATAATTATAAAACATACAAGCGGACTTTGAAAACTTAGTAAAAGAAAAAAGCTAAATATCTCAAAAATAATTTTATATTAATTACATGTCCAAATTATAGTATTTTGATATATTGGGTTAAATAACACATGCTAAAGTTAAAGTCATCTATTTCTTTTACATTTTTAATGTGACTACTAGAAAAATGTTAATCTAGTAAATTTTAATGCGGCGTGCATTACTGTTCTATTGGACAGTGCTGGTCTAAAAGCTCATTAGAATTATACATGCATCAATCTTAAGTTTAAAAAAATTACATAGATGGCTTAACCCTAAATTTTAAAGATTAACTGCAGAAAATGTGTATTAACAGGGTAGCCAAATTAAAAAGGGGACAGGAGGTGTTCAGCAGAAGATCTTTTTATTTTAACAACTGGTGGGTAAGAGAGCCCTTTCTGAAACGTCTGCATGGGGGCCCCTGAATTTATATCCAAAGAAGAGAGAAACATCAAGTATTTATTAAAAATGGAGCAAGCAGAGGAGTTGATACAAACTGACATGCAACCACAGTGATGAAGAGTTCTCTCAGAGTCTTGGAATGTAGAGGAGTGGAAAAGACAAACAAATTCCATTGACAATAGCCAATAATTTCCTGGCCTGAGCCACTCAAATAACTAACCCTTCCCACCCCTAAGTAAAATGAGGAAGGTAAAACCACAACTCAATACTTGTGTCAGATCAAGAAAGGTGCTCCCCGTGGAGAGCACAGCCAGAGGCCGACCGCATTGATTTGGAGAGATGTAACTATAAATTAAAATGAACTCTCAGTTCTTCTTCCACAGTACAAACAAAAACAGAAAAACTTCCATGGGATTAAAAAGTAGATTCAAAAATCACTTTAATAGCAAGACTTCCACACATACCAATATTAAAAGAGCACCCCCAATATTGGAAAATGGCACTGGGACCTCAAAAATGAAGCAAGCAAAGTAGCTGAAGCCATCTCCAATCCAGGCAGATTCCTCTCATTCCTGGCCCCGGGAACAATCCCATCACTTAGGAAATCTGGATCTCCGCCAACCCGCAGCTTCTGTAGTCTGCTGGGGGATGGGTGAGGAGGGTGGAAATGTCTGGGCAGCTGGCTTTTATCACAAAGCCTTCTCTCTTCAAAAGGCTTACAAATGAATTTCCTAGACATGATATAACACAATATTTTAAGTGATTAATAGTACAAAAATATCACATTTAAAAAATAAATGTCCAAGGTATAAGAGGCCAATAAGTACATGAATGAAATCTGACACAAATATTAAAACATACATTCTAGGGGTTTTAAAATTCCTTTCATTAGGCTTAACCTCAACAAATCTATAGACAGAGAGAAACTAACATACTGAGAGCTTAATACAGGCGCCAGGTATCCTACCTTATTCTACTTAAAAATAACTAACTTTTAGTAGGGAATGTACTGTGAGCCATTCACTATTCTGAGGGGTTTACATGTACTAAAACTCATGTGATCCTAAGAACCCCACGAGGCAGGTACTGTTATTAACCCCCTGTCCGAGATGCATGGAGAGGTCAAATGAAGAGGTCAAGTATCACACAGCCAAGAAGTGCTGGAGCCTGGAGAAGACGACAGGTTTATGACACCTGGCAGCTCGGTTCCAACACCCTGATGTCTGTCCAACATATGAATCCACACTCTCAGATGAGGATACTGAGGCTCAAGGGGATTAAGAGATTATCTGCTCATCATAACAAAGTTCCTCAATGGTGGAGCACAGACTTGAATCCACATCTCACACTTAAATCTTCTCAAAATAGGCTTCCTGTTTTCACCAAACCTTTGTCCCATTTCGTAATGCTGTCAAAAGCATCTTATTTTCTCCTTACTCTCCAGGGGAGGGTTGCTAGCCACTTCTCCCTTCTTTCTTCTTAGCCAAACTGCCAATATTCTTATAATAGTTTGAGTTGTTGGCTCTTGAGACATTTGAAGAACACAAAATAGGATTTATGCTCTTCACAGCTTTCTAAAATTAAGTATTCAGGACTATAAGTTTGCCACAGAATATGGAAAATAAAATGCATTTGTCTGAATGGACAAATTAGTGGATGACTCATATTATTTGTCATTAATGTTATAATATTGTGGAAGTAACTACCATTTTGAAATCCACATTCCTAGGGTTTTTAGGTCACACACCTCCCCTAATGTGATCCTGAATGCAATGCCCTTAAATCCTGACTTTCTCAGGTGAAGCAGAAGAATGAGGTGAGGGCAGAAGGGCAGGAAACCTGGATTGCAGACCCAGCTCCACTGTGAGAACAGAAAACTGCAGCTTGAGGCACAGCACCCACCTTCTCAGAATGCAATTCCCTCCTCTACGAAACAGGGATGAAAATATTTATCCACTGCTTCACAGGTTGTCGCAAGAATTCACTGAAACATGTGAAATTGTTTTGTAAACTCTGAAGCCCTACAAAATCTGCTAGAAACGCTCAGGGACACTCTATCAGCCAGCATGAGAAGGGGTTTCAGGATCTCTGATGAGGCCAAAGAGGGGGAGAGCAGTCTGTCCCTCTAATCCCACACGCTCAATAACTCAAGACTCCAAGTGAAATCACCCCTGGATTTGAAGGTTCAGGAGCTGTGTTCTTAAACAACGGCAAGAGAGAAGAAGCACTGATTTAAACAAAAGCCTTCAGAACTCCAAGATGGCACAATCACCACCACAACCCCTGTCCTAATCTAGGCTCCAAGGGATGGCTGAGGACGCTCTGGGGGAGCTTTCATTGCTGGACCTTCCAATCAAGGGCGAGATGGTGGAAATTTTACCTTAAAATCACTCAAAAATGAATTGACATGTACAATGCTTATTTAATTTTTTTTAATAAACTGAAAAAAAACTTAAGAAAATAAACCAATACCTCAAAATCAAATGTTCAGAACACTACGGGTTTTCCTTTTCAGAAAATCCTTTCCTGAAAAAATTTTTTCCCTCTTTGTTTCACAATATCAGCATGCGGGTATCCAAGTCTGCTATCAACCCTGCCAAAGCAATGCAGAATGGAGAACAGCCCTTTAAAGAAACAAGTGAAATAGATAAAGATCTTCAGATTCAACTACAGTAACAGCTGCCCCTCTCTTCAAATAAAACATGTCTAATTATTGGTATTCATGTGGTCAGACTATACCCTCAGAAGGCACAGAGCCACTCTTTCAGTCCTCAACAGAAATCCTTTTAAGCCATTTGAGATCCTGCACTGTGCAGTTTTAGATCTGCACATATGCCTTGGTTAGGGAAGGAAAAATTCACATGATTACAAACTCTAGAAAGAAAAAACTTAAAGACAAAGAAAGATGACAAAAATTTAAAAGGAAAGAAAGAAACAATTTTTTTAAAAAATAATTACAGTATAAAGAAGACAGTAACCTGACAAATGGCATACTGCTACATTAATAATGGCAACTATGAATATTCATCACACAATAGTCATAAACAGAATGACGGAAAACCAGAGAGCGCAGATGGGGCAAAAACTCAGAAAGCTTTTAAAGGAAAAAAAAAGAGTGAAAGAAAGAAAACACATACCTCAGACAATACTATTTAAGCAAGGGTCCCAGGGTGGGAACTTTGATCTAAGAGAGGACAGTAAAGAAGGAATTTCCTTATGCAAAGGTAAATAAATAGACAGTTTAAACTACCCAGAATGACAGGAAGAGCTCTCAGTAAAAACACAGTCAGGGTATTCTCGGCTTAGGACATTTCAGATAAGAACAATACATCTCCCAAATCACTAATAAGTTTAATAGTTTCACTGCCCTCTCACCCCAAAATCCTCACTCCCCACTTAGAGAAGGGACAACCCCAGATAAAAATCCAATACACTAATAGGCAGTCTCAAATGTTTCATTTTTATACATCTTGGGAATGAGGAGAAAAAACCAAAGATACAAATGGAATTAACTCCAAAACATGTGCTTATGGATCACAACTTGTTTCTCCCCCCATTATAAGCTAGAGACTTCTGGGAAAGGTCACCACACTAGATGTACAGTTTCTCTAAAAGACAGTTTCTTTTTTTTTTTTTTTTTAAAGATTTTATTTTTTTTCCTTTTTCTCCCCAAAGCCCCTCGGCACATAGTTGTACATTCTTCGTTGTGGGTCCTTCTAGTTGTGGTATGTGGGAAGCTGCCTCAGCGTGGTTTGATGAGCAGTGCCATGTCCGCGCCCAGGATTCGAACTGACGAAACACTGGTCCACCTGCAGCGGAGCGCGAGAACTTAACCACTCGGTCACAGGGCCAGCCCCTAAAAGACAGTTTCAAGATAAATACAGGGGCCGGCCCTGTGGCCGAGTAGTTAAGTTCCACACTCCACTTCGGTGGCCCACGGTTTCGCCGGTTTGAATCCTGGGCACGGACATGGCACCGCTCATCAGGCCATACTGAGGCAGCGTCCCATATGCCACAACTAGAAGGACCCACAACTAAGAATATACAACTATGTACTGGGAGGCTTTGGGGAGAAAAAGGAAAAAAATAAAATCTTAAAAAAAAAGATAAATATAGAAAACATATGCTCTAGATGAGCAAAAACACTACCACACAAAGGGACAGTCACTATATGTTTTTTTAAAAAATGTGCACAGATTATTCTAAATTATTTCCAAGCTAACAATAGGGGCAAAAAGTCATGGGTACAAAATTCCTGACAACGCACATCTGGCTGTACTTTTTAAACAGATAAGAAAGAATCCTGAAGGCAAACACCACAGGATTGATGGGAGTGGGTCAAGCACCTACTCTGAATAGGAAAATCGATTTGTTTTCAGCCCTTCCATTTTGTTTCTCAATTAGCCTCACAGCCAAGGGCTACCCTAACACACTCTTAGCATTCATTTGCAACTTAAAAGTCATACAATTCAATAGTAAATGTAACTCAGGCATCATTTAAATGCAAGGAACTTTCAGTGTTCCTTTTAAAAAGCCAACAATCTAGCAGGTCCCTCCCAGCAGCCACTGTCACTCTCTAGGTCACTGGAGTTCCACTACTTCACCAGCCCTGTGACCCTGGGCCGGTTGCTTACCTACTCTAAACCTCAGTTTCCTCATCTGTAAAAGTATAAATAATAATGCCAACATTATTGGGAAGATTAAATAATGTACACAAAAAACATTTAAGGTTTTTTCAGTCTCTTCAATAAATGACTGGCGAATTTCTGTGGCATTCTAAAAAAATGAAGAGAAAAAGAAATCTCATGACTGAATTATGGAAATAAACTCACCAAAAAGACCCCAAAAGTGTCATCCGTTTATTCTTTCAAGCAACACTTACTCAGCATAGACTAGGTGCAAAGAACATGCTGAACAAATGAGAGAGAAAGAGAGAGAAAGGCCCCTCTGCCCCCAGGAGCCAGAGGCTCCTATAGGTGAAATAAGGGAAACTTTTAAGGATGTGAATATCTGCTCAGATAAAATATTCACATCCTTAAAATCATCACAACAGATAGTCCCACAATCTCAATAATAAGTGTTCTCCCCTATGAGGGGAGAACATCCTGATGGAGAAAACCCCCAGCTCCTCAACACACGGACACAAGACACAGAGAACAGGGACAAGGGGCCTAGCCCTGCCAAGAGGATGAATAAGTTCCAGTAAAAATGCTGGCAACCAAGAAAGAGAACCAAGCAGACACCATCAGGAGAGGCTTCTGTGGAGGCACCGGCCCAGAAGCAGGAAAACGCAGGAAGATTTTCCTCCCTCTCTATCTGAGGTAATCATTGCAGATCTTTCTGGAAACTCCTGTCACCAGATGCATACTACAGATGTGATGTGTGTGAGGGCTGTTTCCTACTAAGCATTGGTTAAGAATGCTCACAGATGCAGAGCTCCAGACTGTCTGCTAGGATATAAAATCCCATTGACCAAAACCCCCTAGCTGACACACTCACGAGTGGATGTTCCCTTCTGCCAGATCCAGTCAGCACAGGGTCATGGCAAGGCCATAGTGATGGGGGAAGAATTGAGTAGCGGCAGGAGGAAGCCTAAGTTTGGACTTCCCAGCCTCAGTTTCCCCATCTTTAACAGGAGGAAGTTCTTAAAATTAGATCACTGGTATCCCATGATAAATCTAGGAAGGCACTATGTGACCCTCAGCTTATGCCCCACAGATGTGAGGGCTAACATGTGGACAAGAAGGAGGACACAAATGTCACTGAGTGTGACGGATGCTGTGAATGGCACAATTAAGCCCTATGAGGTAGAGTATCTGCTATATGCCAAGACCTGTTAAAGGATTTACAAATATTATCTGATTAATCTTCACAGTAACTTTGCCAGGTAGAGATTATGATCCTTGCTGTCCAGATAAGAAAAAGAAGGTTGGGCCCGCCCTGTGGTGCAGCGGTTAAGTGTGCACATTCTGCTTTGGCGGCCTGGGGTTCGCCACTTCAGATCCCGGGTGTGGATATGGCACCACTTGGCAAGCCATGCTGTGATAGGCATCCTACATGTAAAGTAGAAGAAGATGGACATGGACGTTAGCTCAGGGCCAGTCTTCCTCAGCAAAAAAAAGAAAAAGAAGGCACACATAGATTGTCTGGGTGAGGGGACCCAGCTGGAAGACAGGAGGAGTGAGATCCCAAAGCTCCTGTTCCTGTGATTTCCATTTATCACCCTGCTTCAAAGAGAGCTCAGCGTGGAGAGGCATGGCTTCACAGCCCAGAGAACACACAGTAACAACCAAAGGCAGCCCACGCCAACCAGCCCATCCCTTGGAAATAAAAGAAAATTACCCAGCCCGTCAACAATTGAATCAATACCTCCCATGACTTATCCCTAAATGGGTGATCCTGAAATAGTGGCAAATGTCCGACTAAAAGTTCATAAACATTTTCCAGGTTTCTGACTAGGCAAAAATATGCAACATCTTGCAGGACACTTGTGGCTTACATTACAGAAATGTTTAATATACAGACTTTTAAGAGCAAATGAATGTCAAGAAGATAATGAATAAAGAGGCATACATTTTTTAAAAAAAAATTAATTTAAAATTCCTCAAAACAGCCTTCAAATAATTAAAGATAATTGGCAGTTCTCTAATACAGAATGATTTAAAAACTCACCAATAAAACTTACTATAAAAGGTATCTGAGGACCCTTTGGTTATTAAATATCTAGAGAAGTTGAAATAATCAATATGTCTTGTTCATTAAAATTTTTTGTATTGGAAAAATACTCATCTGAGACTGAAAAAAAAATAGCTTTCATTTAGAAAGTTACAAGCATCAAGAGAAAAAAAACTGACAAATACAGGAAAGGAAGAAATAAAATCATTTGCAGATGACATGATTATGTATCTAGAAAACCTAAAGGAACCCTCTGAAAGATACTGTAACCAAAAGAGTTTACTAAAATAGCAAAATACAAAATAAATATATAAGAATCTATAGGAGCAGAAACAATAAAAATTGATTTTCATTTTTAATTAGCAATTCTTTTTTTAAAAGACGTCTTGAAATAACTAATGAAAAATGAAAAAAGCAAGTCACAAAGATTAAGAAAATTACAATACTTCATGAAAAGAACTTTATTTAAAAAAAAAAAAAAGACTTGAACAATACTGGGACATACCATATCGTGTTCCTGCATAGAAAAAAGAAAGAAAGAAAAAAACCACTGTAAATTGAAAAGGATATTCTTTTAAAAGCATTGAAAGAAAACTTGTGTGTGTGTGTGTGTGAGGAAGACTGGCCCTGAGCTAACACCTGTTGCCAACATTCCTCTTTTTGGTTGAGGAAGATTGTCGCTGAGCTAACATCTGTGCCGTCCTCCTCTATTTTATGTGGGATGCTGCAACAATGTGGCCTGATGAATGGTGCTAGGTCCATGCCCAGGATCCAAACCTGTGAACCCTGGGCCACCGAAGTGGAGCACACGAACTTAACCACTAGGCCACCAAGCTGGCCCCAGAAAACTTTTTACTAAATATGAAACCTTATTTTTTTAAACTTCCAATTTTTCTATATCATCTGGATTTTTTTATCTTTTCACTAATGACCAGGTATTATTTTATATTGTAAAACTATAACAGTATTAGAATTAATAATAATGACAATATCAAAAGTTTTCAAATGTAACCTTTGAGTTTTGAGGCTGTACTTTAATCATATTTCTAGTTTTCTTATACCCCTGAATAAATGTCAACTGAGTTATTAGAAATAAGTTTAACAAGACTGAGGAGTTAACACAGAGAAATAGGAAAAAACTGACAGCTTCATTTCTGTCCCTTCCTTTTTCTCAAGATAAATCTAACTTGAATTAAAAAAAAAAAAAATAGGTGTTACAACCAAGATCAGCACATCGTACTAGTCATTGGCCTCAGGGGTAAAATGCTCAAATGGAAGTAGAACCCAGTTAGAGGCTCCCACGTGTAAGTTAAATGCCCCCAAACAAACAGCAGGAAGAGCTGGCAAATACATTCATTTTAAAAGTAAATATTAACTTAACGAGCTTGGTGACTGGAAAACTGATTCTGCTCTCTTGAGATTTTCACTTCCCTGCTCCTTCTCATCAAAAAGAAAAAGAAAAATCACTAAGGAACCACAAATTCTCCTACTTCTGAGCCCAACTGGTACCAGAAAAAGAATCTAAAATCACTCTTTATATTTGGGTCCTCAAATCTTCCCAACTCAGCTAGTGGTAAAACAGAAGACAAAGTCAATCAAACGGTACACATGTCAGGACTAGTCCATGAAACGGAGTGGGGAGCATGAGCAAGTGCAAGTCTGTTTTTACAAGTTATAAGTCGGCTAACGGCTGAACAGGGGCCAACCATTATAAACATCAGCATCTCTTGCCTGCTACTTTGTTCTTCTTCTCCCCTTGCCTGCACCAGTCATGCACCAGGAAAGAATTAGGTCTGTCATAGCAGAAGGACACCACAAGCAGCCAAAAAGTCATAAACTGACTGAACCCACTGCCTAGGCTGAAAGGGCTCAGCAAAGGAAGCAGAATGGCTGGAGGCTGGACCACTTGCTACAGACAGGATTGAGCTGTTGTCACAATGCGAAGTAAAAATGAAGCTACAGTCACTTCACATGCACAAGCTAATAATTCAAGTGTATGTATAATATAGTCAGGATCTGAAGAAAAAATGAATTTATTATCTGACATTTTCTGTTCAATATTAGCTATTTGCCTGTTCAAGGAAGGCAATTTACACTCATTGAAAGATCCTCTGACAGTGTCTTCTGAACATGCCAGTTAAAACACATGCCAGCTTTGCCCTCCCAATGCCTCCCAGCTCAAACCCATCTTCAGGCAGGCTGGTGTTCCATGGTACCTCATCCAACAGTTAACCTTCCACGACCTTCACTGTCTGCACAGCTCTAACATCTAGCTGGAAATTTGTATTAAACTATTACTACTAGAAGGATCAAGCTTATATTTCAAACAATTTCACCCAAATCCAGATAAAAACAGCCATACAAGCACAGTTTTAACATAGCCTTGAAATTGAAATCTAAAATGTAAACAGTCATTTAGGAGAGACCTTCCTGATCTCACAGTAACCCAGCATGTTCTCTTCAGCAACTTATTTAATCTCCCTGGACCTCTTTCCTCTCTGTAAGACAGGTGTAACTTGGCTTGAAAATGACGCAGATCTGCTGCAGGAATCTTTCAGGTCCACTTACTCTTGCCTTGCCTTATTTATTATGCCTTATTAGGAAAACCGACCATCTATCAGAATTACTACCAAACATCAGTTGCATCTTTGTTAGCACTTTCAGTCCCTTCTCCATCTACACACTGCACACCACACCCACGGTGCCTGAGCGGCGTTCTCCCTTCTCCTGGAGAGCAGCCCAGTGAAATGCTACGCACACACTGGAGTCAGAGAGACCAGGTCGCAGTCACGGATTAAAGTGCTTTCTAGTTGAGGGGCTTTGAGCAGTCACAACTTCATGGAACCTCAATTTCCATATTAATCTTTTGTTGCATTTCCTTTTTTCAGATGTTCCCCCACGCTGAGGACATGTATGTTTTACAAAGTTGAGATCATACTCTATATACAATAGCTGTTTTCACTTCACATTATAATTTTGATTTTCTGCTTTTTAATATTTTATCAATTTTCTGCAATGAGCATAATTTCTTTTCTTAATGCCAAATATTAAAATTAGCCAGTGAAAAACATGTAATTGCGATTAGAAAAAATTCCACACCTAAAAAAAGTCCAGGGTGAGTTCAAGGAACCTATGTTACCTGAAAATATATATTCAGATGGAAGGAAGCGTACATATAAAACAATAGAATAAGAGAAATAAAGGGATGCTGTTGGTACTAAAAGTGAATCACCCCAAATTGTGCTCATCCAATTAATGTCATTGCTATGGGCTTTAAGATCTTTATCTTCTAATAACTGTAGAGAAATTAATATAAAAGCAGACCAGTGTATCTTGCAAAGTCCACATTTATTTTTTCTTTTTATGACTAAAGCACCTTTTGTTGCACATGTAACACGTCATTTAGATAGAGTAATGCAAACCTCCTGGGGAAAGTTCTGAGCTCAATTAGGGCATCTGGGGACAGGCCATATGCTGCCAAGCCTTTTGCACACCTGAACCCCAATATCTAATGACCCAAGGAAGCTCATTTATAAAATTAAATAGTCTGCCTTTTAAAAGAAGAGAATCAAGCACTGCAGAACATTCTCCATCACATTCACTTGAAGCAATCTAACGAGAGCCATACAGCTGAAGAAGATTTAAAATAAATGAGCACCTATCACACAAAAGTTGTAATTCATGCCTTGAATGACTTACCAACATACAATTTTATCTCATCAATCTTATCTCTTCTTTATCTATAATTTTCAAGTTAATAAAATTTTCATTAAAACTGAAAAAATAACCCTAAGTTATCCTTATTCACTTTTACCTGTTTTAGAGTAATGTCTACTTAGCCCCTTCTCTGTTAAAAATTTCTTTATCACTGTATTAGTTTATCTTTTGGCTAAAATATCTGGAAAATTAATGTGATATTAAGAAATATACAGGGGCCAGCCCGGTGGCGCAGAGGTTAAGTTTGCACGTTCTGCTTCTCGGCAGCCCTGGGTTCACCGCTTCAGATCCTGGGTGTGGACGTGGCACCATTTGGCACACCATGCTGTGGTAGGCGTCCCACATATAAAGTAGAGAAAGATGGACACGGATGTTAGCTCAGGGCCAGGCTTCCTCAACAAAAAGAGGAGGACTGGCAGTAGTTAGCTCAGGGTTAATCTTCCTCAAAAGAAAAGTATACAATTCTAGAACTAGGACTATATTTTCTGAACCAAAAATTAGGATGCCTGATCTGAAATCAAGAGCTGTTCAAAAAATTCAGACTCCATATGACTAACAATACACATCTTCAACTCCTTTCTAATAGTTCAGCAGTATATATTTCACAAGAGTGGCTTTCAACCATTTTTATCACCCAAACACACTTCTGGGATATGACACACTCAAAAAACAACCCTGGCAAACTGCAGCAGGAGTATTCTTAAGGTGTGCGATTTCTAGTAGGGGGAAGTGAAGAATCTTGCATCAAAATCTTCAAGGAGCATTTAGAAAGCTCTCACCCTCCATGCCCATCACAGTTTTATAGAGCTAGTACAATCCCCTTCTCTGAAAATCTCTTACTATAGAACAAGTAATACTCTGGAGGTAACTAAGTTATAGCCACAGCCCAGGCTTAAGGTAAGAAACAGACTAGAGGAACATATTTCAGTTTGTTTCCAAGACATACGTCATGGGTGATAATTTCATACTTGGCACATTCCCATGGGCAAACTCTGGAATATGCCAAATTCCTAGTACTCTAACTCCAACTCAGCCCTTTCTTTCCCACTCAAGAAAATACATCAAAACACAATTAAGAGACTGGCATCAATCTGCTCCACATTTTTTTAAAAGGAAATTACTTGCATATCTCAATATTTCAGCTGATCAAAACACAGAGTTGTAACAACGTGTTTGAGGTCAGCTAGAGTAGAATGGTAATTCCCATACAATGAATATGAAGATACTTTCTAGACATCACACTTCGCAGATATCTCACATGAGAGCATCCATAGATTGAGAAAACAAAAATAAGCACATGGAATTGGTGAATCCAAGACTCCCTGGGTTCTCTGTCCAATTCTAATTTTCTTTCAATACTTACAAGTCTGACTTGCCAGGCTAGAAAAAGCATATCAGTGAAAAGTCAAATAAGTACTCTACCTGTTACATTTTAGGCTGAGTATACAATTACATGGTGAAACAGGTTTTTTCACTTTATTTAAACTGGTCATAAAAGCCTTAAAAAATTTTTTTCCATACATTCCTTATCGATGCATATAAGATTTAATACCACCATGGAATTTAGAATTTAGAGTAGCTATTTAAAAAGACTTACAAAAAACTATCAATCTCATTATTTAAAAAAAAAATTAAGCACATAATGTTGCACTGTAACACACTACAGTAAAGAGTACTGTCGTATTTTCAGATCATGAAAAAAAAAATTAAGAAGATTCCCAGGCTTATATGCTTAAAACAAAGAAAAGAAAGAGAGAATGAGAAAGGGGGTGGGGAGAGAAAGGGAAGGAGGGAGGGAGGGAGGAAAGAAGGAAGGCAGAGATGAAGGAAGAAAAAAGGAAAAAAAGAAAAGAAAAATTTAAAAACTAAATAAATTGAAAGAATAACAAGAACCAACTTTGTATACTGCAAATAAAATAGATTCAGGAGGAAAAATTGAGTATTCCTTCAATTATTGTCTTTATATGGTAAAAGAGCTCCTTCGAGGACCTGACATGGATGCACCCTGAAGAAATCAAGCTTGCAAAATTGAGAGAAATTTTCTGCTTCCAATTTTTTGTAATTGTGCCTTTTGCAAATTTTATGACACAGAGAATAAGAGTTAAGTGGGTTTTGGACTATAAAAAATATTTCATGGGGCCAGCCTGGTGGCGTAGTGGTTAAGTTCGTGTGCTCTGATTCAGCAGCCCAGGGTTTGCCAGTTTGGATCCCAGACGTGGACCCATACACCACTTATCAAGCCACGCTGTGGAGGCATCCCACACACAAAACAGAGGAAGACTGGCACAGATGTTAGCTCAGCAACAATCTTCCTCAAGTAAAAAGAGGAAGACTTACAACAGATGTTAGCTCAGGGCCAATCTTCCTCACTAAAAAAAGTAAATATTTCATAAATGTATCCCTCAGAGGGGCCTGCCAAGTGGTGTAGTGGTTGGATTCGGGCACCCCACTTCAGCACCCAGGTTCGCAGGTTCGGATCTCAGGCTCAGACCTATGCACCACTCATCAAGCTATGCTGTGGAGGTGTCCCACATACAAAATAGAGGAAGATTGCCACAGATGTTAGCTTGGGACCAATCTTCCTCACACATGAAAAAATGTATTCCTCAGAGAAGGATCACTTAGAAAGCTATGTCTGTCACAATGACCTAAAGGTCAGCACACTCCAGATCAAGTGTAGACCATGATTCCAGTCCTCAGAAACCCTGACCCCCTGGCTTAGCTGATTTCAATGACCATTATGTCTTCTAGAATAAGAGGCCATCTCAAACACAACCAAGAGATTTAAAGATTTAGAGATCATAAATCAGTGGCTCATATTTCAGTCCGAAAGAAAATGGATATAATGTACTCCTGTATCTGGGCCCATCTTGCACTTGTTGAAGAAAATCATAAGTACTTAGGCTGTATAAAGAGACTTCCTATGCCAAAGGCCAGCTTTCTGCGAATGAATTCAAACAAGCAAATCAAAGACCTGCCAGGAAGGTAATACCACCCGCCCTCACAGGAGAGACTTCCTACAGGCTGAGGGCCTGCCGCCAGCCGAGCAGTACTCATGAAGACAAACAGGACACTACCCATGCTGTCAACTTCTGTAACATTCTGTCTTTTGGGAATTAAGAATATGAAAGTGACTAATTCTCCCAAATGTCACTCATTTTGAGTTTTGTGACATGTATGTCCTCTCTGAATCTTTACAGCACTAGCCAGACATTCTAGCCACTGTCTGGGACTACACATAATTATGGTAATTACATCTACCATAATTAGGGAGATAGTAAATGTGATCAAACTTTTATAGAAAGGAAAAACTGAAGTACAGAAAGTTTTAAGCATCCAAAAATTTCAAGTAAATTTCCAACATGAGAATTGAGGAAGTGAGGTTCTTTTTCAGCCATCCAACTTGTTGAATTTGATATATGACTTACATATTACTGGCATAATCAGAAAACAGTCTGTAAACTTCTAGGCTTCTTGCACGGGATAGGTTCATAGCATCCAGGGATGGCAGACATGACCATGGTGAAAATAAAATAGGATATAAAGGAATATAAAACCTTACTGTAAAGAGAGAGTGAAGTTGAATATGTGCCCAGGCCCAGCACTGCAAGATGATAAGAGCTGGTCAACCTGTAAATGCCAGTGCGATTAAATTCTGTAAGACTGACTAGACTGAGAGTCAGGTTCAGAGTATATCCAGAGCCTGACATAAAACAGACATCAATAAACATTTGATGCACAAATCTTTGAAGAGGGAAGTACAACAAGAAAGATGTTTTGGGAAGGGTGGAGTGGAGGAGTGAGAGATGGAACACTAAGACCAATTAAGAGGTTGTTGGGATAAAATAGGTTAAAGTGATAAAGTCCTGAACTGAGGTGGTGGCAGCTGGAATGATAATGAAGGCATTAAAACAAGAGATGACTGTTTGATAGCAGTGGAAAGATTAGGCAAGAGATGGATCATGAAAGGCCTTGAAAGCCAAGCTAGGAGTTCGCACTTGAACCTGCAGCTGACAGGTAGCTTTTAAAGTATTAAGCAGGAGACTAGCATGATTTGCACTTCAGATCTGTCATTCTATTGGAGTAGGAGGCATGATGTAGGCAGGGAAGCCAGTTAAAAGACTACTGCAGGTCCAGGCAAGAAAGGATGAGGCAGAATGTGCGCCTCAGCAGGGAGAACCGAGATCACAGGAGGGAATAAGAACCAAGCCAATGCCTGGATGTGGGGCTTCGAGGAAAAGTTTAGGATGGTGTCAGGTTTTTGCCTGGGAAAAATCATGCGGCTATTAAAGCCAATCACTGAGATAGGAAAGAGAAAAGGGGCAGGTTTGGGGAATATAGAAGTTAGTAACCTTTTGTACGTGCTGAGATCGAGGTGACTATGAGATGCCAAGGCAGAAACATCTAATGGGCAGCTGGATATCTGAGAGTGGAATTCAGAATGGAAAGCTGAGTCAGGGACCAGCCCAGCAGCACAGCGGTTAAGTGCACACATTCCGCTTCAGCGGCCCAGGGTTCATAGGTTCAGATCCCAGGTGCAGACATGGCACCTCTTGGCACACCATGCTGTGGTAGGTGTCCCACATATAAAGTAGAGGAAGATGGACATAAATGTTAGCTCAGGGCCAGTCTTCCTCAGCAGAAAGAGGAGGATTGGCAGCAGATGTTAGCTGAGGGCTAATCTTCCTCAAAAAACAAAAGAAAAAGAAAGCAAGCTAAGTCAGCCACACTGATGTGAGTGTAATAATGGAGTCAAAAGCAAGGGATAGACAAACCACTCAAGGAGAGCACGAAGAAATGATCACAGAGGATGGAGGGTTTCCATTAGGATGGAAGAGGTGGGGAAGACTTAACCATGCTCAGAGCTTACCGTGAAATACCTGTAAAAAGAGGAGACAGGAAATATAGATAAGAAAGGAAAGAATCAATTATGCCAGCTTCTGGAGTGGAGAGGAGGGAAAGGAATCAAGAGGCTAGGAGGAGGAACTAGCCTAGAACAGGAGAAAAAATAAATTCTTCTCTGACACCAGAAAAAAGGAAGATTGGAGGAAATGAAGGTACACATGTGGGCAAGAGGCTGACGTCTAACAGCATTAAGTGTTCTAAGAAGTTGAAGAGTGTTATGAGTTGAATTGTATCCACCACAAATTCCTATGTTGAAGTCTAAACTCTCAGTACCTCCAAATGTGATCTTTTTTTGGAAATAGGGTCATTGTGGATATAGTTAATTAAATTAAGATGAGGTCATCCTGGAGCAGGGTGAGCCCCTAATTCAATATGCTTGCTGCCCTTATAAAAGGGAAAATTTGGATACACAGACACTCTTGAGGGAAGACCATGTGAAGACACATAGGGAGAAGATGGCCATCTCCAAGCTAAGGAAAAAGGCCTGGAATATATCCCTCCCTCACAGCCCTAAGAAGAAACCAACCCTGTCAACACTTTGATCTCAGGCTTCTGCTATCCAGAACTGTAAGCAATAAATTTCTGTTGTTTAAGCTACCAAGTTTGTGGTACTTTTCTACGGCAACTCTAGCAAACCAATACCGAGGGAGTCATTTACTAAAGGAAGGAGGGGTGGAGGAGGGAGGCGAGAAGGTTTGAGGGAGTGGAAAGGTTTCAGCAGGAAACAAACCAGCCACATAGTTCAAGACTGTGCAAAGGAGCCTCAGGTTCCAGCTAAGGCTGGAGATGATAAATTTATTTACAGAGTGATTTCCTCAAGCAGCTCTTGGCAGCCCCTGCGTAAGGGATGAAAAGATGCCAGGGCTGGCAGAGGAGATTACAAGCAAAGTACAAAGGGGTAAGGCCATTGAGGATCCTGGCAAAGGAGCAATGGACCCTGTGTGAACAGAGAAGGAAACAAAGGAGGGGGATGGGTTGCAGGTGGAAGAACAGGCAAGCGCAGGTGGAGTAGGGGTCATCTCGAAACTGGAAGCCAGCAAAGAAGAGAGAGAGGGAGTGCAGCAGGAACGAAAGAGCTAAGACTGGTACTGGGATTCAATGTTTTAGATGAGGAAGTCAAGGAAATGTGACACTAGACTGTTGTATACGGTGTATACATCATTCACACAGACATTGAAGCCTCCGATGATGATGATGATGATGATGACGACGACGACAATGACGACGACGATAGAGTGAGAAAAGACCCATCCGACGACGACGACGACGACGACGATAGAGTGAGAAAAGACCCATCCTCAATGTATGGAAAACAATGATCAGGAATATCCCCAAATCATATTTGTACCTAGTCCCAGACTCTGGTTCTCATGAAAATCACTGCTACATTTATCATCTCGGGTATTACAGTTACATCATATACAAGATAAGAAAGAGGACGTGGGCTAGAAGCTGAGATCAATGTACTCTGCCCGTCTATCTTACAAAATGATTATATTAAGCAGATAGGAAGCAAGTTAACCTCTAAAAATGTACTTGAAGCAGCTACAGATCATATGTAATGCTTTGTACACATTTTCCTAGGGTACAAAAAATAGAGGGAAAATGACAAAATAAGTGTTGGTAGCCCCTTCTACCTCACAAACATGAAATAACTGACCAGAGCAGAGAATAATTACAAAACTCATAAATGATTGCCCATTTTTTTCAAAGTGCTTATATATCTTAAATAAATGAAACTCTTTACACTTCAAAGGTTTACTTCAATTGCTAAAATTTTTGCATTTCTCACCAAAGAGCCAAGCATAGTCAACATTTTCTTCTGGCAACTCATCTGAGCTAAAATAACAGATTCACGAAGCAGAACTAAAACTACACAACTTGTGATTTATGCACAAGAACAATCCATGAATTGCTACGGCTTTAGCCATTTCCAACTCTTCCTATACACATATATTTACACTTAATTGGAGCTTCCAAAGTTCAAAAGGTTTTCTGCATGGTAATTTTACATTGGGGGAGATGGAGTGTATTATCTGACCTTTTGTATTTTAGGTATCATTATTATCTTAAAACAAATCATTAAATTAAAAAATAAAATTCAAAACTTCACCTGAAGACATAGTGTAGCTATTGTTCACTGCCCCAGGAAAAATGGGGCCACTCAGCAGACATGGCCTGGGCATTTATTGGGGACAAAAAGGTGAGAAAAAAATTCGGAAAGTTCTGTAATAGTATCACAGATAAGAAGTTCACAGTTACTAGAGGCTCTCATCACAATGTCACCAAAAACAATGTATCCACTTAAAACTATGCACAAAATAGCAATCTTCTTTCGTCTTTCATTCTGGCTTAACTGTTTGTTTCTCCACCAATCATGTATTTAGCCCCTTCATTTTGACCATGTACTGTGCCAAACCCTGAGACTCCAAAGATCAAGAAGTTCTGTGGGGAAAAAAACAAAACAACAAAATAAAACCAATAAAATTTTATCTGGGATATCCTTATAAATAACTAGTCTATCCACATTAAATGTGTAGATTAACCCACAGAACATAAAACGCTTCCTATTCTAACCAGGGCCCAGACAGGCAAGAAGGGAGGGCAAAATGATCATCCTTAGAATGTCCTCTCTCCGAACATGATGAGCTTCAACAAAATTCCCCATTCCAAAAAAATTGCCTCACACTGTAAATATCTGAAGCCCCTTCCGAAGTGCCTCATCCTCTCTCTACAGCAAGCATCAGCACACAGTTCCTGAATATAATTCCAGGCTGGTTATGAAAATTAGCAGTCAGGTATTTCAGCCTATTTAAGAACAAGTAAATAAATCTTCCAAATAGGTCCCTATTTGTTTTTCTCCTCTGTTCAAGGTCAAACATTTACACACACCCTAGAGAAATCCTCCCCATGAATCAGGGAGCAGCAGCTAAACTCCAGCTCCAGGCACTCTGGAGAAGCCACTCCTTGAAGGAGATAAGGAGCCCTCCAGCTCACACTTACTGAGTAAGGAGAGAGCTGCCACACCTCAATGCATGTCTAAGAAGCTGACCCAGCCCCTACTGAGTAAGGAGAGAGTTGCCACACCTCGATGCCTATCTAAGAAGCTGACCCAGCCCCTAGGTTCAAGACTCAAATGTTAATTGAATTCCAATGGACAGCAGAGTCCCCCACCAAGAAGAAAAGTGGAAGACCATGAAATGAGTTCAAGAAAACTTATACCACTATAATCTGAAGATGATCACAGAAGAACTCAGTGACTTCCTGTTTACATAATAACAAGTGTGATGCTCTTTTCTGATCTTGGTAAAATTATAATTTTATGTTGATTGTTATGTAGGATTCCATCCTACATTTACCGATAGAAAGCAACTTGAAGATCATGGTCTAACTGATTGGTTCTACAAATGAGAAAATTGAGCCCTGGTAAATTAAATGACCTGCCCAAACAGCTAGGAAGTGGCAAGTGAGAATCCACATTGGCTGACCCTCGGATCAACACTCTCTCTCCTCATTTGCAACAGATATTTACTAATATTCAATAGATATTTATCAAATTTTAAACATGTGCAAGACACCCGAGCGATTACAAAGCTGAATGCAATCATTCCCTCAAGGAATCTAAAAAGTGGTGGGTTTTAGACAATATTTTCACAGTTTTTATATGCAAATCATCACATGAAACCTTATATGGAATTTTAGAGGAATATCTGAAATTCTCCTCATAGGGCTAATACTTAATTTCACACTGACTCTTTCCATCCCCCTTTCAGCCCTTCAACTACAGGTGGATGTCATGATCAGTATCAACGATGAGGAGGAGGACAAGGATGATGTTAATCCCAATGATAAGACATTTAGTATGTGCCAGTCACTGCTCTGGAATACAGGTAGCTTATTTAATCCTCACAACCACTGGAGGAAGGAGATGCTAGTACATCTCCATTTTATAACAGGCATGGGGAAAGGAAGTCAACTGCCCTCAAAGGGTACTTGAGCCAGTGTTTATACTCAAGCATGCCTTTTCTAATACTGTCTCCCAGGCTCCTGGCCCTGGCTCTTCCCCTGATTGACTGAAAATTACCTGGCCCTTCTGGACCCCAGTTTCTTCACCTGTGAAATGACGAAGTGGGCCACATGATTTTCCAATGTCTCTTCCAGGTATAGCATTCTGTGACTCACTGATTTGAGGTATTTAACCAAGACGACTTTGTAAAAGCTAAGGATAATTTTGTCCCAAATTACAAAATCCAGACCCTTGTGCTGAGGTTTCACAGTAAGGGAGGGCAGGGAGTTACAGGTTTGAGATATACATCCTTGACTTTCATCTAGGCTCCAATGTCAGATTTTTTTTAAAGCTAATGCCACAACCACATGACAGAATAACATATAGTCATTAACAATGGTGTTTAAACAAGACAAGAGGTTTTTTAAATTCCTAGTGATGATTAGGAGTCATCCCTAAAAACATGGGGAAATATGCTACAGGTTAAAAGAAAAGAGCAGGATACAATATAGGAGCTATGTTTTCTTTTTGTTGCTTTTTTTAACATGGGGAAAGAAGCAAGAAGAGCATTCAACAGTGGTCATAGCTGAATAATAGGATTTGGGAGATTTTTCTTTCTCCTTTTCCTTTTCTTATTTTTTATGTAAGCTTAAATTACCACTATAATTAGAGGGGAGACTGTTCTTTATAAAGTGAGAAAAGGTGTCCAATATGCTCACATTGATTTCTTCTGGGAAGAAAGAAAATATTCTCCTAAACACATTTCAGTAACACTGCAGAAATTCCAGAAATACAGGTCTAGAGGAAAACATCATCATTACCTACTACAGATGGGGAAGAAAAGATTCCTCTATTGCTTCAGGTCTAGAGTAACTAAGTTTTACAGGATGTTTCAGGAATGCTGGCGGGGAAGTTGCTCTGGAGTCCAGGACACATGGCTTTATAGAGCTGGACCCAGGGAAAGAAAGAACAGGTGCAGCAGTGAAGCAGCAGACCGTGAGAGCCAAATGTCACTGGCCCCATCCAGAAATGCCAGTCTGGAGCAGGTTCTCCCTGAGTGGTCCTGCCCTGCACCACAGCCACACGGCCAAGGGGACTTTCCATGAGCACAAATGTCCTTTCCTCTCTGAAGCACTACAGCCAAGGGAGGACAGGTAGCATAGTTCATGGAATCTGCAACTGTGAAATCAATCACAATCAAACTAACCTGTGCTTTCATTAGGCTGCAGGATAAGCACATTGTGTAGACACATCCGTGTTCATATACAAACATGCAATATATATATAGACACGTGGCCCAATTTACAACACAGATCAATTACTGTGGCTTTGGATGGCGACAATGAAACACTTCACTCTACAGCACTCTTGAGAGCATTTTGTAAACATTATTTCTCTGGTGATTCCCACTGATACTACAAAAGTCTCAGGAAAGAGTACAATTGAAAAAAATCACATTCAGAATGCTATTAATTACATATGAACCCTCTGCCTTATTTGAACAGGCTTTTTTGCTACTTTGCAGCAAGTAAATAAAGACAGATCTGATATACAAAGAATAGGAAAACTAGCACAGGAAAAATCAGCTCCTCCTTTGGGAGTCTGACAAACAATATGTGGCGTCAATGTCACATCACACCCTGATTCAGAGGATGGCTCAAGAGAGCCGTGCTGCCCAGCTCACCAACAGCTCCAGACTTGCCCCAGGCACACACCACACTGGGTTTCACTGGCACTAACACCATCAAGAAGGCAAAACACAAAGGTCTGCGGGTACCTTTTCTCTATTAATTTAAAAAGACATATTTCTGTTGATTGCTGCCAAAATTCATTTGAAGGATTATTTAAAATTGGAAGATAATATATTGTAACTAAATAAAGAGATGTCATCTCTTGTCTTTTTCAAGGCATTTTTTTCTGTGTCTAAGCGTGAAGTTGGCACCTATTGACTTTACCTGGCAGTAATTAAATACATCTAACATTAGATAAAGAAATTTAACCTACCTCATCAAAGGTGGTGTCATCTTTCTTCAAAGCTATAAAATAAAAAGGGAAAGGAAACAGTTATTGTGAAACATCTCAAAGAGACCAAGTATCTAAGTTCTAGAAAACAGAAAAAAAAAAAAGCAGTATGGTGTTTTCCTTTGAGAAAGTAAAATTGTACCCTATCCTGAATAACAATGTTATGATACAAATACCAAAACTGCAAATGAGAGAGAGAGTTGCACAGCATGCATCTTTGTGAAATACTTTCATAAATATGGAAATGATCTATCCTCCCAAGTATAGAAAAGAATGATCTTTCCCCTATCACTTCTTCAGTAGGAAAATATTTTAATGACAGAATGAAAAAGTAGTCTTTAAGAAATTTCCCATTAAACCTCTGGGCTTTGAGCATATATCATTATGCATGTTGTATGGACCTCCCAAACCAACTGTTAGGATGACACCCACTCTGCACAGTGCCCTGAATGAGATTTTCACACTAGGGAAGTTTAAGTACAGTGATGAAAAACCAAGCATGTAAAATAAGCACTGTAGAGACAAACATTTCAACATGAGAAACTTTAGAACAAAGTTTCACCAAAGGAAATAATACATTCAGAATATTTTATAGGAACTAGAAAATACTTGAAATTTATTTTAAATATACATGGTTCAGAATTAGAATTCTATTCCTCTAAAGGGAAAGAGAAGTATTTCATGCATAGTTGGAAAACACCTAGTTCCTCAAATCTTAGAATTACTTAGAATGTTTCATATTAAGGTAAATGCACAAAGTAGCTAATTTAGCTGAAACATAGTAGCTCATTTAGTTGAAACCACTAGTTGGAGAAATGTTTTAAATCTACAGAATTTGTACATAGGTGTTTACGGGTCTATACTGGAGAGTCCTGTTCTGGATAGAAGTATCTGGGTAGCTCTTACTTGGAAATGTTCTGACAAAAGCAATAAATAGAAAGCAAATTATTTCGGCAATTGAGCTCAGAGAGAAGTCACATGCCTAAACTGAATCCATCATACCAAAGCTTATGTTATATAGCAACCCTAAGGCTATTTTCTCTGTTTCATACTATAAATTTGTCTTTTAAAAACTTCCAGAAGTACGTGGCTGTGGTGGTAAGTTAAGGTTAAGTTAAGGTAAGGTAAGGTAAGGTGGTAAACTAAGGTAGGTTGAGGAAGATAAAATGTTGCTGAAAGTTTCTTAGTCTTCCCCTTTTGCTTAAGAAACTGATCTGTAATAGATATCTCTACCTCCTTTATTAGAGAACAATTTTTTCTGAATGGAAAATAAAAAGGTAGGCTTTTGTCACAGTCTCAAATGACTTAACTTTTTTTTTTTTGAGGAAGATTAGCCCTGAGCTAATATCTGCTGCCAATCCTCTTTTACTGAGGAAGACTGTCCCTGAGCTAACATCTGTGCCCATCTTCCTCTACTTTATATGTGGGACGCCTGCCACAGCATGGCTTGCCACATGGTGCCATGTCTGTACCTGGGATCCAAACCGGTGAACCCTGGGCCGCTGAAGTGGAGTGTGCGCACTTAACCACTGCGCCACCGGGCCAGCCCCTCAAATGATATATCTTGCACTCAATTACTCACATATATTTTATCATGTATTTGACTTAACTTACATTAAACATAAAATAACCTATCTTGATAGAAAGATATGAGACCCTAGATGATTCCTTTTTTTATTGTAGCAACATTGGTTTATAACTTTATATAAATTTCAGGTGTACATCATTATATTTTGATTCCTGTGTAGATTACACCATGTTCTCCACCCAGAGACTAATTACAATCCATCACCACACACATGCGCCTATTGACCCCTTTCACCTTCTTCCCTCCCTCCATCTTCTCTGGTAACCACCAATCCAATCTCTGTTACTATGTGTTTGTTTGTTGTGTTTTTACCTTCTACTTATGAGTGAGATCATACAGTATTTGACTTTCTCCCTCTGATTTATTTTGCTTAGCAAAATACCCTCAAGGTTCATCCATGTGGTCACAAATGGTCGGATGTCATTGCTTCTTATGGCTGAGTAGTATTCCATTGTGTCTATATACCACTTCTTCTTTATCCATTCATTCCTTGATGGGCACCTAATTTTCTTCCAAGTTTTGGCCATTGTGAATAATGCTGCAACGACATAGGGGTGCAAGTATCTTTACGTATTCGTGTTCTCATGTTCTTTGGATAAATACCCAGCAATGGGATAGCTGGATCATATGGTAGATCTATTCTTAATTTTCTGAGGAATCTCCATACTGTTTTCCAAAGTGGCTGCACCAGTTTGCATTCCCACCAGCAGTGTTTCAGAGTTCCCTTTTCTCTACAACCTCTCCAACACTTGTGGCTTCCTATCTTGTTAAAGATAGCCATTCTGACGGGAGAGAGGTGATACCTCATCGTAGGTTTTTCTTTCTTTCTTTCTTTTTTTTTTTTTTTTTTGAGGAAGATTAGCCCTGAGCTAACTACTGCCAATCCTCCTCTTTTTGCTGAGGAAGACTGGTACTGAGCTAACATCCGTGTCTATCTTCCTCTGCTTTATATGTGGGGCACCTGCCACAGCATGGCTTGCCAAGCGGTGCCATGTCCACACCCAGGATCCAAACCAGCAAACCCTGGGCCGCCAAGAATCGGAATGTGCGCACTTAACTGCTGCGCCACGTGGCCAGCCCCTTTTCTTTCTTTTTAAGTAAGCTTTTTGATGAGGAAGATTGGCCATGAGCTAACATTTGTTGCCAATCTTCCTTTTTTTCCCCTCTCCCGAAAGCCCCAGTACCTAGTTGTATATCCTAGTTGTAAGTGATTCTAGTTCTTCTATGTGGCATGCTGCCACAGCATGGCTTGATGAGCAGTGAGTAGGTCCGTGCCCAGGATCCAAACCCTGGGCGGCCAAAGCAGAGCACATTAACTTGACCATTCAGCCACGGGGCAGGTCCCTCACCGTAGTTTTGATTTGCATTTCCCTGATAGTTAATGATGTTGAACATCCTTTCATCATCTGTATACCTTCTTTGCAGAAATGTGTGTTCAGATATTTTACCCATTTTTAAACTGGGTTGTTAATTTTGTTGTTGTTGAGATGAATGAGTTCTTTATATATTTTGGATATTAAGCCCTTATCAGATATATGATTTACAAATACCTTCTCCCAATTGTTAGGTTGTCTTCTCGTTTTGCTGACAGTTTCCTTTGCTGTGCAGAAGCTTTTTACCTTGATGTAGTCCCATTTGTTCATTTTGCCTATTGTTTCCCTTGACAAGCTAGACATAGTACTTGACAATATGCTGCTAAGACTGATGTTGAAGAGCATACTCCCTATGTTTTCTTCTAGCAGTTTTATGGTTTCAAGTCTTACATTCAAGTCTTTAGTCCATTTTGAGTTAATTTTTGTGTATGGTGTAAAATAATGTTCTACTTTCATTCTTTTGCATGTGGCTGTCCAGTTTTCCCAACACCATTTATTGAAGAGGCTCTCCTTTCTCCATTGTATGTTCTTGGCTCCCTTGTCGAAAATTAGCAGTCCATAGATGTGTGGGCTTATTTCTGGGCTCTCAATTCTGTTCCTTGATCTGTGTGATTGTTTTTGTGCCAGTACCATGCTGTTTTGGTTATTACAGCTTTTCAGTATATTTTGAAATCAGGGAGTGTGACACTTCCAGCTTCGTTCTTTTTTCTCAAGAATCCTTTGGCTATTCAGGGTCTTTTGTTGTTCCATATAAATTTTAGGATTCTTTGTTCTATTTCTGTGAAACATGTTGTTGGAACTTTGATAAAGATTGCATTGAACCTGTAGATTGCTTTAGGAAGTATGGACATTTTAACTATGTTAATTCTTCCAAATCCAAGAGCATGGTATATTTTTCCACTTCTTTGCATCTTCTTCAATTTCTTTCAACAATGCTTTGTAGTTTTCAGTATACAGATCTTTCACCTCTTTGGTTAAGTTTATTCCTAGATATTTTATTCTTTTTTTGTGATTGTAAATGGGATTGTATTCTTAATTTCTCTTTCTGCTACTTCATTGTTAGTGTATAGAAATGCAACTGATTTTTGTATGTTGATTTTGTATCTTGCAACTTTACCATATAAATTTATTATTTCTAAAAGTTTTTCGGTGGATTCTTTAGAATTTTCTATATATAAAATCATGTCACCTACAAATAGTGACAGTTTTACTTCTTCCTTTCCAATTTGGATCCCTTTTATTTCTTTTTCTTGCCGGATTTCTCTGAGTAGGACTTCCAATACCATGTTAAATAAGAGTGGTGACAGTGGGCATCCTTGTCTGGTTCCTGTTCTTAGAGGGATAGCTTTCAGTTTTTCTCCATTGAGAATGATATTAGCTGTGCATTTGTCATATGGCTTTTATTCTGTTGAGGTAGTTTCCTTCTATATCCATTTTATTCAGAGTTTTTATCATAAATGGATGCTGGATCTTGTCAAATGATTTCTCTGCATCTCTTGAGATGATGATGTGATTTTTATTCTTCATTTAGTTAATGTCCTGTATCACATTGATTGATTTGCAGATGTTGAACCATCCCTGCATCCTAGATGATTCTTAATGGCTACATTTTAACTTAGAATGTAAAATTTCTAATAGAAATCTTTCTTTAAATATCAGTCAACAATGTTACTAGACTATACCCCTCACTCCCTTAATCCAAAGCATGTCCTTTAATTAGCATACTTGACTAGTGATTCCTTTTTAAAACATTAGTGACCTACACAAATATAGACAAGTTGCTCCATCTAAAAAACAATTTTTTGGAATAAGAAATGATCAGCTCATTGATTTCAAACACAAAGTCAATTATTGTACAGCCTCATACAAGCTCCTTTAACAGAGACTAATGGAAAACACATTATGTGGCTGCCATGCAAGATGCAAAGCTATAGCAGCAAACTTATAATTCACAGCACAAACTTTAAAATTTATTTTCTTTACTTTGGACCTGACAAAAGTTCTGGAAATTCAGCTATGGGTTTTCTTAAGCAAAGCAGCCAGTAAGAACTACAGTTGATACTATGCCTTAGGGAATTGCAAACATGGAATGAAGACCCTCAAGATGAGAGATGAGGAAAACAAAAAACCAGAATGTCTTTGACACCCAAATGACTATTTTCTTCTTGTCGCCTAAGTCCTGCCAATCCCCCCAAAATCCTAGATAAAGGGGTGGGGTCTGTCAGAAAGAAAAGGAGGAAGGAGAAGAGGCAATTGCAGGTGTATTTTCTAAGATATAACGAGCAGGAAGCCAGATTCTCTCCCCTGCACCCTACTCGCAAGCCCAGGCTACCTCAGGGGAAAACATTTTAAGACCAAGAAGTCTATTGCTTCATTGAAACCCTTCATTGCTAGATGGACATTGTACAGTTTCTTCTAAATATGGAATCTTTGCCCTGAACAGCAGTTAAAAGTAACAACAGAGGCCAATGAAAGGTGTCTTTGCCAAATATTTATCAGGTCATTGACGAATAAACTTTGACCTAAACAAGTACACAACATCTCATTATTGATTACATTCCCTGATTGCTATTAATTATTCATGTAAATGTAAACCCACAATTGTCTTCAAGGATATCATGGGATAACAAGCATATTACACCTCTCTTGGTTAACAAAGGGGCATATACCATTTAAGATAATCACATATTCTATTCAGTCCTCTGCTCAGACATTGATTCCTCTAGAAAGCTTTCCATGATCTCACCAAGACTAAAGTGATGTCCCTCCTATGTGCTCCAAAAGCAAATTATGCTAACCTTTACAGTAGAATTTGTCACTCTATATTGTTAATGCCCATTCATTGGCCTGTCTTTCTTAAAGTCCTTAAGGACAAGGACTAGTAACAATGGTCACTGAATCTGAATGCCAGCACAATATCCAGCATACAGGAGATACTTGAGAATTATTTGAATTAACGAGTTCTACCTCAATGGCAAAATGATACCATCTTACACTTTGAGATACACTAAAGTTTTAGCATACGAAAAACCATACACTATTCTCTCTTATGAAAGAATTATAGACATAAATTCCATTTCATAGTTTTCAAATTAAAATTTTTTGAAACTACATTGGGAGAGGATATGGTACAATAGTTAAAACTTGTGCCTGAACCTTTAACCTTACCTTTCTCTTTCCTGACAGAATGGATTTATCAAATGACAGTTGGACTCTAGAATTACACACTTAAGGTAACAAACCCGAAAACGCAGTGTAACTACAGTCTCTTCCTTTTGTTCAGATCTCTCACAAACTACATCTTTTAAAGAAATAGTATACATGGAGTTCATCTCAAATATCACAGAGTATAAACTTCCTTTCTCCAGGAGATAATCCAAATAAGTGTGAAGAAGTGCATTCAAATGAATACGAAGAAATGTCAGTTTGACCCTAATCTTACACCGGATATTACAGAAAGCCTTTCTCCTCCCAGGCTATCAATCAAAAATAAAAAAGAAACAAGGGAAAATAAGAGAAAGGGGGTTTTAATATAAACTTTTTTTAACTATAATTCCAATTTATCTTTGTTTATACTAACCTAAATTTTTTTAAAAAATATGTATGAGACAACTATAGGAATTCCTAAATAAGCAAACACCCTGACACTATTTAGCAGAAAACCATAAATACTCACTACTGAAATCAACAGATGACTTTGAAATCAAATTACATCCATGTTATAAAAGAACCATAGCTGTATTATAGTCACTCCCTGGCAGATGTCGTAAATTAGAGTGCTAAGGCTTGAAAGCTAATGTGTTTTATTAGACCTTTTATAATATAGTAATCTCAGATCTGCTGTATTTCGGGTGGGCAGTGACAAAGGTGGCATGGACTTTCATGTATGAATAAATTAAACATTAGCATTGCTACTTTTATATAGTCAGAGTTATTACTAATAAATTCATTGATTGGATATCACATACTTTCAAAAGTTGTCCTCATTTTCCATAGATGAATGATTACTAATTTCTTATGGTTAAACAATGATACTGTATATTTTACCACAGAACAAGCTACACTTTTGAATCACACTAAAAAAGCAAAATAAAGTCAGTATGTTTATGTCATCAGCCATCGTAGAATGGTTAAAGGGAATGAACATAGTGAGATGTTGGATTATCCAGCAGGAATAAACCATTCACTCTTTGATCCTCTCATGAAGTACCAATGAAGAAAAGAGGAAGACAGGGGATAAACAGAGAAATCAGAAGGAATAATAACAGCCTCCAGTATTGATCTTCACCATATGACAGATACCACACTAGATATTTTATGTATTTTATCCAATTTAATCTTCACAACAACTTTAAGAAAATTTACAGATGAGGACTTGAGTTTAGGGAAATTCTGCTAGCTGCCCAAGGCACACAACAAGCAGGGAAAATGGGATTTGAACCCAGAGTGGCCTAACACCAAAACCTATCCCATTTCCAGGTTAGCTAAACCGTAAAGTCAGTGGCCACTTCTTCCCTCACTTCTCTTGCTCCCACCTAGAAGATCAATTATGTCAGTATCACGCAATCTCTAATAATGATAATAACATATTACGAGCATTTACTGAGTCTTTACTACGTACCACACAGGACAACATATGCATTATTTCCCTAAGCGTCAATAACAAAAAAACTGAGTTGTACATGAAAAACAAGCTCAGAAGTTGAGGGACCTGCCCAAGGTCACTCAGCTACAAATGGCAACACCAGAAATCCCCAGTCTGTCTGACACACAGCCCACACCTTTAATCAATGCACTATATAATCCCACAGTAAAGCCTCAGTTCAACAGCCTCCAGCACCTTAAAAATCTTTAAATAATCAGGTTGATTTCCTTGCTTTTTGATTTTGCAAATAAAATATCAAGAAAATACATAAAGATTTATTTTTCTGTAATCCTACTTCTAATGAATGTCTCGGGCTTGGTGTACAATCATAACCACTTAAAAACTCTTTATCTCCTTTTACAGTATTCCAGAACGAGATTGGTTATTCAGAATCATATCCTCCACCAATACAACGAATAATCAGTTATGTTCACTGTACTGTACACTCTTTTCAAGAGGGAGAAAATAAAATCTACTAGATATTAGAAGACATTTTAACAAGAGTTGCAATCAAAAGGAGTTTCACATCACTAAATCTCAGTAAGCTAGAAAATCCAATTAACTATAATACCCCATTTGCCAGCATTGTAGTTAATCCAAATTTTACTGATTGTCTATCAAAACCTTGAAATTATTTAAACATAAGGAATTTTTATATTAATGTCCTTGGTTTCTTACTGACTCAATTGCAATGAATTATTTAACACAAAACTGGAAGGGCTCCAACAGAGTCATTAGCATTAGTAAATATACAGTTAATGTGTTTTAGAACAGGGCCTAATGGACTCCAGAACCTGCCTCTGTGATGGTTGGGGTAGGGGGCTGAAACATCCTCCTTAATAATGAACCTTGCAGGCTCACACGCTTCTTGACTTCCAACTTCATTTGAATGTAGGGACTCTTCTCAGCATCCCTAACTTGCAAGAGTGAAACTCCAATATCCAATACATTTAATAAGTAAAACCAGGAATAAGTATTGGTTTCACACCACAACTTTACAGTCTTCTTGGGGATGCTTTTGGATACAAATAGGAAATTTTAACTTAAAAGACAACAAACAAAAAACGAGGCTAAATTTCGGTCTTCGTTTTCTCTTACCTGAAGAAAGTTTGCATATTTTACGCTGCACTTATATAATGATTTTTATGTGAACGAATGGAAGGATGACTACAGTATTCATATGCACTCCAGTGGTTTACTTTAAGGAATTAAGCATCTTATGCTTATTTTCCATTAACCCCTTCATTAACATGGATGACATGTTAAATAAGTGGAACAAAGGCTAGAAGGCTTCTTAGGGACTCGGAGGGCTTACTCTTAGTGCCTGTGCAATTTTCTCGCTGAAAGCAGTTACCTGTATAAACGAAAGTTATGTTAGAGGAGGCAGCTACCGTCTTAAGGTGCAAAGAGGTTTTCCATGGCCAACCCTAGAAATCTAACAAACCCATTCCACGTGATACTGTTGTCACCCGCTTACAGTCTGTGGCATTTATTCTTAGATGTCCTAAAACATTTCTCGGTCGGTTTTTAGTTGTTGGTCGGTTGGCTGATCTAAAGACAATAGCACTGGAGCCCTAGTAAATGAAAGAAGTTCGGAAGACTTATTCCTAAATGTTCCGACAAGTTCACGGCACGCATTTCTCTGCAGCAGTGGAAAAATTCGGAGAACACCCAAATCTCGCTTTCGAGGACTCGAAGTACGGAACAAAAGGTCCCCAGGTATCTGTCCCACTTCTCTTTAGGTTGGATGTGTTAAACAATAGCGAGGCGCAACTCAACGTTTCACCAACGTTCAAAGCTAAATTATTGACTAAACACCCGATATCAAAGCCTGCGCACACAAAATAAGGGACCCAGGCGGCCGCGCAGCCCGGTGCGCAGCGGGGGCAGGGGCGTTCCCCGCGGGCGGGCGCGAGAGCCCGAGCGCTAGCGGCGAGGCAGGGGAACCCAAACTGTAGGCTTAAGATGGTCCACAAACGAACCTCCAGATCTGAGGCAGAGGGGTGTCTCTCCTTGCCGTTGCCGCCCTCCCCAGGTCCCGGGCACTGCTCCCTCCACGCTCCGCGCGCCCCACGCCAGCCCGGTGGCCGCTGCCCGGCTGGTGCCAGAAGCGCGGGGCCAGGGAGCGGGCGCCGGGGCGGCGGGCCGGGTGCCCCGGGCAGCGCGCCACTCACCGATGCGGCTGAAACTCTCCGACAAAGTTCTCCGCAACTTCTTCATCTTGCCGATCTTCTCGGCCGGCTGGGGCTCAATGAGGTCGCACATCTGGGCGACACCGGGCCCCGGCAACTTCCCCAAACTGGTCCAGAGCGGAGAGCAGACAACGGCGAGGGCGCGCGGCGCAGGGAAGGCGGCGCCTCCTCCTCCTCCTCCACCTCCTCCTCCTCCGGCCGGGAGGCGACGCGCAGGGCTCGGGAGGCGAGCGGCGAGCGGCAGGCTCGGCTCGGCTCGGGCCTGGGCCTCGGCTGGGCGGGCGGACGGGCTTCTCTACGTGGTGCCGGGGGCGGCCGCGACCGCCGCCGCTGTGGGGGCCCCGCGCCGCGCCGCCGCCGCCCGGCTCATTTTCCCTCCTTTGTAACCGAGAGGAGCGCGGCCGGGGGCGGGGCGGGCCGGGGACCAGGTGCGGGAGCCGGGGGTCGCCGAGCGCGCGGGGCGCGGGCGGGGAGAAGTTCTCAGCCCCGAGTTTCCGCGCTCGGGAGAAAGGGCCGCGGCGCGAACCGCCACCCGACCCTCCCGCACCGCCCCTCCCGCCGCCGCCGCCGCCGCCGCCGCCGCCGCCCCGCCTCCCCCTCGGCGAAGGCCCGCGGGCGCGGGACCCCGGCGCGACCTCGGCTCCCCGCTCGGAGCCGCGTCCCCGGCGGCCTCCCCGGCGCCTCCCCAGCCCGCGCGCCCCGCCGCGCCCCCTCCCGGTCGCCCCCGGCCCGGGCCGCGCCCTGCCCGCCTCGCCCGCGCGCGAGGCCCCGGCTGGCGAAGGGCTGCGAACCCGCGGGGCTGGGAACGGGCCGCGACTGGGGGCCCTGTCTCGGGCTGAGGGTAGGTCACCGAAAGGACAGGGGCTGAGGCTAGACCATCTAGCTGAGTGGTTTCCTCCCTGCCACGAACGCAAGTGACAAGAGCGCGGAGTTGGGGGCGTGGGAGGAGGCCGCCACCACTGCCTCACGGTCGGGGGAGTGGAAAGGCCTCCAGGAGACGCGCAGGTTTGACCGTGATTTTTTTTTTTTAATATTGTCTAGGAAGCTGTGAAGTGAAGGATCCAAAGGGAAAGATGGGCCCATTTTTTAGGAGAGTCAAGTGCAAAAGCAGAAGCTTCAACTGTAACCCCGCAGGGCAAGGCTAGTGCTCTGTTTCCTTCATCCCTGTGTCTGACGCTAAGTGACAGACGGGAATGCGGATGAGCTGATGATACAAGTACCCAGTTCTACAGTAAATAGCAAACACTAGCCCTTAGTCTACTTCTCAGTTTTAAAACATATTTCTAAATGGGAAGACTTAAAGCCAAAAAGATTCTGACCTACTCTTCCCCCACCGCCAAAAATGAACTTTGAAGGAGGGAGGGGGTGCTTTATAAAACCCCACAACAAATAGTTCGGCAGCAAAGACAGATCGTCTTCATTCTACTAAAACGTGGTACAGCGAATGCTCCAAACGTCACTCTCCCAGGGGAGAAAGAAGGAAGACGGGGGAGGTCCTGAATGTGTTGATTTGGGGCCAGCAAACTCCTTATGAATAGAAATTTAGTAATCTTGAGTCATCTGGCTGGGTAAGTAATAAGAGCTTGTGAGCGTGTGACAATGCCGTTCAGTTTAAAGGAAGTTTCGGGGAGTTTGTGTTTTGTTAAAAGATTTTTATCTTAAAAACTAGCCCCCTGCCTTCCTTAAACTGTGAGGTAGAACATTTTGACTTGTTCTGCCCTGCACTGAGCACATTATGGGGTCTTGATAGATTGCAGCTGATAAAAGACAGGAATTCAAGCCAAGGCGGGGGGGGGGGGGGGGGGTGGAATTCGTTAAGAAAGTCGGTATGAGTTAAAATGCAAGGATGCTGGATCTGGGTGACCATATCTAGTTATTACAGACAGCCCAAGTGTGGCCTCAAGACAGGAAAAACTTTAACTTTTACCACTTCCTTAAGTTAATTAGGGAGAAAGTTAGCAGCTATGAATGAAAAGACAAAAGCAACCAATCAAAATACTGATGGGTTCTAGCTACTGGTCACCATGATGAAGAAATAAATAGTCATTAATTTAATAAACCTTGACTACTCTATGTCTGTGGCCGTCCTCTTATTCACTCTGGCAATGGCTGTTTCAAATATATGTATATATATAAAAATCTCTGTTTTACCTCCGTGGTATTTAGTATTTCTGACTTTTTAAAAAGTCAACTTCTGCTTGAATAAATTATGGTATATGCGTACAAAGGTATAGTTGGTAAATATTTTTAAAAATGAGATATATCAATATGAATTGATGTATAAATATGTCTAGAGTAAGTGAAGAAAACATATTTACCATTAACCCATTTGTGGGAAAAAATATATTTCTATATGCATAGAAAATTTCTGGAAAAAAGAACAAAAAACTATTAAGTGTGTGTACTCAGAATAGAGAAGATATTTCTTTTGTACTTTATAGTTTGAAAATTTTACTCAAAGAATGCGTTACTTTTATAATAATAAAAATACTTAAAACATAATAATATTTACTTAAGACCTATCCAAGGAAAACTATAAGACGTTACTGAAAGAAATCGATAATGACATAAAGAAATGGAAAGATATGCCATGTACGTGGATTGGAAGAATAAACATAGTTAAAATGGGCTTACTACCTGAAGGAAGCTACAGATTCAATGCAATCCCAATCAGAATCATAATGACATTCTTCGCAGAAATAGAACAAAGATTCTTAAAATTCAAAAGGGGCAACAAAAGACCCCAAATAGCCAAAGCAATCCTGAGAAACAAGAACAAAGCTGGTGGCATTGCAATCCCTGACTTCAAAACATATTACAAAGCTATAGCAATCAAAACAACATGGTACTGGTACAAAAGCAGGTACACAGATCAATGGAACAGAATTGAAAGCCCAGAAATAAAACCACACATCTATGGACGCAATAAAAAATTCTAAAGGAGCCAAGAACATTCAATGGAGAAAGGAAAGCCTCTTTAATAAATGATGTTGGGAAAACTGGACAGCCTCATGCAAAAGAACGAAAGTAGATCATTATCTTTCTCCATACACAAGAGTAGACTCAAAATGGATCAAAGACTTGAAGGTAAGACCTGAAACCATAAAACTTCTGGAAGAAAACATAGGTAGTATGCTCTTTGACATCAGCCTTAAAAGGATCTTTACAAATATGTTGTCCACTCAGACAAGGGAATCAAAAGAAAGAATAAACAAGTGGGACTTCATCAGACTAAAGAGCTTCTGGAAGGCAAAGGAAACCAAGATCAAAATGAAAAAACAACCCAACAATGGGAGAAAATATTTGCAAATGATATATCCGATAAGGGGTTAATCTCCTTATCGGATATATCATATATTATATAAAGAGCTCACACAACTGAACTACAAAAAAACAAACAGCCCAATCAAAAAGTGAGCAGAGGATATGAACATTTTTCCAAAGAAGATATACAGATGGCCAGTAGGTACATGAAAAGATGCTCAACATCACTAATCATCAGGGAGATGCAAATCCAAACTAGACTTAGATATCATTTTACACCTGTTAGAATGGCTATAATCACCAAGACAAAACATAATAAATGTTGAAGAGGTCGGGGAGAAAAGGGAACCCACATCCACTGCTGGTGGGAATGCAAACTGGTGCAGCCACTTTGGAAAACAGTATGAAGATTTCTCAAAAAATTAAAAATAGAACTACCATATGACCCAGCTATCCCACTACTGGGTATTTATCCAAAGAACTTGAAATCAACAACACAAAGAGACTTCTGCATGCCTATGTTCATTGCAGCATTATTCACTATAGCCAAGACCTGGAAGCAACCCAAGTGCCTAACGACTGATGATTGGATAAAGATGTGGTATATATATATATATATATACAATGGAATACTACTCAGCCATAAAAAAAAAGACATAGTCGTCCCATTCGCAACTACATAGATGGACCTTGAGGGCATCATGTTAAGAGAAATAAGTCAGACAGAGAAAGACAAATAATTCATGATTTCACTCACATGTGGAATATAAACAAACTTACAGACAAAGAGAACAATTTAATGGCTACCGGGGGAAGAAAGGGAAGGTAGGCACAAAGGGTCCAGGGGCACTTTTTTTTTTGAGGAAGATTAGCCCTGAGCTAACTGCTGCCAATCCTCGTCTTTTTGCTGAGGAAGAGTGGCCCTGAGCTAACATCTGTGCCCATCTTCCTCTACTTTATATGTGGGATGCCTGCCACAGCATGGCTTGCCAAACAGTGCCATGTCTTCACCTGAGATCCGAACCGGCAAACCCCAGGCCGTCGAAGCAGAATGTGCTCAATTAACCGCTGCTCCACGGGGTCGGCCCCCAGGGGCACATTTATATGGTGTTTGACAAATATTAATGTACAACTGAAATTTTACAATGTTATAAACCAGTTAGACCACAATAAATTTTTTTTAAATAATAAAATTTACTTCATTTTAACCTACCCCATTCCAAAACTTTAGCTCTCTCACCTCTGAAAAACTTCACCTAATTACAACAGTATACCTGGCAGGAGAAACAGTTGTTAGTAGCAGACCAAAGAAACATTGGCAATTATGAATAACCAACTTTGCACTATATGCTTATCTGCTTCCTTTGTTGGTTATATATTAAAATGGCTAATTTTGCAAGAAACTGTGATACAAAGAAGATTTTTAACTGGATGCTTTAAAGATATGTACACTTATGGGGCTCAACTCTTTATACAGTTATTTGTTTCACATTTGCCTTCAGCTTAGATTGTAAGTTCCCTGAGGGCAAGGACCCTACACTACAAAAGGTACAATGCCCATTTCATTGTGGACATAAATGTTTGTCAAATGAATGTAGAATATATTGCTGCTACTGAGAAGAGGTGTGTTTTCCTTGGAAACAAAGATGACTATCCAGCATCTGTGTGGCATATGTATTTTCAGTGGGAGATGGAGCTGTGCCAGCTCTCCATCTGAAATTCTGGTTCACAAGGTTATAGTTTTGGCTGGCCTGAATTGAAGGTGCAGTGTCTGAATACAAAGAAATAAGCTTACCTAGAGTCTGCACCCAGCATGGGTTGACCTTAATCAAATTCATCAATTAAAGCATGCACATGTATTAATTAGGCCTGGAGTAGTAGCAACAGTGGCTGTAGACCCAGGATTCAAGGGTTCTAGTCCCCACTCTATCGCTAAGTGTTATGTGGCCTTAGAGAAGTAAGTGACTTACCCACTTCCTTATTTATATAATAAAGGACTTGAACTAGATGACCTCTAGGGTCATTCATAGCTGCAAAATTCTGATTCTAAATTGAATGGTAAAATTTCTCCTCTCCTACCTTATATACTAAAAGATAGATATATTTAAAAAGAGTAATTAATATACAAATGAGATAGAGAGACAAAGATCTGTTGACAGAAATTATGTGAAATTTAAGATACATTATTTCTAGACATGTCATACACAAATTATGCTTCTTTTTTTGTGAGGAAGATTAGCCCTGAGCTAACATCTGCTGCCAATCCTCCTCTTTTTGGGGAGGGAGACTGGCTCTGAGCTAACATCCGTGCCCATCTTCCTCTACTTTATATGTGGGATGCCTACCACAGCATGGCTTGCCAAGTGGTGCCATGTCCACACCCAGGATCGGAACCAGCGAACCCCGGGCCACCAAAGCAGAACATGCGAACTTAACCGCTGCACCACAGGGCCAGCCCCTGCTTTTATTATAAATGAATCTTGTCCGTATAAGAAAAAATAGCAGGCTAATATGCTGGCAGTAAATTTTAAGGGAATGAATCTTAATTCAAATAAGATGAAATATAGAGGATTTGATTGGAATCTAAAATACCAGCAAAAGCAGAAGCAGATTTACAGACCCAAAAGAGTAGAAAAAGATATTATCAGAGAAAAGAAATCTATGAAACCAGGATGCCAAGGATGTGGAGAATAGAGTTGGAAAGTAAAGTTAAAGAGAGAAAATATATGCTCGTTAAAGTAAAGTTTTAGAATTTAGCCAGAGCGTCAATGAAGATTAAGACATACGGTCAGGGCATAATTATTAAAGTGGTGGAAACTTACATAATTAAATATCCTCTTAGAACGCTAAAATGGGCACCCTAGTTAATTATTTTTAGGATCAAATATTATCCTCCGTCTTTTGAACACATCCAGGAACATATTCAGGAACTGAAGTAGCACAAGCTTAGATGACCTACACCAAGTTCCCAGTGAGCCATCAGTGAAACTGGTACATAGAATCCGAAACTCTTGTCACCGACTTTTCATGTTCCAACTGTTAGATAATGTGTAGTCTTAAGGGTTCTTTTTTTTTTTTTTTCCTTGACAAAGAGCAAATTAAAATTAAAAAGGAGAGGAAACGGAAGGTTGCAGAAACCAGTGCATTCAAACTCAGGTAAATGGAGGCTCCCTGTCTCTCCCCTCCCTATTCTATCAGCCGTCCATTGCCTAGTCACTCCTCATTCGAGTCCTTTTCACATTTACAGAAATCACTCCCCGCTGACATAAACCTCCAGGCTTGTTCAGGAATAGGACCTATATTTGTCTGACTGTTTTATAGGTGATTTTATATTTTTTCAACATATATTTCAAGAGACCTAGGGACCTAAATAAATTGATAGACTTGCAAATGACTACAGGAAGAACAAAGAAGTTGTGAAAACATCCAAGTGATGTCAAGCATAAATTAGCTCAGAATAGTTTTGGAGAACTACCAGGGTCAAAGTTTACATTGAAATACTGCTAAATTCCCCTCTCCTATTAAACCATGCTAAAATATTATAATAGCATCTCATTCCTGTTTTCCATTGTTATATAATTTGTACAACAGTAGTTTATATAAGAGAATATCTACTGCCATTTCTAACTAAGATACATTTCACTCAATTATACACTTTGTTGTTACTTGTGTGTATATACAGACGTGTCATTAAGAAAGGGTCCTCATTTATGATTGTTATCGATTTCAATGCATCATGTTAAACTTCAGGGGCCAGTCTTGTAATTGAACTCTGCATGTGGATGTGAAGATGGTCAGAAGCTAATACTTTAGTGAACCAAAACCTTATGCCTTTTGGTCAGTCCATACAAGTCCTGTTAGGAGCAATTAACTTCAGAAATGCAGCTCTTCCATCAAAAACATTCTAGTCTTTCTTTCCAAGGCCCTTGACAGTTCATCTGCATTCATATACCTATCCTCTTTTTTTTTTTTTTCAAGGAAGATTAGCCCTGAGCTAACATCCATGCCCATTTTCCTCTACTTTATATGTGGGATGCCTGCCACAGCATGGCTTGACAAGCGGTGCCATGTCTGCACCTGGGATCCAAACCAGCAAACCCCTGGCCGCCGAAGCGGAACATGGGAACTTAACTGCTGCACCATCAGGCAGACCTCGCATATACCGATTCTAATCAAGTGCTTATAAGCTGAAAAACTATCCAGAGGATAATTAAATTGATGGTGTCATTGGACATATCACATTCCTCAGCTAAAATGACTATTTATAATTTTTAAATGTAACTAAAATAACTTATGGTTTTATAATAGGCTATAAATTGATCTCATCTTATTTTAACCCATACTAGTCTGAGACATTATCGTTACCACAATGTTACACGAAGAAATGGACCTAGAGATGCCGAGAGATTATCCCCAAGATCATCACAGGTTCCAGTTTTAGATTGAGACACAGTTTGGTTACCAAAAACTTTTCTTTTATAAAGCATTTTTGTAGCATGATGTGTGGCATTTTCTTTTTCTTTTGATATACTTTGGGTATAATTATGGTTGTCCTTATTGTATAGAAAGGAACTATTCTGAAGCAGAGAGAGTTCAAGGAATCAGCCAAACCCAAACAGGTTAATGGATGAATCAAAACTCCTAAATTCCATGGATTGCAATTAGTCTTTGGGTGGTGAACATGGTGTAATCTACACAGAATTCGAAATATATTACGATGTACACCTGAAAGTTATGAAATCTTATAATCCAAGTTACTGCCATAAAATATAAATTAAAAAAAAAGACTCCTAAATTCCAGCCCTCTACCTAATTGGAAGACATTAAAAGTGTGATATTGAAAGACGTACAACTGACTTTGAAAAAGAGGCTCCTTTCTACTTTAATTGGTATGCATGAATGAACCAAATATTCTAAAACTATCGCTTGTTGAACCACTGCAGCATGCTTCAGTAATGGATTAATCAAATGCAGTTTGGTCATAATTAATATTTAATCCAATAGTCCTTACCTATGTGGATGAGTCATATCAAAATTACTTGGTGTCTTAGTCTGTTTGGGCTGTTCTAAGAGAACACAATAGACTGGGTGGCTTGTAAACAACAGAAATTTATTTCTCGCAGTTCTGGAGCCTGGAATTTTGAGATCAGGGTGCCAGCATGGTTGAGTTCTGATGAGAACCCTCTTCTGGGTTGGAGATTGCCAACTTCTCCCCCTGTCCTCCATGGTAGAAGGGGTGAGGGAGTTCTCTGGGGCATCTTTTATAAGCGCACCAATCTCATTCATGACAGCTTCACAGTCATAACCTAATCATCTCCCAAAGACCCTCCAAATACCCTCCACTGGGGATTAGGTTTCAATGGATGGATTTGGGGGGGAGGGGCACAGATATTCAGTCTATAGGACTTGGGAAACGTTTTCAAAGGGCTACTCTAGAACATCCTAGGCAGGCTCTGGAGGGGCAGGAGGAGGAAAGGGGAGGTAAAGATTGAAAAAGCCTCCAAGATAATTCCTGTACAATGTCCACGACATGAGAATCACTGATTTAGTCCCTTAAATAGCAACATGATGGTAGCTATTTGATGAAAGTCAGATATAGAGGACAACATAGAAATACCCATGCAGTGTAAAAGACAATAAGGTTGAAGACGTCACATCCTAGGTGTGTTTCAAACAGTAAAAAAGAGAACAGGGTTAGGAGCTGGAAGATATTAATTCTCAGTTCTAGAATCTTCTCTCATGACCTGTATTGTATCACCAATCTTCTGCTTCCTTATCTGTAAACTAGAGATAGACAATGATCCTGGTGCTCACCTACAAATTTAAGGGATTGTTATATCCTTTTCCTAATCAAGTTTATTTGATTTCTTTCAATCACAAACCAAGAAAACAGGGATAGGCTGATGTGGTTAACGAAAAGGATTAAGAAAATCAGTTTCCAGTACTATCTCTGTTTTCTTATCATAAGCAAGTAATTTCACTTTTCTTCATTTGTTTCTTCATCAAATGCATTTTGGGCACATACAATGTCCTAGGCATTGTGCTAAGAGCTGGATATACTGCAGTGAGAGAGGTGGAGCACGGTCACAGTCCCTGCCTGCACAGAGCTTACAGACTAGTGATGGAAAATAAAAGGTGACCTTTCTTCTAATAGGGGAAGACCTGGGTGCTATGGACACCCTACAGCAGGGAAATTTCACCCTAATCTGAGGGTAAGAGATGTCCACCCTGAGCAATCACACCTAAACTGAGACCTGAAAGATCCATACAGATAGTGTGGCAGCAAGCAGGGGGTCCCACAGAGGGATCCACACTTCTGAGGACCAGAAGGCAAAGAGAGAACATGGCACATTCAAGAAACCAAAAGGTGGTCTGAGTATAGAACAGATATGGAAGAAGACTGGTGAATTCAGCAAGGGAGAGGAGGGAGACACTTCAACAATCACACAGTAAGGGCCGTGTGTACTTTAATTCCTGTTAGAAATGTCAGACAACACTCATGGTAGTTTCTGTTCCTCTTGAAAACCCACTAAAACTAAAGTGAACAGATTTTTTAAAAGCACAAGTCCACGGACACATCGATAATGAAAAAAGAAACAGCACCAACACAATTTTGGAAGCTGGAAAAATTATAGCTGAGTAGTAACTGACTTGTCAGTCCCAAGAAAGCTGAATCCTAAGCCAGCAGTTGGTAAGGCTGAGAGGCAACCTACTGAAAGTGTAAAACTGAATGTCAAAACACCTACCCTTCTTTCCCCACTTTCTTCCCATAGTTTTGATCAACAGATTGCTTACAGTGAAATCCACAGTTGACAGGCCCAACCATGTAAATTGAGCTTGCCCAAAACTTTTTAGTGCCTCTCTCCTAGATATGGACAGACAGCCAAGGATCTCCAGATAGTTGATGGAATATTCTAATAAGAAAGATAGAGGCCAAAACAAACTAACAGCGAAAGCTTCTAGGAATAAATAAAGACTGAGCAGGAGAAAAAAACCCTATTAATATCTTCAGAGATTCAAAGATAGTGAAATAGTACAGGACATTGCAGTCTTTTTGTGCAGACATCAAACAAAAACTGGATGCTATACATGTTTTTAAAAGTAGCAACAAGAGGAGCTGGCCCCATGGCCGAGTGGTTAAGTTCGTGCACTCCACTTTGGTGGCCCAGAGTTTCGCTGATTCCTGGGCACAGACATGGCACTGCTCATCAGGCCATGTTGAGGCGGTGTCCCACATGCCACAACCAAAAGGACCTACAAGTAGAATATACAACTATGTGCTTGGGGGGCTTTGGGGAGAAGAAGGAAAGAAAAAAAACGTAGCAACCAGAGTACAAACATGGACTCTTAGATATTAAAAATATCGTGGTATAAAAGAACACTTCAAGTGTAAGTTTAAAATACAAAGTTGAGGAAATCTTCCAGGTAGTAAAACAAAAAGATGGACAAAGAAGAGATAAAAAGATGAGAAAAGTACAGCCTAATCCAGGGAGTTCAATATCTGAATAATGCGGTTCCAGAAAGAGAGAATAGAGAAAATGGAGAGGGGAAATTATCAAAGAAATGATACAAGAAAATTTCCTGGAATGAAAAGACATGACTTTCCAAACTGCAAGAGTATATTAAGCTCCCAAGACAGCAGACGAAAATAAACCTGCACTGACACACACCCTCATGAGACTGCAGAACCCTGTGAACAGAGAGGATATTCTTAAAACTTTCAGAAAAGAAAAACAGGCTTCTAAAAAGAATCAAGTGTCAGAATGGCTTGAGACTTCTTGACAGCCACAGTGAATGCTAGAAAATAGTAGAAGAAAACGATTTCTAATTTAGAGTTTCCCAGCCAAATTATTAATTAAGTGGAAGGCTAGAACATAGATTTTTCAGACGTTAAAAGTCAAAAATACTACTTCACAGGCCCATTTCTCAAGAAGCAATCAGAGGATTTGTTCAACCAAAGTAAGAAAAGAGAAAATGGAATCCAAGAAATGAGGTGCCAATACATGTGAAGGCAGGATGATGGTGAAGAAAAAATAATCTAAGACTATAGCTCTGAAGGAAGCCTGAAGATCAACCAGTCTGGTGGACTGGGACAGGGCAGAGGCCCTGGGAGAAAGACCATGCAGAAGATGACATGGATAGAATGAGTGGCATTTAAAGCGTGTTGAGGGGAGATTTACAAAGCCAGGGGTCTTGGAAGTTTGGGGAGGTACTAATGATAAGTACAAAGATCAGTCTGCGCAGAGGTGAGCATGATGGCCCACTCAGGAATTTATTTGGACGTCCAGACACAATGCGGCCACCAGTGAATATAAATAAGGTATATTTAGTGCTAACACTAAACTGGGGGTTCCCAGCAGGGAATGGGCTCATGCAGGTGTCTGATGAGAAAATGAGCAAAGGCTAGGGGTGGTATGGGGCTTTTTTATGGTTAAAGGGTAGTCAGCATGGTGGAGAATTCCCCTAGCATGGGCTAGAATCTGTGCTATTTGAAATTGCCATCAGCTTTTAGAGGTAAAGGCCTACACAGTTCTTCTTATCTTTGTTGCCTAGATGTGGGGGAGATAGAAAAGAGGGGTGGAGATTGAAAGCTGTCAACAAACATCAAAAATGGAGTCAGGGGCCGGCCCCACGGCCAAGTGGTTAAGTTCATGTGCTCCACTTCGGCTGCCCGGGGTTTCACTGGTTTGGATCCTAGGTGCAGACATGGAACCCCTCCTCAGGTCATGCTGAGTCAGCATCCCAACATGCCACAACTAGAAGGACCCACAACTAAAATATGCAGCTATGTACTGGGGGGATTTGGGGAGAAAAAGCAGGAAAAAAAAATGGAGTCAAGCCACTTTATTACAAAAACCAAGTACAGGAGGAAAAAGATAGTTATTAACTGAAGAAAAACAGAAGTTGTACAGGAAAGGAAAAGTATTCATGGCCCTCTGTGGCTCAGATGTGAATAACATTCACAAAGTTATATCAGTGCAAATACTGAATGCAGTATTGCAATATACAAGTATGCAAATACAATATGCAGATCATGGCCATGTTGAGAAGATGAGGAATGGGAAGTATTCATATATGTGATGGGTGTCATAGGGTTTGGAATTGGAAGTCACTGAAATTTTTTTAAAAAATATCAATATAGGGGGCTGACTCCAGGTTAAGTTTGGCATGCTCCACTTCGGCAGCCAGGGTTGGGTTCCCAGGCACATACCTACACCATTAGGTGGTGGCTATGCTGTGGCAGTGACCTACATACAAAAAAAATAGAGGAAGATTGGCAACAGATGTTAGCTCAGGGCGAATCTTCCTCAGCAAAAAGAAAAATAAATCAATATAAATATGTTCTTTAGAGATATGGAGATAATTCCAAAGGAATCAACTAAAATAGTTGATAGTGGTTGCACCTGGGGAGCGAGAGTGGCAGCATAAGAAATGGACAGTGATGTGGGAGAGGGTATGTCAAAGGACTACTGTTTCGTTTGTTTATAACAAGCATGCATGTATAACTTTTCAAACATATGTAATTAAATCACCCCCGAAATTTGACTTTATCCTAAAGGCAATGGGGAGCTACCCATCACGTTGGAGCTTTAAGCAATGAGGCTCTGAGCATGCTAGTGCGATCAGATTTGCTTTTTATTCAGATTACTATAGTTACTTTGTGGAGAAGAATTAGAGGGAGGAAAGAATGGATACAAAGGTGCCTATTAAGAAGTTTGGTTAGTCTAGCCTGGAATCTAGACAGGAAGTGATGTTGGCCTGGATTCAGGTCTGGTGACAGGGGAAGGTTAGAAGAAAATAGATTTGTGAGTACATTGTGATTGATTGGATTGCGTGATGGAAGAGGAAGGACTCAAGACTGATACTGCATTTTGGGGGTTGGACAATGGGTGAGTGGCATGCCATTCATTAAGATAGGAAATCCAGATGAGGAGCAGGTTTGGAGGAAATGGAATGATTTCAGTGTTGAATATCCAAATGGAATGACTCTAGGGCAATTGCAGATACGGACCTGGAGCTCAGCAGAGAAAGTGGGGCTAGAGATGTAGATTTGGAATTAGCAGCATCGAAATGACAATTGAAGTCCTAGGAGTGGGTGAGATTGCTCAAGGAGTGAGCATAGGGTAACCAGCATCAAAGGCAGAGCCTGAAGGAATATAAACAAAGAAGGAGGAAAAGGAATCAGCAGAGAAGAGTGAGAGGGGACAGGCAGAGAGGCAGTAGGATAGCCTAGGGACACGCAAGTCAGCAAGAGAAAGTCCAACAGTATCCAATGGAGCTGCAAGGGTGAGTGAGATAGGGATGGGAGCATATGCACTGGAGCCATGTGTGTGGAGTGGCAAGGTAGTTTGAGGAGTATGTGAGCCAAGGCACTCACTTTAATCTCTGTGTAACAGATAGCAGTAGGAAATTTTCCTGAATGCTTATTATGGGTCAGATGCTATATTAGGTACTTTACATTCTTTATCTCATTTAATCCTCAAAACAACATTATCTCTATGAAATAGATGCTAAAATTAACATGCCCATTTTTCAGATGAGAAAACTGAAGTTAAAGAAGTTAAGCAATTACTCAAAGGAATAGAGATAGTAAGCAGACAGGTTGGAATTTGACCTCAAGGAGTCTGACTCCAGAGCGTACACTCTTAAACACTATACCCTCTAAATGATCTGCCAAAAATAACGCTATTCAGACATCCATTCAAAAAACCTGCTGTGTGCCAGGCATTATTCCAGGTACTGGTGATCCAACAGTGTCCAAAGCAATGCTCCTGACCTCATGAAATTTACGTCCAGTGGGGAAGATAGACAGTAAACGAATTTAAAGACGCATATACACTTTCAGTACGTAGTGTAATGAACACAAAGAAAGCAGGAGAGTGACCAGAGAGGACAACTACTTTAGATCATAGGCCTACCTGACATGACATTTCAGCAAAAACCTGAATGAATTTAGGGACTGGGCATGAGAAGATGCATTCCAGGCTGAAAGAGGAGGAAGGCAGGTAGGTAGGAGGTAGGGTGGGGGCAGGGGTGGGTGCAGAATGAGCGAGAGGGAAATTGGTAGGTCATAAAGTTGGTAAGGGAAGCAGGGCTGCATCATGTTCAGCCTCATAGGTAAGAGTTTAGCTGTTGCTGTAGGAGTGACGAGAAGTCTTGGGAGAATTTTGAGCAGGACAATGACAAACTCTGACTCACATTAAACTACCTTGTAACAGAGCCTGGACTTTGGATTCTGTGACCATCACCATTTCCATCATTCTCTAGAATTGAGATGCCATGTGGCTACTGTGGGTACTTGAAATGTGGCTGGTCCAAATTGAGATGTGTTCTAAGTGTGAAATGCACGCCAGATTTCAAAGACATAGTACCAACAGAAGAATGGAAAAGACGTCACGAACAATTTTTTTATATTCATTACATGTTGAAATGATAATATTTTAGATATATTGGATTAAATAAAATATAACATTCAAAATAATTTCACCTATTTCTTTTTACTTTTTTAAAAAATGTAGCTACTAGAGAAAACTTTTTAATTACATTTGTGGCTCATGTTATAGTCCTGTTGGACATTACTGATCTAAACAACATCCCTTCTGCCCTCAGCTTCAGAATGCTATGAAGACAAATGGAATGATTTGAGTAGGGCTCTGTGAGTCTTCTTAAGGAAACACATTATGTAACAATAAGGTAACTAATTGAGGATGATAGTCAGCCAAAAAATGTACTGCTCTCTATAGGCTAAAGATAATGTTACTGACTTGGTGGTTGTTTTGAGTTGTTTTTCCAACAGTGGTGATGAGTTTGCACAAAGTCGTCCGTAATGTTTCCCTCCCCACCCATTCCACCCGCTCCCTGTGCTCCCTTATGACCCAAACAGCATGTTTTGAAATACCTGGCCCAGGTTAAGAATGCAGTTCTCTGGCCATGGAAATTGTTCTCTGTGCAAATCACTTGGTCCTGTATCCGTTTAAACCTCAGCCTGTTTAACAAAACATTCTAATTACCTGGGCTACTCAAGCAAGCAGATTCCAAATGTAAGTAATTATATCTACAATCATAATTATAGAATACTTTTGGTTCTTTTATATTTAATTCTAAATATGGTTGACTAGAATGTACTTATAATGAAAACATTTGCACGCATGCTTTGACCAAGAAATTTGTTTTTCTTTGTGAATTTATATCTATGGAAAGTTTCACAATGTTATAAATTGTCATGTTTTGATTTACATATAAGGGCACTAAAAATATTGTTATGAGACATAGGAATTATTGGGGATGATATAACTATATTACTCTGTCCTAGGCTTTGAATGCCAGTAAGAAAACAGAAGCATCAGCTGGAACCTCCCTCATCTTCTTTGCCTGCTCCCCTCTGCTCCCACCTCCTTTTTCTCTTCTGTGAGGGAGATGACAGGACTTTACCCTCAATTTTCAGTCTCTACCCTTGTGCACTGGATTCAGTCTCCTCCTCAAGGGCCTCATTGCTTTCCTTAACTTCCCTCCTGCATGTCACCATCTCCTACCCTAATGAATTGTCTCCATCAGCAAACAAATAGCTTTAAAATCTCCCATCTTTAAACACACACGCACACACAAAAAATCTCTCTTGGTCCCACATTTCCTTCCCTTTATGGCTTCTCTACTCTGCTTCACAGCAAAATCTTTCAAAAGGGTTGCCTATAACTCTGTTTCCATTTCTTCACCTCACATTCATTCTTCAACACACAACAATTGGGTTTCCCTCCCCCAGTGAAACTGCTCTTGTCAAGGGCAAGCTGAGACCTCCATGGGACCAAATGCGGAAGATATCTCTGTCCTCATCTTAACAGTGCTCTTGCAGTACATAGAGTTGGCCACTCCCTCCTTGAAATATTCTTCTCTTGACTTCCATGATGCTATATCCAGTTTTCCACCTATGCAATTGACTACTCATTCTCAATCTCCGTTCTAGCTCCTTTGTTTCTATCAGTCCTCTAAATGTTGGGGACTCTCTGATTCCTTGGCCTCTTCTCTTTAATCTACTCTCTCCTCAGGTGCTCTCAATCATTCCCATGGCTTTAAATTCCATTTAATTGCTGATAATTCCCAAATGGATATGCCAAATGTAAATACCAGACTCATATATCTATATAGTTGAATCTCAGCTAGGTATCTCAAATTAACATGTCTACAAATGAAATATTGATGTATTCTTCCCATGCTAAAAGGAATAAGAATAATGACAAAAAGAAGACAAAGAAGCAGAGAAGACAGAGAAGAAAGGGGGAAAGAAGGAAGGAAAAAAGAAAATATTATGTTTTTGCTCTAAGCAAAAATCAAGATGTCCCTTACTTCCCATATTTAATCCATCAGCAAACTGTCTAGACTAGCTCCAAAATATGCCTCAAACCCTTCATGTCCGTTTATCTCCATTGCTACTACTCTAGATCAGGGCTTCATTATCTCTTCCCTGGACTACTGATATATCCTCTCATTGGGAACTCCCTGTCTCTGCTCTTGTACCTGCCCAGTCCATTTCCAGAACAGCCAAAGGGATCTTTTTAAACCATAAATCAGTCACTTTCACTCTCCTGTTTAAACTGTTCAATGACTTGACAACATCCCATTGCACTTGGAATGAAATCCAAACATCTGACCATCACTCACAGCTCCTCACAGTTTGGCTCTCGTCTAACTCTCCAGCTTCATCTTGTGCCACCTTTCTCCATTATCCCCACTCATCCCCACCTTGGGGCCTTTGTACTTGCTCATCTTTCTACCTGGAATGCTCCCTGACGCCAATCCCTTCCCCTCATTTGAATGGCAGGCTTCTTTTCATCCTTCAAGTCTCAATTTCAATGTCATCTCACAGAGCCTTGCCAGTGTACCCCTTTTTAAGCCACCTCACCCATTTATTTTTTTTTCACAAGCCATATTTGTTTCCTTCCTCATATTTGACACAATTCTAATTACATATTTTTATGTATCTGCTTTCTTAACTTTCAGCCCCTGCCCCTCACCTATCTCATTCCAGATAAGAGGATTGACATACCAGTTGGGATTAGACACTGGGTGCTATAATCATGCCCCTCCTTTCTCCCTTCTCTTGGAAGCCAGCTTGTCTGTTGAGTGTATATCTGTCTGAACGCCCTTGTCAGGAGTTTCACAAGAACAGGCCTGTGCTGGTTCAGCACTGCCTGTGGCTGAGTGTGAAGTCAAGGTCAGACCTGAAGTATTAGGAAGCCCACTGCAATGATACAGCTAAACCATGATCACAGCAGCTCCATCAGTAAGAATGCTAACATTTTGATTTGCATCTCAATGTCTTTGGAATTAGGTAGAGAACAGAGAGGTGACATACTGACCCCTATAAACACCAATATCTCTTTCCTGAAATTAAGGAAAATCTAGGTCTGTGGCTTTTCAATCTTCTTAAGCAATGGTATCCTTTCTTTAAACCATGTATATATTAGTCCCAATATGTGAAAATAACTAACAAAATAAATGCAGAGATGTTCTGATTACAGTAGTGATTCTATTAATTAACACTTCTATGTAGCAAGTAACGGGAAACTCAATTCAAATTAACAAACAACAGGAAAAATTCATTGGTTCACATAACAGACTATTTTGGAACTTATCTGCATCAGGGAGAGGCTGATCTAGTTCACATGACTATGACCAGTTCCCAGTTTCTTTCTCTCCATTTTTTGTCTCTGAAAAGAGCTCTGAGAAGTGCAAGATAGGAAAAGAAATTGTACTCCAAACAAATAGTGTTGGATCTGTTTTTAAGAGACTTCTGCCCTCATGGTTGCAAGATGGCTACAGAGACTTCTCAGCTGGTTCTCTTCACTCATGTCCAGCAGCAAAGAAAGTATCTCTGCCAGTAGCATCTGCTGAAACATATGTTTAAAATTTTTAAATGCTTTCTTTCTCCCTAGAAGCATGGGCAAAATATCTTGGATTGAATTATGTGCTATCTTGAACCTATCAATTCCTACAGCCAGGAATATGGGATATACTGGCCTAGGTCAACAGCCATGTCTTACCTGCAGAGCTGAGATGGGATCAATCACCGAAGCTGTAATCCAGCAAGCGCTGGCGTTCTATTTGCTGCAACCATGAAGCCAATCAATTACAAGATGAGTTGGTGGTTGAAAAAGGGATTTATTCAATTAGCCAGCAAAATTGAAAGATGTTGGACTCATGTCCCAAAGATCATCTTCAACAAGCACAAAGTTCAAGCAGTTATATAGGGCTAGTGGGCTATGAAGGAGGAGCTCAGGTATGTTGACCATCTGGCATTGGTAACTGGAGGTGCCACACCAGGTCTTTCAGTTGTCATCAATGACAGATGCCAGCATAGATTGATGCGGGGTCGGTGAGCCGAGGAGTCGAAAGAAAGATTTCTTGGACTCTCAAGATCTGGCAGTAGTGCTCTTTTATTTAGAGAATAGAATAGCATGGGGACAGGACCCATGAGCAGTCAGAGCTTCTGCTGCCGCCGCTTCTGCTGCCCCTGCTGGCATGGAGACAGGACCCATGGGCAGGCAGAGCTGGTGCGTGGGGACAGTCAGAGCTCCTGCTGCTGCCCCAAGTTGGGGGTTAGGGCTAAATTTAAGGCATAGGTATGTGAGTCATCTCTTTATGAAGACAAAGAAAAGAACATGAAAAAAAGTTAAAATGGTATCAGTGCAGGTGGGGTCTGGTCGTTGGGTGATCCCATGACTTTTAGACAAGAATCAAATCGGATTAAGTAAAGGTCAAAAGCCACCACCCTAAATCAGTTACATGAGATTGCCAGACAGCAACCAACTTAAGTTCTTGCCTTCCCCATTAAGAGTCTCCAGGGATAAGGTCATCTCTCTTCTTCTTCCTGGTACAGAGAGGGAGGCACGTTTTACAGGTAGAGATTTTCCTTGCAAATGTAAGTGTGTCCCAACAAGGGCAAGTTCCATTTCCCAGAGCCTCCTTCCCTGTCCCAGCCCACCAAAAGCAATCAGCCCCAAACAATCCCGATGCCAAAAAGACATATCCTGGGGTGGCCAATTTCAGGTCCCTACAAAGTCATCCCCCCTTCCTTCACAAACTCAAATGTCTCAAAAGGGCAAGCAAAATTCCAGTCCTCGGAGCCTGCTTCTCATCTGCAGTTTTAAGAGTAACCAGCCAAAAAATCCTCATCATAAACCATTTTAAAATTAAGCAGCCTAAAAATCCTCATCATAGATGTTCTTCTCTGAGGAGGTTGTCATTTTCCTAAGAAACTCAACAGAACAAAGTTGTCATCTATCACCGTGCATCAGCCTGGATTGTAAATCTACGGAGGTGCATATTTCCAAGAGGGTAGCTATTTATCACCTAGGCTACATATAAGTTAAAACATATATAGCTGGGTGGATGGTACTGGTACAAAAACAGGCGCACAGATCAATGGAACAGAATTGAAAGCCCAGAAATAAAACAACACATCTATGGACAGCTTATCTTTGACAAAGGAGCTGAGGGCACACAATGGAGAAAAGAAAGTCTTTTCAACAAATGGTGCTGGGAAAACTGGAAAGCCACATGTAAAAGAATGAAAATTGACCATTCTTTTTCACCATTCACCAAAATAAACTCAAAATGGATTAAAGACCTAAAGGTGAGACCTGAAACCATAAGGCTTCTGGAAGAAAACGTAGGCAGTACACTCTTTGACATCAGTATTAAAAGGATCTTTTTGGACACCATGCCTTCTCAGAGAAGGGAAACAATAGAAAGAATAAACAAATGGGACTTCATCAGATTAAAGAGCTCCTTCAAGGCAAATGAAAGCAGGATTGAAACAAAAAAACAACCCACTAACTGGGAAAAAATATTTGCAAGTCATATATCTGACAAAGGCTTAATATCCATAATATATAAAGAACTCTCACAACTCAACAACAAAACATCAAACAACCCAATCAAAAAATGGGCTGGAGACATGAACAGACATTTCTCCAAAGAAGATATACTGATGGCCAATAGGCACATGAAAAGATGCTCATCATCGCTGATCATCAGGGAAATGCAAATCAAAACCACACTAAGATATCACCTTACACCCGTTAGAATGACAAAAATATCTAAAACTAATAGCAACAAATGTTGGAGAGGTTGCGGAGAAAAAGGAACCCTCATACACTGCTGGTGGGAATGCAAACTGGTGCAGCCACTATGGAAAACAGTATGGAGATTCCTCAAAAAACTAAAAATGGAACTTCCATACGATCCAGCCATCCCACTACTGGGTATTTATCCAAAGAGCCTGAAGTCAGCAATCCCAAAAGTCCTGTGCACCCCAATGTTTATTGCAGCACTGCTAACAATAGCCAAGATGTGGAAGCAACCTAAGTGTCCAGCAACAGACGAATGGATAAAGAAGATGTGGTACATATATACAATGGAATACTACTCAGCTGCAAAACAGAACAAAATCATTCCATTTGCAATAACATGGATGGACCTTGAGAGAATTATGTTAAGTGAAATAAGCCAGCGAGAGAAAGATAATCTGTGTATGACTCCACTCATATGAGGAATTTAAAATTATGGACCAAGAACAGTTTAGTGGATACCAGGGGAAAGGTGGGGTGGGGGGTGGGCACAAAGGGTGAAGTGGTGCACCTACAACATGACTGACAAACATTAATGTACAATTGAAATTTCACAAGATTGTAACCTATCAATAACTCAATAAAAAAAAAACATATACAGCTGGGTGGGTTGGTTAGAGGTTATTCTAAGTTACAGTGTGACTTGCCTCATGTCAACCTTGCTTTAGGCCTGTATCAAAGCCACATGATTGAGAATGAGCTGGGGGTACTCCCGCTGGGGGATGCCAGGCAGAGATGTTGAATGGAGGCCACTCATTAACGTCTGTGTAAGCCTAAGAGGCCTGAACAACTGCAGGCTGATGTACAGCCCCTCTATACAAAAAGCATCCTCTTATAATTTAAAATTCCCTCTCTGTCTTCAAGAGTAGTTACGATATTCCTTCCTCTCTCCTTTCTTCTCTCCTTCCTTTCTTTCCTTTCTTTCTTTCCCTCTCTCTTTCTTTCTTTCAATTGGATTGACCAGGATAGAAAAACACATGTGTCCATATAGTTGTCTTATTTACAAGGCCCTAAGGAAGCTTTCAGAAGAGCTTAAAGCTTAAGAAAATATATACTAAAGATGGGGAGAAAAAAAGGCCCATTTCACAGGACAAATATAAAAGACTAGCCACAGCATGTATCTATGCCAAGGTGCTAACTCTTTATAAGCTAAGTCTTGGGAAAACAAATTCTAGAGACCAGGGTCTTCAGTGGGAGAGGGGAGGTATGTGAAGTCTTATGAAGGGGTAAGTGGGCATGGATTGTTTCAAGGGAATTCATTTTCAGAAAAGCTTTCCTAAAATGGATCGACCCAAGAAATCTCCTCTGGTCAAGGTAATAGGCTTTTTCTCCTTTCCTATCTCCTCTGTGCAATCACCTTTCTTTTATCACGTGATACTAGAAAGGCATACCTCACACTCATCCCAAACCTACTAAGGCACTGCCGGGAGTGTAAAAACCTCTAGGGTGCTCAAGAAAGGGGAAGTGAGTGACTCTAAGGATAGGGTAATTAATCCTTCTGCAAGTCAGATAGACTCAAATTCTCTGCGTTCCACAAAAGGGAAGGACATCTAATCAAGCCATGATGAGAAATGAGAGATCACCTAAAAAAATCTTGATGATAGATTACCATGTGATCTTTGGTATAAAACTGAGAAGAATTCAAAGAATTGAGCCCCGTTGCTATAACAAAACTCCATCCTTCCTATTTACTTATGTAGGTGAAGAGTTTCTCAGCGCCTATATCTACCAAATCACACATTCAACATTGATGCTGAGCCCCGTTATATTTATCCCTGGATACATGGGGGAGAGAGGCTTTACCCATCTCATTAAGAACTGCAATTCTGATATAATTTCACATTTCATGTTTGGTAATTATTCATCAATATTTGTAATATATTTACGCTATTTTGAGAAATCATGTAGAATTTTCTAACATTTAGAACAGGAAATTTAGTCACAGGAAATTTAAAATTATTTCCATATTTTTGTTGCATAGAAGAATGGTATTCATGAAATATTTTAAAGTATTAAAATATATTATAAAGCAGAATGAAAATATAATTTCAAGAAGAAAAATGAACAAAAGAAAATTTCCTGCAGGTAAAGAAGAACTTATTTATGTATATTTTAAAAGTATGACAGGGCATCGAGTTGCTATATAATTTAGATTCTACTGCATCAATATCAAATAGTGATATGACAGTTTATTTTTAAATATCAGTATTTATAATGTGTTGGAATTCATATATTTATATTTGCAACTCTTTTAACATAAAACATTTTAGGCATCAACTTAAAAATGTGGTAGGGAATGTATTGCTTCTTAAAACATTTTAGAAGTACTCGAGTGAAAAAGCCTGGAGACAGTGAAAGGAGAAAATTATGTTAGACAAGAAAATGATCAAGGGAAGAATAGGCCCACTGTTGAGACTGATTGCACAATGAAAATGACAGAGGATCTGTCTACCCACATTTGCTCTTGTGTCCTTTATCAAAAACAAAGAGCTAACTAAGGAAGATTGAATGGACGAAGAGAAACTCAAGATGGAAAAAGAAATTTTAAGAGTGTACCCATCTTCCTTGGGAGTCAACAGAGAGTAGTGAGAATAGCAAGGATTTGAGTCAGCCAGGACTCAATCAGCATTCTGACTCTGCCAGTTTTTTTTCTATGTGACCATGGGCAAGATGTCTAATCCGCCTCATCTGTATTATGGGCATAATGCTATTTACTGCATTGGGTTAAATTTCATAGTGGATGTAAAGTGCTTTGTACAGAGTCAGACACGGCAATACATAAATAGCGGCTGTTGTAGTTATTATGTAGCTGTGGGCCTTGGACCAACTTATCCTCCTTGAGCTTCACTTTCCTCCTCTATAACACAGGAATAATAACAACCAGCTCCTAAGATTACTATGAGGATTAAATTGATAATAAACTTGAGAGCACTTATACCACAAAGAAGGTATTCAATAAATACTAGTTCTTTCCCTACCCCTGCCTTCTCTAGCTTCCTATTGGTTTAGATAATTATATGGTACCCCTAATAGGACATGATGAAAAACAGTCTAATTCTAAACACCTATTTATAGAATAGTATATTGCTTTTATGGTATCTACTAATAAAAAGACTAAATCTGAGATGATTATTTTCCTTGCTGACAAAAGAGACCAGGGTCACATATTATAAATGACTCTATCCTTGTGGATATGACCTTTCTGCTTTACTAGCAAATCTCATTAATGACAAAACTATTTTCTATGAAATTGTGGAAGACAAATATGTTGCTGATCTATGGCCACATAATCAACCCTCTCACAAAAAGGACCTCCTCACAAAGAAAAAATTCTTCCCAAGTGTTTCCTTTTCTTTTATGAGTGAAAAGATAAAGCACTTAGTAATCTGTGGGATAAATGCTCTTATTAATGTTATTCACTTATTTTAGACTGTGACAGCAAGTATGCCCTCTTTTTGTAGCTTTGTGTGGAAAACAAAGCCTGGTTCAAGATGAGCTAGGACGCCTGAAAGGGAGTTAGGGAACTAAGTTTCAGTGAACAGGCAGAGAATGTGTCTAAAGCACTTCTTTCATTTTAATCTGTGGGAGAATATCCATTCTGTTCTTTCAGAAATAGGCTGCCCAGTTGCTGTTCCCTGCTGAGGAGAGGGGTGTAGCAACTCTGAATAGTCAGAATGCACAGGAAGGCCCTGTATCAGCCAGGATACCAGCAGGAAAAATATAGCACACCAAAGGAGTGAAATTAATATTGTTGATGCTGGACAATGGGTACGTAGGCGTCCATTATACTAGTCTCTCTCCATTGGTCTATATTTGAAATTGTCTGTAGTAAAATATATAAAAATAAAATGAGGAGTGTAAAAGAAAGACTAAAGTGACTTATGAAGGTGCGGACAGGGGTTAAAGGAAAACAAGGAAAGGTGAAGTCTCCCTCTTTCTCCTCCACACCCCCACCCACCCCTGGACTGGCGACAGTAGGAACTGCTGCCAGTGGTAGGCTTGAAGGCAGAAGGGAAAGTGACCAACTCTTGGAACCCAGGAAGACCTGGAGCTGAAGGAAAGGCCACCCATCAGGAATTGTGGCCTTGGGTAAGGAATGCAGCCACTGTCAACTAAGGCCCAGTGCATAGTTTGTGAAGCCCAGGGCAAAGCGAAAAAAGCAAGAAAAAAGTATGGTTAAAGGTCCTTAAATATAAAGCTTTAGCTTTTCTTCCACAGTCTCTCTCTCTCTCAACTGGTCATGTTTTTAAATTTTTCTATTTAACACCATTATAAATAAAGAATAAATTAAAAGTTTAAAGTATTAGCCTGAATTTTACCATTTACATTGTTCAATGTCAGTTTTAAATACAATATAAGAGCATTTAACACATATGCAAAATAATCAAAATTATACAATTCGTATTTCATAGTTTGTACATACATATGCATTTTTTTTCTTACCGGAACAGTGGAAACGCTGCACAAAACTAACTCAACTGCTTTATTTCACTCCTTTATACACACATTGTGCCAACCCTCTCTACCTTTGGCTCACTGATGAGCAAGGAGGGACCGAAAGGAAAAGGAACTATGGATTGCCCTAACTTTCCCTTTCCTTCTGCGGCATCCCTTTTAGTGTAAGAGGTTGGCTAATATAGGGAAGTAACCTGAGTAAGAAAGGATATGATAGAGTTCTCTGGTTGTTCATGTTGCTTAAAAGGCCGTTGCCTTTTTTCTGAATTTGAAGCAAGTTTTGTTTCAAATGGAAAGAGAGGCATTTCGGGGCTTAATCAGTCGTAGACGTGACACGCTTACCTTATAATCTCTTTGAGTCTCACTGAACTCCCAAGCATCACGGATGCACAGGAATTCTGTGATTATGGGGCATTGGAAATGCTATGTACAAATGGGGCAACCAGAAACAGCAGACACATTGTGTGTATCTCCTCTGTTCACATATCAGGCTTCACTAACAAAAGATAAGTTTAAAGATAAAAATTAAGAATTTCAAGGGGGTTGGCACCATGGCTGAGAGGTTAAGTTCTCACCCTCTGCTTTGGTGCCCCGGTTTCCCCAGTTCTGATCTTAGGCACGGACACGGCACCACTTGTCAGGCCATGCTGAGGCAGCGTCCCACATAGCACAACCAGAAGGACCTACAACTAGAAAACACAACTATGTACTGGGGGGCTTTGGGGAAAAAGAGACGAAAAAAAAGAAAAGAAAAAGAAGATTGGCACCAGATGTTAGGTCAGGTGCCAATCTTTAAGAAAAAATAGAATTTCAAGTTGCTGACAGCAAAGCATTAAACCAAGTGCAGGGCTCTTCTGAGCACGGGGCCCTGTTGCCTGCACAGGTCATGCACCCTTGAAACTCTCCCTGCTGCCGACCGATGACCAGGAAAGGAAGGAGCCAGGGAAATCAATGCTCTTCCCTGCAGTCCTTCCATCTCCTGCAGGTGCCCTGACTGGTGGACCCTACCTAGGTATCAAGGGAGCCAGAGACACGTCTGATCGTCTCCTGAGCTGCAGACTAGGGGAGAGAGAGGTGGAGAGTGGATCTGGAGGGGCAAACAGAATATCCAGCACAGGCTGCTAGCTCCCAAATCTCTTTCCAACAAATCCGGCTCCTTTCTAATTCAGGTAATATAACAAGAACCAGGCAGGCCCCAGTTGTGGCTCCAGATTTTTGTGGGGCCTGATGCTGATGCAGTTTGGGGCCCATTTGCAAAAATCAACCAATCAATCAAACAAACAAAACTACAAATATAAATTAGGTATGAAATTGGCTATTTATTTTGAATGAGAAAAGAAATCACAGCAAAATACTGGAGCTTGGGAGATTCAGGTCCTCTTCTTCTGAGGTCTCTAGGAAATGAACCAGAGAAGCCTACACAGACAAGCTCCCTGATCACACCCTGGCTTCCCCTCCCCACCTAGCACACTCTCCAGCTCCAAGCGCCTCCCACCACTCGCTGGGGAAGTGAGGAGTCCTAAAAGTTAAACTATGCATTAGCTTTACAGTAAATTCCTCTGGAGACTCCAAAACTTAGAACACAGAATTAAGTGACTGTGGAGCAGCAATCATTTCCTAGCAGGTGAAAAGTGTAGGCCCTTGAGCCATGACGTGACTCCTTCCCGGACCATGCACGCCAAAGGCATGTTGGGCTTCTCTGACCTAGTGCTTTTTCACTGTAGTCAGGAGATTCCACTGAATTTCAGGTGTACTACATAGGGAACTGAGGAGGTAGTGGATAGTCACATCCACTCCTTTGCATCCCTGATTTCTTGCCTATTTCTTGAGCTGCCTATTGGCTGGGTTGGAATAAGTCAAAGTGAAAGCAACATTAAAACTCATTGTTCTCCATCACCTTCAAATTCTGACCAGACTTTGTGCTCTGACATCATTAACAGGTTCCTCTGTAGACAAAAAATACTACTGGGCTTTCCTCATCACAACTGAGGCAGCAGTGGGGAGCATTTAGGTTCAGAACAAAGAAGAAACAGTTCAGTTAGATGGAAGATCTGCCCTGGGTGGGGTTCCAAGGTCAGGGATTGGGAGTCCTGGAGGCTGAGCAGGAGCCCATGGGAGGAGGGAAAAGGGTGGATGAGGACCACAGAAGGGGATCACAGGTAGATACAGGGAAATGGAAAATGCTAAAGAAAGATTGCAAACTTTGCTAAGGCCCTGGTGTTGGTGAACTCACTCTGCTTTTGATAAGTATAGGGGAAGCTGCTGATATCTGAACTAAGAACTTGTTCTTAACATGAGAGCATTTGATCTAAATAAGACAGAAGAGGGTAGTGCTTAAGTGCCTACTTCAAATCATGACCTTACTCCTTAAAAGCTATGAGATTTTGGTCAAGAAATTCATTCTCTCTGTGCCTCAGTTTCCTCATCCATAAGATGAGGGTACATTCTGTTGCATTACATTATGTTATGTCATATCACACCATGTCACATCACATCACCTTGGGTTATTATGTTACGTTATATGGAGTTCACTTCATAGTGTTGCATGAGAATTAGATAAGCTAGTACTTATAAACCACTTATAATAGTTCCTAGTACATGTGAGATAATAGAAAAAATATGTACTGATCTCTGCCTCTGATTCCTGCCTGGCACAGAGCTCCTAAAACCCTTGGAATTTCCGGAGTGATAAGAGCATTAGGAGCATCTTTTGTTCTAATATTTGGTCTTTGACCCCAGTTCCTGACACAGAGCTCCTAAATCCCTTGGAATTTCCTTGGTGATAGCAGTGCCTTTTGTTCTAATGAGGTGACTCTTAGTGGGGTCCTGGATGGGGGCTGGTCACCAGAAAGACCAAGCCATAATTAGAAGCTTGGAATTTTCAGCTCATCTCCCATTCTCTAGAGAGAGGGGAGGGGCTAGAAATGGAGAAATGATGGATCAGATCTACATGATAAAGGCTCCATAAAAATCCCAAAAGTATGGGGTTTAGAGAGCTTCTAGGTTGGTGAACACATGGAGATGCTGGGAGAGTGGAGCACTGAGAGAGGGCATGGAAGCTCCTCGCCCCTTCCCACATACCTTGCCCTATGTATCTCTTCCATCTGGATGTTTATCTTTAACAAACTTGTAAACATAAGTGTTTCCCTGAGTTTTGTGAGCTGTCCCAGCAAATAATCAAATGCAAGGGAGAAGAGGTCATGGGGACCTCCAATGTGTAGCCAAGTCTCACAGAAGATAACCTAGAGACCTACTACTTGCTATTGGCATCTGAAGTTGGGGAAAGCAGTCTTTGGGGACTGAGCCCTTAACCTGTGGGATCTGATACTATTTCCAGGTGGATAGTGTCAGAATTGAGTTAAATTGTAGGACACCCAGCTGGTGTTGCAGGATTGCTCAGTGTGGGAAAAAACCCCATACATCCGGTATCAGAAATGTTGTGAGTGTGGTGGTAGTATGAGAGCAAAAGAGATACGTAGGAGGAGGAGTGCAGAGTTTTCCTACATCGTACATAATTAATGCTTGATAAAAGTGAGAAATTATTATTATGAAAGTGACTCCAAATATAGCTCTTATATACATTTGGGCGATATTTTAAGCTGCGAAATTTCTGCGACAGATGAAGAATCTCATCCATTTGTTTTTGCTATGTATAATTTTACAAAAATTATCATTTTGAATGGGTGAATTTTTACACATTTAATCTCTAGCCAAAGATAAGTATTCTGAAGTTTTCATTAACAAAACGCAGCCATTTCTAAACTTTTCTCACCCAAAAGCCGAGGTACACGTTACCCTTTAGTAACTTGCAGATAAATTGTCCTACTCCACTATCCCTGAACACTGAGGAAAGGTTTTGTTTTCTTTTTAACTTTGGTCAATTTAGATACTGACATATGGAGATTAGATGAAATACAAGACCCCAGTTAGCAAACAGCTGGATGGGACTCTTTCCTAATTAAAGGCAACTTTAGACTAGAATCAAGTTTGAGTAAAATAGGCAGTTTAGAAAATGTTAGGGAGGCTTGGTCATCAGTCTTATTTGCTTCTAGAGGTCAAGCTGAAATAAAATAATAAGAGTTGGACTTTCTGGATTCCTGTGCACTTCTGAACAAGCATAGCACAAACCTCTTTGACTTCCATGTCCTCATTGACAGAAGAATCATGGGGAAAGTGTCGCCCAGCCTTATTCGCAAGGGTCTTGTGGGGATTAATAAAAAAAATTGTTAAAAAACCCCGAAAAACAAAATCATTCTACAAATGCAAAAAGAATTTACTCAAATAACCTTCTTACCCAATTTCTTTTTTGCCTGTCATTCAACAGCAGGTAGACTGGCTTATCTGTCAGGAGCAGCAGCCCTGAATTGATCCCATTCACATCTTTGGAGTGCTCTTACCAGTATCTATAAGAGAAAAGTCACGCTTGATTAATCAACTGGAGTTCTTGAATGTTCATTATAAATAAATGGTGCCTATCCAATAATAGGTACTCAATAAATGTTTTTTGAATGAATTCAGAAGTGCTATAATGTGAAACATTTGACAAGATTCCACTTCCAAGGCTGTTAAAGTCAAAACAATGGCTAAAACAGCCTAGTTACTAGGGAGACACAGTTTTCATGAAGAGAGGGTTGAAGAGTAACAAGAACCAGAGCCCAGTGGTAAGCCCGCTTCTTCCGGCAGAATCGACCATTCTGGTGACTGTCTGGCATGAACGCAAAATAACAACACTACTTAGCATTTAAAATTAAAAAAAAAAAGAGTGCAAAGTAGAAGTTAAAACTTGAAGATAGCATTGAACTCTTCATTGTAATATATTACAGCATAACATTGGGCAAAAAAACGCACATGGATTTCACAAACTTCATGAGTAAGCAGGACATTTGCAATGTGCACAAGCATAGAACAGTGAATCCCTGAGGAGAAAAAGGGAGAAATAATCTTAACTAATATACTCAAGATCTAGAAAAGGGTCAAAGGAGTTGTTATAGATTCAAGATATTGGTAAATGCTGGCTATAACTCGTGAAGAAGTTTGGGAAAGGAGAAGAGAATTCTTTGGCTTTTGTTTTACATCATATTAGCACAGACTATCTTCTACCACCTGTCTTTCTTCAGCATTTGTGTCAATATTTTGCAACTTCGTTAGTATTTTTTTTCTCTTTTTAAACAGCTTTATTGAGATACAACTCTGACATAGCACATAATTCATCCATTTAAAGTGTACAGTTCAATGGTTTTTAGTATAGCCACAAGATTTTGCAACAATTAATACCATTTAATTCCAGAACATTTTTCATCACCCCTGAAAGAATCCCCTACCTATTTGCAGTCACTCCCCATTCTCCTCCTCCCCCAGGATAACCATTAATTTATTTTTTTTCTTCTTCTTCTTCCCTCCAAACCCCGCCCCCCCCCCCCCCCCGCCCCCCGTACATAGTTGTATGTTTTAGTTGTGGGTCCTTCTAGTTGTGGCATGTGGGACGCCACCTCAGCATGGCTTGATGAGTAGCGCCGTGTCCGTGCCCAGTGCGTGAACTTAACCACTCAGCCACGGGGCCAGCCCCTAATTTACTTTCTTAGCTCTATAAATTTCCCTATTCTGGTCATTTCACATAAATGGAGTCATACAATATGTAGTCTTTGTGATCAGCTTCTTTCACGTAGCATAATGTATTCAAAGTTCACCCTGCTGCAGCATGTATCAATATTTCATTTCTTTTTATTCCTGAGTAGTATTTCGTTGTATGGATATACCCCATTTTATTTATCCTTTCATCAGTTGATAGACATTTGGGTTGTTTTCACTTTGGGGCTGTTATGAATAATGCTGCTATAAACACGCATGTAAAAGTCTGTGTGTGGACAGCTGTTTCCATTTCTCATGGGTATATACCTAGGAGTGGAATAGCTGGGCTATATAGTAACTCTGCCAACTTTTTGAAAAATCTTTTTAAAAAATTGAGATATAATTCACATACCATAAAATTCACTATTTTAAAGTGTACACTTTATTGAGTTTTAGTAAATTCACAGGCAATACAACTATCATCAACATTTAATTCTTGAAAATTTCACCACCCCAAATGGAAACCATGTACTCATTATCCTTGAATTAATGTTGGCTCAGTAAGCCTAGAGTCCTCTTCTCTTTCTTTTGTCTTGAGAAAATGATTTAAAACACACTGTCCTCTTTATTCAAATTGAAATATCAACCGTGTATTTGAAAAACAAGCACATTGACTTTTTTAAATAATGGATTTATTGAGATACAATTCACAGACCATAATTTTCACCCATTTAAAGTGTACAATTTAGTGGTTTTTAGTACATTCACAAACTTGTGCAATCATTACCACTGTCTAATTCCAGAACGTTTTCATCATGCCCAAAAGAAACCCTGTATCCATTAGCAGTCACTCCCTATTGTCCCCTCCTGCTAGCCTCTGGCAACCACTAATTTACTCTCTGTTTCTATGGATTTTTTTGTCCTGGACCATGTTTAACTTTTTGAGGAGTAAAGAGGAATCTTATGCCATTGTCAATTAACCACTTCTTTGAAGCATAAATCATTTGGTTACACAAGCACATGCACGCATACTCACACACACTTATTGCTCTTGTCATTACTGACATTTCACACCTCCATGCCACTTTCCCATACTGACAGATGTGCTCAGTACCTGTTACAATACCAAACTGGGGAAAACACTGGCAGCATATGGTAAATTATTGGTATCCTCAATAGAGAGATTTACCCGTCAATGAGAACTGAACCATCTCCCTAGTGATAATATAATTACAAACTAAAACAAGACAATTTTTTTAATCAAAAATATTTTTCTCAAAAGAGAATTTAAACACTATGATGCCAAGTATTGCTAAGGATGTAAGGAAAGAGGCACTCTCATACACTGTCAGTTGGAATTTAAAGTGGTAAAACATTTCTCAAGGCCAACTTGGCCAGATATATCAAAAAACTTTAAAATATGCATACTTTTGTTCCAGAAATTCCACTTTATGGAACTTATTCTAAAGAAATTATCTTAGGAACCCTTAAAGATATGTGTAAAGGTTGTTCATTATCTCATTGGTGTTTTCTTTTTAGATTGGCACCTGAGCTAACAACTGTTGCCAATCTTCTCTCTCTTTTTTTTTCTGCTTTTTCTCCCCAAATCCCCCCAGTACATAGCTGCATATTTTAGTCGTAGCTCCTTCTAGTTGTGGCATGTGGAACACCACCTCAGCATGGCCTGATGAGTGGTGCCATGTCCGTGCCCAGGATTTGAACCGGCGAAACCCTCGGCCACCAAAGCGGAGCACGTGAACTTAACCACTCAGCCACAGGGCCGGCCCTCTCTCATTAGTATTTAAAATAGCAGAAAACAGGAAACAATTTAAACATTGTTTAAAAGAAAGAGGTTAGTTAATTAGCTTACCAAACAGCCTTATGATCAATTACCATGTTGCTGTTAAAAATTCTATTGAGGAGGGCTGGCCTGGTGACATAGTGGTTAAGTCACACGCTCTGCTTTGGCGGCCCAGGGTTCACAGGTTTGAATCCTGGGCACAGACATATGCATTACTCATCAAGCCATGCAGTGGCAGCATCCCACATACAAAATAGAGGAAGAGGGGCACAGATGCTAGCTCAGGGCTAATTTTCCTCCTCAAAAAAAAAAAAGAAAGAAAGAAAATTACATTGAGTATCAGCAATGAATAATGGAATTCGAAATTAAAAACATAGTACCATTTACATTAGTACCCCCCCAAAATGGAATACTTAGGCATAAATGTAACAAAATACGTGCAAGATCTATATGAGGAAAATTATAAAACTCTGATAAGTGAAATCAAAGAAGAACTAAATAAATGGACAGATATTTCATGTTCATGGAAAGGAAGACTCAATATTGTCAAGATGTCAGTTCTTCCTAATTTGATTTATAGATTCAATGTAATGCCAATCAAAATCCCAACAAGTTATTTTGTGGATATTGGCAAACTGATTCTAAAGTTTATATTCGGAGGGAAAAGACCCAGAAGAGACAACAAAATATTGAAGGAGAACAAAGTTGGAAGACTAACACTACCCGACTTCAAGACTTAGTATAAACCTGTAGTAATTAAGACAGTGTGAAATTGGCAAAATAATACACAAATAGATCAATGGAACAGAATAGAGAGTACAGAAACAGACCCACATAAATATAACAAACTAATCTTTGACAAAGGAGCAAAGGCAATACAATGGAGCAAAGACAGTCTCTTCAACAAATGGTGCTGGAACAACTGGACAGCCACATGCAAAAAAGTGAATCAAGACACAGACTTTTTGCTCTTCACAAAAATTAACTCAAAATGGACCATAGACATAAATGTAAAATGCAAAATTATAATACTCATAGAAAATAACATAGGAGACAACCTAGTGACATTGGGTATGGTAATGACTTTCTAGATGCAATGCCAAAGGCAAATCTGTGAAAGAAAAAGTTGGTGAGCTGGATTTCCTTAAAATTAAAAACTTCTGCTCTGTGAAAAATGATGTCAAGAGAATGAGAAGACAAGCCACAGACAAGGAGAAAATATTTACAAAAAACACATCAGATAAAGGACTGTTATCCAAAATATACAAAGAACTCTTAAAACACAATAATAAGAAAACACATAACCCAATTAAAAAATGGGCCAAAGAATTTAACAGACACCTCACCAAAGAAGATATACAGATACCAAATGGGCATATGAAAAGATGCTTCACTACATATGTCATCACGGAAAAGCAAATTAAAATGACAATAAGATACCACTACTCATTTATTAGAATGGCCAGAATCCAGAATACCAACATCACCAAACACTGGCAAAGATGTGCAACAAAAGGAACACTCATTCATTGTTAGTAAGCATGTAAAATGGTACCGTCACTTTTGAAGATAGCTTGGCGGTTTCTTGAGACTACATCTATTCTTAACATACCATCCAGCAAACATGCCTCTTGGTGTTTATCCAAAGGAGTTGAAAATATATGTCAACACAAAAACACGTTTGTGAATATTTATTGCAGCTTTATTCATAACTGCCCAAACTTAGAAGCAACCAAGATGTCCTTCAGTAGGTGAATGGATAAATAAACTGTGATACATCCAGACAATGGAATATTATTCAGCACTAAAAAGAAATGAGTTATCAAGCCATGAAAAGACATGAAAGAACCTTAAATACATATTACCAAGTTATAGAAGCCAATCTGAAAAGGCTACATACTCTACAATTCCAATTATACGACATTCTAGAAAAGGTAAAACTATGCAGACTGTAAAAAGATCAGGGGTTGCTAGAGGGCTGGGGTCCGAGGAGGGAAGAATAGGTGGAGTACAGAGCATTTTTATATTTTTTTAATTTTTTAATTTTTTTTACAGTTTATCCTTTTTTTAAATTTTTATTTATTTTGGATGTACATCGTATTTCGAATTCTGTGTACATTACATCACCTTCACCACCCGAGCACTAATTATAGTGCATCCCCTCACATGTGACCCTAATCACCCCTTTTGCCCTCCCCCTTCCCCCCTTCCCCAATGGTAACCACCAGTCCAATCTTCAATGTTATGTGTGGGTTTTTTGTCATTTTAATCTTCTATTTATGAGTGAGATCAAATGGTATTTAACTTTCTCCCTCTGACTTATTTCACTCAGCATAATACCCTCAAGGTCCATCCATGTTGTCACAAATGGCCGGATTTCATCATTTCTTATGGCTGAGTAGTAGTCCATCGTGTATAAATACCACATCTTCTTTACCCATTCGTCCCTTGATGGGCACCTAGTTCGCTTCCAAGTCTTGGCTATTGTGTATAATGCCGCAATGAACATAGGGGTGCAAGTATCTATATGCCTTTGTGTTTTCAAGTTCTTTGGATAAATACCCAGAAGTGGAATAGCTGGATCATATGGTAGATCTATCCTTAATTTTCTGAGGATACTCCAATCTGCTTTCCATAGCGGCTGCACCAGTTTGCACTGCCACCAGCAGTGAACAAGGGTTCCCTTCTCTCCACACCCTCTCCAACATTTGTCGTTTCCTGTCTTGTTAATTATAGCCATTCTGACTGGACTGAGGTGATACCTCATTGTAGTTTTGATTTGCATTTCCCTGATAGCTAATGATGTTGAGCATCTTTTCATATGCCTGTTGGCTATCTGTATATCTTCTTTGGATAAATCACTGTTGAGATCTTTTGGCCATTTTCTAATTGGATTGTTGGTTTTTCCGTTGTTGAACTGTATGAGTTCTTTGTATATTTTAGATATTAACCCCTTATCTGATATGTGGTTTGCAAATATCTTCTCCCAAATGTTCGGTTGTCTTTTCGTTTTGTTGATGGTTTCCTTTGCTGTGCAGAAGCTTTTTAGTTTGATGTAGTCCCATTTGCTCATTTTTCCTTTTGTTTCCCTTACCCAGTCAGACATGGGACTTGAAAATATGCTGCTCAGACCAATGTCATAGAGCGTACTACCTATGTTTTCTTCTAGAAGTCTCATGGTTTTGGGTCTTACATTCAAGTCTTTAATCCATTTTGAGTTGATTTTTGTGCATGGTGTAAGGGAATGGTCTACTTTCATTCTTTTGCATGTGGCTGTCCAGTTTTCCCAAAACCATTTATTGAAGAGACTCTCCTTTCTCCAGCGTATGCTCTTGGCTCCCTTGTCGAATATTAGCTGTCCATAAACTTGTAGGTTTACTTCTGGGGTTTTAATTTTATTCCATTGATCTCTGTGTCTGTTTTTGTGCCAGTACCATGCTGTTTTGGTTACTCTGGCTTTGTAGTATAATTTGAAATCAGGGAGTGTAATACCTCCAGCTTTGTTCTTTTTTCTCAGGAATCCTTTGGCTATTCGGGGTCTTTTGTTGTTCCATATAAATTTTAGGATTCTTTGTTCTATTTCTGTAGAAAATGTTGTTGGAACTTTGATAGGGATTGGATTCAATCTATAGATTGCTTTAGGAAGAATGGACATTTTAACAATGTTAATTCTTCCCAATCCAAGAGCATGGAATATCTTTCCATTTCTTTGTGTCTTCTTCGATTTCTTTCAACAAAGTTTTATAGTTTTCAGTGTACAGATCCTTCACCTCTTTCATTAAGTTTATTCCTAGGTATTTTATTCTTTTTGTTGCAGTTGTAAATGGGATTGTATTCTTAATTTCTCTTTCTGCTACTTCGTTGTTAGTGTATAGAAACGCAACTGATTTTTCTACGTTGATTTTGTATCCTGCAACTTGACTGTATTCCTTTATTATTTCTAAAAGTTTTTTAGTGTACTCTTTAGGGTTTTCTAGATATAAAATCATGTCGTCTGCAAAGAGTGACAGTTTCACTTCTTCTTTTCCAATGTGGATCCCTTTTATTTCTTTTTCTTGCCTGATTGCTCTGGCTAGGACTTCCAATACTATGTTAAATAAGAGTGGTGACAGTGAGCATCCTTGTCTGGTTCCAGTTCTTAGAGGGATAGCTTTCAGTTTTTCTCCATTGAGAATGATATTTGCTGTGGGTTTGTCATATATGGCCTTTATTATGTTGAGGTATTTTCCTTCTATACCCATTTTATTTAGAGTTTTTATCATAAATGGATGCTGTATCTTGTCAAATGCTTTCTCTGCATCTCTTGAGATGATCATGTGATTTTTATTCTTCATTTTGTTAATGCGGTGAATCACGTTGATAGATTTGTGGATGTTGAACCATGCCTGCATCCCTGGAATGAAACCCACTTGATCATGATGTATGATCTTTTTAATGTATTGTTGTATTCGATTTGCTAGTATTTTGTTGAAGATTTTTGCATCGATGTTCATCAGTGATATTGGCCTGTAATTTTCTTTTTTTTTGTTGTCCTTGTCTGGTTTTGGTATCAGGATAATGTTTGCTTCATAGAAGGAGTTAGGAAGCCTCCTCTCCTCTTCAATTTTGTGGAAGAGTTTGAGAAGGATAGGTATTAAGTCTTCTTTGAATGTTTGGTAGAATTCACCAGGGAAGCCATCTGGTCCTGGACTTTTATTTTTTGGGAGGTTTTTGATTGCTGTTTCGATCTCCTTACTGGTGATCAGTCTATTCAAATTCTCTACTTCTTCTTGGTCCAGTTTTGGAAGGTTGTATGTTTCTAAGAATTTATCCATTTCTTCTAGATTATCCAATTTGTTGGTGTATAGCTTTTCATAATATTCTCTTATTATCTTTTGTATTTCTGAGGTGTCCATTATAATCTCTCCTCTTTCATTTCTGATTTTATTTATGTGAGCCTTCTCTCTTTTTCTTGGTGAGTCTAGCTAAGGGTTTGTCAATTTTGTTTATCTTTTCAAAGAACCAGCTCTTGGTTTCATTCATTTTTTCTATTGTCTTTTTAGTCTCTATTTCATTTATTTCTGCTCTGATTTTTATTATTTCCTTCCTTCTGCTGATTTTGGGCTTTGTTTGTTGTTCTTTTTCCCATACCTTTAGGTGCACTTTTAGATTGTCTATTTGGGATTTGTCTTCTTTGTTTACGTAGGCCTGAATTGCTATAAACTTCCCTCGTAGAACCGCTTTTGCTGTATCCCACAGATTTTGGCACGTCATGTTTTCATTTTCATTTGTCTCCAGGAATTTTTTCATTTCTTCTTTGACTTCTTCATTGACCCAGTCATTGTTCAGTAGCATTTTGTTCAATCTCCACATTTTTGGGCTTTTCTGGTTTTCTTTCTGTAGTTGATTTCCAGTTTCATATCTTTGTGGTCAGAAAAGATGCATGGTATTATTTCGATCGTCTTAAATTTATTGAGACTTGTTTTGTGGCCTAATATGTGATCAATCCTGGAGAATGTTCCATGGGCATTTGCAAAGAATGTGTAATCTGTGGTTTTTGGATGGAATGTTCTGTATATATCTACTAAGTCCATCTGGTCTAATGTGTCCTTTAAGGCGAGTGTTTCCTTATTGATCTTCTGTTTGGATGATCTATCCATTGGTGTAAGTGGAGAGTTAAAGTCCCCTAGTATTATTGTGCTACTGTCTATTTCTCCTTTTATGTCTGTTAATAATTGCTTTATATATTTAGGCACTCCTATGTTGGGTGCGTAGATATTTACAAGTGTTATATTTTCTTGTTGATTGTTCCCTTTATCATTATGTAGTGCCCGTCATTGTCTCTTATTACAGTTTTTGATTTAAAGTCTATTTTGTCTGATATAAGTATTGCTACCCCCACTTTCTTTTCTTTGCCATTTGCATGGAATATCTTCTTCCATCCTTTCACTCTCAGTTTGTGAGTGTCTGTAGGTCTGAAGTGTGTCTCTTGTATGCAGCATATACATGGATCTTGTTTTTTTATCCAGTTGGCCACCCTATGGCATTTGATTGGAGCATTTAGTCCATTGACATTTAAAGTAGCTATTGATAAATATGTATTTATCGCCATTTTGTCACTTTTTCTTTTTTTTAGGTGTTTTAGTAGTTTTTCTCTGTTCCTTTCTTTTTCTCTTGCTCTCTTCCCTTGTAGTTAGTTGGCTATCTTTAGTAATATGTTTGATTTCTTTTGTCTTACTTTTTTTCCCGCTTGTTATAGGTTTCTGGTTTGTGGTTACCATGAGGATCCTATTTAATATACTAGGCATATAACAGTCTCTATTGAGTAGATAGACTGTTTAGCTTGACCTCTTTCTAAAAGCTCTACTTTTTCACTCCCCTACTCACACATTAAATGTTTTTCACATCATATATAGTCTTTTGTTTAGTGTGTGTCTATCCATTACCCTCTTATCATTGAAATAGGTGATTTTAGTACATTTGTCTTTTAACCTTCATATTATCTTCACAGGTAGTTGATCTGCTGCCTTTACTATACTTTTACCTGACAAGCGTTTTTTTGCCTGTTTGTTGTTGTTGTTGTTGTTTTGGGGTTTTTTGATAATTTTTTTAATCTCTGTTTGTGGTCCTTGCTTTCCCACTTAAATAAGTCCCTTCAGCATTTCTTGCAGAACTGGTTTATTGGTGATAAACTCCTTTAATTTTTGCTTGACTGGGAAGTTCTTTATCTCTCCTTCCATTCTGAATGACATGCATAGAGTATTCTTGGTTGTAGGTTTTTTCTTTTTAGCACTTTAAATATGTCGTGCCATTCTCTTCTCACCTGTAAGGTCTCGACTGAGAAGTCCACTGACAGCCTGATGGGCTTCCCTTTATATGTCACTTGTGGCCTTTCTCTTGCTGCTTTTAGGATTCTCTCTTTGTCTTTAATTTTAGACATTTTGATTATAATATGTCTTGGTGTGGACCTCTTTGGGCTTCTCTTGATTGGAGCTCTCTGTGCTTCCTGAACTTGAATGTCTGTTTCCTTCCTCAGGTTAGGAAAATTTTCCTCTATTATTTCGACAAATAAATTTTCTGCCCCTTTGTCTCTCTCTTCTCCTTCTGGACCCCTATAATCCGAATGTTAGGACACTTGGTATGGTCCCAGAGTTCCCTTACACTGTTCTCATTCTGTCTAATTCTTTTTTCTCTCTTCTGTTCTGTTTGGGTGATTTCCTCTAGTCTTTCGTCTAGCTCGTGATCCGTTCTTCTGCTTCCTCTATTCTGCTATTGAGTCCCACTAGTGAATTTCTCATTTTGAGTATTGTATTCTTCATTTCTGATTGTTTTTTTTTTTATATCTTCCAGTTCTTTGCTGATGTGCTCACTGTGTTCATCCATTCTTCTCCACATCTCTGTGAGCATCCTCATTATATTTTGTTTGAATTCTTTGTCCAGTAGGTCGCTAGTTTCTGTTTCATTTAGTCCTTTTTATGGTGTTTTGTAGTGTTCCCCTGCTTGGAAAGTATTCCTTTGCCTCCTCATTATGCCTCTTTCTCTGTGCTATTTTCTTTGTACTAGGTGGGTCGGCTATGTCTCCTGATCTTGGAGAAGTGGCCTTATGTATGAGATGCCTTATGAGGCCCAGCAGTGTGCTACCCTCTCATCACCAGCCCATAAGAACAAGCAGTGACCCCTTTGTGGGCTACTTGTGTTCTTCTGCTGTGGCAGGGTTGCTCCCACTGCCGGTACCCAGGGAGACTGATCTTTCCTTCCCTAGCCAGCTGTTTGTAAATCTGATGTGGAGGGGCCTCAGCACTGTTGGCTACACAGTCTATCAACACACTCTTATTGCAATTGTCCTCTTAATTGGGTTGGTACCCAGTGTAGCTGGTTGCTAGGCTCAGGGGCCTACAGTTGTGATAGGCCTGAGGCCAACAAGGCTGTTGTCAGTTCTCTTAGGAGTGCAGCTGAGTGGGGCTAGCCCTTGGCATGGAGGCACTCAGTTGTTTCAGGCTTTGGAAGGTGGGGCTGATCCTTTTTATGGCTATTTGTGAAGCACAAGTCTTCTGCTGCTGATAGACCTCACTCCTCACTGGACCACATACACTGCCAACACAGTCCTGGTCCGTGCACACTTCTCAACCCCCTGGAGCATACCCCAATGCCACACTGTAGAGGCCCCCACCTCTGCCCCAATGCCCCCCACAGTTGACCTGGTCCTCACACAGGCCCTGCTCCACAGAGGCAGACACCCTTGCCTGCCTGTAGAGGATCAAGGCACTCAGTCAATGCCGGCTGAAAAGTAGCCTGAGGGCTTGCTGTTAGGTGGGGCCAGTCCCTAGGGCAGGTTGCCTGCCCTGGCTGAATTGGATTAAATCTGTGCTCTAGTGGGAGTGGCAGACCCCTGGGCTAACAGCCCAAGGGATGCACTTCAATGGCTCCCACCAGTGTCATATCAGCACGCCTGGACCAGCTCAGAACAATGGCCCCCACCAATGTCTCAGTCTCCAGAGAGGACCCTCCTCTCACCAAGATGCCACCAGAGCCCACCAGGTGAGTCTTGTTTCACCAAAGGACAGTCAGCCTTCTCTCTGGTGATTTTAGCTTGCTGCAATGAGTGAGTTTGTGCATGGGCCCTTTAAGATGTGGATCTTTTCAGCTTTCAGCCGATAGCTTTTCTGGGGGTGTCCTCGCTGCAGTTAATAGCCAGCAAAGCCAGACAGTAAGACCCCCTTCTTAGTTGGGCTGAGTCTGAAGGATGGTTATAGCAGTATTGCCCCCACTCTGGACTCCTCCAGGGAGGGCTCGTACCTTAGGGTGGCTCCCACCTGGCCAGCTGAGAAGCTCTGCTGCTCCCAAAGGTGGCTTTTTTCCTCTCTTCCCGGAGTTACTGCCTCTTCTGCTTTCCTCCGGACAGTCCCTTGTCCTGGGGTTCTTTTTATCCAGTTTTCAGTTTTCAATCCAGGGTGATTCTTTCCAAAATTGTTGTAACCTAGCTGTATTCGTGGGAGGAGGCGAGTTCAACATCTGCTCACAGCGCCATCTTGACAAGATCTCCAGAGGATTTTTAGAGCAGTGAAAATATTTGGTACAATAGTGTAATGATGGATACATGCCATTATACACTTGTCCAAACCCATCTAATGCACAACACCAAGAGTAACTTTGGGTGTTTATCAGGCATCAACGTCAGTTCATTGGTTATAACAAATGCACCACTCTGGTGGGGGATGTTGATAATGGGGGAGAATATGCATGTGTAGGGGAGGGGAGGATATGGGAAATCTCTGCAACTTCCTCTCAATTTTGCTGTGAACCTAAAATTACACTGAAACCATTGTCCTTAAAAAATTATATTGAGGAGTGACTTCAGTGACATGGCAGAGTGAGCTCACCCGGGACTCTCTCCCCTCCAAATTACAACCCAAAAGAGCAACTGCTTTCCAACCAAAAAAAAAAAAAATCCTAATAACATAAATCATGAGAGACCCACAGCAGCCAAACAACAGAGGGTGGAGAGGCTGGAGCCACACTCAGAGGAGCTGAAATGGAGTAAGAGAGATTTTTGCTCGCTCCCCTAGAGAATGAGATTGCTGCTGTGGGTGAGGGAAGGAGCGGGGGAGGGGCCACTTTTCTGTGGGATTGTCCAGGACTCCCACCACCCATGCAGTGGAAACCCTCTAACAGTGGAAAGCTTTCACATGGGGGGACATCAGCAGGCCTGTGTCCCAGGAAACCAGACAGCAAGAGCTGATCGGACTCCAGGTCTGCACATGAGAGAAAGTGCCCCCCTCCCCCAACCCACGCTGTGCACCGCCATGGCAACTGAAGGCAGAGGGCTCAGAACGTGCAGCTCTCAATCCCCATGTAGCGGCGACAGTCTGTAACTGCAATTGAATAATAGCATCACATGCAAAAACTGCTCCTCTACCATCCAGCAATTTATAAAAGCTCCAGTCCAAAAGGAAAACAACAAAAACACAGCAGTATGTCCTGAGGACTTAGAAATAGGCAAACTAAGTGAAAATGAGTTCATAATAGCTATCATCAAAAAACTCAATGAGGTAAAGTGAAATATAGAGAAACAAGTCAACGAGTTCTGGAGTTACTTCACAAAAGAGTTTGAAACTATAAAGAAGAATCAATCAGAAATACTAGAGATGAAAAACACAATGGATCAGATAAAACAGAATATGAATTCCCTGAATGCCCGTGTAGACACCATAGAGGAGAAAATTAACATAATTGAAGATAGACAGGCTGAATGGCTCCAGGAAGAGGAAGAAAGAGAACTAAGAATTAAAAAAACTGAAAAAAATCTCCAAGAAATAGCTGACTCAATGATAAAATGAAACTTAAGAATAATAAGAATTCCTGAGGGCATGGAAAATTAAAATGGAGCAGAAAGTGTGCTCAACAAAATAATAGAAGAGAACGTCCCAAATCTAGAGATTGAGAGAGAAATGTGTGTGGAGAAAGCTTTCAGATCTCCTAGATTTGCCAATGTAAAAAGACCTACTGCAAGGCATATAATAGCAAAAATGGCAAAAATGAATGACAAAGAAAGAATACTCAGGGCAGCAAAGCAGAAGAAAATAACCTACAAAGGAACCCCATCAGACTTTCAGCAGATTTCTCTACAGAAACCTTACAAGCTAGGAGAGATTGGAATGACATATTCAAAACTTTAAAGGATAAAAATCTTCAGCCAAAAATACTCTATCCAGCAAAAATATCTTTCAGATATGAGGGAGAAATTAAATCTTTCCCAGGCAATCAAAAGCTAAGGGTCTTTATAGCCACGAGACCTTCACTACAAGAAATACTCAAGAAGGCTCTCATACCTGAAAAAAGAGGAAAAGGGAGAAAGGGGTCACAAAACACAGAGTAGGGAGACAAATAGATAGAATCAGAATAGGATAGCAAATATTCAACTATAGCATTAGGATAAAGGGAAGGAAATCACCAAAGCAAAGACAATCTTATCACTCTAAACACAAACTCACAACACAAGTTGGAATAAGAGATGAAAATAATAATTTAGGAGGGGAGAAGGAAAGGGACTGAATCAGTCTAGGCTAAGGAAGTAAGAGACCACCAGAAAATGGACTATGTTATATACGAGATTCTGAATACAAATTTCAGGGTAACGACTAAACTAAAAAACCTTACAGAGACACAAAACATAAATCAGAAAAATCTAAGAAACCCAGCATAAGAAATTGCAGAAGTCAATGGGTAGGCTAAAACACACAGGATGAGAAAAAAAGGAAACACAGGAAAACCAGAAAACAAGCAACAGAATGACAGCATTAAGCCCTCATGCATCAATACTCACCCTCAATGTAAATGGATTGAACTCTCCAACAAAAAGACACAGTGGCAAAATGGATTAAAGAACAAGATCCAACAATTTGTTGCCTCCAGGAAACACACCTCAGCCCCAAGGACAAACACAGGCTCAGAGTGAAGGGGTGGAAGACAATTCTCCAAGCTAATAGCAAACAAAAGAAAGCAGGTGTCACAATACTTAGACAAAACAGACTTCAAGACAAGGCAGTTAAAGAGAGACATAGAGGGACAATATATAATGATCAAAGGGACACTTCATCAAGAAGAAATAACGCTTATAAATATTAACGCACCTAACACAGGAGCACCAAAGTTCAGAAAGCAACTATTAACAAAATAAAAGACGATATCAAAAATAACACAAAAATAGCAGGGGACCTCAACACCCCACTCACATCAATTGACAGATCATCCAGACAGAAAATCAACAAAGAAACAGTGGAGCTAAACGAAAAGCTAAAACAGTCGGACTTAATAGACATATATAGAACACTCCATCCAAAAACAGCAGAATACACATTCTTCTCAAGTGTGCATGGAACATTCTCAAGGATAGACCATATGTTGGGAAAGAAGGCAAGCCTCTACAAATTAAAAAAAATTGAAATAATAGCAAGCATCTTCTCCGATCATAGTGCTATAAAGCTAGAAATTAATTACAAGAAAAAAGCTGAGAAAGGCACAAGGATGTGGAGATTAAACAATATGCTATTGAACAAGCAATGGATCACTGAAGAAATTAAAGGAAAAATCAAAAAATACCTGGAGACAAATAAAAATGACAACATGCCATACTAACTCATATGGGATGCAGCAAAAGCTGTATTAAGAGGAAAATTCATCACAATTCAGGCACATCTTAACAAACAAGAAAAATACCAAATTAGCAATCTTAAACTACACCTAACTGAATTAGAGAAAGAAGAGCAAACAAAGCCCAAAGTCAGCAGAAGGAGAGAAATAATAAAAATCAGAGCAGAAATAAATGCTATTGAAACAAAAAAGGCAGTAGAAAGGAGCAAGGAAACAAAGAGCTGGCTCTTTGAGAAGATAAACAAAATTGACAAACCCCTAGCCAGACTTACAAAGAAAAAAGAGAGAAAGCTCAAATAAACAGAATCAGAAATGAAATTAAATAACAACAGACTCTGCAGAAATACAACAGATTATAAAAGAATACCATGAAAAATTATATGCCAACAAAATGGATAACCTAGAGGAAATGGATAAATTCTTGGACTCCTACAATCTCCCAAGGCTTAGACAAGAAAAAGCAGACTATTTGAACAGACAAATCACAAGGAAAGAGATTGAAACAGCAATCAAAAGCATCCCAAAGAATAAAACCCCAGGACCAGATGGCTTTCCTGGGGAATTCTACCAAACTTTCAGAGAGGATTTAATCCCTATCCTTTTCAAGCTATTCCAGAAAATTAGGGAGGATGGAACACTTCCTAACACATTCTATGAGGCCAACATCACACTGATACCAAAGCCTGACAAGTACAGCACGAAAAAGGAGAACTACAGGCCAATATCACTGATGAACACAGAAGCAAAAATCCACAACAAAATTTTGGCAACCTGAATTTACCAATTCATCAAAAAGATCATACATCATGATCAAGTGGGATTCATACCAGGGACACAGGGATGGTTCAACATCTGCAAATCAATCAACGTGATACACTACATCAACAAACTGAGGAATAAAAACCACATGATCATCCCAATAGATGCAGAGAAAGCACTTGAGAAATCCAACAGCCATTTATGATAAAAACTCTGAGCAAAATGGGGATAGAAGGGAGCTACCTCAACATAATAGAGGCCATATATGACAAACCCACAGCCAACATCATACTCAATGGGCAAAATCTGAGCGCCATCCCCCTGAAAACAGGAACGAGACAAGGATGCTCTCTATCACCACTCTTATTTAACATAATACTGGAGGTCTTGGCCAGAGCAATGAGGCAAGAAAAATCAATAAAAGGCATCCAAATAGGGAGGGAAGAAGTGAAACCCTCGTTGTTTGCAGACGATATGATCTTAGATATAGAAAACCCCAAAGAATCCAATGGAAAACTTTTAGAAGTAATAACAACTACAGCAAAGTTGCAGAGTATAAAATAAATGTACATAAATCAGTAGCATTTCTATACTCTAATAACGAACTAACAGAAAAAGAACTCAAGAACACAATACCATGCACAATCGCAACAAAAAGAATAAAATACCTCAGGGTGAATTTAACTAAAGAAGTGAAAGACCTATACAACGAAAATTACAAGGCTTTTCTGAAAGAAATGGATGACGACATAAAGAGTTGGAAAGACATTCCATGTACATGGATTGCATGAATAAACATAGTTAAAATGTCCATTCTACCTAAAGCAATCTACAGATTCAACACCATCCCCATCAGAATCTCAATGACGTTCTTTACAGAAATACAACAAAGAATCCTAAAATTCGTATGAGGCAATAAAAGACCCCGAATTGCTAAAGCAATCCTGAGAAAAAAGAACAAAGCTGGAGGCATCACAATCCCTGATTTCAAAACATACTACTAAGCTACAGTAATCAAAACAGCATGGTAGTGGTTCAAAAACAGGTGCACAGATCAATGGAACAGAACTGAAAGCCCAGAAATAAAACCACACATCTATGGACAGCTAATCTTTGACAAAGGAGCTGAGGGCATACAATGGAGAAAGGAAAGACTTTTCAACACATGGTGCTGGGAAAACGGGAAAGCCACATGTAAAAGAATGAAAATTGACCATTCTTTTTCACCATTCACCAAAATAAACTCAAAATGGATCAAAGACCTAAAGGTGAGACCGGAAACCATAAGACTTCTAGAAGAAAATGTAGGCAGTACACTCTTTGACATCAGTAATAAAAGGATCTTTTTGGACACCATGTCTTCTCAGACAAGGGAAACAATAGAAAGAATAAAAAAAATGGAACTTCATCAAACTAAAGAGCTTCTTCAAGGCAAAGGAAAACAGGATTGAAACAAAAAAAAACCCCACTAACTGGGAAAAAATATTTGCAAGTCATACTTCCTACAAAGGCTTAATATCCATAATATATAAAGAACTCACACAACTCAACAACAAAAATCAAACAATCCGATCAAAAAGTGGGCAGGAGACATGAACAGACATTTCTCCAAAGAAGATATACGGATGGCCAATAGGTACATGAAAAGATGTTCATCATCGCTGTGCATCAGGGAAATGCAAATCAAAACTGCACTAAGATATCACCTTACCCCTATTAGAATGACAAAAATAACTAAAACAAATAGTAACAAATGTTGGAGAGGCTGTGGAGAAAAAGGAACCCTCATACACTGCTGGTGGGAATCCAAACTAGTGCAGCCACTATGGAGAACAGTATGGAGATTCCTCAAAAAATTAAAAATAGAACTACCATGTGATCCAGCTATCCCACTACTGGGTATCTATCCACAGAGCTTGAAGTCAGCAATTCCAAAAGTCCCATGCACCTCAATGTTCATTGCAGCATTATTCACAATAGCCAAGACATGGAAGCAACCTAAGTGCCCATCAACAGATGACTGGATAAAAAAGATGTGGTATATATATATACAATGGAATACTACTCAGCCATAAAAAGGAACAAAATCGTCCCATTTGCAACAACATGGATGGACCTTGAGAGAATTATGTTAAGTGAAAAAAGCCAGATAGAGAGGGACAATGTCTGTATCACTCCACTCATATGAGGAATTTAAAAAGGTAGACAAAGAGAACAGATTAGTGGCTACCAGAGGAAAAGACTGAAATTTCACAAGATTGTAGCCTATCATTAACTCAATTTTTTAAAAAAGCCTTAAAAAATTTAAAAATTAAAAAATAAAAATAAACTAAATTAAAAAATAGAAAAAAATTATATTGAGGGAAAATATTTGGTGACTTGGGAAAATGGTCACAATTCTTGGCTAAGCAAATAAAAGGTTAAAAAGTATTAGATATTAACCCAACATTATACAAAATTTGGTGTTATGCATAAAAAGTGACAGAAAAGATAGTCACAAAACTTATAAAATTCATCTGTAGGTGAGAGAACTTGAGATAAAGTTTGTGCAGGTGCTACAAAATTCAATCATAATTCTGTTATATAGAAATATTATTTTATTACTCTAAAGTGAGCTCAATTTGCTATGAGATCCCATTTCCGATGACAGTGAAAACACTTAATCTTGCCAATTATAGGTAGCTTAGTTACTTTCAGCATAAAATTAGTCTCCTTTGCTAAATATACAGTCAGAATTGGCTTACTATTCTATCATTTCAAAGTTTAAACTCTGTCCTCATTTCTCAAGATTTCTTCCATTCCCTCCCTTCTCAGGATCTCTAGGGGACAGGGTAGTTTTCAGAACATAATGGCATTGGGGATGGGACTCTGGCTCCCAGTCCTTCCTTGCTGGCTCCCACTGACCATAGGTGAGGAGCGTCTGTTGGCCCATCTTCACTGCATGTGCTCTTTGAGTGCCTGGACAGTGTGACTTCTGGTCTCTTCTCTTGGCAAACGCTGTTAAGTGCCTCTGGTGGTCCTTTCTATCTCCAATCCCTGATCCTCCTTCTCTAACCCATCACTCCACCATGCACTTGACTTGCCTCACCTCAGCCCTGTTGGGAAGGTTGATGTCCCTCTGTTACCTAGTCCCCAATTCTAGGTGATCCCCTCACAGTGACTCCTGGCAGGCTGCTGGCTCAATCTCAGCATTCCCAAACCTCAGGATATGGAACTTTTGTATCTTCTCTCTGCCTCATGCAGGCTTTGAGGAACTTGGGGGTGGGGTATCTTCTCTAGCCTCTCTTTCTGCCTAAAAATGAGACACTGACAATTTTACTCTACCTAGGCTGCCTTGCACTATCTTCAGGCTCTCTGAATGGCATCTTCCTCCCAGAATTCTAGAGAGAAGGAGGACAAGCCTCTGCTGGTGATGGATGCCAAAAATCTTCTACAAGTCTCTATTCTTCTGCCATTTTGAAGGAGGAGGAGAGGTGGAAAGCAAACTCTGCAAAAACATCCAACCTTTCTATTCTCTCTCCTCTTTCCTCTTCCTTCTCTTTTCTTTCCTTTCTTTCCCCTCTCACTATGGATAGGAGGTGGCTGTGGGCCACCAAGGTGGGTACAAAAGTCTGAAGTTTTGGGAAGCAGTGAGGGCTCAAAGTACTGATTTGGAAGGCACCAGCATAGAGGTGATGGTTAAAGACGAGGGGCTCATAAACGGAAAGAGGTTATTGTTGAGGGCAGAGCCCTGGGGCTCATATTTTATTATTAAGAAGCCACAAGAGTGCCAATGAATTTTTTTCAAAAACTCTGGCATATTACAAGATAAATAACATAAATCCTGTGAGAGAAGAAAGTCTTCATCTTTCACTTTACCAAAAAGTAGTTCCTAACCAGCCACCAGGCAGGGCCTTAGGGAGGACAACAGAGCATAACGAGCCTTTTCTTCACTCTTTCACCACAGCATTGGCTAACAGGCAGAGTGGAAGAAGGTTGTCAGTCTTTTTAAAATGAGGCTGCCCCTACTGTAAAGACTACTCAAGCAACTTTATACATTCTAGAAGGAAAGTCTTTGAACTGGGAATTCTTCACTGAGAAAGTTTCTTTTTTAATTACCAAAGAGAAAGGAACCCTTTCTGAAGATTGTCTTTGAGAGATAGATGTCTGTGGGGTGGTTGGCTGACTGGTTAGCTGGGCAGTTGGACAGATGGACAGATGGACAGGTAGATGCATAGATGGATGGATGGATGGATAGATGGGTGGATGGGTGGATGAAAGGTATTGCTGTTGAGTACATGAAAACATGGAATAGTCTCTAGAAATGTTAGTCCCTTAAGAATTTACGGTTAATTACTTAACTAAGTCAATAAATAATTATTGAAAGCCAACTGCTAGCCTCCGTGTTTGGCAAGGTCCCTGAAGTACTTGTCCTTGATCTCATGGAGCATTCAAGCTAGAGGAAGAAACAAAGAGCAAACAAATTAATACATCAATTATTAAAAATTAGGAAAAGTAATTTAAAGAGGATTATCATTATCATCTTAATTTTCATTTTTAATTCCATTAAATGAGAAAGAAGCAAGTTATGGTGTCAATTCCTTCTTATAGTAGGAATAGTGACCAGCATAGGGATGGGGAAACCTAAGATAACATCTTTAAAATTTTAATATTGGTCAAGTTTCTTGACCTCCTGGCCAATTTTGCTGCTGCTAAAAAAAAAAAAAAAGAGGGTGTGGGGATAATTTGAATTCACATTTGTATTTGAAGATTAACTTAAAAAGTTCACTGAATATAAAATATAATGCAAATACGCCAAACTGAGAAACACTTACTATAATTGAAATTTTAAACTGTTTTATTAAATGTGTCTCTTTTCATTCTCTTGCCTTTATAACTATAGTATGTAGCTTATCGGAATTACTTACAAAATACCACCATACTCTTAAGTATTCCATCACTCCAGTATTAAGCTGCCCTCTGGTGGTTTTTAATTTACCAAATGTCTTTAACTACCTACCTTAGTGTCTGATGTGTAGTATACTTAATGTATTGTCATTTATGTAATGTCATATTAATTCCCACTTTTTATATGTACTTATTTAGCAGGGCCTTTGACATATTCGTTTGATAAGAATGGGCACGGGCTAATGTGCAGAACAGGGAAAAACAATCAGCAAATTCATGAAGCAGAGTTTGTACGTCCAATGCAATGAGTTATCACCTATTAGCATTCTTTTATTGTCATTATGGTATAGGACTGACTGATATGAGCCTCAGTCATAAAGTATAGAATATAATAACCAAAATACCCCAAGCCTAAAACATATCTCTTTAGTGATGACCCCTAATACATATTAAAGGCTCTCACATCACACAATGCAATTAACCTTTGCAATGAAAATATAAAATATTCTCATTAACGAATTGGCTAAATGTTTGTCATTGCCCCAAATAATTTGAAATATAGAACTGTCTTTTAACTTCCTGCCAAAGATAAGCATGGTGTGCCTGCTGAAAACAGATATTTCTAATCAAACCAGTCTCTTGTCTTTTGATAATAAGACGGAGATTGTCACTAACTTTTGTTTTATTTTGTTAAACTTTCTCCAGTATAATGATTGCAATGTATAAAATGATCTTGGTTATAAGAACAATATATTTTAACAATAAGAGTTTAAAAGTTAGAGTATTATTCAAATTTTCCTATCATTATTCTTTTTAGATATGGTAAGATCTATTTGGACACATTTAAATTATTTATCTTCTTACATGTATGTTCTGAGTTCAGGAAAAGATCCACATTGTAGGAGACTAAACATTTTTTAGTTCAAATATTTATTCAGGAATTTGAGTACCTTCTATGTGCCTACCCCTGTGTGGCCTGCACTCTAGAAAAGAAGGTCATTCCAGAAAAAAGTTCCAAATATATTTTAAGCTGTTGCATCATTGTGGGAATTAGTACTTGAGAGAAAGGGTGTTTCAATAGTTAAGGAAAGAATTGAGAGCTATAGTAGCTGCAAGGGGAATAAAACCTTCATAGAGAAAATGGCACTTGAACTGGATTGTGGTGGATTGAGGGGATTTTGGTGGCAGGAATAAAATGTTGAAAACTTTTCAGATCAGAAAATAAAGATGAACAAAACATGTAGGAGTATCATATGTTGGTGAAAAACATTGAGGGAAATGAGTTGAAAATCAGTCATTTTCTAAAACAAATCTATAGCGTTACAGTTGAATACAGAAGTTAAATCTGCAGCTATGTTTAGCAAAGTTCAGAAGATTCATAGCAACAATAGTTTTACCTAATTAGACAACACATATAAATTGCTGTTCACCACCACCATTAAGTAATTGATCATTATTAGTGGAATTAGCAGGATCAATGGTTATAACAGAGGCTAAATGCAGTTATATTATTTTAAGCAGCTCAAATTTTTAAAAATTGAGATACCATTTTAGCGGGAAATGCACAGATTTTATGTGTACAATTTGATCAATTTTGACAAAATTGACACACAGCTTTCAGTTCTGACACCTGTGTAATCAACACTCCTATGAGATATGGAATGTTCTATCACGGCAGAAAGTTCTCTCAGCCAATTTCCAGTCATTCCTCACCACCTCCACCCTCAAGCAACAGCTGTTCTGATTTCTGCAACCACAGATTACTTTTGTCTGTTCTTGAACTTCACTGTGAATGAAATCAGAGAGTATGTATTTTTTCGAGCCTGGCTTCTTTTACTCAAGCAGAATGTTCGTGAGACTCATCCTTGTTATTGTATCAGTAGTTAGTTCCTTTTTATCTCTGAGTTGAATATTCATTCCGTGGTATGACTATAACACAGTTTACCTGTTCTCCTGTTTATAGATACTTAGGCTGGTTCCTATTTAGGGCTACCAGGAATAAAGCTGCTATGAATAGTTGCATATAGGTCTTTGTGTAGTCATGTTCATTTCACTTGGGTATATATTTAGAAGTGGGATTGCTGAGTCGTATGGTAAGTGTATTTTAACTTTATAAGAAACTGCCAAACAATTTCCCAGAGTGGTTATGTCATTTTATACTTCCACTAGCAATATATGATAGTTTGGAATTTCTATCTTCTTTAGTTTTAGTCGTTCTAATAGGTGTGTAGTATCTCACTGTGGTTTAAAATTATATTTTTATGAGAACTTGATGTGCATTTTCCAAGTGCCTATTGGCTATTTGCGTATCTTTTTTCTGAAGTGTTTGTTCAAGTCTTTTTGCCTATTTTTAAGATTGGGTTTTTAAAATTCTTATTAAGTTGTAGGTATTCTTTATATATTTTTGAGTCCCAGTGTTTGGTCAGATATATGTGTTGCAAATATTCTCCCAGTCTGTGGACTGTCTATTCATTCTCTTAACAGTGTGTTTTGAAAGTGTTTAATTTTGATGAAGTCCAATTTATTATTTTTTTCCTTTTGTGATTAGTGCTTTCTGGGTTTTCCTCAGGAAATTTCTGCCTACCCCAAGTTTGCAAGGATATTTTCCTATGATTTTTTCTAGAAGCTTCATAGTTTTAGATTTTGTGTTTAGGTCTGTAATCCATCTTGAGTTACTTTTTGTGCATGGTGAGTTGAGGTTCATTTTTCCCGCACATGAATATCATGAATAAGTTGAAATTATGTCAAGAAACAGGAAACTTTTAAAAGATTACTGAAAAAAGGAAACTAGGAGTAAAAATGGGCCCTTGACTCATACTTAGTCATTCTTTGTACTCACACAGCAAGCATGCACAAACGACCATTAATATTTTTAAAAATACAGCCATCACACATATGAGTTCCTGGCAACTAGATCTATTACCTGAATGAACTAACAAAACTCCTTTATATGGAAAGGGTGCTCTATCTGCAGCAGAAATCTAACTTTTTGAAACCTTACAGCATTTTTCTATTCCACTTAGAAGGAATAGAAAGGGCAGGTAAATATTTTTTGGGGGGATGGTTGGGAACTTTCAGTGGATCTTTTAACTAGACAAAAGATAGAGCCAAAATCTCTTCTACATCGGACAGTTTTAAGCACACTAAGGAGCTGGACTGCAAATGATGACATACGTGGGGCTGGAGTAGGCTTTACACCAGGACAAGAAGGAAATCTAGATTTTTCTCTGTCTTTGGTCCTCGGATGAGATGAGGGTTTGTGTTCTGGGTAAGCGGTAATTTGGAGGAGGCACAAACATGGGGTAGAATACAGGGGTTGAGAGTGGGGCAGGTGAACCGCATCTTAGCAACACGTCAAGAAATAAATACCCCTTGGGAAAGGTGTAGTGTGAACTCCTGAAGTACCCGTTTCCAGTGGTTAGTTTTCAGAATGTGTTTCCATTCCATAGACTCCCAAGTCTTTGGTAAAGTTATAGCTAGGTCTGACTTTGGGACATTAAGAGAGGGGCTGTTTCAGCTTGTAGTGAAATTGAAAGGGTAAGAGCAGCAAGCTTAAAAGAACAACCTGTGAAAAGCCTAAAGAATAAACTGAAAAATTTTGTAAGCAGAATGCAGAGAGAATAGCAAGTGTTTGGTTTAGATGTAACATATTCCAACTTATGTGAAGCACCATGTATGTATTGTTAGGATTTCTATGTTTTCGAGAAGGAAATTCAGATCTAGAGAAGGATTAATTAACAATGTAAAGAGTAGAGTCACAACATGACTTGAATCTTTTTTTAAAAAACCAGTTTGAAAGGTGGAAGCTAAATGAAGGTATGACAGTAATTCTACAGCACAAAAGCTGTATTCATGGGGTGAACTTGGAATTGTCTAACACAAGATCATCTAAATGAAAGCTTCTCAAACTTTAGTGTTCATCCTGAAGCTAATATGATGTAATATGTCAATCATACCTCAATAAAAAAACTTTAGTGTTCATACAAATAATCTGAGAATTTTGTTAAAGAGTAGATTCTGATTCAGTAGAACTGGGATTGGACCTAAGAGTCTGTATCTAACAAGTCTAAGGCAGTGGTTCTCAAATTGTGATCCCTAGACCAGCGGTATCAGTACTGCTTGGGAATTAGTTAGAATGCAAATTCTCAGGCCCATGGATTAGAATGCAAATTCTCTGACCCCACTGCACAACTACTGTATTGGAAACTCTAGAAGTGGGGCCCAGCCATCTGTGACTTAACAAGCCCTCTAGGTGATTCTGATGCACACTCAAGTTTGACAGCCACTACCCTAGAGCTGCACTGTTGACGTCCACTAGTCACACGTATAAATTTAGAATGTATAAAATTAAATAAAAGTAAAAATTCACTTCTTCAGTATCATTAGCCACATCTCAAATACTCAATAGCCACATGGCACTAATGGCTACCCTATTGGACAAGGAGGACATAGAACATTTCCATCATTGCAAGAAGTCCTATTGGACAGCGCTCCTCTACAGTACTATCTGCCATCCTGGCTTCCCATTAAAATCATACAGTGAGCTGTTTTTTAAATACCATTGCTTGGGCCCATACTAGACCAACTCTGTCAGAATCTTTAGTTATCTATTGCTACATAATAAGTTACCCCAAAATTTGGCATCATAAAACAGCAAATATTTATTATCTCACAGTTCCTGTGGTGCAGAAACAAGGGCATGGCTATCTCACAGCGGGTGAGATCTTAATCCCCAAAAATTATTACTGTGCTTTATTCTTGCCCCAGGCTACAAAGATCAGCAGCAGCAGGAGAAGTGGGAACAGGAGGTTGGGTAGATAATCCTATCTATTGCGATTTCCAGGGATGGGAGATATGCTTTTTTTAAAATCCCACACAGAGACTTTGAATGCTTTACCTCCATAAACTACTTCCTTCCTGTGATACAAGGATGAACAAAACAGAGACAGTCTCTTCCTTCAAGGATTTTATAGTCCAGCTGGGAAGTCAGTTCTCAAATAAGTAATTATAAATAACACAGAGAAGCAAGAAGTATGATATGATGTGTGCTGTGTGCTTTAAGAACTCACAGCAGAAGAATCTAGCGGTCAGGAAAGGTCTCCATGGACAAGAGACACAAGTTGAGATGAGAAGGATAAAGAGCAGTTTTTCAGAAGAATAGTGGTAAGTGGGAAGTTTCCCAGGCTAATGGAACAAGATGTCCAAAAGTTCAAAAGCAAGAGAGATTATGGTGAGTTCAAGGAACTGAATGAAGTTCAGAATGGCTGGAGTGTGTGGTAGCACAGGAGATGGGCTGCAGATGTCAGGGACCAGATCACACATGGCTTTATAAATAAGGTGACCTTATACCCAATTTTCCCAGACAGCCTTCAGTTTACACATCTGTTCCTTCATAATTATTAATAGCACTCACTCTCCAAAATGTCCCATTTGGACGATAAATTAAATGGTCACACTATCTATATGCTCTGACATAAAACTTTGACTTTCTTTTAAGGGCAATGGGAAGATATTCAAGAATTTTAAGCAGGGAATTGACATTTGTAAAGCCTTTTGAAATAATCCCTTAGGCTTCAGAGAGAACAGTGAATTGAAGACCAGTAAGAAGGCTGTTACAGTTATCCAGGCAAGAGATGATGGTGTCCTGGGCCATAGTTGTGGCATTGTGAATGGAGAGAAGTGGACAGAGTTGTAAACTGTTGAGAAAAGAGAAAGATAACAATTGAGCATATGGACAGATGGAAATTAAGTTGACTACTTTTCTAGTTTGGACAAAAATGGCCAGGTAGTGATGTCATTTGCTATGACAGAAAGAAAAGGAGGATGGGGAGGTAGAAGTTAACGATAAGTTTAGTTCTATATTTGCTAAGAGGAATAGATATGTGTCTGGAGCTCGGTAAGGAGCTGGGGAAATCAATTTGAGATTCATTGGGAAGTGAGATTGTCCAGGTAGAGTGTATAGAGTGAGAAGTGCACACAACCTGGGGCTCAGCCCTGAAGAGCATAAGCTTTTAGGGCAGAGTAAAAAGAGCCTGCAAAAGAGGCTGAACTGAAGTGTTCCAAAGGATAGGAGGAAAACCAAGGAATCCAGCATAATTGATATTAAGAAAGGAAAACATTTTTGAGAGAACTGAGGTGTACTGAATACACCTGAGGTGTACTGATACAAAAATGTCAAGTAAAATAAGGTGTGAAAATTTCCATTGGATTCATTGGTGAGAGAAGTTTCTGTGGAGTTCCTGGGGCTAAAGGCTACACTGTAGTGGAATGAATAGGAGGTAAACGGAATGGAGTGAAGGGAAATGAAGGGAAGGGAAATTGAGAAATTTGGCTCTAAAGAGGAGGGGAGAAATGCAGCTATAGCTGAACAGGGAATTGGAATTGAAAGTTTTCTTTCTCTTAAATAGTTTTTCCCATGTGTAACTGCTAATTAGAAGGAATGGGTAGAGAGAGAAGATTTGAAGATGTGGAAAAGAGAAGCAGGTAAGAAGGATTGAGAGTACGGATGAATGTTGTATTAGTAATCTACTGCTACATAATAAGTTACCCCAAAATTTAACAGGACAAAACAGCAAATATTTATTATCTCACAGTTCCTGTGGGTCAGAAACCAGAGCACAGTTTAACTGGTTGCATCTGGCTCAAGGTCTCTCATGAAGTTGCTGTCACGCTATTTGCTTGGGCTGTGGTCTCATCTGATGACTCAACAATGGGGGGAGGGGAGAGGATCTGCTCTATACTTGCTCATGTGGTTATTGTCAGCATTCAGTTCCTCATGAGCTGTTGGACTAAGAGCCTGAGTTCTTTGCTAGCTGTCAGCCAGAGGCCTCCCTTGGCATGCGAACCTCTCCATAGGGCAGCTGACAACATAGCAGCTGGCTTCCTTCAAGGTCAGTAAGTGAGAGAGGAAGAGAGAGCTAGAAAGTAGCCAAGATAGAAATATAATCTTTTTGTTAACTTGACCACATTCTATTACTTTTGCTGTATTATATTTGTTAGGAGCAAGGCACCTACGTTCAACCTTCATTCAAGGGGAGGGGATTACACAAGAGTATGAATATGAATATCAATAAGTGGGGATCATTGGGAGCCATCTTACAGACTGCGTGCCACAGAGTGATAAACTTTAAACAGAAGGAGACTTCTTCTATGGTAATAGAAAAGAAGGGGGAAGAGTTGGATCTAGATTAGTTTGGTATAATTGAAGCAAGAAGGGAGTGAGTTCTTTTCAGATGGCTTCTATTTTCTAGGCCAGCTAAGACATGTAGGCTTTTTCTGAAAGTGGAGAGAGAATTGAAGTTTTGATAGTAGAGAAATTTTGAAATAATCATTGTTGAGAATAAGAGAAAGAAATGAGTTGGGAAACAGAGAACTGACTGGGAATGTAGTGGGCTGCTGAAGTGGGTATCCACAAATTTGTAGTGAAATCAATCTTCCCACTAGGGTAATTTTTCTCCAGCAACACCCCCTAATAGGAAGGAAGAAGTTCTCCATGGCTACTTTCTGATGATTGCCCACTTTCCCTGAGGGGGACATGGAAAGCATGAAAAATTGCTGAGGCTGATACTAAAATTTATATAACCATAAAATTGAACAAAATAGCTGCCAGTTTCAGAGTCTAAAAAAGGAATCTGTCACACAGAGTTTCATTTGCCGCAAAATCCACAGAGAGTCAGGTTAGCACAAAATAGGCCAGGCTGCTGAGTTCCATGCTATAAAGTTGTCTATTTAGCTGCCTTCGCTGGAATTCACACTTGCTAAAGATAGTTAAACCCATCAACCACAGGAGAGCATTAGAAGTTTTTCATTGATTATTTTGGAAAAGATTGTCTTATGAAAATCCCCAAAATGCATCTTTGAGAAATAGGTTCACCTGTTTACTCCACCTTCTGAATAAAACCTAATTAAAGCTCTACTTTGCTGCTTTTAGTTCTTATATATAAAACTTAGCCCTACCCCAAGAAGAATGAGACAACTTCCCCAGAATGGAAGCCTGACTAGCTATAGGAAGTAGACAGCACTCTTTTGCTCTTGGCTCTCTGCCAAGTGAGCTAATTATGTGTCAGCTGCCTGGTTCTTGGTCTACTGCTTGGAGCTAATTGGCTACTGCAGTGGAGGGAAGGCTCTGGCAAAAACTAACATGGAAAGGACTGTCTCCCAGCCTCATGTGTATGCGCCATTGGATAAAGAAGGTGAAAATATTTAGGCTCCATAACCTGACTTCACTCAGCCTTGCCTCACCTCTTTCTTTTTTTCTTTTTTTTTTTATTAATGTTATGATAGATTACAACCTTGTGAGATTTCAGTTGCACATTTTTGTTAGTCATGTTGTGGGTACACCACTTCCCCCTTTGTGCCCTCCCCCCACCCCCCCTTTTCCCTGGTAACCACCGATCAGATCTCCTTATCAATATACTAACTTCCACCTATGAGTGGAATCATATAGAGTTCGTCTTTCTCTGACTGGCTTATTTCGCTTAACATAATACCCTCGAGGTCCATCCACGTTGTTGTGAATGGGCCAATTTTGTCTTTTTTTTATGGCTGAGTAGTATTCCATTGTGTATATATACCACATCTTCTTTATCCAATCATCAGTTTCTGGGCATGTAGGTTGGTTCCACGTCTTGGCTATTGTAAATAATGCTGCGATGAACACAGGGGTGCAACGGACTCTTGAGATTTCTGATTTCAGGTTCTTACTCACCTCTTTCTTTATAGTCAGGTACCTAGTGAACAAGGGACATCCAAAGATTGGTATGTAAAAAGGCAATCTAAGGCAAAAGGAGATAAAATTTTGCTATTCCAGTGACAGCTTAAAGCCAAGACACAAACGTGGAGAAGATAGGTAGTTGGATTTCTCTATAGTTGAGATTTTCTCAGAGAGAAGAGTCTGAAGGATAGAGAAACAAAGAAGTTTAGGATTAACCAGTGAGAGTGGTTGACACATTGGCTATGATAGTGAAGGACATGGAGGCAGGAGGGGCTGAGAGATGTAAGGAGTAGAATTGTCACTGGATGGGTGGTAAAGATAAGGCTAATCAGAGGTGCTCAGAATGACTGAACCACTAAGCTAGAAGGGGAGGCAGGTGAAACCCTAAAATGGGCTTTGAATTTATGATCTCTGGGAGGTTTACAGAGTGTTATCATGGTAAATGGATTTTGCCCACAATGCATTTATATGGGAGAATTCTTTCCAGATCCTTGTGCTTTTACAGGCATTTAATTCATATCCCTTCTGTAGAATGGAGACTCCTACCTGGATCTTGTAAGAGGAATAGAGCAGCCAAAATAGGCCTGGATAATCCCTAGATATGACAATTGAGAGAGCTTAAGTTATGTAATAGGTGAAAATCCTTCCTGATACAAGATTGTCCTTCGGCAACATATTCCTTTCAAATATCTTTTCCTTATTATAAAAGAGAAAATGCTCACTCTAGAAAACTCAGAGAATTTATCCATCCATTTAACCATTCATCCAGTGAAAACATAGAGAGCCCTGGTGACTTTGTTGGAGTCACAGGGAGACAACAACGAATATGACAGATAGGTCCCTGCATTCATGGGCCCTGCTTTCTAGTGAGGGAGACTGCTAAGTAAAAATCATAATACTTTAGTTAAGGAAAAAATGAGCAGGGTAATGAGATGGAGAATGACTGCTGTCTGTGTGGGGAATGGAGACACAATAGATGGGGTGCTAAAGGGAAGGCCTCTTAGAGGAGGTGACAGTTGAGTTGAAATCTGAATAATGAGAAGGTGTCAGTCAGGATCTGGAGGGGCATGTTAAGTGAAAGTAATAATTGCCAAGCCCTTAAGGTGGGAGAGATGTTAGCCTAGGCTAGGACCTGACCAAAGCCCAGAGGGATTGGAGTTGAAGGAGCCAACCAAAGAGCTGCAGGAAATGCAGTTAGAGCAGCCGGCAAAGACAGGACCATGGAGGACCTTGCAAGACGGTGGGAAGGGTTTGCATTTTGTTCTGGGTGCAGTGGAAAGCCATGTTGGGATTTTAGGCAAGGGAGATATATGATTTGGTGCACATTTTTAAAAGATGATTTTGGCTGCTTTGTGAAGAATGAATAGGGAAGGGTAAAGGAGGTATAAAAAGAACACCAAATCTATGAATATGTTTCCAAAATCATAATTGTAATGCAAGTACAGTTTTGTGTCTACTTTTTTCATTCCATATCATGAGGACACAACTATATCATCAAAAGTCACTTTAAATGAATGCATGAAAGTCTTGTCTGTATCTGACCTTAATGTATTTCACATTCCCCTATTACTGGGCAATTAACTTATTTCTAAGTTTGCCTGATTTTTTCTGTTTTTCAGGAAAAGATTCACCCTGAGCTAACCTTCCTCTTTTTTTTCTTCCCCAAAGCTCCAGTGCACAGTTGTATATCTTAGTTGTAAGTCCTTCTAGTTCTTCTATGTGAGCCACCACCATAGCATGGCAACTGACAGACAGGCAGTGTGGTTCTCTGACTGGGATAGGAACCTGGGCTCCCAAAGCTGTGAGCGCCGAACTTTAACGACTAGGCCATCAGGGCTGGCTCTTGAGTGTTTTAAGTATAGCAGCTATAGTTATATTTTTATTTAATCTTAGGCTACATTTCTACCTCATTAGCATCCATTCTTATACATGGAATGGGACTACAAAATCAAAAGATATGGGTGCTGGATTGTTCTATTGTCAACTTGGGTAAGCTGGGAACTATGTTGTCCAGAATTCCTTTCCCTGCACGCCTAGAGGTAGAGTTGTCCAAAAGAGGAATTCATATGAAGTTTGGGCAGCAGAAGTGAGGCAGCATCTTCACTTATTCTATGAAGGTATTTGTTGTCAGAAGCTAAGATGCCTGGTGGGTTCCAGGTTGTGCTCACTCTTCTCTTGGCATCCAGCTCTTCTTGACTGCTGGTCCTGCTGATGGATGGTGGCCCTAGATTGGCCACCAGATGCCTGGCTGTGGATCTCCAGAGGCAATGGCCTCCCAGAGACCTTCTCATGAATCTGAATCCCCCTTTGCTTATCCACATCAGTGTCTCAGATTTGCTCTGCCTTGTCCACCCACCCCAGTGCTGGAGGACTGGTTAGTGGCTCTTTCTCTGATTCTCAAATCCCATCCGGGCTTTCACTTCCCCAGCTTTTCCCACAATTGTGTAAGGTGTATCTATATAATAAATCCTGTATTCTGTAATACTCATAGTGGTTCTGCTTGCCGACTAGTACAATATGTGAGTATTTTGATCGTTCTTCTTATATATTACCAGATCACTTTCTGAAAACTCATAACCGTTTATACATCCACCAGGGGTTTATGAAAATGCTTATCTCACTACCTTCTCAATAGTTTTGATGTTTTATTTTATTTTATTTTTTTTAAGATTTTATTTTTTCCTTTTTCTCCCCAAAGCCCCCCGGTACATAGTTGTATATTCTTTGTTGTGGGTCCTTCTAGTTGTGGCATGTGGGACGCTGCCTCAGCATGGTTTGATGAGTAGTGCCATGTCCGCACCCAGGATTCGAACCAACGAAACACTGGGCCGCCTGCAGCGGAGCACGCGAACTTAACCACTCAGCCATGGGGCCAGCCCCCTGATGTTTTAAATCACTTTCAGTTTTATGGGGAAAAGTTGGCATCTAGTTTTAATTTGTTTTTTCTTTGATTACTGATGAAGTTGAACTATTTTTTTTCCCCTGTGATACTTTTATCCTTCCTCTTTTCTTTTTTATTGGGGATAATTATCCTGTTTGTAAGGATTTTTGAAAAATTCGAGAAAACTGTGTAGCACCTTTATTCACACGTCTCCATTTTTGTCTGTCTTTTCACTTGTTGGCACTTCCTGCTCAAGTTCCTTCATAGGTTGTAAGGTTGCTATTGTGTGTGCCTGTGTGTGTTTTTAGTCTTGATATCATAGTTAAACATGGTCAACTTATAAGTCAGTAGATAGAAGGCGAATCCGGGCTTTTGGATTGAAAACAATGGAAATCAAATCTGCTGAATTTAAGGAAAATGGAATTATATGGGAACTCACGGAATTTATTCACATCTTTTGAGGCCTAGGCCCCGGTTCAATATGCAGAGTGCTAGTGCAGGAATGAGCAAATCCTACCAATGTCAGTTTTGTTTTCTCTCTATTCAATATTTAAATTTCCAGCAGTGAGCTTTAAGTTGACCCAGCTTACATCAAGTGCTGGCCTCCAGTTTCACCTGGTTGTTGAGTGAAAGGATCTGGCCGAAAGAGCCTCCAAAGGCCCTTTTCTCATCCATAGTGGGAGGGCAGGCACATGCATTTATATTTTACAAAAAGTATTTTCCAAAGTAGAAGGAGTAATTTCCCAAGGGAAACTATAGTGCTGTTAGGGAGCATCCCAGTGCTTCCTGTATGTTGAGTGGCCAAAGTCCAAATGTCCATAAGCAAAATCTAGCAGTCTCAGGTGAATTTTCATTGACATTGATTACAGAGTGTACACATTTTGCAATCTCATATTTCTTTTTAACTACAAGTATTTTATAAACCATCATTTATAAATCTATCTAGGAAATGTATAATATAAGTGAATTTCCCTTTTAAGCTTTTATGAGATCACCTGAGCTTTATGGCTTTCAACAACCACTAGTAGATCAAGAATTTTGATTGAGATATTTTGCTTATATTTATCATACTATATAGGAAAGCCTTACTGCTAAAAAACTATACAATCCTGTCATAGCAATTTCTAATATGTGTGAAACCTTTTCCATGAGGACTATTTCTTTAAAAAGATGTTTTGCTAAAAAACAGAAGGGTTTAATAGGTTTAACAGCAAGCCCTACCAATAACTTTCAGCATCTTTTATACATACCTTCTTTTTTATGTACATAAAATAAAAAATTTTGTGGTCACACAGTTAAAATATCAATATATATTTTCAAGCAACTATGGAGCTGACTTCTTTCCCACTTGCTATGGCAGTTACTTTCCAGTTAGAGTAAGTAATAAGACCAGTTTTCTGAATTGTTGGTTGAAAGCAAGTACTTGTTTGGCAGGAAAGTGGGCATTGTAAATAGGAAAGTCACTTTGAAAACAAACTAAAACCCGAATTTATAAGCAATTTAGGACTAACAAAACAAGGAACAAGAAAGTGCTCCCATAACATGAGGAATTAGAATCAGGATCTAAAAAACTTTAGGAACCCAGGCAACTTCTCATTTGCCCTGTGTCTGGTCTTTGGCCTCTGGTTCCCACTTTTCTGGGCTTCTCCATCTGTTTTCATCTCTTTCTTGATGCCAGCCTGTGCTGCTTCTACACATAGCGCCCCTTTATCACTTACCACACCATCTAAGGTCATTGCCTGTTTATGGTCTCTGTTCCCATTAATTGTCCCCTAATATCCATTTGCCTTTTTATCCACAGTAAATCGTGTTTTAGGTAGGCCCATGACTACCTAGATATATACCACATTTTTCAACCTTCCTTGCAGCCACCTGTGGATTTATGATTCTCTTTTGATCAGAAATAATAAATGAAAATTCCAGGTCAAACCCTTAAAAGGAGTGTGCATTTCTCTTTCCCAGCTTCCTGCCACTTGTGATGTGGAGGAGATGTTGAGAGCCAGAGAAGCTATCCTGTGCCCAGAGAGGAAGCGCGAGCTAAGATGGCACAACCATGCTGTGGGCCTGGGCTGACGCCTCAGGACTCTAATGTGGGACAGAAATCTCTACCTATTCTAATCTGGGGTCTCTTTGTCACAGAGGCTTAAACACTATTCTAAAGATAACTCATCCTTCAAGATTTGAGCCTTTATAAGGATGGGTAAGAGGACTTTTCTTTTTCATAGTTGTCCCCAATCTTTAGCACAGCTCATATTAGGCACTCAAAAAATACTGGTTAAATGTCATTATGGGCTGAATTGTGCCCCCCAAAATTAGTATGTTGAAGTCCTAACCCTGGAGTACCTCAGGATGTAACTGTTTGGAGATAGGGTCTTTAAAGAGCTAATTAGGGTTAAGTGATGTCATTAGGGTGGGCCCTAATCCAATATGACTGATGTCCTTATAAGAAGACACACACAAAGGAAACAACATGTGAAGACGGAGAGAGAAAAGAGCCATCTACAAGTAAAGGAGAGAGGCCTCAGAAGAAACCAACCCTGTCGACGCCTTGATTTTGAACTTCTAGGCTTCAGAATTGTGAGAAAATAAAATGCTATTGTTTAAGCTACGTAGTCTGTGGTACTTTGTCATGGCAGCCCTATCAAACCAATATGAATGTTTAAATGATAGAAAGTTTTTTATAAAAGTTTTGTTTTCAATAAAAGGCCTGGGGGATTAATGAAGGTTAGAAAAAAACAGGCAGAGAGAAAATGTTTCTTTTCTTTTACTCAAGGACAACTTCAATGTGTGCTAGAATCCCTTAAACACAGAGTAAATAGAGACCGTTAAAACTAACAGGGAAAAAGTTCAATATCTTCAAGTTGGCTGATGATTTGAGTCACTATGGACTTTAGCAATTGATTAGAAATCTAATTATTACTCAGAAATTCAGGGGAAAGCTCCTTCTTTATCCTAAAATCCCAAGACCATTGCAAATTGCACCACTCACATTACCCACAGTGAAAATGACTGCTTTAAACAGAACTTTCTTATGTAGCAGAGGAGCAAGTTCCTGTTCAAGTGACAGAATCGCAGAATTGCAGGATATGCTCAGACCAAAAACAATCACTCGACATTTTCTTTAAAGTTTAATGAGCTGAAAATCATGACTGTACAGAAGTTAGGAGACAAATTTCATAAAGTATCTGTTAAGAATTTCCATTTAAAGTAGCAAAAACCTACTTGAGCTAGCCTAAAGAGGAAAGAAAAAAAACATTTTACTGGAAAGCTGTGGGGAGTCTCTCAGAACCAACAGGCAGAAACTGAAAGTGGGCCTCAGGTGAGAGTGGAAGGAGGAACTGGAAGGCCGTCAAGATCCTGGCCATCACTCATACTTTGTGTGGTGAGTCTCTTTCTGGGCCCTCCTGGCCTCTCATCTGTTTCTTTATTCAGCTTTATTCCTGCTCCCTCCTCCTTCCTTCTCTCTTCCTCTCTGAGGTCAAAGGTGAAGGGATGGAGGGGAAACATATTCACGTAGTCGTATGAATAGAGCAGACCTACCCTCCGTCTATAGGAGAGGGGAAGTTGTTTCTTAGAGAATTGGAGATGAGCTGTGTTGGGGCTAATACCCAAAAAAGTTTATGTTAAAGTGTATGTCATGATATTCACTTTTAAAAATCCACATGTATGATTTCTCTTCCTCAACATTTTTCTTGATTAAAGAAAATCACACACTTCGTTAGGGCATAATTTCATAGGGATCATAGTGATATGTCAACTAAAATTTATAAAGTATGATATGATTTTCCCTTTATTATCATGTAGTTCTCCATATGACCTCCAAAAGTTAATTTGTGGGGTTTAAAATCTCTGCTAAGGGACCAGAATTCTGAGCTGAAATTTTATTAACTGGTCCTAAAATCAGACAGGCCATTGGAGATGGGGAGTAAGAAATAAAGCTATCTGTACACATATACTTCTTAAATTTTGATCACAAGCTGTCAATAAATAGAAGAACCAGTTTCCAAAATAGTAGTACTTATTTCATTCCCACATATTTGGACTGCCCTTCCTAAAGAAACCGATGACGAAGAATTGATGCTTTCAAGACTATAGAGTTCAGTAAGTTGTTTGAGTCTTTTCTTTGCTGTTTATCACATTGTAGCATAGTTTCAATTGGCCCAATTTTGGAGTGTCACAATTTAGCAATACTTTCATGAGTGGATTATTATTTGGCAGTTTATAGCTCCTTTCTCTTGTAAACGAGGATGTAGGTCTGAGGCAGGCTGGGACCTAGGCAAAATGCGGCTGACGAGGAAGAGACTTTATGCTAGACAGAGATCCCCATCCCCCGAGGGTGCAGGGGAGGGGGCGGAGGGAGCTCTCTCACTCGCAGACATTGGTTAGATCAAGGTTAATCTACAGTCTTAGGAAGCAGAGCAGCCCAGACATGAGTCATTCACACAACACCATCAAGAAGCCTATCAGACATGATTTACTTCTGGTCAGCAAGTGACAGAAACCTCACCCTAAATTGGCTTGAGCAAAAACCAAATAAATTAGCTCATAAAACTAGACAGTCCCAGGAGAGGGTTGGTTTTAGAGGTGGCTTGTGTGGAGACTTACACAATGTAATCATAACCCAGTTCTCTCCATCTGTTGGTTTGACTGGGCTCTTCTCTGCTGTGCTGGATTTATTCTAAGACAGACCCTACCTTCACGGTTGTGAGTTAGTTGCCTGCAGCTAAGCGTCATCCTTAAATCCAGGTGAAAGCGTCCCTCCCCGGACCTGATTCTATACAGAGTTCTTCTCTGACTCTCCTCCAGCCATGTCCTCCCCATGGGGCAAAGAGCCTCTGGAGCCAAAGGCACGTACTACCCTGGAACTTTCTCACCCCTCTAGATCACACTCTGGCCACCATGGACCCAAGGATCCCCTGCCAAAAATCTCCAAGCTAGTTCTCAGCCTTGAGTAGACCTCTTCTTTGAGTCCAACCTCCTGCGGGTGAACTAAACTGCTCAAGTGCATACCTTTGGGTCCAAGAGTTAGCTGATTGCAGATGGTGTGTATGGAATTTGGATGAGCAGGTGGGGTTGTTCACACATGGCTTACGAGTTCTCTTCTGGTACAGAATTGAGAAGGAGGGAGAAGGGAAGGAGCTGGGCCACAGTGTGTGCGAGCTTTTCATCCAGCCACGTTCTGCTGCAGGAATCTGAGGTTACAGAGATTATACGATAAAAATAATACGGGTTATATTATGAAAATATATTTGTCTAGGTAGGAGAAAAGAATAATTTGTATTTAACATTGCATTTGATTTTATACTTTTTACATATTTAAGCATATAGTTCTATGTTTAGAATATAGGTTTCCGTTTGTTCTCTTGTTCTGTGACCTGCAAATGTTAGAGTTAAACCTGCTTATGTTACAACTTTTAAGTTTTAAATTTAACAAAAGAAGAGGGAGCAACTATCCTACAACTTCCAGGGAGAAGTCCTGACATTTTCTCTGCTTGGGTCATTTTAGGTCACATTCCCACCTCTGAAGCAATTACTGTGGGAATAGGATATCTTGGGTCCCAAAATCCATCCCTAGGGCTTAAACAGAGGCTCACCAAGTCTACTCAGACTGAAATGAGGGAAGGCTGGATCCTAAGCAAAAGTTGGAACTGTTGCTAGAAAGGAGGAATGGGTGTTTAGGTTGGGGGGCCAGCCCAAATCAAATGCTGGGACATTTTACCTGGCTCTGAGTTTTACGATATTGAGGACTTGTTTTACAGGATGGCCTGGCAGGACCTGGTTGATCTCAGGAGGAGGGGCATCACTATCAGGTAAGGAAGGTGAGAAGGCAGACAGGACAACTGAGGCAGATGCTGTATCCATGGACAAGCCAATCATGGAAGGGGGGAGGAGAAAGAACGCTCTAGCTCAGGAGCACCCAGGCCTCCAAAGCACACCAGAGGCTGCAGCCTCCTCAGAAACAGATGCTTGAGGGAACAGCCTAGGGAGCCAGTTCTAGTGTGATGAGTTAATTCTGAAAAGCTTGCAGAGAGTCTGAGGAACTTACGAATGGATGGAGACAAAGGTGGAATTGTGCCTGTGAGTAGAGGGCGTCTGTGCAAAAGACAAAGGAGAGGAGATGAGGCAGGAGAATGAAAACAGGCTAGCTTTCTCTAGCATTACTTCAAAAGAGAAAACGCTGTTTGGGGAAAAGCTGGTCTCTTGACTGTGATATTTGCAATCTTAGAACCATTAAGACCAAAAGAGTTTGTACACTTTTTAAAAAGCGTTAAGTGAGAATATTAAGATACCCAAATCATGTTTATATTTGCTGTGCTAAAATTCACAAAATTCTAAGCCCTTTATAAACAGGTAGCTTTTATTAATATCAAAATCATTCAATTTACTATCATTATATAGATGTGACACTAAGGTAGCCCTTAATTTTAGCCATGAATTGTAGGATTTACTCCCGACCCCTTCCCACCACTATCTCTATCACTTGCTGTCTTTGTCCAGGGTTTCCAAGGTGATGTTTACATTTTTATTGGCTTAATTTTCTGGCTATAACATTTTAATTTTTTCATGAAATAAAATCAGAGTATCTTGTATATTATAGGGACTTATCAAATATTTGATTTCTATGGCAGAAAGTACAATAGCCTTAATTTCTGAATTCATATCATATTGATTCACAGACATTTGATCCTGATAAAATATTGAGAGATCACTCTTATCCATCCTTTCTCTACTTGAGAAGAGGAGACTTGTATCTCAGACGGTGGTCAACTGCCTTATGCAAGCATTTCACACACAGGTGCTGGACTAAGGGGAGCATCCCAGGAAGCCGGAAAATCACTGCTGCTTTGCCTACACGCAAGGTTGACTGTAGATGGATTAAGACTAAAAAACTTCCTTTTCTCTCAACAAGTCGGAAATACTAATAGCTGTTTTTGAAAGTGGAAAAAATTCCATTTGGGAAAATGTTTACTTCGCAGGGATTCTCAAGAGTGGGATAAGGCCTTGGAGATCCTTTAACTTGAAACTGCATTTGGTGCAAGAACTCCTCTTTATTTTTTTTGCCTTGAAAATAACAGTAAATTATTAAAAGTTCAGGCATTTCTGAAACATCATTAACAAACCCATGCCAAGAGAAAATGGCTTTGAAACATTGGATGTAAGTTAACAGGTAGTGGCAGCAACACCACAGAAAGCAAAAGGGATAGAATAGTCCCTGTGACCTACTGGCACAAAAGAAAATTTCATTTAAGCTGAAATTTCAAAACTGTAAAGTCAGAGTAGCATGAAAATCACCAAGTTACAAAATACTTTAATATGAAGGTATACTGGTCCAAAGAAAAATGGGTGAGGCGAGATTGCCTGGCATAGTCCATCTCTTTTTTCATATTGTGATCAATATAATAAGAGGAATGTTTGGAGTGCCAGCCTAGATTCTGCTACTGGCCACGCACTTGAGCTTCTTACCAATTATTTCTCACATTATGTCAACCCTGAGCACATATCAGCTTTTGATATTTGGAATGCCTGGAAGTCTTTTAATAGCTTCGCCCTAGGCAACTTTTAACACTCATGTTCCTAAAAATTACAGTGAAAAATCATGTTATAGCTCACTGAGGTTTTCATTCTCCGGGTTATGTATTTTCACCAGCAACAAGTGTCAGTACCTTCAGTGAAATGGTTTAGGGATCGTGAGAACCACGGAATGATGACAGAGCTGAAGGGTCCCAGACGCATCAAGTCAAAAATTTATCTTTCTCATTTTATAGTTGAGGAAACTGAGGCCCAGATAAATCTTCAAGATCACTTGGCTTGTTAGTAGCAACCTCAGGGTTGGATAATTTAGTGGCTCAATGACACCAGTGAGGACCTAGGTTCTTTCCAATTGTCAGATCTGCCCTCTCAACGTATCAACTTTTTCCACAAACTTATCTCTTGACAGGAAAGTAGCTGAAGTAGCTCTGAGAATCACACGTAGATACAATATTAACCAACTGAAAAAGAGGAAGGTGTCCTTCTTGTGTCTTATTTAAGGGTGAGCCTTTCCTAGAAGCTTCCAGCAGATTTCTCACTGATGACTGGTCAGAATTGTGTCATGTGTCCCTTCTAAAACAATTACTGGCAAGTAAAATGAGAGTGCCATAGACCAATTAGGATTTACCCTCTTGGTCTGGGAATTGCGTTGCCTCCCTCAAGTACAAAATCAGGGTCATTTCAGTACACGTGTGTAGGGAAATAGATATTGAGTAGGCAACCAACAGAATGTTTTACACTCTATAAGGAGCCCAAAGTAACGAGTAACAGCTGAAGATTCCTGGAAATGATTTCTTTTAGAAACCTACAGTGCGTTTCTCCACCATCTCTTGCTCTGCTGTGCCTTTTTCTTCTTCTTTGCTGTCTGCCCTACCACTTTCTCCCTCCCTCTCCTTCCCCCAAACTGTCTATGAACTGAAATTAGTCTGCACCACTTTGAGGGCCTACTGTGTGTAAAGCATCATAGTAATATAACTTAATCTTTGGGGAGGGTTTATTAAAATGCTATAAGCTGCATTACTTAAAAGTAAGTTTATTTCATAATATTAATCAATTTCTAAACTAAATTGCTATGTAATATCAAAGACTTGTTTTGTTCTTTTTATTCTGGTAATCAAAAATCTTCCATATCAAAAAGATTTCCACCGAGTTGCTGCCACCAAAATACATAAAAATCCACATCAATGTCTGCATTTTTTCTTCTTAAGTCTTCACTGTATCTCAAAATGCTGATGAATATATTATTTTCTTCTACTGGTCATTTCATTCTATGACCAGAATTATATTTTTCACTTAGTGGGAGGTCTTTTGTTTCCTTAAAATCCTTTTCTATTACACTTCCTTGTCCCAAAGACCACATTGGTACCCCTGCACTAACTTGACGAGGGTCAGTTGCTTTGTGTCCCCAAATTTGCTGTAAGTACCGAAATGAATATTATTCTTAGGCTCTGAAGGAATCTAATGTGAATCATAAGGAATTATGATATGAACGTATACGGGATGACCGTAAATAAGGCTGATTAGCTGTTTTTACAGTAAACCTTCATTAAAGGGAGGACAGTTCTTTCACTGGTCTAAAAAGCACCAGAAAGCACATAGATTTTTCAAGAAAGAAAAAGGTAGCTGAAGTCGCCACTGAAATATTTACTATTTTTGTGGCTTTTTGCAACTTGTTTATAAATTTTAGTTTTCTCTGAAAGAAATTTTATAATTTATAATTATATCATCCTATAATTTATTGTCCAACTGGGACACTTTCTGCACATTTCCCTCAGGGATTCTTTCAGGCTTTTTGGGGGGAAAATTTTGGTTGAAGTATAATGTAAACAGCAAAGTACACACGGTATAAGTAGATTTTCACAAATTGAATAAGTCTATGAAACCAATACCCAAATTAAAAATTATGAAATCAACACCCAGATTAAGAAATAGAATATTACCAACATTCAAACTGAAATGTCTGATTTTGAGAGTGAAAGCTGGCATTATTTTTTAACAGAGTAATTGAAGTATAATTGATATGCAATAAACTGTGCATATTTAAATTTACAGTTTAATGAGTTTTGACATATACCTGTGAAACTATTGCCATAGTGAAGATAATAAACATATTCACCATCTGAAAAGTTTTCTTTTGTCTCTGTAATGTCTCCTTTCATCTCCCTTTCCTATCCCCAGGCAACCACTGATCTGGTTTCCGTCACAAGTTTGCTCTTACAGAATTTTATATAAAGAGACTCACATACTACGACCTTTTCTGTTTGACTTCTTTCACATAGATTCTTACATGTTGTGTGTATCAATAGTTTCTTCCTATTAATTTCTGATTGGTATTCCATTGTATGGCTATACCATAATTTGTTTATCCATTCTCCTATTGAACATTTTGGGTTTCCAGTTCAGAGTTACTACAAACACAGCTGCTATGACATTCATGTAAAAGTCTTGATATAGACCTATGTATTCATTTCTCTTATGTAAACACTTAGGTGTAGAATGGCTGGGTGGTATGGTAGGTGCAATTATGTTTTTAAGAAACTGTCAAATAATTTTCCAAGGTGGTTGCGCCATTTTACAGTCTTTAAAGAAATGTATTAGAAGTATAGCTTCTCCACATCCTTACAGTTCCATCCACTTATGATCAGTGTTTATAATTTTAGCCATTCCACGGAGTGTGTAGTGGTATCTCATTTTGCTTTTAATTTGCATTTTCCTAATCACTAATGATGGTGAACATGTTTTCATGTGCTTATTTGAGGGGGCTCTATTTTTAATTGCACCAAGACAACAGGCATAAAATAGGACTGTGTTTGGCAAATTGGGACATGTGGTGAACTAGACAAACATAAATGAAGGATTGGTTTACAGATGTTGAAACATCTTTGCATGCCTGGAATAAATCCCACTTGACACTGGTGTATGGGATGTATACCACCATAACAAAAAATGAAGGATAAAAATCACATGAGCATCTCAATAGATGCAGAAAAAGCATTTGACAAAATTCAACATCGATTTATGATAGAAACTTGTTACAAGAAAAAAATTTGTAACTGTGAGGTGATGGATATCAACTTATTGTGGTCATCATTTCACAATATACATATGTATCAAACCGTTATATGGTATACTAATATTAATATTAAATGGACAATGTTATATGTCAATTATATCTGAATAAAACTGGGAGAAAAAAAGAATGAAGAAGGTAAAGGGAGAGGGATATGGGGAAAGAAGAAAAAAGCCTTTCATTGGGTTTGAAGATTGTGACAATGCTTTGTTAACATAAAGTGAGACAAAATTTTATTCTTGTTATTATGTAAGCTAACAATAATAATTCAAATTTATTCTTTTTTTCCCCAAAGGAAAAATATGGGAAAAGTTACGTTCTTGTTTAAGGAATCTGAGGGTCAATATTTTTACAAAAGTTAGCAAAATGCCATGTTTAAAATTTATATATAGGGCCGGCCCCATGGCTGAGTGGTTAAGTTCGCACGCTCTGCTTTGGTGGCCCAGGGTTCCACTGGTTTGGATCCTGGGCGAGGACACGGCACCGCTTATCAGGCCATGTTGAGGTGGCATCCCACATGCCACAACTAGAAGGACCTACAACTAAAAATATATAACTATGTACCACGGGGATTTGGGGAGAAAAAAGCAGAAAAAAAGAAGATTGGCAACATTTGTTAGGTCAGGTGCCAATCTTAAAAAAAAAAAATTATACATATATTTATCAAATGGTATACATTATAACACTGCAAAAAGTATATACCAAGTAGTAAAATATGATAACAATCTCATAAGATTGTACTTAATATGGCTCAATTTTATAGAATATTGTAAATGGTTCTTTCTCCTAAAGCAATTCTAGCCCTTGTTTTTCCCTTAGAGCAACAAATCAGAATGTGTAAGATTACAGAATGCTGAGGGCTCTTTTGGAGAAACTTTGCCAGTTATTTTTGAGGAGACAATTGGAGAGAATGAGAGGCATTTGATTAAGCACCTTGAACCACAGATGTTTTGTTCTTCTGCTCTCTTCTTCTAAACTACAAAAACAAAAAAACCATCTTGGCAATTGCGGATGTTTACGAACACTCCACTGATTTTTTTCTGTTGTAATTGTGTTTTCAAACAAAATAACTTCTGTCTATAGGCTAGAGCAGTAAGTTTATGCAAGAGGACATGAAAATATCCTATTAGTTAGAATTTGTACCTAAAGTGCATGACGCCCTAGGCATTATGTAACATCTTTATATGCGGTGTTGTAATTGCAATTATTCTGAACAACTTAGAATGCTTTGTACATAGTAGAGTCTCAAATGTTGTTAGTTAGAACTAAACATTGGACACAAAACCATCCTAAACAGGCAACCTGATTCCCTATGGTTTTAATATCTGATTTCCAGATAACTAGAAGTCTGCCTTTAATACACTCTTATGTGCACTGAGATTTTCACAGAGTGATAAACAAAGTAAACATTTGAGCTGGAAATCACTGGAAGTGTTTGAACCAAATAAAAGGGTGCTACAAAGGAAATCTATCCTTAACTTTATAACCAGACACAAATTTTTTCTGGTTTACTGTTATACAGTTGAGAAAGCATTTTTCTCCAGAATTGTTTAATTTCACTGACAGGGAAGTTTGGTTTCTTTTTTTCTAACACAATAACCTCTTTTTTGCATGATTTTAGACACATTTAAAGGAAAATTTTGTTTTTAAAGATTTTATTTTTCCCTTTTCTCCCCAAAGCCCCACAGTACATAGTTGTATATTCCGGTTGTAGGTCCTTCTGGCTCTGCTGTGTGGGACGCTGCCTCAGCAAGGCCTGATGAGTGGTGCCATGTCCACGCCCAGGATTCAAACTGGTGAAACCCTGGGCCGCCAAAGTGGAGAATGGGAACTTAACCACTCAACTTCAGGCTCACCAATCCCTCTTTTCTAAATTTACTTTGCTCCCTCTATCCAAAGCCTGCATTTCCTGGAGCTATCTTGATTCAGCATTATCTATGCAACAAGAGTTTTCAGAAACTCAACAAAGCTAAGAAAACGTCTCCACAGTAAGAATCAAACAGAATGGGGACCAGTCTCAGTGGCTTAGTGGTTAAGTTCAGCGTACTCCACTTTGGCAGCCCAGGCCTGGTTCCCTGGGCATGAACCTACACTACTCATTGGTCACCATGCTGTGGTGGCAGCCCACATACAAAGTAGAGGAAGATTGGCAACAGATGTTAGCTCAGGGCAAATCTTCCTCAAGCCAAAAGAAAAAAGGAATCAAACAAGATAGCATAAGGTAGAGAGTAAGGTTTTGGCCAGATTTATGCTAGGTGTGTGGAACAGCCTTAGGAAGATTTAATCAGATTCAGTTCTAATTTACATGCTGTTCACTTTAAATCCCAATATGGATATAATGAGCTTGGAAGTATAAATAAAAATCATATGAAATCTCAGTGCTTCACGGGCTGCCAGTAATTCCACACGATTGCATTCTTTCAAAATAGTCACCATGGAGAAGTCAAAGCTTTTTGCAAGGACTGCTGAAATCATTTTGGATTTTTCTTTTCAAATTGTTATTATAGTCAGTTTTTTCCCTGCTTTTTCACTTTTCCTTTCCCATACACACAAGTTCTTCCTAGCCGATCCCTGACTTTGACCAAAAGTGGATTATCTAAAACAATCAATTACCTGTTCATCACTTATGGCTCTGAATATCTTTCTGATACTTCAAAAACAAATCTTTGTTCCCATTTCTCAACCATCCACAAAGAATGATGACCTGCCACCACTGATATATTTTAAATGTTTTGCAGGTTTTTAAGGACATTTCAAAGGAAGAGGTCCAAGGTATTTTAAGTAATATCAGCAGCACTGAAATAAGTGAATAATTTCTAACAGGGAATAATTTCTCTTAAGGGAGAAAATTAATTTTGGTACTTAATTTCAGCATTTGTTAACAGAGACATTAATATTTTGCTATACTTTATATGTATACACACTATGCGCACATGTGTGTATGATCTTAAAATCTCTTGAATATTTTTAAGTGGAAAGTTAAAATTGAAAGACAGTAGCAGAAGAAAAATCAGCATGTAAAATGCCACGAGAGAAAACAGCTGCTGGGAGAACATAAATGTAAAAGAGATCTGACAGCTTCCTTCATAATTTTACCCGGTAGATTAGTAGTAGTTAAGAATAAAACTATCATGAAAAAGCAATAAGATTTCAATATTTTTTAACACATCTAAAGGCTTTGGCTTTATAGTCAACCTGTCGGGAAACTAAAAACCTATAAGAAACTTTTGTTTCTCTAATAATCAACTTCAATATGGATTTTATTCCTTTGTTTTACTTGCTTTATTTTAACTAGTGGAATTTTAGGAATAAGGTTTAACTTTATCAATTTTAAATTTGTCTTACTGATATACTTGTAAAGACTTCATTTACATTTTATCTAGGTGTTTCATTTTGTTACATACCATCGAAAATTCAGTAATCATAAATGCACAACCCCCTACTCCTAAAGACTGCACACAGGCTCTCTTCAATAATTCAAAGAGCTTTCTATAACGATGAAGTCATACTGATGAACGCAATAGGAAAATTCTAGTACTATTTAACATCACTTAAATAATTCACTGTAGAAACTAGGCATAATAGAGCAAGAAAAACAAATTCTAAGTGCTCAAAATATTTTGCTTTTTCTTATGCCAAGGCATATTTCTCAAATCACAGTGACAGTTTTTCTTCTCTTTTGTTGGAGTACATGACAGCTATTCATATACTGGAGCAGGTGCAAAACATAAATGCTTTCCTAATAAAGTCAAGAATGTCAGCATTCTGTGTGCAGTGATGGGCAGCCCTCCATCATTTTTGCATAAGATATCTCCTGGGAAGGCTATCATCAGACCTTATTACTACACTATCAACTTACTCTCATGTCAAATTGTTATTCTTCAAAGACAGCCAGCTGAGTTGCACTTTACTTTTTTTTACATTCCCTGATAGGTGATGAAAAAAAAAGTCAAACAGAGCATAAAGAACAAGGTCGTTCATAATTTCATTTAACGCCAAACAACTCCAAAATCCCTACTCCTTTAAATGTAGTATTGTGCATTTTTTAATTATGACATATCAGTAATGATTCAATCTGGCTATACAAAATAAGCAATTGAGACAAAAATTGAAAAAAAACCCAGTCAATAAATGATTTTTGTCAATACGGAACTATGGTAGATTCTAAAATGAACTAATTAGAGCCAGTAATTAAGAAATTAATTTTAAAAATTATATGGTAATTACAATAAAATAAATAAAATATGGCTAAATATTTTATTTTTCCTTTGATGTTTATTTATAGAAGTTCTTTTTTACATGATTATAAATCAAGAGCCATACTCAGATTGTGTAAAGAATGATTTTTTCTCAGTTTATTGGAGGTGATATAACATTCTACAGAAGATAACACAGTCTATACTGAATTACTATGTACTACGAAGGTAAATTGCAATTTGTTATGGTGAAAGGTGAGAAAAAGTGAAACTTCCTCAAAGACATCAATTAATGAGATTTTTGTTTGTAAAATGGCCACATGTAGAGAATGACACAAAATGAATATAATCTTATAAATAGTCAAAGAAGTACTCCTTCTCATTATTCTTCCTAATTTTTCTACATATAGGCACTCCATCTTTACCTCGAATTATGAGAATAAAGCTCCAGTCTGTGGCAAGTTTAGTAAAACTTGAATTTCTGGGTCTCTATCTGTCTGTTCACTTTATCTTAGTGCCAGCGGCATATTTCCAACTAAAGAATGAGGCTGATTGGGTCATAGGGCATGTATAAGCCACAAGAAAGCTATTGAAAAACCTATCACCAAAAAATCCATAAAGGCAAACTGAGAGTCCTATAAGGCACACTCCTTCCACAGGGAGGTTCCGTATCCACCTTAAAGTGTATATAACAATGGAATATTATTCAGCCATGAGAAGGAAGGAAATCCTGCCATTTGTGACAACATGGATGAATCTGGAAGACATAATGCTAAGTGAAATAAGGCAGACAGAGAAATACACATATTGCCTTATCTCATTTATATGTGGAATCTAAAAAAAAAGAGCCAAACACAGAAACAGAAAGTAGAATGATGGTTATCATCTCTGGGGTGTGGGGGAAATGGGGAGATGCTGGTCAAAGGGTACAAGCCTTCAGTCATAAGATGAATAAATTCCGGGGATATAATGTACAGTATGGTGACTCTAGTTAATAACATTGTATTTTATATTTGACATTTGCTACGAGAGTAGTCGTAAACATTCTCACCACACACACAAAGGTAACTATGAGAGGTGATGGATGTATTAATTAATCCAATGTGGTAATCATTTCACAATGTATACATATGTCAAATCATCATATTGTACACTTTAAATATATACAATTTTATTTGTCAATGATACCTCAGAAAACCTGGGGGGCGGGGCAGAATAAAGTAAGGACAAACTCCAGGAAATGAGATGAAGTGGAAAGATACAACTTGAGACAGACAGGAGAGAGCCTCTGCTGACCAGATGACCTTTACTTCATGGGGGAAAAGACAGAGGAAGTTCTTGGATTTTGGAGAAACAAAAGAGATGACTTATTTCTGCATTGCTGTTTCAATTATTTGACCAAAGTCAAATTTTCTGCCTAGCATAAAAATCAATCTCTGATCCAGTGCAAGATATGTCTTGCTGGGGTTACAGCCACCTCAACTTAGACAAATTTGGTTTTTCCTAGCTAATTCCAGCCTCGTATCTTGGGGTGAAGACTTTTAAATATATGCAGAATTGTTTTAGTCATCCCCATTATGATAATGGATCATTTTCTCCCCAGATTTTGGTATCATATCCCCCCCCAAGTTCAACTAAAGCCATATTGGTTTTATATCAAAGTACCGCAAGTAGTGACAATATCAAATATAAGTTTATGCCTTCTTTTCCCAAATTTTGCCTAACAGGTAGAAGTTTAAAAAAATTGGTGAAACATACTTATTAATGAATATATCAGAACACTACTGAACTTTAGTGAAAAAACTATTTGGTATTGAAACTAGTCTGACATATTTTTGTTCTATTAAAAAATCCTCTAGTATTTTTCTTAAAATGTTAAGAGTCTTCACCTCTTTTATTTGAAAGTAACTACAGCACTAAAAATATATTATCATTGATCCACTCAAAATTTCATAAACACAGATTCTAATAATATCAATCATTACCTCAAATTTACTATTGTAGGGAAGATTTTGAATAGTGGACCATTTTTTTGGTAATAATAAACGTAGACAAAATTAGACAGAGTATTTATTTATTGTCTGGTAACACTGATAAGAAAATAGCAATGTCAGACATAATCAGAGGTTGTGGCTTCCAATCCTTATGCCATATATAAATTTATACATCAGGTGCTTGAACATTCTATCTTTATACCACTTTATGTTCAAACAGAAGAATATTAAGATTGTAAAACTAGCCAGGAAGGAGATTATTCAAAACTTTAAAAAAATTTTAAACTAACCATAAAGTCTTGTTTCAAGAGCTTTTTCAACCCTTGTGATCTCAAATTATTGCACAAGTAATAAGGTAAAAGTAATGAAATACTTTACAAAAATGTTCAACAGAATTTAAAATTTTAACTTAAGGGAATTTGGAAGTTCAATCATTCTCAAAGAGGCTGTAAGGATGATTAAAATCCTGAAGGAAGCCTGAAAGAAAAAGGACACAATCATTATTGGAAATGTAATACAAGGTTAACTCTCAGGTTTCATGTTTAGACTAGAAAGCTTAAGTTCAAGGCCATTACACCAATTTTTATGGAAATGTAATGTTTTCCAACTCATGGTTCATCCCTTGAAAAGCTGTACATGGGTAATAATGATTATTAACTCCAATTAGTCACACACACTGGGATAAATTGGGAATGAAAAGCTTCTTCAATTACCCAAACTAACGTAAATGATTTATTTCCTTCTGCTGACATGAAAGGAAAAGAGTTGAATGTTCACGAAGGATAGCATTTACCCACCCTGCACTAAGGTCAGAGAGCTCACTCAGCATAAATATTCCCAGAAAAGGTTCAACTTGGCAGAAAAGAAACCGTCTACTCCAAAAGGTCACCATGTCAGCTTGACTTTTCATCTGCTCTGAGAAAACTCCTGTCAAAGCCCATTACTGTAAGGCAGCAGCTGTTCTGTAGAATGATGGCCTCCAAAGGAGAATAGTCTCTCATAGGCCCCAATGCAGCTCCTCCGATTCACAGACTATTTCTTGTTTCCTCAGACTCCATTCTTAGTCACAACCCCATGGCTTTGCTTTCCTATCTCAGATGCCTATTCCCAAATGTTTCTCTACATTTTACATAAGCCCAGCTGAAAATCATACCCTCTAAGTCAAGTGGAACCCAAGCTCCTTCTAACGGCCTATAAATTCCTACATAATCTGACCCTGCCAATGTCTCCAGTTTATCCCCTTGCTCACTCCAACCGCAATGAACTTCAGTTTCTCCAACACCCCAAGCTCTGTCTTGCTTCGGAGCCTCCACCTAGTGTGTTCCTCCCCCTCACTCTACACCTGGCTGGTTCCTTATCATATTCTGGTCTTTGCTTAAACCCTAACCCTCAAGGAAGGCTTTGCTATTTATCTCAAGTAGGTTCACCTTTATTTCCTCCAATTTCAGTCTCTTCTTTTCTTCCCAGCAGTGTCACAATTTTTAATTATTTTCCTTTGCTTCTCACTTTTTTTGTATCCACACTGGGATCATCGCCTGTCTTTTTTTTCTTTTCCCCCCCAGCTTTATTGAGATATAATTGACATATAACATTGTGTAAGTTTAATTGCACACACTGTGTACAATGTTTTGATCTGATGCACTTATATACTGCGAAATGATTCCCACCATAGCGTTAGCTAACACCTCCAGTACCTCACATAATTACCATTTCTTTCTGCTGGTAAGAACATTTCAGATCTACTCTCTTAGCAATTCTCCAGTATATAATACAGTATTATTAGCTATAATCACCATGCTGTACATTAGATCCTCAGAACTTATTCATCTGTTAACTCGAAGTTTGTACCTTTTGACAAACATTTCCCATTTTCCCCTGATATTGTCTGTCTTGTTCACATTGTATCCACAAAGCAAAAAAGCAATAAATGTTTATTCAACTGAATCCATCCTACCCTGATCTATCTTTTTCTAACTCCATTCATTCTTATCAGAATCAGAGCAAAATGAACTCATCATTTACTCGATTTTATCATTATTATTCAAGTCAACATATATACCTACCATATGCCAGGAACTGTGAAGTGCTGCCATAGCAGCTATCATTTACTGAGTGTTTACTATGTGCTAGGCACTGTTATAAGTACTTCACATATGTTATTTCTTTGTATCACCACAACTATATAAAAAAGCAACTATTTTTATCTCTACTTTAAAGATGAGGAAACTGAGACATAGAGAGGTTAATAATGCACCCAAGATGTCACAAACAGTAAGTGGCAGAGCTGAGATTCTGCACCCTATTAAATAAAACACAATTTCTACCTTAAGATAAGTACCAGGAGAGAGGGTAAAGGAAAGTGAGCTGGAAATTCAAAGGGAAGAGATAACATTTGCTTACAAGAGACTGAGACAATTTATTTGAGGGTGGCTTTTAAGATGAGATCTGAAAGGAGGAAGGGGCGGAGCAAAATGGCAGGGTGAGCTGACCTGGGATTCTCTCCCCTCCAAAATACAAGAAAAGATTGGAAGAACTGAATTTCAGAGAATAAACATAATGCCAGCTCGTTAGAGACCTACAACACCAAGAAGACAGAGATCATAAACCCTACTTACAGCCTCGGAGGCACTGGAACGGTAGGAGAGAACATTGCTCCCTCCCCTAGAGTCTGTGATCACTGCGGTGTGGGTCGGGAAGGAGCGGGGGAGGGGCTGAGCGCCCGGGGGATCATCCAGGACTCCTGCTGCTGATTCAGTGGAGACCCGCTGACGCGGGGAAAGCTTCCATCTGCGGGGACCCCATAAACCAAGGGCCTTGGGAGACCAGAGAACAGAACTGATCTGAACCCAGACCGGGGCACGTGAGTAACAGCCCCTCCCCCCCAGCAAAGCCAGTGGGTGCAGCCATCTTGCCCCAAGGCGGAGAGCTCATAACACGCCACTCTCGACCCCCATCTAGTGGCAACACACTGTAACTGCAACCGAATTCTACCACCATGTGAAAAAACCACTCCTCTACCATCCAGCAATTTATAAAAGCCCCAGACCAGAAGGAAAACAATAAAAACATAGAATTAAGTCCTGAGGACTTGGAATTAGGTCAACTAAGTGATAATGAGTTCAGAGCAGCTATAATCAAAAAATTCAATGAGGTAGAGAGAAAGATAGAGAAACAAGCCGAGTTCTGGAATTACTTCACAAAAGAGTTTGAAATCATAAAGAAGTATCAAACAGAATTACTTGAGATGAAAAACACAATGGACCAGATAAAACAGAATATGGATTCCCTGAATGCCCATGTAGACACCATAGAAGAGCAAATTAACATAATTGAAGATAGACAGGCTGAATGGATCCAGTCAGAGGAAGAAAGAGAACTAAGAATTTAAAAAAATGAGGAAAATCTCTGAGAGATAATGGATTCAATGAGGAGTAAGAACATAAGGATCATAGGAATTCCCGAGAATATGGAAAAGGAAAATGGAGCAGAAAGTGTGCTTAACGAAATTATTGAAGAGAACTTCCCAAATCTAGGGACCGACGGAGAAATGTGTGTAGAGGAGGGTTTTAGATCTCCTAGATTTGTCAATGTAAAAAGAGCTACCCCAAGGCACATAGTAGTAAAATTGGCAAAAAGGAAAGATAAAGAAAAAATACTCAGGGAAGTAAGAAAAAAAAAGAGAATAACCTATAAAGGAGCCCCTATCAGACTGTCAGCAGATTTCTCTACAGAAACCCTACAAGCTAGGAGAGAATGGAGTGACATATTCAAAGCTTTAAAGGATGAAAATCTTCAGCCAAGAATACTCTATCCAGCAAGAATTTCCTTCAGATATGAGGGAGAAATTAAATCTTTTCCAGACAAACAAAAGTTAAGGGAATTTGTAACCAAAAGCCCTCCATTACAAGAAATCCTCAAGAAGGCTCTCATACCTGAAAAAAGAAAAAAGGGAGAAAGGGGATACAATCCACAGACTAGGGAGACCGATGGATAGAACCAGAACAGGATAGCAATTATTCGATTATAGCATTAGGGTAAAGGTAAGGAAACTACCAAAGCAAGGACGATCTTATCACTCTAACTACAAATTAATAAGACGAGTTGGAATAAAAAATGAAAATAATTATTTAGGAGGGGAAGAGCAAAGGGTCTAAATCAGTATTGGTCAAGTAAGTAAGAGACCACCAGAGAATAGACTATATTATACACGAGATTCTAAATACAAACTTCAAGGTAGACACTAAAATAAAGTACAGAACAGAGTCACAAATCATAAATAAGGAAAAATCTAAGAAACCCAGCATAAGAAATTGCAGTATTAAATAGGTAGTTTAGAGCAAACAGGAAAAGAAACACAGGAAAACAAGATAATGAGCGACAGATTGACAGCATTAAGTCCACATGCATCAATAATCACTCTCAATGTAAACGGATTGAACTCTCCAATTAAAAGACACAGAGTGGCAAAATGGATTAAAGAACACGATCCAACAATTTGTTGCCTCCAGGAAACACACCTCAGCCCCAAGGACAAACACAGACTCAGGGTGAAGGGGTGGAGGACAATACTTCAAGCAAATAGCAAGGAAAAAATGGCAGGTGTTGCAATTCTTATATCAGACCAAGTGGATTTCAAAATAAGACAGGTAAAGAGAGACACAGAGGGACAATATATAATGATCAAAGAGACACTTCATCAAGAAGAAATAATGCTTATAAATATCTATGCACCCAACACAGGAGCACCAAGATTCATAAAGCAACTATTAACAGACCTAAAGGAAGATGTTAAGAACAACACAATAATAGTAGGGGACCTCAACACCCCACTCACATCAATGGACAGATCATCCAGACAGGAAATCAACAAGGAAATAGTGGAGCTGAATGAAAAACTAAAACAATTGGACTTAATAGACATATATAGATCACTCCACCCTGAAGGAGCTGAATACACATTCTTCTCAAGTGCACATGGAACATTCTCTAGGATAGACCATATGTTGGGAAACAAGGCAAGCCTCTACAAATTTAAAAAAATTGAAATAATAACAAGCATCTTCTCAGATCATAGTGCTATAAGGCTAGAAATTAATTACAAGAAAAAAGCTGAGAAAGGCACAAAGATGTGGAGACTAAACAACACACTACTGAACAAGCAATGGATCATTGAAGAAATTAAAGAAGAAATAAAAAAATACCTGGAAACAAATGAAAATGATAGCATGCCATACCAACTCACATGGGATACAGCAAAAGCTGTATTAAGAGCAAAATTCATCGCAATACAGGCACATCTTAACAAACAAGAGAAATCCCAAATAAGCAACCTTAAAGCACACCTAACTGAACTAGAGAAAAAAGAACAAATGAAGCCCAAAGTCAGCAGAAGGAGAGAAATAATAAAAATCAGAGCAGAAATAAATACTATTGAAACGAAAAAGGCAGTAGAAAGGATCAATGAGACAAAGAGCTGGTTTTTTGAGAAGATAAAATTGGCAAACCACTAGCCAGACTTACAAAGAAAAAAAGGGAGAAAGCTCAAATAAAATCAGAAATGAGCGAGGAGAAATAACAACAGCCTCTGCAGAAATACAACAGATTATAAGAGAATACTACAAAAAACTATATGCCAACAGGATAACCTAGAGGAAATGGATAAATTCTTGGACTCCTACAATCTCCCAAAGCTCACTCAAGAAGAGGGAGACAATTTGAACAGACCAATCACAAGGAAAGAGATTGAAACAGCAATCAAAAACATCCCAAAGAATAAAACCCCAGGACCAGATGGCTTTCCTGGGGAATTCTACCAAACTTTCAGAGAGGATTTAATACCTATCCTTTTCAAGCTATTCCAAAAAATTAGGGAGGATGGAACACTTCCTAACACATTCTATGAGGCCAACATCATGCTGATACCAAAACCTGACAAGGACACCACGAAAAAAGAGAACTACAGGCCAATATCACTGATGAACATAGATGCAAAAATTCTAAACAAAATTTTGGCAACCAGAATTCAGCAATTCATCTAAAGAATCATACATCATGATCAGGTGGGATTCATACCAGGGACACAGGGATGGTTCAACATCCGCAAATCAATCAACGTGATACACCACATCAACAAACTGAGGAATAAAAACCACATGATCATCTCAATAGATGCAGAGAAGGCATTTGACAAGATCCAACAGCCATTTATGATAAAAAAAAAAAACTCTGAACAAAATGGGCATAGAAGGAAACTACCTCAACATAATAAAGGCCATATATGACAAACCCATAGCCAACATCATACTCAATGGGCAAAAACTGAACACCATCCCCCTGAAAACAGGAAAGAGACAAGGATGCCCTCTATCACCACTCTTATTTAACATAGTACTGGAGGTCCTGGCCAGAGCAATCAGGCAAGAAAAAGGAATAAAAGGAATCCAAATAGGGAGGGAAGAAGTGAAACTCTTGCTGTTTGCAGACGACATGATCTTATATATAGAAAACCACAAAGAATCCATTGGAAAACTCTTAGAAGTAATCAACAACTACAGCAAAGTTGCAGGGTATAAAATCAATTTGCATAAATCAGTAGCATTTTTATAATCCAGTAATGAACCAACAGAAAAAGAACTCAAGAACACAATACCATTCACAATCGCAACAAGAAGAATAAAATACCTTGGGGTAAATTTAACTAAGGAAGTGAAGGACCTATATAATGAAGATTACAAGGGCTTTCCGAGAGAATTGGATGACGACATAAGGAGATGCAAAGACATTCCATGTACATGGATTGGAAGAATAAACATAGTTAAAATGTCCGTTCTACCTAAAGCAATCTACAGATTCAACGCCATCCCAATCAGAATCCCAATGACATTCTTTACAGAATTAGAACAAAGAATCTTAAAATTCATGTGGGGCAACAAAAGACCCCGAATTTCTAAAGCAATCCTGAGAAAAAAGAACAAAACGGGAGGCATCACAATCCCTGTCTTCAAAACATACTACAAAGCTACAGTAATCAAAACAGCATGGTACTGGTACAAAAACAGGTGCACACATCAATGGAACAGAATTGAAAGCCCAGAAATAAAACCACACATCTATGGACAGCTTATCTTTGACAAAGGAGCTGAGAGCATACAATGGAGAAAAGAAAGTCTTTTCAACAAATGGTGCTGGCAAAACTGGAAAGCCACATGTAAAAGAATGAAAATTGACCATTCTTTTTCACCATTCACCAAAATAAACTCAAAATGGATCAAAGACCTAAAGGTGAGACCTGAAACCATAAGGCTTCTGGAAGAAAACGTAGGCAGTACACTCTTTGACATCAGTATTAAAAGGATCCTTTCGGACACCATGCCTTCTCAGAGAAGGGAAACAATAGAAAGAATAAACAAATGGGACTTCATCAGACTAAAGAGCTTCTTCAAGGCAAATGAAAGCAGGATTGAAACAAAAAAACAACCCACTAACTGGGAAAAAATATTTGCAAGTCATATATCTGACAAAGGCTTAATATCCATAATATATAAAGAACTCTCACAACTCAACAACAAAACATCAAACAACCCAATCAAAAAATGGGCTGGAGACATGAACAGACATTTCTCCAAAGAAGATATACGGATGGCCAATAGGCACATGAAAAGATGCTCATCATCGCTGATCATCAGGGAAATGCAAATCAAAACTACACTAAGATATCACCTTACACCCATTAGAATGACAAAAATATCTAAAACTAATAGTAACAAATGTTGGAGAGGTTGCGGAGAAAAAGGAACCCTCATACACTGCTGGTGGGAATGCAAACTGGTGCAGCCACTATGGAAAACAGTATGGAGATTCCTCAAAAAATTAAAAATAGAACTACCATATGATCCAGCCATCCCACTACTGGGTATTTATCCAAAGAGCTTAAAGTCAGCAATCCCAAAAGTCCTATGCACCCCAATGTTTATTGCAGCACTGTTTACAATAGCCAAGACGTGGAAGCAACCTAAGTGCCCATCAACAGATGAAAGGATAAAGAAGATGTGGTACATATATACAATGGAATACTACTCAGCTGCAAAACAGAACAAAATCATTCCATTTACAATAACATGGATGGACCTTGAGGGAATTATGTTAAGTGAAATAAGCCAGCAAGAGAAGGATAATCTGTGTATGACTCCACTCATATGAGGAATTTAAAATTATGGACTAAGAACAGTTTAGTGGATACCAGGGGAAAGGTGGGGTGGGGGGTGGGCACAAAGGGTGAAGTGGTGCACCTACAACATGACTGACAAACATTAATGTACAACTGAAATTTCACAAGATTGTAACCTATCATTAACTCAATAAAAAAAAAAGAAAGAATATAAAAAAAAAAAGATGAGATCTGAAAAAAAGTTAGGGTCTTGAGAAACATATATCAAGAATTTGTGGAAGAGGCCCTTATCAGAAAGAAAATAGTGAGAACAAAGATACAGGGAAAAGATGCTAAGTGTGGACAGGAAGTAGTCACAGTAGAGTTATTGTGTTTGTCCTAAATCTTGAGTCCAAATAGTGAAAGTCCTTGTGTATATCACTGAGAATTTATCTGTGGCTGAAAAAGGAATGAAAACACAATCAAGGTTTTAAAATAGAAACTACTGTGGAGTTATTCTCTAAGTTATTAGTAACCTCCCTTGTTCATTATCTGTTTCTGGTGACTCAGCAACTAGATTTTAAGCTTTTTGATCGCAGGCATGATGTCTTGGACTTTCAGCAGAGAGGCTATGAAAGGTGACTGAAAATGTCAGTGAACAAGAAGAGGAAAAGTCAGAGGAGACTAGAGAGAGGTGAGGCACGACACATGGTAACGGCAATGGCACAGTGATGAAATACTGCCCTGCCCTCAAGGGGCTTATATTCTGACACAGATGAAATGATCGGTGTAAATTCTTATGATACAGTAAATATGTTAGAAGAAATATGAAGGCCTGCAGCTCTAAAATTCTGCAAAGCAAAATGACTTTAAAATGAATTATAATGGCATTTCCAAAAGTGTTTATGCACAATCTTGTTATGACTGACAACAGTACATTTCGATGACAATGAGTACTTATAAAATAAAAGCTTCTCTGCAACAGTTATTTACATAGAACGGTGAGTCTCATCTAAAACTTTATTAATGTAGTTGCCATGTACTCTCCGCAGTGAGTACAACTCAGCATTTCCCTTTTATGGTCCCTGCCTGTGGCTTTCTACAATCGAATTTCTTGACTGGAGAAATTTAACTTAGTTTTTTTCCTCTTTCAGTAAAAAGTGATTACTTTCAATTCCCTTCACATATTCCCACCATACTCCCATTAGAACATTTATCTAAAGTCCCAAACACACACACACACACACACAGACACACACACACAACACTTGTATTAGGAAACGGCTGAGTTGAAGGTGTGCAGTGATTTTCCCTTATTTATCCTATTGAATGTACATAATTTTTTTCATTCATTCACTCTGAAGAATCTGACATTCAGCTTCATTTTATAAGTCCTGCACTGGAAAACTGCTACAAAATTATGAGGAGTCATTTGCCTCTTTTTTTTTTTCAGTTGATGTGTATGATAAACTAGGTTCTGATGATCATAGAAATTTAGAGTTTTAACAATACTTAGAAAGCATCTAATCAAGAGAAGACCAACTTAGGCACAGCATTCCCCACTCCCCACTACCAGAGGGTAGCTATTGCTAATAGATCCCAGTGCTCTTTCCCACTGAGCCTGGGCATTGCTCAGATTCCTTCTCTACATGATGCTCCAGGCAACCTCTACCCTGTAAGGCAAAACATTTGTTGCCCATGACACTTCTCATAGGATAGAAAACGTATCCTGCAATTCAAGGCACTTCGGAAAGCTACAATCTATTCTCAGCTACCACAGTACCTAATATTTAGCAAAGTGCTCAGTGTCCTGAAACATACTAACAGTTTAAAAGCCTTACTGCAGTTTACAAAATAGACTATGTGCATGAGCACCTTTTGCCCGTGCCCTGCATTTGGTGCTTCTGACCACCCTTATCCTACACCTCAGCACGCTGTATCCTGGCTCACTTACTCTGTGAGTCACTCCTCCTTCTTCCTGGGAGACAACATAACTTCTTTCCACACCCTAGATTAAGGCTGTCTTGAGGAATCCATTCTTCCCCTTCTGTTATTCTCTTGACACACTCCACAATCACTGTCACCCACACCCATGGCTTCAGGTAGACTGTTTCCCCATTTAGATCTCCAGTTCCAGACCCCCAATCCCAACTCCTGGTTGGAATTTCTACATGCATGTCTTGCTATTACCACAAATTCAACATGCAAACTTCATCCTTCTCACCAAAACTTGCTTGCCTTTCCTCCTGTTTTCCTTCTTTATATTAACAGCATCATTATCTTCCAATCACCCAAGCTGGAAACCTTAGGGGTCTCCTTCAGCTCCTCTTTTCACTCTCTACTTCTAATTGGCTTGCCAATTCTAACCTGAAACATCATTCAAGTCTGTCTCCTCCTCCCAATTTCCAGTGCCACCACCCTCATTTAAGCTTTCACCTGTGCCCACTTTAATGCCTGGCACTCTGCTCCTAACTGGTCTTCCCCCCTGAATCTCCCCTCTCTAAACCGTCCACCCATCCCATCTCCCTGCCCCCTGCCCCCAAGAATAGCATCAAAGTATGTTTCCTGACAAATGTGATGATATTATTCCCCACCGCTGCTAAAAAGTGCCCCTACAGTCCTTCAAAATAAAGTCAATGTGGGGCCGGCCCGGTGGCGCAGCGATTAAGTTAGCATGTTCCACTCCTCGGTGGCCCGGGGTTCGCTTGTTCGGATCCTGGGTGCAGATGTAGGACTGCTTGGCAAAACCCATGCTGTGGTAGGCATCCCACATATAAAGTAGAAGAAGATGGGCATTGATGTTAGCTCAGGGCCAGGCTTCCTCAGCAAAAGGAGGAGGATTGGCAGTAGTTAGCTAGGGGCTAATCTTCCTCAAAAAAAATAATAAAATAAAAATAAAGTCAATGTCTCCCATTACCTTTAAAACAAAGTTTAAATTCCTAAGTGTGGATTTCAAGGTTCTCCACAAAAAAGGACCAGGTGCCTTTCTCATCACATGGCGTTGTGATTAAAAGCTCAGACTCTGGAGCCAGATTGCCCAGTTTTGTGACATTAAGCAGGACTGCTGCACACACTAGTGTAGGCTGAGAGGTGTGCCTGAGTGAGTCATCTGGCTGAGAGGTGAGGGTGAAGTGAGGGGGTAGAAAGTGTAGCCCATGTACCACTCACCCAGCCATCTCAGCACAGGGCTGCTACAGACTCAGAGGAAGCAGCACCATCTTCTATTTCACAGACAGAAAATATAAGGGCTCCGTTTCCTTATTTATAAAGTGGGGCTAATACTAAGACTTATCTCATGGTGGTGTTGTGAAGAATCAATGAATCAATACATGTGAAGCCCTTAGAACAGTTCCAGGCACATGATAAGTGCCCAGTAAGTGTTAGTTGTTAATTCCACACCTCCTTGTTCTTTATACTTTAAGTAAATAGTTGAATTTACTTACTATTTTAATCACGTATAATCTGTGCTTTTTCACCTTTCTGGCTTTCATTGCTCATTCTGCTTCCTCTCCCAATAGTTCCCTCCCCTAGCAGCTCCCATCTCTGCCTGTTGATATCCTGTCCACTCTTCAAACTTAGCTGAGCTGCCGTGATTGCCCGCCGTAAGTCCTACTGGAGCCCCGTGAACAGGAGTTCTCTAGACTTTAACTCAACTCTCAGGCCTCTGTGGACCCCTATTGTGCAACTTACTATAGTAAATTTTGTACTACATAAACTTAAATTTATCTCAAGGCCTTATCTTCCTTGAGAGATTTTAAGTGTCTTAAGGTATCCTGTAAGGTTCCTTTATATGTTCCCACAGTCCCACAGACCTACAGTGACATAACAGGCAGTAATAGAACCATCCATTGAGTACACACTGTGTGCCAGGTACTATAAAAAGTGCTTTACATACAGTATTTAAATTACTTCTCACACAACCTTTAGAGTATTGCTATTTCCCTTTCATATAGGGAGACTTAGTATTTAAATAGTTTGCATAGTATTAAACAGCTAAAAAGTGGTGGGCAGAGATTAGAACTCAGGACCTTACAGTTTCGGGGACTGAACTCTTTCTGCTTCATGGTGTTATCTTGCCTGGCACCTTCACCTGTCCAGGAGCTACCCTTTATTGATTGTATATTATGTTCCAGGAGCTTTTCCTACATTATTCATAAGCTTCCTTGGAAAATGGTTATTATTATTCCTATACACATGAGGAAATCAAGGCTTAGAGATGTTAAGCAATTTACCTTCCATCTCACAGCTACTAAATTCCAGATGCAACTTTTAAATCTGACTGCAGAACTCCCTCAGCCCCCAAATCACTTCTCACGTTCCAGCAGGAGTCTCTTGAGAAAAATGTTATTGCTTATACTATTACTATTATTATCATTATTATGTTACTATTACTCACAGGCTCTCATTTGTGTGAGTCTATTTCATTTAGACACCCTCTAGACAGGCACCATCAGAAACTTATACTTACAGAAAAATTATACTTACAAAAAACTTATACACATACAGAAAAAATGTTATTCCTGCATTATATTCTGTCAACTTTTGTCTTTATTATATTGACTAAATCCTACTTATTATAAATAACTTGACCAAAAAAATATGCTTGTTCCCCCAAGAATCGGATGCAGTTTTACATAAAAATGATCTTGATTTCAGAAAGATAAAAGTTAGTGATATAACGTGATTGCTTATGTAATCACTAGGTCAGGAATACATTGAGGATTCATATTTAGTGTATTATTAATTTCACCAGATCATTAGGTTTTTCCTGGTACTTCTATTGCATTCAAATTATTTGGAAGGTCAAGATAAAATACTACACCCAAAGAAACAAGTAGGTACTGATATGAATACCAGAATGAATCTTGAACTAAATGCCACACACAGAGAGAAGAGGGCTAAAAAGAAAGATGCAGGATCAGAATTAACCATTAGATTCTAAAAGAATATAAGAATATAATTTTGAAAAGGGAAAAATAGGGGGGAGATTTTACTGGAAATTAGTCTGACATTATGAGAAAACAATACTCAATACCAAATTAACATATGTCCAGCAACTCTCAAGGTAACTGAAAGATACTTAAAATACAGATATTACTTAAAGTTATATGACTTGAATGTCATTACTCAATTTTGCCAATGCTCACTATGTGATTGGAAAAATCCTATTGATTTTGAGAAAGCAAAATGTGCAAGTGAAAGTAGAAAAAATTAATAGAACTCAAAACTTCCCAAACAAAAAGAAATAACTCCGAAAGAGCATCCCTCCTTATGAAAATACTAGTTTCTAGAGTTCCCAGAGGATTCTGAGTAAAACTAGACACACTTGCAATGCATTAAAAATGTGTAATTACCATTTAAATGGAGAGAGAAAAGCTGGTGAGTGAAATGAGAAAAAGGCATTTTCTGACAGCCAACCAGAAGTTGGCATTTCGGCCAATGATCATCTAATCTAAAGTCAGGTTAACAAAGCTATTGTCACTCTGCCACTCACCCTCAGCCTTTTAACTGTCAGCTCTCCTCTACCAGAAGAAAACAGCAGGTTAAGTCTCTCCACAATTTCAGTCACAATTTGATCTTTAGGCTCTGGCATGTTCAATATATAATTCAACAGCATATGTTTACCAAAAGATAGCGAACAGACATAAAAGTTCCTCTTAATTCTCTCTTTTTAATGATTTGGGCACCCAAATTACAAGAGTAAATGAAATTTTGGAGTAAATGTCCATTGGTCATACAAGCATGATGGTTAGCGTCATCTCATCACACCTACAGTCCAATGAAGGCTTTCTTTAATAACATCCCTGTTCATGGATTTGACCAGGCAGCAGCCTGGATGTGGAAAATGTGACCTTATTCCAAAAAAGCACTGAACATCCTTTTCAAATGAGTTTAAAATTTGTCACATAGATTTCAAAACTCTGGAAAAGTATCAACTGTGTTTTTATTTGATAGCTGCACAATGAAGTATAGAGGGTAAAAGATTTGTCAAGAATCACACAAATTAAGGGGAAAGATCCATTTCCCTGTCCTATGAGTATTTCAGAAGTCCAATCTACTCCTTTTGGGTTACTGTTACATTTCTTATCAGGAGATTAGCTACTTCTTATGATGTGTTTGTCAAACCCATTTGGATTTATCAGGGTGGCATACTGTGATTGGATTAATCATTGCTTCTGTTTCAAAAAATTGAGTATTTCTGAAGTAAGAATATAAAGGTGAAGTATGAAAAAATCAGTAAATCACGAGACAAAGGGCTGTGCACACATGATCAACAATGTGACAAAAGTGGAGATGAGTAATATAATGACTACTTTATTCTTGCTTTCCTTTTGTATCTTCTTTTGGCTATTTTCTTTGGTATCTTTAAAAATTTGTTGCAAGTCAGTGTAACAAGTTAGGCAAACATTGTTTAGCCATTCAATGGTCTTTTCATCATCTAAACCAGAGGCCCACACTCTATGGCTCAAAGACCAAATCTGGCCCTCTGCATGTTTTTGTAAATGAAATTTTATTGGAAGACAGTCATGTACATTCATTTACGTATTGCCTATGGCTGATTTTGCACAATGACAGCAAAGTTGAGTAGACCATAAGGCCTCAAAAGCCTAAAATATTTACTATCTGGCCCTTTACAGGAAAAGTTTGTCATTCCCTGATCTAAATTGTTTCATCTTTTAGTGTTCTATGTGGAAATCATACTCTCTGACCACAACCTTCTCTCCTACTCTCTGTCCCATTAGATCTGTTTTTTTCTACTTCTCCAAGACATCCCATTTTTTCAATTATCTTCTTTTTCTAGTAAATCTACCATCTTCTATTATATATCTTTCCCTTTTCAGTCACCATCACAATCAATTCCATTTCAAAATTTATTTAATCTGAAAATAAAGCTGGTCATATGTGACCCAATCTCTGGCTTGGGTCAATAAAAAAAAAATCAATTAAATAACGATGGAAAGATCTAATTGAAAGAAATTTAAATATTTACATAGGTTGTAAAGAAAATGCTAAAGTGGTGAGGGAGGAGTGTGCTCTTAATGAGTAGTAGAACATTTCAAAATCCTATCTTCCCAGCATCACTATTCTCAATATTCCCCCAAATCAAAAACATCTGCTGTAGTAGATGCTATGGTATACTGCTCAGACCTTCCTTTCAGGAACAAGGCACTCATTCCTCCAGCTGCCAGGCTCTCTTCAGGAATTGCCCTCAGCCAAAGGGAGCCACCTCACTCAAAATTAAGCCTCCTTTTGGAGAGAATCCCACATCTAATGCTCGTTGATGTGGCGGTTTGAGTCCCTTTGCCCCAATGAGGGAGTCCATCCAGTTTCCAGAGCTCCCCATGAGATTGTCTGAGACCTCTGTCGTGACTACATGACAACTCGACTATTCCCCTGGCCCAAGTCTCCTTCTCTCTCACACACACATGTGTTATTCCTAAAAGCATGCTGCAATAAACTCTTGCACACAAATCTCTGCCCTGGAGTCTATTTTCCAGGGAACCCAATTTAAGAATGCTGCTTTCTTCAAACTTTCCTTCTCTCATCCCATTCTCATCACCCAAAAAGAAGCTTCCCCCAATCCCAGTCTTTCTAGAGCTTTATGTCTTTCTCCTCACAGTCCTGTTTTCCTCACAATCCTGGGTCAATTCCTTTCCTCTCCATAGAGTTCACTATCTTTTCTTTAAGTTTACTAATTAGATATAAAAAAGAATCTATAACTAGTTCTATAATTTGTGCTAATATGTTTTTTTTATTTTTTTATAGTTTTTTTTTAAAGATTTTATTTTTTCCTTTTTCTCCCCAAAGCCCCCCAGTACATAGTTGTATATTTCTCATTGTGGGTCCTTCTAGTTGTGGCATGTGGGACGCTGCCTCAGCGTGGTCCGACGAGCAGTGCCATGTCCGCCCCAGGATTCGAACCAACGAAACACTGGGACGCCTGCAGCGGAGCGCGCGAACTCAACCACTCGGCCACGGGGCCAGCCCCTGTGCTAATATGTTTTAATGTCTTATTCTAAGATTTCAAAATATTGCCTTATAGAAGACAGTTTTGGACTGTAATATCAGGTCTAATTGTTTAAATGTTTCACTGTTTTATTTTTAACAGAATTTGTAACCAAAAAGCATTTAAGATTGTATCTTTTACATTATGCATTTAAAATTCCTTATATGATCATTATATGGTGAACTTATAGTGAAAGCTCTCCTGCAATAACATTTCCCCCTGTGATAGCATTTTCATTCAAAATGAAATGCTCCAGTACAAAAGTTGGACAACAAGGCAGCATGAGAAGACATAGCTTTTTTTTTTTTTAATTTCCTAACATCACCAAGTTCTTCTTTGGTAAGTTTGCTTCTGAAAGGAAAGGAGGAAGGAAGGCAGGAAGGGGAAGGAAGAAAAAGAGAAGGAAGACAAAAGAAGAGAGACAAGAGGAAGTAAGCCACAAGAGAGAAGGGGAAGGGAGGGGAGGGGAGGAGAGGAGGAGAAACCAAGTTGAAACAAATCAAGAGAAAATCATTGTAAATTCATGTATTATTTTGCATGTAGTGCCTCTGAAGTTCTAGAATGATTATTTTTTCCAGAGACCAAATGTTTAATTTTCTGAAATTTCCAGCATTGGCACATGTTAGAATAAACAACTCACCTTCATTCTGCTTGAACTTAAAGTTAAGAAAAAATGAAAACAAAGAGAGTAATGTGAGGTGGGGAGGAGTTTAATATCACTTCCTGATTTTAAAATAATTTATGTATCCTCCATAATTAAACAATCATGGAATTCGGGGATGATTAGCCAGACAAACCAACGGCAGTGAATAAAATATACAAAAATATACTCAAATGTGTATGGAAATTTGATCTAAGAAAAAGATTCCTTCATTGCAGCATTATTCACAATAGCCAAGTCTTGGAAACAACCTAAGTGCCCATTGACAGACGAATGGCATATATATACAATGGAATACTATCAGCCATAAAAGATAAAATCTTGCCATTTGTGACAATATAGATGGACCTTATGGGTACTATGTTAAGCAAAATAAGTCAGATGGAGAAAGACAAATACCGTATGATTTCACTCATATGTAGAAGATAAACACATAGATATAGAAGACAGAGTGGTGGTTACCAGCGGGGAATGGGGGTGAGGGGAGGGCAAAATGGGTAAAGGAGGACATTTGTACAGTGATGGATGGAAACTGGACTTTGGTAGTGAACACAATATAGTCCATACAGACATCAAAATATAATGTTGTACACCTGAAATTTATATAATGTTATAAAGCAATGTTACCTCAATTGAAAAAAAAGATTCCATCTCATATCACTGGCATAAAGATGGGCTTTTAAAATAAATTGCACTGGGACACCTGGATAGCCATTTGGAAAAACATAAAATTGGAGCTGAATCTCATACCATATACAATAATTAATTCCAAATAGATCAAAGAGCTAAATGTTAAAGAAATGAAACTATTTCAGATTATTTCCATAGGATAAAATTCCAAAAGTGACATTATTGGGATAAAGAGTGAAAACAAGTTAAGGTTCTTGATTCCTACTGGTAAGTTTATTTTTAAAATTCTTGTTCTAATTTACATCCCCAAATGTAGTATATGACAGTTCCATTCTTATTCAAGTCTAGTCAAGAATGTGTGTTCTCATTTTAAAAGTATTTAATAGAATATATGTGTGTGCGGTGTAGTTTAAGCTTTAGGAGCCCTCATTTGCCCTAGCCCTTTCAATGCCTTGGGAATATGTGTTATCAGAGTCAAATATTTTTGTAAAATTAACAAAAGGAAGATTAAAAATTTTTTTAAGAGAGTCCCAAAATTCCATAAGCTTCAAGCCCCACAAAACCTAGATCAACTCCTGACTATTTTATTGGTTTGAAGCATATGAAATTGCCCTTTTAGTATGTCACAAGTGAACAAATCCAGAAATTGCCTACGGTTCAACTAATTCACATAATTTGGTGACTCACAAAGTGTTTCTATACGAGGAAAAAAAATCTCCAATAACAGCATTACCAGGTCAAAAAGTACCCCCAAAATAAAATTTTAATAGATACTGTTAGATTGCCTTCCAAAAAGTTTGTATAGATACCCAATCCTTCCAACCACAAATAAATGTGCACATTTCCCTCACAACAGTGGGTGTTAACCAGCACAACTACACACTCTTGTTTACCCAAGGTAGTCCTCGTCTACACCAGTTCTCTCAGCATAATTATTAATAGTACCCCCTTTCACTCTCAAAATGGTCCCAGTTTGGATGCTATATGGCCACCCTAGTGTCTCTGATCTTTTAAAGTAATTACTATTATTATCTCTTCCCTGGAGATCATTCTAGCCTCTAGGGGGCCTGTAGACTTCTGGGAGGTACCTGCATTCTCCTTCCACTCCCTCCCTATTAACCTGCACTGACCACGTCAGGAGCCATAGAATTATAGAGCTGCCTATAGCTAGGGACTTCCTTTCTGTGTAGATGGACTTAGGAGGCAGCAATAAAAGGATGCCTGTGTGTTTACCTTGTTGAAAGTCAAGCACAGGTAAGTGCACCCACACACACACACAAAGCCCAATTAGTAACTGTTTTAATCCAAAAAACAGTCCCCAGCTGTTCATCACTCGACATGCCCGAGACGTTGATAAGACAGTCATAGCACTGGATGAGGGGCTGGGCAGGATGATCTCCACATGTCTTCAACTGCTGAGACTCTGTGACTACACTGGTAACAGTGGACACTTACGGAGGACTTACTGAATCTCATGGACAATTCTAAAACTCTTACCTGTAAAATCTCAATTTGTCCTCAAAGCTACCCAATGACTTAGTGACTATTATTAGATAATGTTAACAATTGAGTAAACTAAGGCACAGACAGTTTAAGTTAGCTGTCCAATATGACATGATTTCAACTAAGGCAGCCTAACTGAGGAGCGGTTCTATCTCCATTTCTGCTGCCTTCTATTACATGTTTTCAGGCACTGAAAATCTGTTTATATTTTACAGGTTTGATTTCCATTTACTTTCTTAACAATTCTGATTACATTTCTGGAAAAGTTGCCTAATAGGAGTGGAGGATGCCTATGCCTCATGCCTATGCAGAAAATTCATGCAATGTAATTTGAAACTTTACCTTTGAAGAAACTTCCTTCTTCTCTCTCTGGAAAATTTATCTTCTCAGTTATCTATTCATCAAATGCTATGAGAAGCGAAAATCAATTTACCTTTTCAAAGTCTTTCTAAGAAAAATCAATGATGACTTACCTAATGTTTTAAAATGCTAAGCACAAAATATTTATAAATAATTATATGACATCTATTCTGAGATTTTACTATTACTACTATTTTAATATTTAGGGTTCAAGTTACTTAAGGTATTAGCAACTTGAGTATGAATTTGATGAAGAGGAAAACGTCAAATATTTGGTGGTGACCACAAGACTAGTTGTCTCTGTGACAGAAAACCTGTGAATGCTCAATGAAGCTGTAATCCCAGCAAATCATCTTCTGAATTCATTTTCTAGAGAAGTTTGGACCAAGCAGCAAGAGGGGTGATATTACCACCACTCCTGGAAAACAACTCTGTGGGTGAGGAGCATTGTGGTCAAACACAGTGTGTAGCATTTTTCAGGTCCCACTCCCACATTTTCCTACCCCACAAGTCAGAAGTGTGCTTATTCCGTCTCTAAGAAACACTCATAAGACTACTATATGCAAACAGGTTACCAGTAACTTCCCAACTTGTAAGTTCAAAGGACACTTATGGATCTCTTTCCCTCCATATTCAGACCCTCCTTTCTTGATCTCTATGACACCACCGTCTCCCACTTTTCTGTCTTCTTAATTCCTTTTGAATAATCCTGTTTCCTTTACTCAATCCTTTAATATAGGCATTCCCCTTGGGCTTGGAGATTATTCTCCTGGGCGGAAAGTAATCCTGCCTTGTGAATTGATTATATTTTATTCCCTACAATGAATCTAGTATAACTAACTGTTCTCAATCTGTGAAGAGACAACTGTTTCTACCTAAAATAAATACATACCCAACCTTGTGCTCTTTTCAAAGCATTTCTCCTGGCCCAGTTTGCTGTGGAATTTAAAATGGAAGGAGGAAAACTGAAACCCAGCATCGTTCTCTACAGTTCTCTGGTTTGATTTCAACCCCAGGAAGCAGCAATCACCGTGCACTTCAGCTCCCCTCCTCAAATAGCTTTTCAGAACATTTCATGATCCTGTGGCAATCAAAACAATTTCTACATAACAAGACCTAGGAGTCGGTGAAGAAGTGTGTGTGTGCTTGACAGTTCATCCTTGCCCCTACAAGGTTTACCCTACTTCTCATTCAGATTTAGTATTATGTCCCAGAGGCCCAGAGCAGCACGATAATCTGAGTGTCCCCCAAAGTTGTTGTTAATGGTAATGGACCTTGAAGTACCCTTTCCTCAGTCATACTCCGATCTAAAATTTTTTATGGTCCAATTAGCCAGGTGAACAGGGGGGCCATGGTTTTGACTTCAGCTGAGGTTCCAGGATCCAGGCATGGGCAGATGAGTTGGAAGGCTTACCCAGAAGCTATGCATGATGAGCTGAAGGAAGCCAAGATTTCAGTTCTGGCTAAGGGGGTGGGGTGGGGGGGGGCCTTGTTAGTAAGGGAAAGTTTAAAGAATCAAGTTGAGAAGAGTGGATAGATGGTCAACCAACTAGGTAAGATGAAGTGAATTAATTTGGGAAAAGCCTGCAGGGATTCCTTAAGGCAAAGGTCATCTTTTGTTGAGCTGCTTTTGTGGAGTGGGAGTTGGGGAAACTGGGAAAGCTATTGATATCCAATTTGCGTTGGAAATTTTTGACTCTTCTCTATCAGTATTGTGGTTTTACCCATCCTAGACCAGCTATTCAGGTTACAAGAATGTGTCTTAGAAATGAGAACAGTGAAATCTGCTGTCATGTTCCCTACTCATACTTTAATTTGGATGCCTGAAATAAGTAAGGGAAACACTTCCAGCTGTGAGTTACTGAAAGAGTCTGGGACATCCCATTAAATAAATTAAAACACTTGCCAGGAGTATTCCCACGGTGAACACAAATTACACGCCGTCTTCCAGCAATAAAGACTTGAGTTCTGTTCAAAATGATAGTAAATTTAGAATTAAAGAGGTTTGTTTTCAGAATAGTTAAGGTTACAATTGGAATTATTTTATTTCATTAGACAGACTAACTTTATGCAATTTTTTATTACCATTGTTTTATTACATCGAATTCTTATTTATCAACCAGGAGAATTAAAGTGTTTGATTAAGAACAACATAATTAAAATAGATGGAATATCATTTAAAATATCAATAAGTTAGCAGTAGAATTAAAAATTGCACATTTATGTGTCTGTGTCCCCTTAGTAGATGTAAGCTCCATGAAGGCAAGGATTTGATCTTTCTTGTTTGTAATTATATACCTAGTGACAACAACACTGCCCAGGGCATGAAAATATACTCAATAAGTATTTGCTGAAATAGATGAGCGTCAACTAGGCACTGAGTACATAAGGAGTCAAACATTATATTCTCTAACATTTGGAACTTTTAAAAGTGCTTTCACTTTTAAATCATATCTGCTGAATAACAGGAATATTAGATCAGATGTAGTAATGAATATTTTGATGCTTATTAGTCATTCAAGGGTATTTTTTAAATGAAAGACTGATGTTTCTGGAACCCGACCAGGATCTTAGGATTATGAAGAGCAATAAGTGCTTATTAAGACAAATTCCTCTAACAGCATACAGTGCTCATTGAATTCACAAAATCTAAAGATCTCCAGAAGAAACTGAAAAAGAAGAGAAGGTGGATGCACAGCAGAGCTAAACCAGAACTGAGTACAACTGTTGGACCATAATTGCAGAGAGACTTCAGGGTTTTCCTTTTAAATGTAAGACAAAAGAAGCTTCAGTGATGAATATTTGCTCAGGCCTCTGCTCTCTTATGGGTATAATTTGCCACTTTACTCATAAGCACTACACAAAAAAAGTGATGATACTTGAAGGACACCAGGATCCTGGGAAGAAAGTATAAAAAAGAAAAAAATAACATGTTTGCCACACCTCTTGCCACACATGTAATGTACCCTATTGGTTCTTCCTTCTGGATATATTTTTTTCTAGAGGCAAAGAATAAGGAATTATCGTCTGTCTTACCTTCCCTTTTATCCTTGCATGTTAATAAGGAAAGGATATAAAATCTTGAAGCCAGAAAAACAAAAGTAGATGTCTTAAGCAAGCAAACAGAACACTTGTCCAATCCTTATCTTTGTAGAGGAATGTTTTGCTTACAGGTGGGCTTATTAGTGTGCATCTGTCTTATCTATGGGTCTTTCTATCTTGTCTATAGGTCCTTCTTGAAAAAGGTGTATAATCTGAAGAAAGAAAATAATACCACACTGGGCTAAAGGAGAATGCAGAAAAATAAATTTCTTGACATGTGTGGTCTATAGAAACATTTTCCATACATTCTATGAACTCCTTTTGAAAAAGTTACTTGAGGATATACTCCAGCAAAAGGGGGGAAAAATGAATCCTAAAAAGAGGAAAATATGGGATCCAAATATTCTTCTAACTCAGTAGAGCAGTGAAAAGAAACTTAAGTTTTGTAAATTAGACCAGGAAGTCAGAGGACTTTCAGAAAAATGTCTATAAGAAGAAAATGACTATATCTTACTAAATACTAAGATGAATGATCACGGTGATGAAATAACGAAGGTAATCAAAAACTCTAGAAAAAGCAAAAGCTGTATAGGAAAGTCACAATGTAAATTAAAACAAGCTGAAATGTAGTATGATTTTCAGAAATGGAGAGTAAGGAAAGAGAATCTATTTGATCTTGACACTAGATAATTCTCTTTCAAGCAATACAGGTTAGTGACATTGAATTACATTTCCTATTTCCACTTCTGTTCTTTACTGAATAATAGTTATATAATAATGATATGTTTTATTATTTTTTAGTTAAAAAAATTTAGATTCAAATCATAGAGTAAGCATATCAAGATATAAATATAGTTACAGAAAAGAATGTAAATATTATACACTTGACAAGGTCAAATGAGAGAAAGCTTTATAGAGTCTAGGAGATAGAAGGACAAGAGGATAGATAGAAGGAAGTGTAGGGTTCCAAATTTTCTTATCGTTTTTTTTTAAAGATTTTATTTTTCCTTTTTCTCTCCAAAGTCCCCCAGTACATAGTTGTATATTTTTAGTTGTGAGTCCTTCTAGTTGTGGCATGTGGGATGCCGTCTCAGCACAGCTTGATGAACAGTGCCATGTCCACGCCCAGGAACCGAACTGGCGAAACCCCGGGCTGCAGAAGCAGAGCACGCAAACTTAACCACTAGGCCACAGGGCCAACCTCTCTTATCTTAAATAATGGGAAAAGCATTGATGGGTATGAAAACAGAGGACTAAATAGATCACTCGAGGTCAAAAAGTTAACCAATAGAAGAAATGCTAGCAATCTTAAGAGCTAATAACGAAAAATCATAGTTACAATTCAAAAACAACAAAATGATAATTCCACTAACAACAAAATAACAAAAAAATATGGATAGAGCAAGATACATTTTCAGCTTTCATGATGGGGAGTCAGTAGATAACATCTAAAGTTAATAAGTCATGAAAAGGAGATATAACCATATTGTTCAAATATATGAAGGTAAGCAAAAGAAGAATTATAAATAGAATCATACTAAAAGGATTACTTCTGGGGAGGAGGTATCAGAGGTGGAGTGGAGGGTGGGAAAGTTAAACTTTTCATTTTACAATTTTATGTATTTTTGAACTTTTTTCCTTATCATATGGATATATTATTCTTGTTACATAAAAAAAGGTCAAACATTTCCTGATGACCAGCTTAGCATGCTCTTCAGTGATATTATCCCAAAGTGCATTCTTACAAAGGATAAAATGAACATACTCCTGCAGGTAATGGTGATAGATGCAGCAAGTCCAAACGAATGCTGTAGTTAATATTACAATGAGTAGAAGCATCATGAATCCAAAGAAGTCAACTGAAATGTACGAAAAGAAATCTATTTTAAGTTAGCAGATTAATAATTTTTTATGTTTTCATCTCTTCTAGTATCATGCAATCTGATTCTTAAACACTATAAATTCACAAGTTGTTATTGAAAATGATTTAATAACATACGTCACATACTCCAAGAAAACTACCATTAACTCAAGTATCACTAACATTTCAAAATAATCTGGGTCGCTAAAAGAAGGTAATATTTAATGTTCTTTATCTCCAAATTGGTTAAATATTAGGTCACTGGCTTATTTTCTTTTTTATCTCTAAACTCATTCCAGGCAATATCTCCACAGGTAAAATATGAAGATACATATGGATAGCAAGCTTGGTTTGTTGTTTGAGTTTCAGCAGTTCTTTACCAAAGAGACAACCAATGCTTGCTGGGAAGGCAGATTTCTAGCACTTGTAAACTTTTCCCCCTCAGTACTATGTAACTTAGCCTGGTGTTCCCATTCATACTAAATATTTGAAATTTTACTTGTTTATAAGCTCTTTGTTACAAACTATTATGATTTAAATATATACCTGATAGTACCTGAAGAAAATAGGGACTCGTGAGTAAAATCCATGTTTTTTAACTTCAGTTATGAAAAAAACAGACAACTGCTTGTTCTAGATTGGGTTTTCTCATATAGTTATGGTTCACCTGGAAAGTCTTTTGTTTCAACATTTTTTTTAAACTTCTTAAAAGATTCTAGTGCAGTTCCCTGCCTTGGTAAGTATCACATAACAAACCAAAGATACAGCATTACAGATATAATTTAAAGAGTCTTTGGTGACTGAGATTTGTTCAGTCCTAGGGAGTCATCCTTCTGAATGGCAATTCTCAGTATAGAACACATTAGCTGAGGAGATATGTTATAGTATTGCTACTGGGCTCCTTATGTTCTCATCCCAGGACTAGCTTATAAGAAACTTCTAGAGTTCCTAAAACAACATAAGAACACAAACCTGCCTTCACTGGGTTATGGTTATTGTACACCAGAGAATTTTAGAGATAAAATTTAAAGTATTTAACAACTGGTATGGTGAGGCACGCACCAATCAGAATGAATGTTAACCTAGTTTCAACTAACACTGGCTGGAAACAACCAGTAAGCCTGTATCAAGGAGAAATACCAATGAACAGACTTGCTATATTTTAATAAAGCAAATATAATAATTTATAATCCTTCAAATATAGCAAATCACTAGTATTTGCAAGTCAATTATAAAAACATACATAAGAATTCAAATAAGGACAACTCACCTCTACAGTTTAACCAATATACAGAACTGAGTTGACACCCAAAAAACGGAAAACAAAAATTTTTGCAAGTTCTGTCTGCACTGCACCAAAAACACTATATTTGGAAAGAAAAAATAAAAGCAGTGTCAAACTACAATCCCAGTAAATTTTTAGTGCTATTTCAATAAGTATTCAATAAATGACAGCCATCATTATTTCATTATTATTTGTAGGAGATGGTGGTGGTGGTCTGCAGATCCCCTTTACCAGGCCCATGCACCCAAACCCCAGCTACAGTGAGTGCTGGCTGCCGATGGCTCAGGCTGTTCTTCTTCTTGAACTGTCCTCGATGGATAGGCACTACCTTGCCTGTAAGGTTACTTTCCCCTCTGCCAGTAATTGACTGATATTTGGGGTTCCAAACAGTGGGCATCCTTGCCTCAAGACTGGGCTATCTCTGCTACATGATTTTTTGCCCCAGGGCTGCTCCAGGTTCAGGCCAAGTGTAGACTTTAGCTGAGACCACATATTTTCTTGGCTCCTGTCCCTTACTTGCCCTGAGTCCCTTACTCCTTCATAGACTAACTCAAGAAATCACATGTACCTGAATCCCTATGTCAGGTTCTGGGTTTAGGGAAGTAAACCCGAGACATTCTCTCACAATGTAGCAACAAGGACTTCAGTAGACAGGCTTCATTTTTTGTCTTTTTTAAATCTCCAATACTCCTTCCCATTCCCCTTGTCTGCAGCATTCTCTGTCTTCTGGCAAGTCCTCCTCTGTTACATGTGGGCCCAGTGGTGCTGTCAACCAGTGTTACCTAAGCCTCCTCTCCCTTCCGTTCATTGGTGGTCAGATAATCATGTGGAAATAGGAAAACTTAATTCTAAGTCCCTTGTTAAAGAGAGCAAAAGCAAGGTACAGAAGGAGAAACCACTGTGGGAGGGAGATAAGACTAGAACCTGGAAGAGTCAAAATAATGAGGACAGACTGGTAAAAACGGCTGTCACTTACATAAGGCCCACCATGTGACAAGCACCATTCTAAGCCCTTGATTTATATTAACTAATTTCATCCTCACGACAACCGTGTGAGCTAGGTACTATTATATCCACTTTATAGATGAGGACAATAAGGCACAGAGCAGTCAAATGACTTACATAAGGTCAGACCCTAGTAAATAAGGAAACTTAACTAACCTAATCAGTCTGGTTCTGTGCTAGTAACCAATCCTACAAGACTGATCCCAGATCCCTCCCAACCACTTCCTGCTGTGCTTCCTGAGACCAGTAGAGGTAATGATTCACCCAATGTAAAGAACCACCCCTTAGACACTGCCTGAGAGCAGGAGGTATATCACAGGCCAGCTTTTGTTTCATGTTAACCAAGACCAAAGGTCAAATGAAGTCATTTAGGCAAATCTAAGATTGCAGCCACTTTAACTGAATGAGTCCTGTCCTCTTGAACTGCTGCTTAAAGCCTAGAACTGCAAAGACAAGACTAGATTCAAGGATTACAACCCAGAGACTTCTGGCCTTGGTTTTAGTTCTCAGAATTTCTAGGAATTAAGTCACGTCATCTAGTAGAGTTTTAAGGGAGATGAATTGCCAGAAAAAACCTGAACCTATCAGACCTATTAGAGAGGAACTTGTGGTTACTCAGCGTTAAGCTGATTCCCAGGCCCCAGCAACCAAGTCCACAGCAGGCAAGCTCCTAAAGCAGTATGGTCCTCAGAAGACACCTTCTCTCCTATGCTTTTCTCTGATGGGGGTTCAGAGAACAATGGAAAAGGAGCTCCTTCACAGGTTGAGCCTGGGGCAGCCAGATGGGTGACCAATAACTCACTGTTTGGCCAGGGAAACTCAGAACATCTGCACATCATGCACCTCTCTGAGATTCCAGACTGAGAGCTGGGAGGCAATAGCTGACAATGGCTTTGGGTAAATACAATTTTAGTTGAGGGTTAGTTGCATTATTTTGCCGGGAGCATTTTTTTAAATGTAGGGATGGAGAAAATAGAATGTATATGTCCTGAAAGGTCGAAAGGTGGAATACAGCAAAGTAAGGTAGTTTATTGTTTTTAACTCTTCTGCCCAGCTTGTGTCACTATCCTTCTTCTTTTGGTAACCACACCCTTTTTCCTTTGTGGACCTCTTCCCCCAACTCTGTGTGGTTCTGCAGCTGTCAATCAGCATTGCCCCACCAATTTCCTACTACAGGAATCATCTGACCCCAGTAACTAGAACTGGACTGGACAGAGGACCCACATAGGGCCAAACAGAATCTTCTGTGGAGACGTATACAGACATTGGGAGATATCTGCTGGGAGCCAGCCTCTTCCCCAACTATATGGAGAATGCCCATTTGCCAAAGGAGAAAATGAGGTCAATACACACAGGGAGGCAGAGCTAGGAGATGAAAAGAGAGAGAGGAAATGGGAATAACATCCTTTAAAATTCAGCTTTGCATGAAGCCAAGGCCACCTCTGGACTTCTCAAATTTTTGAGTCAATAAATTCCCCTTTTTATTATATTAGTTCGAGTTGAGTTTCTGTGACTTATCAAAAACAGATTTGACTAATACCTTAACTAAGTCTAAAATGTCTTCAAAGAGCAGAACTTCACGTTACCCAGAGAAAGAGTATAATATATTCAACTTCCCTAAATTGGAAATGCATAATTTAAGCAAAATACATGGATTTTTTTCTTATGGCTAAGGAAGATGACCCATATAAACGTGAAGCCATGCCAACCTCATACTCTTAGGAGAATGACAACTGAGAAGTCAGCTAAAAGATTTTAGAATGATGGTTAATATTGCTCCATGGGAAAACTAGAGTATTCATTTTAGGGTAGAACTCTGTTTTAATAAGCTTATATGGACATCAAAATTGATATTTTTATAAGCAAATATTAAAATGAAAAGATGCAGAAAGGGGAACGGTACATAATAATGTTGAGTGACTTGTTAACATTGTACAAACCAAATGGTTTAATGTTATACTGGCAAAAGAAATATTAAATAGGTGTTACTGTGCAAAGGATGATTTTAAAGTAGTGGATGTAGACAGCATCAAAAGAGCATTTATTGATGGTTTATGGGCAAAAGCACCAAAGGTTACACAGATATATAAAGCACTGTTTTTTGCTTTCTAGAGGGAGACAATTTAATTGGCAGGTACATTATATACACTGTACAAAATCTCTAAATGGGAGACTATTATAATTTCAAAAGGAGTGAAACATATAAAATGTAATAGATGTTCAGAAGAGAAAGTACTCACTTCTGGTTGGAATGACTAGATAAGATGTCTTTCAGGGAATAGACAGAATGTGGTCTGAACCTTGAGGAATAGGTGAAATCTAGACACAGAAGCTATGGCAGAATGAAAGAACAGCTATCCACTGCGGCAGGAGTGAAAATCCATCATGGTGGAAGTTTGTGGAATAATTTGGAAAGGTAGCCTTCTCTCAGGTTGTGGTAAGTTTTGAATGCCAGACTAAGGAGTTTGTGTTTAACAATAGGGATCCAACTGAATTATTTTGAGTTAAAAGGTGACATGATGAAAGTGCTAGTTACGGCAATGAATAAGGCATGAGGAGGGACTGAGGGGTTGGAAGTCTAGAATTGTTCAAGTTGAAAGAAAAGAATGGAAAGTTTGATAGGACTTCATAAACTGCAGATAGAGAAAAAGGAAAAGAAAGAAGCCACAGATTTCTAAAATTATGGGTCTGGGAGAATGTTACCAGAAACAAATAAAGAAGTAAATAAAATGAGCTTCTTTGGGGAAGGAAAATGATAAATTTAGTCAGAGAAAATTTGAGCTTGAGGTGATGAAAAGCTCCAGGAAGAAATGTCAATTAAGCAACAGTGAGCGTGACCCCGAGGCCCAGCGGGGCTGTTAGGTCTAGGAAATGAATTTGGGATTTCCCTACGTACAGGTACTAGCAAAGGCCATGGCAGTAGGTGAGGTAGCACAGGTGAGAACACAGTACTAAAAAATGTTCAGCAATATGAGAAAGGATGGGGAAGAGGAGTTGGTAAAGGAAATAGAGAGGTGAGGGAAGAAGCAGGGCAGAGTAAAGTGAAAAATCCAGATCACCACGGAAGGAGCAAGTTTCCAAACTGAGTGACTAACTTGCAAGATCATGGCATTCAGTTATGAAGAGTCTTTTGTAGCCTCTAAATCAGTTTACTAAGGAGTAAATCAGACAGCATGATAAGGAAGCAAGGGTAAGATAAGGACTTTAGCTGCTAGAAACAAGAAAGTTTGGTTTGGTTTTTTCAATTTTGTCTGAATTCAGAAAGGAAGGAGCCAGTGCAGAGAAATAGAATGAATTTGTCATGGGGGAAGAGAAAGGAGAAAGGTTCTGAGTTTGTGAATGTGCATGTGTTTCTGAGTATGATGTGTGAGTTGAAACAAAGACGAAGGGATTAGCCTTGGAACTGAGAATCGATTTCTTAAGGGGAAAAAGAGTGTGAGAGAAAAGACACTGAGCTGGTTCAGAAGGAAAATGAGGAAACTTGAACCTGACAAATGGCCTTAAACTTCCCAAGGAAGTCATGCTCCAGAAGGATGGTGTGCCAAGAGCAGGTAAGGTGTTGGGAATAGTTGTCCTGGAGAATAATCCATGAAACTTATTCTCCACATTTTTTCTTCAGCTGAGAGATTCTTGACAGGTGATATCTACATGTTCACTGGCACATCCAGATTTGGATCCATGCCCCTATCCACCTCCCCCCCATGCCCTAATACACACACACACACACACACACACACATACACACAGTTTTTCAGAAAAATAGATATCAAAGCGGACATCTTCATGAGGTGTGAGGTATGGCATTTATAAGTGCATTTTACAAGCATGTGAATAATGGCCATTTCCTGCGAATTGTGCAATAGATGAGGTAGGCTGTGGGAGATTCAAGAAAACCCATTGGGCTTTCTATAACTTCTTTCCTTTCTGTCCCAACAAATAATCCATATCAAAATGCAATGAATGAGAAAGATGTGATTATGGAGAAAACCTAGAAGCTACTCTGATTTATTTTTTAAGTCAGTTGCAAAACTCAGTCTTTTAACTGTCATTAGCAAAAAAAAAAAAATACTCATCACAAGTTTCATCATTGTGACACCATGATTGAAAACTATCATTCCACGGATTCAACAGTAATACACAATGATTCTGAACAGCAATGAAAGCCCAGGTGAAACTTTGCACTTGGTCTTTTAGTTAGCATGGCTTTTGAAATTTTATGTCTAGTGGAAGAGAAGATATTAACAAAAATATGATGTTTTCCTATGCTGTGTTTATGAGTTGTGTGTTGGGGGGTAGTATTATAAATAAGTTATTTTTTGTAAGAATATTTTCACTCAAAGAAGGCTAGTCATACACTACCGAGTCACAAGGAAATGTTTCAGACAGAATCTGAGGAAGATTCTCTTAAACTTAAAAAGGATAAGCATATAACTTATTATTCAAAGTGGAATATTTTGGGGAATGAAAAGGAGTCAGTATAATAATTGTATCAAGTCAATGGTGGTGAACACCACCATAAAGTAGGACAGTCCTAGACATTCTAGGACATCTATTCATCTTCCTTATGGTCCAAGAACTCAGATTTTCTTGGTTGCTTCATGAATTGCCATCTATAAATCCTGGCACTCTCTTCTAATAGTATGGAAGGTGGCGGACACTTTACTGAAAGCCTGGTATTCTTCCAATTCCTGGGAGATGAGGGATGATACTCTAATTCTGTGTTGACCATGAGGAATTATCCCTTAGTTTATTTCTATGAGGTATTGAGACTATATTAAAAATTACTCTCAAATATACATATCCCCAGAATTGCCATAATGGCTTATGTTTGTAAATTTTCTCAGATAAAATTTTCTACCTTGTTACATTATAGAGTATATTAAATATAATTTAATCTTTTAATGGCTCAACTCTTAACTCAGTTCAATAGCTATTGAATACTGTCATGTGCTGGGAAATGTGTCAGGTGTTAGAGATGCAAAGATGAATAAAACATGCAGTCTGTCCTCAGAGAACTGAGAATGGGGGAAAAGCGAACATGCAAACAATTTATATGATATGAGTTACAATTCAAAAATGTACATGTTCAAGATTCAAAACAGAGATATAGGGGAATTGGAGGAAGTATTCTTATTCCTTTAAGAGGAAGGGTAAGAATGGATAAGGAAGGGTAAGAATGACAGGAATTTTATCAGTCTGGGGAGTGAAGTTGACACCTAGAGCCTCTATTATTATCCATAAAATCAGAGACAAAGTCATCTGTTGAGAATGAGTGAGTGTAAGATAACATTGGAACTTTAAGGATGGTAACCAAGTTTTAGAATTGCTGCTGTGGGAAACTAAAGGAGATGTCACTAACCAAAGGCAAGTAATGGGTAGTATTTGGGCCAGAAATTGTGAATTTGTAGTTGCACTATGCTGACTTTGATGCAATAGGCTAATAATGCATAGCATATGAAAAGACAGACCAAAGGACCAATCGGGGCCAGGGAATGTAGATCCAGCACAGTTAATGATAAGAGGGCAAGGGCATTAAAGCAGTGGTAGTTTTTGCAACCTCTAATGAAATAATGGATGTAGGCAAGGATCGTCAAGTCTGCTAACATCACAAAGTGCTAGACAACAGACCTTATTTGCCTCCTAATGAAAGTTCTCAGCATGAAGTATTCCTGTTAAAAAAATTAAACTGAATCTGAGCAAGACTCTGTATCTGATTTCCAGTTCACAGAAACAGAAGAACAGAGAAAAGAGGAACCTGATAAAGCACATCATGGGGATGTGACCAGCAAAATCCAAACTGTGGGAAACCCAATAGGACAAACAATTCAGTTTCTATAACAAATAAGTTGTAATAAAGAAGAAAAGAGAGGGAGAAGGAACATATGGGTAAAAAGAGATGTAAGAGATTTATCAGCCAATTGTAATGTATGGACTTGATCCAAATTAACTTTAAAAAATTATGAAACGTGGGGCCGGCCTGGTGGCTTAGTGATTAAGTTCACATGCTCCGCTTTGGCAGCCCAGGGTTTGTGGGTTTGAATCCTGGACATGGACCTACACACTGTTCATCAAGCCATGCTGTGGCGGCATCCCACATACAGTAGAGGAAGACAGGCACAGATGTACGCTCAGGGCCAATCTTCCTCACCAAAAAAAATATATGTATGAAACAACAAGAGAAATATGATTATTTCCTGGATGCTTGATGATATTAAGAAGTTATTGTAAATTATTAGATATGATAATGAACTTGTAACATTTTAAAGCAAAATCTTTTATATATATATGTATATGTATACACCCATATACAAATCTTTATAAGTAAAACTATATGGTATCCATATCATTATTTGCTTCAAAATAATTCATGTTGGAGGGAGAGGGCATACATGAAATAAGACTGACCAAGACGGATCCAGGGGTATGAAGTTTTATTATTCTGTTTTCTCATGTTTGAAGACTTCCATTGTAACAAACAAAGAAGGGTGGAAGAATATTCCATTCAAGTGAACAGCCATGAGAATTCATGGGAAGGAAGGGAGTCCATAGGAGAGGGCCAATAATCTGAGGGAAAAATCAGAGATTAAAGGACTAGAGGACAGTCTTGTCCTGTGGAGGCCAAAAAGTAGGTACACTATAAGGGAATGAGAATGTAAAAGCCATTGTAGGTCATGCAGGGTTCAGGGTGTGGCCATGGAAGTGACTTTTCAATGCACAGAGCTGAAGAAGTCAAGATACTGTGGACCGAGTGTGTCTGGGCCATCACCAAGGATGGAAAGCACATAAGGCGATGGCAGGAATTGGGTGGAGAAGTCCATGAGCCAGGAGCCCACGGCCTCATTAAAGCAGAGTAGTGGCCTAGATGAAGCTAAGAAGGGACCTAGGGCAGTACATGAAGATCACTCACTATGACAGATACCAATTACTAGAGTGTGCCCTTTTCTAATTAGTGATTTCGTGTCTTGCTGTCTTTCATGTTAATTGTCAGTTCTCCAAAACCGTTTAGAGTAGAATGGTTTTCTGAGGGTTGCTGCCAAGCTCTCTGTATCACCACTTCCCTCATTACTTAGGGCATTTCTGCTTTCTTCCAAATCTGAAGTGAAGAATAATGATGTCAGATGTCTAATCATCCCACAAGGGGATCTTAGCTACATTGTGGTTAAGGAACAGTGTCTCATCCTTTCTAATCTTTAGGGAATAGAGCAGCAAGGAAATTTTCACTGCATCTCAAAGTGCTTATCTTTTCTTTGACTTACAAAAAATTCTTCCTTAAGCCAGTATAATTTTTTTCAAGCAAAAAATTGTATTGTTTTTGAAGTATAATTTTCCAGAAGGAAGTACATGTTTGTACTAAATTCTCCCATGGTTTATTTCAAGATGCTCAAAGAATGGTTTAAAATGCAGAAATACATCTTAACAAATACATTAGTCATTTCTATTGTTTAAAAAAAATTATATAAAACAAAGTTTAGCATATCTTTTAGACTAAGACTGTAAATTGTGTGACTTTATAACATTCCTAAGGTAATTTCTTTATTTGAAATTTAACTTACTTTATTATCTTCTGTGCACTTTTGACAATTTTTCCTTACAGCACATGCTGCAAGAAAGAAAAGTAAAATACAAAACTGTAAATACAAAGTCTATTTATTGCTCAATTTTATATAAAAGTGCATTTCTTGGGGGCCATCCTGGTGGCGTAGTGGTTGGGTTCAGCGCACTCTGCTCTGGCAGCCTGGGTTTGCAGGTTTGTATCCCAGGCATGGACCTGCATCACTCATCAAGCCATGCTGTGTCAGGGACTCACATGCAAAATAGGAGAAGACTGGCACAGATGTTAGCTCAGCACCAGTCTTCCTCAAGCAAAAAGAGGAGGACTGGCAACAGGTGTTAGCTCAGAGCTGATCTTCCTCATTAAAAAAAAAAAAGTGCATTTCATTTAGTCATTGCTGTTTCATGGCATATTCATCCATACCCCAACGTTTTACTTTATTATTTTCATATATCTAGACACTTTTCCTATTGGTACTATTTAAATCCTAACTCTTATTTTCTCCTGTTACTCTAAAAAAATGAAATGGCATCATCCCACTTTCATTAGCCAAGTAAGTTCTAAAAAATAAGTTAAAAAAAAAATAGGGAAAAACAAATAGGCAATATCACTTATACTTAAAATATCATACTTTAAAAACCTCTTTGAGTAACTTTGTTATTCAGTATGGTTTTGCCAAGATATTCCTGGCTAACTAGTCCTTTAAATAGTAAAAAAAAAAATTTAAATATTAAAAAAATGTTTTGCCACAAAGCTTTAAAAACTTCCACCAAATGAGGATTTTCATTCTTCTTGTTTTATGAAAAAATAAACAATATAATTTCTATTTGAAAGTTCCAAAATAAAAAATATGAGTTTAGAAAAAAAGCACTTCAATCGCTCTTTTTATTACTTCAATGTCTCTGTAAAGTAAGGAGGGTCTGGAATTAATATCCTAGTGGTCATGTGACACAGTAATAGTAAAGTCACTCTCTCTATTACTCTGGAGACAGGGTTCCAGCCTCTGTGGGAAAGATCAGACCTTCCTATTTAATTTTAAATTGTTTGATTGGATACAGATCTGATTTGGCTGGGAAAAAACTTACAATAGCTTTTCAAATTAAGTTCTATTAAATATTACTTCCTCCAACCCCAAAGTATCATTGAAGTCCCCGAGGGAAAGCTGAGTGAAGGAGAAGGCAAGGCAAATGGGGAAGACCCTATTGCTTCAGCTGTGTTGGGGACAGCTGGCTTCAGGTTCACTGCGGGAGGCAGGGTAGGGACACAAAAGGCACATGACTTAGCCATCATTTTCCAAATTCTACTTGCTTCCCACAGCTTTTTTTGTTAGCTAAAGTTTTTATTTTGGAATAACTTTAGATTTACAGAAAAATTGCAAAGATTATACAGGGAGTTTCTGTATACCTCTCATCTAGCTTCTGCAGCACTAATATCTTAACATAGTACATTTAGCAAAAAAGAAATCAACATTAATAGATTACTTTTTTCTTTTTGAGGAAAATTAGCCGTGAGCTAACATCCACTGCAATCTTCCTCTTTTTGCTGAGGAAGACTGGCCCTGAGCTAACATCTGTGCCCATCTTGCTCTACTTTATATGTGAGATGCGTGCCACAGCGTGGCTTGATGAGCAGTGCTAGGTCCACGCCTGGGATCCAAACCAGCAAAGCCCAGGCCACTGAAGCTGAGCAGGCAAACTCAATGGCTACGCAAATAGACTGGCCCTGTTAATACATTACTATGAACTAAACTTCAGAGTTTATTAGGATTTCATCAGTTTTTACACTAATGCTCTTTTCCTGTTCCAAGATCCAGGATACCATATTGCATTTAGTCATCAGGTCTCCTTTAGTCTGTGACAGTTTCTCAGTCTTTCCACGTTTTTCACGACCTTGGCAGTTTTGAGGAGTACTAGTCAAATATTTTGTAGAATGACCTTCAATTTGGGTTTGTCTGATGTTTTCCTCATGATTAGACTAATGATATGGGTTTTGGGGAAGAGTACTGCAGAGGTGAAATTCCCCGCATTACATCATATCAGCATGTACATGATATCAACATGGTTTTTATTTAGTTTTTAGATATTTAAATACATTAGAGAAAGTTGAAGACAGAAGGCTGCTGCTAGTACTAGTTGAAGACATGGGACATTGTGTGAACTAGGAGAAGGTGCATCTCTGAAAGGATCAGTTAGAAAAATGCACACCCTTCCTGAGCAGCCACAGCCAGGAAGCTGGCTTAAAGGGGAATATAAACTGACCTTTGCCCTGAAGTTATATGGAATGCTTATTAAGCAATTTATAAACAAAAATGCTTATTTATAAACAATTATAGCCCATCTTCACAATCCTCAAAGGTCGTTATTATTAGCCTCACTTTACCAGTGAAGAAACTGACCTCAGAAAAGTCAAATAACACATTCAAGTTCACTTGCTAATAATGACAGAGCATGGATTTGAGCTGTTTTGACTGCCATCACCTCTCCCTTCTCCTGGGAAATATAACCCATCCTTCTTCCTTTGCAGAACTGCTCCCTCCTCAGCTCTAGACACATAGATATGATTGGTAACTGCCCTCTTCTACATACTCCCTTTTCCCAGCCAGGTATCTAAGGCTGTGCACCTGAACCAAATTGGGCTAATCCCAGACCACACTCATTGGTCCAGGGAGAGGGAATGTGGCCAAGTCAGGCCAGTCAAAATCCTCCCCCCATAATTTTACTAATTGGAACTTGAGGGTAAAGGAGTGGTGAGAAGCCTCCTTTCCTTTGCATGGAAAGCTGAGAGGATGTGGGCTTGGGAGCTGCCAGTGGCCATGAAGTCCTGAGGAAGAAGCTAAGAGGAGAGAACAAAGTAGACAGGCAAAGAAGAGGAGCAACAACAGAAGAAATAGAGAGCTGATGGTGATTCACTCATTTCTGAGGTCTGCTGCATTTCTATACTCTCTTGTATCGCTCAAGTGAGACAAAATTACATTTCTCTTACATGTATAATCTTGGGTTCTTACACTGCAACTGAAAACATTCCAGTTAATACAAAGTCCACAGCCTTGTTTCTTTCTAAGTCCTGATATTTTCCTTCTTTTCATTATTGCTACTTATTTCTTTTTTACGTTATTAAAACAGGGTTATTGTCTTTATGTAGTTATAAAAGTAATACATGTTCAACATAAGAAATAAGTATACATGAAAAATAAAAATGAACTGAAATTCCACCATCCAGAGAAACTGATTCTCCATTTTACCGTATTAAGCAAACTATTTCCATGATCTGAACTTGGATTTTGCCATCATTCCAGATGGATCCAACCAGCAACTCTTAAATTCTAATATTCTATACGCTGACTAGAATCTTCTTTTCTTTCCTCTCTTGCTTGCGTTTTGACATCACTCAGACCTTCACTTTCCTTGACCTTTCCATTGTTTCCCAAGTCTGCCCCTCATGGCCTCATTTCCTTCATGTCAGTAAATGACTCGATCTGATTCCATCTCATAGGTTTAGATTGAGCACTTGTATAACAACCAGTCTTTTTTGCCCTTATTGGAGAACCAGTGAGGGCCAGCTGATCTACACGACCATGTGCTACACAAAGTAATAGGTTCTTTCTTTCTTTCACTCTATTCCTGAAGAAAGAAGTACTAGCGATTTGCACAGCATTATAAGGTACCAGATTCTTCCCTTACCATAAAGGCCTGATTTTTGTATATTTGTTTTGTATCTAGTCACTTCCTTCCTCTTGATTACATTTTTTCATAATTTTTGCAGCATCGTTCTCTCCTGGTTCTTGTAGAGCATCTCTGGACATTCTTTTTGAGCTTTCTTGACTGGTTCTACTTCCTCTACCAATGTCTAAAATGTTGTTATTCTATAAAGTTCCATCCTTGGTCCTCTTCTCCCATGAGGGATCACAATTTCGAATTCCTAGAGATGCCAGGCATCAACATACATTATACCAGGTATCAAGAAAAAATCTCTCTTTTTGATTGGCATTTCAATGAGTTAATAAATTAATAATTTAAAACACTGAACAACTGAATCAGACAAGCTGATTCTAAATTTTATCTGAAAAGAGAATATTTTCAAGAACAGCTAAGAGAAAAAAACAATGGGGGGGCAGATAACAGGCTTTATATATTATAATTTTCTATACTCTATCCTTATATTTTATTTGCTTGATCTGTTGATTTCTGATATAGGCATGTAAAGTGATTCCATGTGGTTTTTAATTTATCAAATGCTCTTTTATTTCTAGCAGCTTTTACTGCATCTATTTAAAAAACTATGTTGTTAATTAAATAAAAGTTCATAATATGTCATTTTCATGTATCTTTCTATATGTCAGTATAGAATATCACTTATTCTTCCACTTAAAAGATTTTTTTCTTGAATTCTATTTTATCTAATATTAATATCGCCACACTTGCTTCCTTGCTCAGTAGTATTTGCAAGGTATATCTTATTCCATCAATTTATTCTTTGTTCCTTAATTTCCTCTAGTTATTTTGAAGTCACACCTCCTGTTTCTTTTTCTATATAAACTGTTACTTTAAAAATTTGAGAGATATATTTTATATGCCTCTTTCTATCATTGTCTAATCAGGATCTACATTCTCTACCTATATAAGGATCCTAATATGCTTTGGCCTGTTCCTTTTCCTCCCCAAACCACTTCCCAGGTAGAAATCATCTGTAATTTTAATTATTATTAAATAGTTATTAATATATTTACTTGTATTTATATATTTATATTAATATAGTTATTAATAACTATAATAGTTATTAGACTGTTATTATATTTCAATTGTTATTGACTTACCGTCAAACATTAGAATTAACTCTAGGTTTTACTGGTTTCTTTACTTACTACTCATTCTTGAATCCCACATTTCCCCTTAATTCATTTTCATTTTGCTGAATAATATCCTATTAAGGTATATATAATATCCTATTAATATATATAATATCCTATCTGTGAAAGTTAGGAATCGTTTGAATACGGATATTCCTCAACTTACGTGGAGTTACATCCCGTTAAACCCATTGTAAGTTGAAAATATCGTAAGTCAAAAATGCATTTGACACACCTAACCTACCGAAGATCATAGCTTAGCCTAGCCTGCCTTAAAGTTGCTCAGAACACTTAACGTTAGCCTACAATTGGGCAAAATCGTCTAAGACAAAGCCTATTTTATAATACAGTGTTGAATATCTCAAGTAATTTATTGAATATTGTACTGAAAGTGAAAGACAGAATGATTGTTTGAGTATAGGATGATTGTAAGTGTATCTGTTCTCTATCCTCGTGATCACATGGCTGACTGGGAGCTGTAGCTCGCTGCCGCTCCGCAGCATCAAGAGTATCATGCCGCATATTGCTATCCTCGGAAAAGATCAAAATTCAAGATCTGAAATACAGTTTCTACTGAATGAATATCTCTTTCGCACCATTGTAAAGTTGAAAATCGTAAGTTGGGGACTGTCTATATATGTAACACAGGGAATTTAGTACTCGGAACTGGGTAAGCAAGCGATGGAAGACTGAGAAGCCTACCCGCGGAAGACAGTAAAACTCTACCTCCTCCTAGATATCAGCACCTCCTAAACTCGAGGACAGAGGAAGGAGGCAGCTACCAGAGCCCAATACAAGTGTACTTAGAGTAAGCTTGACAGATATTCTTGGCGTGTTTACCATTAGCAGAAATAAACAAATGGGCACTTACAGAAATAAAGAAAACACCTGGAAGCCTTGCCTCCTATTCAAATTATTTAGCTTTCAATTTATTTCCTGGGAGAAATCTGCTTTTTCATCTCATTCCAATATCTTATCTTGACTTCGAGACTTGTTTCACTGAAACTCTTCCTCATTTGGTGGTTCTCTAGCTTAAAGCACTTGTGGGGAAATTTTCATCTGTTCTTTGAGTTATGTTTTCTTCTAGGGTAGATTATTTGTTTTCTGCATGCTATCAAATACTCCTTAATTTCATTATTTATTTTGTTGACTATGCAATGTTTGCATAGTTGCTATATTGTCTATTTTCATCTTACTAATGCTTGGATAGCTCTGTCCAGACCTTCTATTTGTGCTGATGTAGTGTAGTGACATCTTGACCACCTTACCACTGTCCTTGAGATCTTTTTTCTGAGAAACAACAGTTTTATGATATTTATGTTCTATTCACTTGTTTGCTCTCAGCATTTGACAAAGGAATAGAACTCAGATGAGGCCATGCCAGACTTTGTTAGAATACCTGGCTCTACACTCTCTCCTGGGGTATTGTCATTTTCCACTGCCAGATTCATTCTAGCTAATTGAAGGTGTTTCCCATTTCCATAAAAGGGATATTTTGTATTATAATTCTGCCCCTAAATCCAGTTTGTAGTCCAGGAACTTGGATTCTCATCAGAGTCAGGCCACTGTTCAGTTTCCATTTCTCTTGTTTTTCCTCTGTTGATCTTCAGAACAGGGTAAAGAATAGGATACCCATTCAATTTGCATCTCTCTAGATCTGGGAGTATTAATGAAAATTCTCGGAATTTAGTGACTCACTAGTTACTTCTGAGGGGTGATGGTGGCATTTGAACCTTGCCATGCTGTGCTATTCTATTCTGTTCTGGAATCTTCAATTTCTTTCCTTGGTTGCCACTTGTTTTTAGATTACAACTTATTGTTGTGTGGTTACTCCTGGTGAAAGAAATTCTCTATATTTTAGTATGTTTCTTAATTCATTCATTAGATATTGGGGAAGAAGATTCTTAACCCAAAGTTCCAAGCGCAAACTGTAACTTCTTGGGATATTGCTCATTAAACTCTCAAATGTAAATCAACATCAGGGTTAGAAGCTGTGGAGATCAAAGTAACCTGCTTTGGGAGAGCTCTCACTTGATAATGGGAATATTCACAAAGTCCTATGGGTTGCCTGCAGGAAAGGCCTATTACTCAGAGCACTAGCAGAAACGTAGGTGTGATCTCAGTGAGGAGTTAGAATCCCTTTCTTAGTTTTGGAAGGAAGGCATCATGGTATTTAAGAAACCATATCCTGTTCAGATCCTCTGCCCATTTTTTTATTGGGTTGTTAATTTTTTTGTTATTGAGTTGTGTGAGTTCTTTCTATATCTTGGAAATTAACCCTTCGTCGGATATATGGTTTGCAAATATCTTCTCCCAGTTGGTGGATTGTTTTCGTGTTTTATTGATGGTTTCCTTGCGGTGCAGAAGCTTTTTAGTTTGATATAGTCCCATTTGTTTACTTTTTCTTTTCTTTTTTTTTTTAATTTTTATTTTTTTCAGATGTACATCGTATTTCGAATTCTGTATACATTACATCATGTTCACCACCCGAACACTAATTATAGTGCATCCCCTCACATGTGACCCTAATCACCCCTTTTGCCCTCCCCCATCCCCCCTTCCCCAAAGGTAACCACCAGTCCAATCTCCAATGCTATGTGGGGTGTTTTTTGTCCTTTTTATCTTCTACTTATGAGTGAGATCATATGGTATCTGACTTTCTCCCTCTGACTTATTTCACTCAGCATAATACCCTCAAGTTCCATCCATGTTGTCACAAATGGCCGGATTTCGTCATTTCTTATGGCTGAGTAGTAGTCCATCGTGTATAAATACCACATCTTCTTTACCCATTCGTCCCTTGATGGGCACCTAGTTTGCTTCCATGTCTTGGCTATTGTGTATAATGCCGCAATGAACATAGGGGTGCAAGTATCTTTATGCCTTTGTGTTTTCAAGTTCTTTGGATAAATACCCAGCAGTGCAATAGCTGGATCATATGGTAGATCTATCCTTAATTTTCTGAGGATACTCCATACTGCTTTCCATAGTGGCTGCACCAGTTTGCACTGCCACCAGCAGTGAACAAGGGTTCCCTTCTCTCCACACCCTCTCCAACATTTGTCGTTTCCTGTCTTGCTAATTATAGCCATTCTGACCTGAGTGAGGTGGTACCTCATTGTAGTTTTGATTTGCATTTCCCTGATAGCTAATGATGTTGAGCATCTTTTCATATGCCTGTTGGCCATCTGTATTTCTTCTTTGGAGAAATCTCTATTCAGATCTTTTGCCCATTTCTAATTGGATTGTTGGTTTTTTTGTTGTATGAGTTCTTTGTATATTTTGGATATTAACCCCTTATCTGATATATGGTTTGCAAATATCTTCTCCCAATTGTTAGGTTGTCTTTTCGTTTTTTTGATGGTTTCCTTTGCTGTGCAGAAGCTTTTTAGTTTGATGTAGTCCCATTTGTTCATTTTTGCTTTTGTTTCCCTTGCCTGGTCAGACATGGGACTTGAAAATATGCTGCTCAGACAAATGTCATAGAGGGTACTACCTATGTTTTCTTCTACAAGTCTCATAGTTTCGGGTCTTACATTCAAGTCTTTAATCCATTTTGAGTTGATTTTTGTGCATGGTGTAAGGGAATGGTGTACTTTCATTCTTTTGCACATGGCTGTCCAGTTTTCCCGACACCATTAATTGAAGAGACTCTCTTTTCTCCATTGTATGCTCTTGGCTCCCTTGTCGAATATTAGCTGTCCATAAACGTGTGGGTTTACTTCTGGGCTCTCAATTTTGTTCCATCGATCTGTGTGTCTGTTTTTGTGCCAGTACCATGCTGTTTTGGTTACTATGGCTTTGTAGTATAATTTGAAATCAGGGAGTGTGATACCTCCAGCTTTGTTCTTTTTTCTCAGGAATCCTTTGGCTATTCGGGGTCTTTTGTTGTTCCATATAAATTTTAGATTCTTTATTCTACTTTTGTGAAAAATGCTGTTGGAACTTTGATAGGGCTTGCGCTGAATCTATAGATTGCTTTAGGAAGTATGGACATTTTAACGATGTTAATTCTTCCAATCCAAGAGCATGGAATATCTTTCCATTTCTTTGTGTCTTCTTCGATTTCTTTCAACAATGTTTTATAGTTTTCGGTGTACAGATCTTTCACTTCTTTCTTTAAGTTTATTCCTAGGTATTTTATTCTTTTTGTTGCAGTTGTAAATGGGATTGTATTCTTAATTTCTCTTTCTGCTACTTCGTTGTTAGTGTATAGAAAGGCAACTGATTTTTCTACGTTGATTTTGTATCCCGCAACTTGACTGTATTCCTCTATTATTTCTAAAAGTTTTTTAGTGGACTCTTTAGGGTTTCCTAGATATAAAATCATGTCGTCTGCAAAGAGTGACAGTTTCACTTCTTCTTTTCCAATGTGGATCCCTTTTATTTCTTTTTCTTGCCTGATTGCTCTGGCTAGGACTTCCAATACTATGTTAAATAGGAGTGGTGACAGTCGGCATCCTTGTCTGGTTCCAGTTCTTAGAGGGATAGCTTTCAGTTTTTCTCCATTGAGAATGATATTTGCTGTGGGTTTGTCATATATGGCCTCTATTATGTTGACATATTTTCCTTCTATACCCATTTTATTTAGAGTTTTTATCATAAATGGATGCTGTATCTTGTCAAATGCTTTCTCTGCATCTATTGAGATGATCGTGTGATTTGTATTCTTCATTTTGTTAATGCAGTGAATCACGTTGATAGATTTGTGGATGTTGAACCATCCCTGCATCCCTGGAATGAAACCCACTTGATCATGATGTATGATCTTTTTAATGTATTGTTGTATTCGATTTGCTAGTATTTTGTTGAAGATTTTTGCATCGATGTTCATCAGTGATATTGGCCTGTAATTTTCTTTTTTTGTGTTGTCCTTGTCTGGTTTTGGTATCAGGATAAAGTTTGCTTCGTAGAAGGAGTTAGGAAGCTTCCCCTCCTCTTCAATTTTTTGGAAGAGTTTGAGAAGGATAGGTATTAAGTCTTCTTTGGATGTTTGGTAGAATTCACCAGGGAAGCCATCTGGTCCTGGACTTTTATGTTTTGGGAGGTTTTTGATTGCTGTTTCGATCTCCTTACTGGTGATCAGTCTATTCAAATTTTCTACATCTTCTTGGTCCAGTTTTGGAAGGTTGTATGTTTCTAAGAATTTATCCGTTTCTTCTAGATTATCCAATTTGTTGGTGTATAGCTTTTCATAGTATTCTCTTATTATCTTTTGTATTTCTGAGGTGTCTGTTGTAATCTCTCCTCTTTCATTTCTGATTTTATTTATTTGAGCCTTCTCTCTTTTTTTCTTGGTGAATCTAGCTAAGGGTTTGTCAATTTTGTTTATCTTTTCAAAGAACCAGCTCTTGGTTTCATTCATTTTTTCTATTGTCTTTTTAGTCTCTATTTCATTTATTTCTGCTCTGATTTTTATTATTTCCTTCCTTCTGCTGATTTTGGGCTTTGCTTGGTGTTCTTTTTCCAGTAGCTTTAGGTGCGCTTTTAGATTGTCTATTTGGGATTTGTCTTCTTTGCTGAGGTAGGCCTGAATTGCTATAAACTTCCCTCCTAGAACCGCTTTTGCTGTATCCCACAGATTTTGGCATGTCGTGTTTTCATTTTCATTTGTCTCCAGGAATTTTTTGATTTCTTCATTGACCCAGTCATTGTTCAGTAGCATTTTGTTCAATCTCCACATTTTTGTAGCGTTTCTGGTTTTCTTTCTGTAGTTGATTTCCAGTTTCATACCTTTGTGGTCCGAAAAGATGCATGGTATTATTTCGATCCTCTTAAATTTATTGAGACATGTTTTGTGGCCTAATATGTGATCAGTCCTGGAGAATGTTCCATGGGCATGTGAAAAGAATGTGTAATCTGTGGTTTTTGGGTGGAATGCTCTGTATATATCTACTAAGTCCATCTGGTCTAATGTGTCCTTTAAGCAAGTATTTCCTTATTGATCTTCTGTTTGGATGATCTATCCATTGGTGTAAGTGGAGTGTTAAAGTCCCCTACTATTATTGTCTTACTGTCTATTTCTCCTCTTATGTCTGCTAATAATTGCTTCATATATTTAGGTGCTCCTGTGTTGGGTGCGTAGATATTTACAAGTGCTATATTTTCTTGTTGGATTGTTCCCTTTATCATTATGTAGTGCCCATCTTTGTCTCTTATTACAGTTTTTGATTTAAAGTCTATTTTGTCTGATATAAGTATTGCTACCCCCACTTTCTTTTCTTTGCCATTTGCATGGAATATCTTTTTCCATCCTTTCACTCTCAGTTTGTGAGTGTCTGTAGGTCTGAGGTGTGTCTCTTGTATGCAGCATATACATGGATCTTGTTTTTTTATCCAGTTGGCCACCCTATGGCATTTGGAGCATTTAGTCCATTGACATTTAAAGTAGCTATTGATAAATATGTATTTATTGCCATTTTGTTAATTTTCTTTTTTTTGGGTGTTTTAGTAGTTCTACTCAGTTCCTTTCTTTTTCTCTTGCTGTCTTCCCTTGTGGTTTGATGGCTATCTTTAGTAATATGTTTGTTTTCTTTTGTCTTACTTTTTTTCCTGCTTGTTATAGGTTTCTGGTTTGTGGTTACCATGAGGATCCTATTTAATATACTATGCATATAACAGTCTCTATTGAGTAGATAGACTGTTTAGCTTGACCTCTTTCTAAAAGCTCTACTTTTTCACTCCTCTCCTCCCACATTATATGTTTTTCACATCATATATAGTCTTTTGTTTAGTGTGTGTCTATCCATTACCCTCTTATCATTGAAATAGGTGATTTTATTACATTTATCTTTTAACCTTCATATTATCTTCACAGGTAGTTGATCTGCTGCCTTTACTAAACTTTTACCTGACAAGTGATTTTATTGCCTGGTTTTTGTTGTTGTTTTGGGTTTTTTTGATAATTTTTTTTATCTCTATTTGTGGTCATTGCTTTCCCACTTAAATAAGTTCCTTCAGCATTTCTTGCAGAACTGGTTTATTGGTGATAAACTCCTTTAATTTTTGCTTGTCTGGAAAGCTCTTTATCTCTCCTTCCATTCTGAATGACAACCTTGATGGATAGAGTATTCTTGGTTGTAGGTTTTTTCCTTTTAGAACTTTAAATATGTCGTGCCATTCTCTTCTCGCCTGTAGGGTCTTGGCTGAGAAGTCCACTGGTAGCCTGATGGGCTTCCCTTTATATGTCACTTGTGGCCTTTCTCTTGCTGCTTTTAGGATTCTCTCTTTGTCTTTAATTTTAGACATTTTGATTATAATATGTCTTGGTGTGGGCCTCTTTGGGCTTCTCTTGTTTGGAGCTCTCTGTGCTTCCTGAACTTGGATGTCTGTTTCCTTCCTCAGGTGAGGAAAATTTTCCTCTATTATTTCGACAAATAAATTTTCTGCCCCTTTGTATCTCTCTTCTCCTTCTGGGACCCCTATAATCCGAATGTTAGCATGCTTGATATTGTCCCAGAGTTCCTTTACACTGTTCTCATTCTGTCTAATTCTTTTTTCTCTTTTCCGTTCTGCTTGGGTGATTTCTTCTAGTCTTTCGTCTAGCTCGCTGATCCGTTCTTCTGCTTCCTCTACTCTGCTATTGAGTCCCTCTAGAGAATTTCTCATTTCGAGTATTGTATTCTTCATTTCTGATTGGTTTATTTTTATATCTTCCAGTTCTTTGCTGATGTGCTCACTGTGTTCATCCATTCTTCTCCACATATCTGTGAGCATCCTCATTATATTTTGTTTGAATTCTTTGTCCAATAGGTTGCTAGTTTCTGTTTCATTTAGTTCTTTTTCTTGGGTTTTGTACTGTTCCCTTGCTTAGAAAGTATTCCTTTGCCTCCTCATTATGCCTCTTTCTCTGTGCTATTTTCTTTGTACTAGGTGAGTCGGCTATGTCTCCTGATCTTGGAGAAGTGGCCTTATGTATGAGATGCCTTATGAGGCCCAACAGTGTGCTTCCCTCTCGTCACCAGACCATAAGAACCAGGAGTGACACCTTTGTGGGCTACTTGTGTTCTTCTGCTGTGGCAGGGTTGCTCCCATTGCCGGTACCCAGGGAGTCTGATCTTTCCTTCCCTGGCCAGCTGTTTGTAAATCTGGTTTGGAGGGGCCTCAGCACTGTTGGCTACAAAGTCTATCAGCACACTCTTATTGCAATTGTCCTCTTAATTGGGTTGGTACCCAGTGTAGCTGGTTGCTAGGCTCAGGGGCTACAGTTGTGATAGGCCTGAGGCCAACAAGGCTGTTGTTAGTTCTCTTAGGAGTGCAGCTGAGTGGGGCTAGCCCTTGGCATGGGGGCACTCAGTTGTTTCAGGCTTTGGAAGGTGGGGCTGATCCTTTTTATGGCTATTTGTGAAGCACAAGTCTTCTGCCACTGATAAGCCTCACCCCCCACAGGACCACATACCCTGCCAACACAGTCCTGGTCCGTGCACACTTCTCAGCCCTCTGGAGCATACCCCAATGCCACACTGCAGAGGCCCCCACTTCTCCCCCAATGCCCCCCACAGTTGACCTGGTCCTCACACAGGCCCTGCTCCACAGAGGCAGACACCCTTGCCTGCCTGTAGAGGATCAAGGCACTCAGTCAATGCAGGCTGAAAAGTAGCCTGAGGGCTTGCTGTTAGTTGGGGCCAGTCCCTAGGGCAGGTTGCCTGCCCTGGCTGAACTGGATTAAATCCATGCTCTAGTGGGAGTGGCAGACCCCTGGGTTAACAGCCCAAGGAATGCACTTCAATGGCCCCCACCGGTGTCCGTATGAGCATGCCTGGACCAGCTCAGAACAATGGCCCCCACCAATGCCTCAGTCGCCAGAGAGGACCCTCCTCTCACCAAGATGCCCCCAGAGCCCACCAGGTGAGTCTCATTTCACCAAAGGACAGTCAGCCTTCTCTCTGGTGATTTTAGGTTGCTGCAATGAGTGAGTTTGTGCATGGGCCCTTTAAGACCCAGATCTTTTTGGCTTTTAGCCAATAGCTTTTCTGGGGGTGTCCTCGCTGCAGTTAATAGCCAGCAAAGCCAGACAGCAAGACCCCCTTCTCAGTTGGGCTGAGTCCGAAGGATGGTTATAGCAGTATTGCCCCCGTTCCGGACCTCACTCCTCCAGGGAGGGCTCGTACCTTAGGGTGGCTCCCACCTGGCCAGCCTGAGAAGCTCCACTGCTCCCAAAGGTGGCATTTTTCCTCTCTGGCCAGAGTTACTGCCTCTTCTGCCTTCGTCAGGACTGTCCCTTGTCGTGGGGGTTCTTTTTATCCAGTTTTCAGTTTTCAATCCAGGGTGATTCTCCCCAAAATTGTTGTAACCTAGTTGTGTTCGTGGGAGGAGGTGAGTTCAACGTCTGCTCATGGCGCCGTCTTGACAAGAGAGACTACTTTTTCTTTTGTTTGCCTTGCCTGAGTAGACATGGTATTCGAAAAGATGCTGCTAAGACCATTTCAAAGAGAGTACTGTCTCTGTTTTCTTCTAGGAATTTTATGGTTTCAGGTCTCACATTCAAGTCTTTAATCCATTTTGAGTTAATTTTTCTGTATGTTGTAAGACAATGGTCTACTTTCATTCTTGCATGTGGCTGTCCGGTTTTCCCCAACGCCGTTTATTGAACAGACTTTCCTTTCTCCATTGTATGTTCTTGGCTCCCTTGTTAAAAATTAGCTCTTCATAGATGTATGGTTTTATTTCTGCACTCTCAATTCAGTTTCATTGACCAGTGTGTCTGTTTTTGTGCCAGTACCATGCTGTTTTGATTACTTCACCTTTGTAGTATATTGTGAATTCAAGGAGTGTGATATCTCCAGCTTTGTTCTTTTTTCTCAGGATTCCAAAGAAGATATACAGATGGCCAACAGGCACATGAAAAGATTTTCAACATCACTAATCATTAGGGAAATGCAAATAGAAACTACAATGAGATATCACCTCATACCCATCAGAATGGTTATTACTAAAAAGACAGGAAATAGCAAGTGTTGGAGAAGATGTGGAGAAAAGGGAATCCTCATACACTGCTGGTGGGAATGCAAACTGGTGAGGCCACTATGGAAAACAGTATGGAGATTTCTCAAAAAAGCAAAAATAGAAATACCATATGATCCAGCTATTCCATTTCTGGGTACTTATCTAAAGAACATGAAAACACTAATTTGAAAGATACATGCACCCCTATGTTCATCACAGCATTATTCACAATAGCCAAGACTTGGAAGCAACAATAGTGCCCATCAACAGATGAATGGCTAAAGATGTGGTGTGTATACACACACACACACACACATACACACACACAATGGAATACTACTCAGCCATAAAAAAGACAAAATCTTACCATTTGTTACAACAGGGATGGACCTTGTGGGTATTACACTAAGGGAGATAAGTCAGATGGAGAAAGGCAAATATCATACCATACCACATATAATTTCACTCATATGTGGAAGATAAACACAGATAAGGAGAAGAGATTGATGGTTACCAGAAGGGAAAGGGCTGGGGGGAGGGCAAAAGGGGTACGGGGCTTGAGTAAAGCAATGGATGGAAACTAGACTTTTGGTGGTGAACTGACGCAGTCTATACAGAAGCTGAAATATAATAATGTACACCTTAAATTTACACATTATAAACCAATGTGATGTCAATAAAATAATTTTTAAAAAAAGAAAGAAAGAAACTCTATCCCTGTTAGATGTGAAGGTTAAATGCAAGCACAAAGAGGAAACTGCCCCAGGCTAGCAAGCAAACCCTCAAGGGAGGCCCAGGACAGGCTGTACCAGGCTTTACCTCACAAAGGGAAGCTGTTTCCCTCAGAAAGTTGACCAGGGTTGTTCAGCCCTAGAACTGAGCTACCTAGAATCAGAAACTTCAGTCTTTGAAGACCAGACTATGTTATTCGTGATTCTTGATTTGTTTTGTTTACTCCCTTTTTGTTCTTCCTCAGCATTTTAAGGGAGTCTTTTCAAAAATTCCAGTTGACTCCTATTTGCTAGGGAACAAAGGGATTTGTTTCTATGCCTGGCCTGTTTTCAGGCACTGTTTGTAGGGAGAACAGGGTGGGGATGGTACTAGACACTGTTCCTCTGGAGTATGTATGGGGATGACCAAGAGGTAAAGAGAGAAATCTATGGGAAAGATGAAACCAAAGGAAACAAGCTAGGCTTTTTGATTCAGCCTCTCCCCACCTCCCATCCTCTCAAGGGAGTCTCTCATTTCAGGGCAAAGCCGAGAGCTTTGGGTTTGGTTTTAGTAAGGAAAATTTATTCCCTTACAGATACAAACATTCTTTTAGACTCCAGAAACCAAACAGCAGTAATTATTCTTATAGTCTTAATAAAAAATGGTAATCTTGGCTTTACAGGGCATTTGCCAGGTAATTCAAATCCTGTCCTTATTCTATCTATACATTCTAATTTATGATACTAAAAATCTTATTTCTTGTTCAAAACCCTATTCAACTCTGCATGACTTTTAATGTTTTAAAATTTCTTCAGTTGGGGAGGGGAACCAAAGGAAGTCTCCAAACAAAAGTAGTAAATTTCTTAAGACCCAAATTAAGCAATTTATTAACTAAGACCTTACAACACTAAGAAAGACTAGCTATGGCCATTGAGTGGAGTCTGATTAGAACAAACCCAACAGCTTATTCACAGCATAAAGCTTTTATGCTATAGGTTATAGAAAAAGTCAGGGAGGGGAAACACAGTTTCCCAAATTTAAAATTGTTTTAATCCACTTATCACATTTCAGATAAAGCAAATTAATTCAAGACTAATTTACATGGATTTCACCAAAAATGTCAAGAGCGTTTAAAAATGTCTTCCCTCTAACACCAAACAGCAACTTTAGAGATGAAAATCTCAGCCTGCCAGGGTGGCACAACCAAAAGGGAATACAGCCAGCAGAGGCACGTGTTGGGCACCAGCCTCTGGGCTAAGGATGGCTCACCATCATCTACAGATTTTGTTCTCTGCTTCGCCGTGTAGCTGGAGATTTGGGAAAAACCATTCTCTGAGAAGCTGATAAGCAGTTGGATAAGAAAGAGGGAGAGGAAAACTGGCAGGAGGATTTGGCCCAATGCCCGCAGCCAGCACATCGCTCCTCAGGTCTGGGTTCCACCGGGTCCTGGCCCGTGGGACCGTGACAGGCACCAGGTACAGAGTTGGATAGGCAGACCGTGTTCAGGGACTAAGACCTGCCCTAGTCACAGCCCCTTTCCAGGCCTGGGGCCCAGCATAATTCACAGAACCTTAGAACTCCTAATGTTCCGGCCAGAACATGGAATGCTCACGATGCAATCCCAGTCCACCCTGGGTGGGGCTTCCTAGGCTCCTGACTACCCAGGTTCAGCCCCTGGACTTGAAAGATCCCTGCTACACCACTGTTTTAGGAGAAAGGCCTGGATTCTAATTTCTACCACTCAATAGCATGTAACACAGTTGCACCTTTCTGTGCTGCTTTCCTCAGAAGAGAAACAACCTACTGTTCACTCCACCCATGGGGGTTGTTGTGTCGTTAAGTGGTGAGGTCCTGAAACTCACAGCCCTGTAAATCCTTGATCTCCTTGAGTAGTCTGTGACTCTTGAGCATGTTCCCAAAGTATGCTGTATTTTAAGTGGTATGCAAATGAATATCTTTTATTTCCATAGTTATGCATTTATTTTCAATGTGTCTCAGAAAAATATAGCTAGTAATTATAATGATATAATGGCAACAATATAAACTTTCTTTTAAAATAAATCTATGTTAAAATGTCAAGTTTTAGAAATATAAATAGTAGTACATGATTTAAGGGATATGGCAAAATTGTGAAGGTGGTTCCAGAATAACTGAAATTTGAGGAATATTGCCCCAATGCATGTGAGGTGGAAGGGCATAGGGACCAGGCATGGAAATTTGACCTTGACCAGGGTCTATCTTGTTTTGTTTTTCAAAAATGAAATATATGCTGGAGTTATCCCAGAGCATTCCTGGCATATTGATCTACACTGCACCCTGAGGACTATGAATCCAGTATAAAGATGAAGTAGGGGAAGACATGTGCACAGTTCCAGACTGCTTTTTCTTTGTCTATTTGCAATGTAGAGGACAGACTAACACCATATTAGCTACAATATAAAAAGTGCTCTTACAGACTGACAAGAAAAGGAAAAAAAAAAAAAGGAAAATAGACAAAGGATGTGAAGAGTCCATCTACAGAAAAGCAAATCCAAGTAGCCAACGAATTTGTGAAAAAAAATATTTTAAAATATGCTAGTACTAGGAAATTGTAAATTGAAGTAATAATGAGCTAGCTCTTTGTATCCATCAGGTTGGCAAAAATTTTAAAACAAAGCTAACATACATTACTAGCAAAGATGTAGAGAATTTGTACCCTTATATCTTTTGGTGGAACTGTGAATTGTTATAATGTCTTTGGAAAGCAATCTGGCAACAGCCGTTAAAACTGAGAATACATATATTCTTTATGTGCATGTTTCTGTTTGGGAATCTGCCCCTCACTGCTTCTCAGTTCTCATGCTATAGGTGGGGCTCCAATACCTATCCTGGGAGTGGAGCATGAAAACTAGACCTGAACAAATCAGAACATGGCATTTCCCTGGCAAACATGACTGGCTCAGAAGTGGGCAGATGACCTATGCTGGTCCAATTCAAGCCAGTCTCAGGCTTTTGTTAGGAATGCTGGGACAAATAGGCTTATCTTTCTCTGGATGCAAACTTGGAAGGATTTAATCACCGTAGCTGCTAAAAGCCAAATTGAAACCATGCAGAGTATGGCCATGCAAATGCCCTGCTCAGAGCATAATTGACTGATGGCCTCAGCTGTTGTCCCTCAGATTCCCCCCTCATATTTGTGCCAAGGTCATGCTTCCTACACGCTTCTCCCAGGCAACACTAAACATCGCAGGAACACTAGTGCAGAATGCCTCCAATGGAAGATTTTGGCTTGAGGACTCCCCATCAATCTGGTTGAAACTTTCTTAAAATCAGGCTGTACTCTGAAACTCTACCAAACAAATCCTTCTTCCTTCCCCTTTTCTTTACAGGTGTCATACCTGTATCACTATTTGAAGGTTCTCCTCACCTTCACCAGCTCCCTCCCCTTTATCTTTCCCAACTGTTTCCCCAGTAAACTTCTTGCACTTCTAATCCCATCTTGGCAGCTGATTCTTGAAGGACACAAACTAACACAAATGTTACTGTAAGTGTTCTGAGAAAACAAGTGGTAAGATAAAGCTTTGAGACTGGTTCACTTTCTATCCAATGAGTAAAGAAGATGCCATCTGGAGCAGTACGTGGCATATGGATAGTCCCTGAAAGAGATGACAGCTGAATTACTAAAAATTTCACTGGTGGTGAAACATTTTCCACCTGGGAAATGAACTGGTGAAGGGGAATGCCCTGGTAGGTGTAATAATTCAATAATTTGAAAGACACAAGGGAGCAGTGCCTACAGGGACAGCAGAAATGGTTGGTTATAGAGTTGTTCGGATACCCTGCAGAAGGATAATGAGAAACCAAGTGCCATTGACTAGCAGTTAAAGACTAAGTGTGAAAGCCAGAGGACCCCTTTGGTAGCCCTTATCCATTGTAGTAGAAGAGGGGACACAGGTTAGCAGCAGACTGAGGACCTGATAGTTACAGAGCTCCAGAGACATTTACTTGCTCAGCCAGGCAGGTCTCACGCTAAGCCCAGAGCTCTGGCTGGGGAAAGCTGGGACCCTACAACATATCTTTGGTATTTAAGTGCCACCACCTGGCCTCTATTACTTTGGGAACCTCATTATTCCTGTGGATATTAATGAACCTAACTCTGTGACTGCCTTTACTGTCAGTTTTGGCCTATGGATGAGAGATACTGAACTTCTTAGTGATACTGGTGTCCCTTTTAGCACATTCCTGATGGCCTTGGTGTACGGATGGATGCTCCTAAGCATGTGATATTGACCCTGCAGGTCTCCCTGAAATCTCAGAGCCTGCAGAGGTGGCCTCCTCATGTGCTAGAAAACAAGGATCTCTCAATAGGTGCCCTCACAGGAGCTCCACTCTGCCTCATCCCCTGGCTGATAAGCCAATAACTAGAGTTAAATCCCAGTAGAATCCAGCTGGGGACATGCTGAGCCTGATAATACAGGAAATAAATTATATTCCAAAGTATAATTAGCTTATATTGGCAGGACCCAATGAGTACCACTAACAGTGAATTTTGAGGGTGCTTTATCAAGGGGCTAGAATGGTAAACTGGATAAGCAAGAGTTCATCGACTTGGGGGTACTTTCATAGGAGATGAGACAATATCATGGCAAGACTCTAGGGGATGGGGCAAACTCACTGTTAGAGTGGCTCTTAGAAGCCTGAAGAAAGTGATGGCCAACACCAAGGAAAGTGGAAATGCCTGAGTTTCCCAGGCAGAAAGAAGTGGAAGAAATAAAAAGGCTGAGAGAATTAGGCTTACTGAAGTAGATATATTATGTGAGTGCAGAAAAACCACCAGATGATTATGATCCAGGAGAGGGTCCAGAGAAAACACCGTTCACCAAGGCCAACAGGAATGTGCTGGTAAGAAGGGCACCAGCATCACTAAGAAGTTCAGTGATGGCTCTCCAACGCAGGCCAAGACTGATAGTAGAAGCATTTGTGGAGCTGGGCTTCCTAATACCCAATGGGAATGATGGAGCCCCTGAGGTAATAATGGCGAACTTGTAGTGCTTAAATGCAAGAAGCCAGAGGACCACAATTACTATAACACCTGCCAAAGTCAGACAGGCAGCCATTGAGGGTTTGTCCTACAGGGGCTTATAGAGATAGTTAACAGAGTATGGCATCCTTAGAGGCAAAATAGAGGGGCCGTCAGCAAGGGTGTTGCTTAACATCCACAACCAGAAATGGGAAAGCATGGAGGAGTAAGAAGCTGAGAGCATTAGCTCCAATAAAGAGTCATGACCCTTTGCTCAGTTCCCAAACTTGAGCCAATTTTCAGATCCAGAACCCACTGACTGAAGAGTTGTCTAAGTTCTAGAAGGGACTCCACCACACTGCACCAAAAACATACCGTAATAATTCTCCTGGTCCTTCCCCAAAGTGACCTACAACCATTTACTAGGGTGATTGTACACTGGGAAAAGAGGAACACCTGACATCTTGAGGACTTTTGGACACAGGGCCTGAGTTGACATTGATACATGGAGAACCAAATCATCACCCTGTCTAATCCTGTCCTGGCATCTGCTTCTCAGAGGACTCCACCTCATACGGGAACAGCAAGCACAAGAATGGAGTCATTTCAGAACAAGAAACAGGTTCCCGCTGATCCATCTGGACACTGGATCAGACAGTCCTTGGAGTCAAATTGTTTTATTATCCAAGTCAATAATCCCCCTTTTGCTTAAGCCAGTTTGAGTTATGTTTTCTATTTATTGACAGCAACATATCAAGACTCCTCAGAGGAAGGAAAAATGGTGATAACAGGTTTTTGATTATTATTCTTAAGCAAGGTCCCTGTGCTCCTTCCTAGAGTTGATCGGAATACCTGCAATGAGGAAGGGGAATACATAAGTCTACAAATCCCATTTATAAAGCTCCTTTTGTTCATAAATCAAGCCTGCTCTCTTGCTTTTTCTACCTTTATATACATTTCCATATACTTATGTGTATATATACATATATATAAAATATATACATACACAAAATTTAAAAAAATTATCTATCCAAATAAAAGATAAAGGGAAAAATTTTTTTATCTTGTCCCAAATTAAGAACAGAAGATTGTGATTGGGGTCTGCTACGAGACTCTTAATATCCAGGGCAGAACAGTAGCAGAGGTCAGAACACTCCCCCGCTCAGAGCATCAGTCTGCTGTGCCCACCCATGCCTACCATAACCCAAATGTGTACCTCACAAGCTCTGAGTCCCTGAATCTGTTTAGATAATTGCAACATCCCACCTCAGGCAGAGGGCTGAGAAAGTGATGTTACCACCCCTCCTTAGACTGACTTCAATCTCTTGGTGCTTCATGAGTGAAGTTTCATTGCCTCATCAAAAGTAACATCCTGCCCAGAGAGGTAGCCCCAATTCTGGCTGACTTGGAACCAGTAATCTCATATGCTCCAGACATAACAACTTCCACTTATTCGTCACCCTCCCAAACCACTCTTAGCTGATGACCTTGTTTACTACCTCACAGAGAAAATAGAGCCAGTCAGAAGGAAATTTACCTAGATTCTGCCTCCACACTTACCTCAGGGTCTGCACTCACATTCTCAGCTTCCCTGCCTGTTACTACAGAGGAATTATTCATGCTCCTATTCAAAGCCAAACCTGCTCCAAGGTCGCTAGATCTCACCCTCCTCATCTCTCCAACAGCATCACTGCAGCAACTTTCCTCTTGTTCTTCTTCATGTGTTTTTCAGTTTCTATTGGATCATTCTCAATAGTATATCAACATGCTATTATTGATCCTGTCTTTAAAAACACAAACAAACCTTGTTCTAATTCCATTTCCTTAACTAGCTATCACCTCATTGTTCCTCTTGGCAGAAAATTTCTCTAGTAGTCTATACTCATTGACTTCAATTCTCACCCAATTGTCTCAAACTGTCTGTAACCAGACTCCCCAGTCCCTATTCCAAAATGGCTCTTGTCAAGGATACTAATGACCTCCATGTGCTAAATCCAATGATTAAATCTCAGCTCTCATCTTCCTTGATTTATTATCAACATTTGGCACTGTTGATCACACCATCTCCCTTGATATCCTTTTTTGCTTGGCTTCCAGTTAACCATGCTTTCACCATGCACCATCACATCTTGAATGTCCCCCTACCTCTCAGGTTGTTCCCGCTGAGTCTTCTTTTTTGGATGCTACTTTTTTCCAAGACCTCTTAATATTGGAGCAGTCCAGTCTGACTCCTTGGTTTTCTTTTCTAGGTACATTTATTCGCTTGGTAATCTCATCCAGTCATATGGCTTTAAATATCATCCGTGTGCTGCTGACTCGTAAGTCTCTATCTCCAGCTTGGACTCCTCTCCTAAACTCCAATCAAATATATCAAAATGCCTACTTAATATCTTCAAATGAGGCAAACAAACATCTCATCTCTACATGTTCAAAACTTATGATCTTCCCTTCCACCCATTTTCCTATCCTCCTGGTTTTTCAGTCCTCAAACCTTGAGGTCATGCTTGACTCCATTTATCCTCTGAAACTCCACATCCAATTCATTAGCAAATCACCTCTACCTTCACGTTAGCAAACTTCTACCCCCTTGTGTGTAACTGCAATAGCTCCCTAACTGGTCTCTCTGCTCCCACCCTTGTCCCGCCCTACTCTCACAGCCTATTGTTAACACAGCAGCTAGCAATTATTTAAAATAAAAATCAGACTACCTCTACTCAGAACCTTCCATTCACTCAGAGTAATAACCCAAGCTCCTTATGGAAAGCTGACACCTATGTGATCTGACACTGCCGCACCTTGCCTCTCTGGCATCATCTGCTATTACGCTCCTCTTGTGTGATTAGACTATAGCCATGCTGGTATCTTTGCTGTTTCTCAAATACACCAGGCATGCTGTCACCTCAGGGCCTTTGCAGTGGCTGTTTCCTCTGCCTGGAACACACTTCCTTCAGATAGCCCCATGGTTAACTCCCTCAGCTCCTTCAAGTCTTTGCTTAAATACCATCTTCTCAATGAGGCTTAACCTGAACCACCTCAGAGAATATTGCAACCCACAGCCCCTCATATCAGCACTCTCAGTCCCCTTGGGAGCTCTTTTGTTCCCAGGCATTGGATTACCTTCTAAAGTACTGTATAATTTACTTGTTATGTTGTTGCTTTTTTCCTTTCTCCTGTTCACTAGAATACAAGCTCACCGAGTAGAGACTTTTGTCTCTTTTGTTTACTGATGTAACCCAAGCATTGGTGCTCAATAAATATTTTTGAAAATTGAATCTATATCCCCAAATCATTTATCACCTTAGTTCTGGTCTTATATTGCAAGTTCTTTCTAGAAATCTCTACTTGAATGTCCTTCAGATACTTCAAACTCAGTATACCCAAAATCAGGCTCATCTTCCCTATCAAATTTGTTCTTAATCCTCTTTTCCTAATTTGATTCATAGCAGCAATATCCATCAAGTCACCTAAATGAGAAGCCTCAGAGTCATTCTTCATTTTAAGTTTTGGAACAAATTCCTAGCCCTCTCCTCAAGCTAACCGGCATTAATGATATTAATTATGATCCTTTAGCCACACACACAAACATTTTTTTCACTGCCTCCGTCACTTGCCCTAGTCTTTTGTGAATTATTGTCTATTGGTTAGTGCATAAAACTGTTCCGGCTGCCGTGACAAAATACCACAGACTGTTGGCTTAACAACAGAAGTGTATTTCTCACAGTTCTGGAGGCTGGAAGTCCAAGCTCGATGGCTGGTTTCTCCTGAGGCTACTCTCTTGGCTTGTAGACAGCTACCTTCTGACTGTGTCCTCACATGGCCTTTCTTCTGGGGTGCACACTCCTAGTGTCTCTTCCTCTTTCCATAAGGACACCAGTCATAATGAATTAGGCCCCCACCTTTATGACCTCTTTTAACCTAAATTACCACCCCAAAGGCCCTATCTTCATATACAGTCACATTAAGTGTTAGAGCTACAACATATGAATTTGGGGGGGGGGAACAATTCAGTCCCTAATAGTCAGGCATACTGCTTTTCCCTTATTGCGTGACTCACTCTTTGTCCTTCAGAATTATTCCTGTGGAAAATTCACTCCTTGTGTATATGCAAACTTTGTTCTTTTCTATTTTGCATTTTTTCCAAATCATCTTTACTCCTGCTTTCATCAATAACAAATGCGTGCGTATTAAAATAGTTTTTTCGACACTTTCACTGCTTTTACATTTATCAGGTGGATAGAGCTAATGTTTGTGAAACATTTTAAATGTAGGGAAAATTGCTCTTTTAGGTTTTGGTCATCAATTTCAACATGAGAAGGGATTCCCCCCCCCCCCAAACAATGCTCTGGACACCAACTGGGTGTCCTATAATTCAATTCAATTCTGATGCTATCTACCCAGAGACAGCATCAGATCCCATAGGTTAAGCGTTCAGTCCTACAAGACTGCCTCCCACCCCACTTCAGACACCAGTTGCAGCCCAGATTATCACCCGTGCTTCTGACCAACCAGCTATAAATGAGAGGTTTCCAAGACCTCCTCCTTGGGTTAGATTAATTTCTAAGCAGCTCACATAACTCAGAGAAATATTTTACTTACTAGATCACTGATTTATTATAAAAGGATACAACTTAGGAACAGCCAAATGGAAGAAATGCATACGGAAGGTATGGGGGAAAGAGTGGAGCTTCCATGTCCTGTCCAGGGGAACTACTCTCCCTGAATTTCCACATGTGCACCAACTCGGAAGCTCTCTGAACCCAGTCCTTTTGGGTTTTTATGGAGGCTTCATTACATAGGAAAGCTTGGTGAAGTCTCTGGCCATTGTCAATTTATTCAAATTTCAGCCCCTCCACCTTCGCTGGAGGTCGAGGGGTAGGACTAAAAGTTCCAACCCTCTAATCACATGTTTGGTTCTCCTGGCAACCAGCCCCCATTCCGGGGTGGTAAGTCATGTCATTAACATAACAAAAGACACTTTTATAGCTCTCCTTGCTTAAGAAATTCCTTTTAGGAGCTCTGTGCCAGAAACAAGATGAAGACCAAGTATATACTTCGTACTATAAATCACAATAGCCAACAGACTCAAGACAAGAACAATGCACGGTCCTAAACGACTGACATGACTGCTAATGCTCTCTCTGTTGGTGGCAACAGAAACGACGTGTTTTTAGTCGGTCAGTAGCTTCGCTTAGATCTATCAAAGTGTGTATGTTGAACATTTGAAGGTAAACGAACCTCAGTAGTATCTTTCTTGACCCGCTGTATTCGTCTCTGTGTAGTCAAGGGCCCAAGAGGAGGGTTAAGTGAAGAGGATTCAATGAAGAGACTAAATACAGAGGCACGGGTGGGAGAAATAAGAACAAACAAAGGATGGTGAAGCACCCAGGAAATAAGGACCAAGGGAAGCTATTACCAGCCCTGGAACTAAAGGCACAGAGTGGGACCAGAGAGGCTGAAATCCAGAGAGAACTGGAGAGGGGCAGCCTGATAGGAGCTGTGGTCATAAGATAGAGAAAATATAATTTGGCTGAGGGAGTAGGGGGAATAAATACCCTGACTTCTCTCTTCTCCTACTACTATCCATCCTCCCAAAGCCAGAGGGGCAAAGAGGGGCAGGCAATACAACCTGTAGAGGCCACGGCAGCGCAGAGAAGGGTGAAGAATGGATGTAGAGGGTTGGCTGGTGAATAACCAGCATACCTTTCCTTCACAAAACCAATTGCCCTCTCTTCTGATTTATACATTTATACATAAATAATCACCTTGTATTGTGGATATTTATTTTATGTATTTGGCTCCCTATATTAATCCAAGATTGAGTTCTTACAAGTCTCATTCATGGTGGTTAAGTATTCCAGTACTCATCATAGAAGAAACACATAAATAAATACTTTTTTAATAAATACATGAATGAGTGAATACTCATTATTTGTCCCCATGACTTAAAATCTTGCTGGGGGAAAAAAGGGCACATGTGCCCTGTTTTATAATATGTCTTAATGCCCAGTGAATTCCATCTGGTTCCTGAATACAATAAAGACATCAATAAAGGAAACTGGATAATTTTTCTGGATGGTTGGTTATAAGTTTATGTGAGAAACAAATAGTAGAGTCTAAGAGAGTTTCTCCCATGGTTAGACTTTTAAAAATAAAATTTGCAGTATATTTTAAAAATAAGACTAACTCACTTATCTTTGCTGCTGGCTTTAAAAGTCCACACTTTTAAACGGAAGTGGAGAATCGAGTTTATCTCCAAAAGAAGCACTAAAATCAACATTTAAAGCATTCGGATGTAGTCTAACAGCTGAATTTTAATAATTTAACAGCCTGTTGAAGGAAAGCAGATGGAAAGTCTCCAGAATACTACCAATTAATTAGTGAGCACTGTTAAAGCCAGGGCCTCTGCCCCCTTGCCCCAAATACACAGAGAAATTATGTCCATGGTGACCGATATTCCTTTTTTCTGACCATTGTACCTGTCGATCTCTGAGCTGTGGAAGTGTCTGATATGACATTTAAGACAAACATGTGAGTGTGCTCATCACTTGCTGTCTAATTACTACAGTGAGCTTAATGACAGAGTTGCAGCAATTTTTCAGTAGGACTATAGCAGTAGAGCAGATAGTTTTCTAAATGTCATATTCCCTTTTACACGCCCAACCAGGGGAAAGAGAGCATGGTGGAGATTGTTTTCTTGGTATTCTGTTGTTACAGAAAAAGGAATGTTTATAATCTTTTAGACATTTTTGAGGGTACATATAACATGAAGAGGACGTTTCAATGAAAAATGTATATTCTGGTTGGTTATCGTTGTTAAGCGCATTGTTCAGCAAATGTTCTGCTATATTGAGTTTCAGGCATCAGTTGAATTATATTATGCTGAACTTTGTGATGAAGGCAAGCTAACTCAAAATGACAAGCCAAGGGCTTTTAAAACCCACATTTCAATGAAACCTGGCAGCACAAAAACAGCTGCTCTAAGTCCACTCTTCTAATATTTCAAAGGAAGACTAGCAATGGATTTCTGATACCATATGTGCCAACTGCAGAAATTCTAGAACAGCCTGAAAGACCCTGGGTGAAAGGTCGCACTCTACCTTATACAGATGGCACGTTTAATTATTAAACAGCAATTTTAATCATTTAATCATTTCAGACGCTGAAATGAAAGGTCTTCTCGGGTAGCTTGAAGCTCGTTGCAACCTAAACTCTGCTATCAAACTTGTGTGGAGCCAGAAAGCAGCATATGTGACTTCATATCCTAACTTGATTTACATTCTCATGTGAATTGAATTTTTTTGCAGGCTCTAAAAGACATTTCTTGGAAAATAAACATTTGAAGGTCATGTCTTTGGCAGAGAATTCACCTACCCTTAGCAAGAAAATTAAATCTAAATCCTTGCTTCAGACTTAAATCAGGCTCAAATTTCTCAGGAGGATGGCTGAATGGCCCCTTTTTTCAGCAGAATTGTTTGCAGTTCTGCTGTAAAACTTTGCATCTAGCCTCAAAAAATTTTTCAGAAAAGTCTCCTTAGCTTTTGTTCATTACAAACAATAAACAACCCCAGCAAAGTGTCTGGTAGGTAATGTTCATAAATGTTAGGCCCTCCTCTCATCCTCTCATCAACTGTGTGCATGCACACATTTGTACACATACACTGGAATTCAAGTTTATGTAATTTGGCAAGAACTATGGACTAAAATCAAGGGTAATTCCACCAATATTTAAAGGCAAAATCAAATGCAAATCTTAAATTAGTATGTCTATTAGATGAAGAAAATGATACTATTACTGAGCCAATAATAATAGCAAATATTTACTGATAACTTATTCTGTGTTAGGCACTGTGCTATGCCCTTTACGTGTTAATACTCATAACAGTTTGATGGAAAGGTGCTATAATTATCTTCATTTTACAAACGAGGAAACTGAGGCATAGAAAGGTTAAGATACTTGTAAGTTATACAGCCAGTAAGTGGTGGAGCTGGAACGCCAAACCAGGTCACTGAAATTTCAAAACCCATAATTGTGTCAATACCCTCCAGGTAAAGACCACCAGGAACACACCTCTAGATGAACAAGTTGGGTTTATTTCTTTTTACAGGGAAGGAGGATGTGTGGCATGGGGAAATGTGGGGTGTCTGAATAAAAGGGTGTTTGAAAGGGCTTATGAAAGGATTTGGTCTCACGTGAGGTGACTTTGGAAGGGCTTCTCTCTGGATGGGATGCTATTGGGAAATGGGGGTAACTGCGTGATTGGGTAACAATAAATCTTACATAGAAGGAGGGAATATTAAAAAACAGTAAGTGGTAAAGCAGCAGCAGTCACTCATATTAGCCAGGAGAGGGCTTAGAGGGTCACCCAGAAAGTAGACAGAAGAGACAGGATTTGAACCCAGGTGGTCCATTCTGGAGTCCGTACATTTACCTGCTCTACAGGCAAAAGCAACAGGAGCAGAAGCAGAAGGAAAACAAGGATGGTGGGAGAGAAGTTTTAGAATATCTTGGCTATGTAGTACAAAGAAACCTTGGCTATGGGGGGCCAGCCCAGTGGTGTAGTGGTTAGGTTTGCACACTCTGCTTCGGCAGCCCAGGGTTTGCTGGTTTGGATACCAGGTGTGGACCTATGCACCATTTATCCACCCATGCTGTGGTAGGCATCCCACATATAAAATAGAGGAAGATGGGCACAGATGTTAGCTCAGGCCTAATCTTCCTCAAAACAGAAAACAAAACCTTAGCTACGTAGTCAAGCCAAGATATCAAAATGGGAGACAGGTACCATAGATGTCTCCTGGAGGAGCTAACTACTCTAGCAATAGTCTGAAGTTTAAAAAAGAAAAAGTCCCTTTAGGGCACCTTTCTGCTTTCCTGGAAGGCTTCTAGGTCAGCCTACCCATAAGAACCCATCAAACAGACTCTTCTCAGTTTTAAAAGTCTCAGCTCCATTATTCATGTGTGTGAGAAAGCTACTTTCTTCAGGAGGACTCAGGCCATGCTCACAGCCTGAGGTCCCCAGTGGACTTGATGGAGGCCCCCTCCCAGAATTCTCAAGCCTGCTTTCATAGGAGTCACTCACTCTGGGGTCCTAGACCCCTGATTTCCCTTGAGAGCTTCCCCTCCCCAGCACATATAGTCCTGGAAGGACATGGAAATGAAGGTGCCCTCTCTGCTGGCCCCCTTCAGCCCACCAACACACATACCAAGGAGAGCCCACCTGGCACCAGTCATGCAAATCAGTCTTTCTCTTCCAGGAGTCTGGGTCTTGAGTGGAGTGACATAGACAGGAATATGTGTAGAGCTGACATGTGGCAGTTCTCTGCAGAGGCTATCCATTCATTCCCGTTACCCAGATCCCCAGAGCTGCCTTCATCCCCTTCCTTCCTGAGGCCAAATTGTTTAACATTTCCTTTGACTCTCTGAGCTACCTAGAATATTTCCCATAAGTTTTTTGCTTAAGTTAGTCAGTTCCTATTATTTGCATCCAAAGAACCCTAATTGACACATAGAGTTTATTTGATTATGTCTTCTATTGAGCAGAGTTTGGGGAAAATGTCCTTTAATGATGTCAGTTCAAAGTAATGAGAAAGGACATCCAGTTAAAGCTCTGACTTCCAGTTCACATGGCAACCAGACTATGCTCTCCCAGCAGACTCTTCCTTTATTAAGACTACTAGTCTTTTTGCCCAGCACTGATAGGTGGACAGAATAAATGGCCCCAAATTAATGGGTCATTGACCTTGATTTTCATTATGTGACTCTTTACTTTTCTTCTCAGTGGTAATAGAAGATGTTGAATTTTCAGCTCTTCTCCAACTTGTTTTTATTTTATTTTATTTTTTTTTAAAGACTGGCCCTGCCAATCTTTTTTTTTTTTTTCTGCTTTATCTCCCCCAACACCCGCTGTACATAGTTGTACATCTTAGCTGCAGATCCTTCTAGTTGTGGGATGTGGGACGCTGCCTCAACGTGGCCTGACGAGCAGTCCCATGTCCGCGCCCAGGATCCGAACCCTGGGCCGCCGCAGCAGAGCGCGTGAACTTAACCACTTGGCCCCGGAGCCGGCCCCAACTTGTTTTCATTGACAAACAAAAATAGAACACCTTTGTTTCATTCTATTTACAGAGAAGTGTGATTAGGAGCTTCCTAAATCTAAAGACTATTTCTCCAAGAAGTCCACTGTTGTATAAAATCACAAGCCTTCTTAAGAGGAATACTATGCCTTTCCTGAAATAGAAGCCACTCTTTTGCTTCCAGTTCTTTGGTGCTCCATTTGAAATCACACCAAGTAATAGTCTTTGCGTAACAGAGCAAGAAAAAACATGGTTTTAACTATACCTCTTGAAAAACATTCAGGATGGGGATTGGAAGGCACTTCCTGAATATCTGCATTGGAACATAGGCCCTGCAGATATTGGAGAATGATTTTATTTTAGAAAGCAGATATCCTGGGAGCTTTTTATTCTGTAAAACATGTCGCACTGAGAAATTCGATCATTCTAAAAATGCTTGCCTGTTCTTATTTTCAGATGATTGCCCACATGGAAAATCCACGCTATGAGAACTAAGAAATGAGTTCAAAAATTTTTCTTGATTCCAAATCAATCGAGTTCTCATATACTAGTCATAACCAATTAGAAATGTAATTGAAATGAAGATTCCATCCACAATATTACAAAAGCTAAAGGTATAAATCTATTAGCTCTAAATATCAACATAAATTCCAAAACTACATTAAGCGTAAAAAAACAAATTTGCAGGGGGCTGGCCTCATGGCCGAGTGGTTAAGTTTGCATGCTCCGCTTCAGCAGCCCAGGGTTTCGTGGGTTCGGACCCAGGGCATGGACCTAGCACTGTTCATTGAACCATGCTGAGGCAGTGTCCCACACAGCAGAGCCAGAAGGACCTACAACTAGAATATACACCTATGTACTGGGGGGCTTTAGGGAGAAGAAGAAACAAAAACAACAACAAAAAAGAGGATTGGAAACAGGTGTTAGCCAGGTGCCAATCTTTAAGGAAAAAAAAAATTGCAGAATGGTAGATACGATATTTGTATACATGATAAATTTATCTTTTATATAAATACAAAAAAATCTTGTATTTAAAAATTTTTAAATGCTAACGTACTATTTAAACATTTATAGATTAACATATAAAATTTAGGTTGCTGGTTATCTCTGGGCAGTGCAAGAAAAGAATGGGATTGGGGAAACATTCACTGGGGAAGCAGTAAGAAAAAATCTGAGCAAACATATGGCAAAAGATTAAGGTGTGTTGTAGCTGGGTGGTGATTATCATTACTATTTTCTTCAAAGGATCATCATTATTCTTCATAACTTTATTTATATTTCATAATAAAACGTTTTAAAATACTATTGTAACTGTGAGGAATAAGACAGAAATTTTCTGTATTGTTCTCTTATGCCAAGTAGAGAATCTGAGAATGAAATAAGAATCCATCTGAATATGTGAATGGTTTTGTTTTTCTTGGGAAACTTCACCAACAATTTAGCCAGCAGGTGAAGTTATGCATGAAACAAGCTGGAACAAACCTACATGACCAGAGTTGATGCTCCTTAGATAAACAACCTTCTATGTCTCCCCTTATGGAGAAAACTATCCTCAAGCTTCTATAAAACAGAGGTGGTTATAGTGGCCCTGGACTAAAGGAAAACACGTCTTGAGTCTTGGTGCCAATTTCACCACTACTTCATGACTTCGAAGAAGTTACTTTCTCTTTTCCTCAGTTTCTTCATTTGTAAAATGTGTGTTCACTGTGCCCCTTTTTCACGGGTTTGTTGTGCAGAGTAAATGAGGGAATATAAATGCAAGACTGTTTATTATTATAGAAATGTTGGAGGATTCTGTGTACAGAGTTTTCCCTGATTTTCAGATTGAATTTCAAGAAAAGCCAAACATAGTTAAGAAGTCAGGGAGTGCAATCACTTTTTGGGGAAAAAGAGTAAACACCTAATATTGAAAGCTGGATATCAAGAGAAGGCTAATGTGCGAACAGGACTGAATCCCGAGGATTCTCTTTACAAGAAAGTGTACAGAGATGTTATTTTAGTGGTTTTTTCCTAAGTTACTAGAGGACTTTATTTGAAGAACTTCATTCTTCTCTTATCAGACTGAGATGTTTGAAAGAAATTAAGATGCCTTAGGTTATTTTTGTTGGGATAAGGGCTATCCTCTGGGATTTACTTTAACTGGAAAGAGAATGACAACTATTTTCTTATTTTTATCCACAGATGTAGAAATGCAGTGGTTAAAAGCACAGACTCAGTAGTTCCACTGTCTGGGTTTGAATCCAGACTTTGCCACTTGTAACCTCTCTTTGCCTCAGTCTCTTCTTAAGTAAAATGAGGAGGATAACGGTACCTCCCTTTAGGCTACTGGGATTTTAGGAAGGCAATCAATCATACTTCTCTCCAGAAGTGGACCTAGGTTTTGTGGGGTCTGAAAGCTATGTTTTTGAGGGGTCTCTTTAAGAGAAAGAATATAAAATTATAAATACAAAATAAGTTATAAGGCCATAGAAAGAGCCCTGAAGCTTCAGCTTTTTACCTTCATGGTACATCTACATCTGCCTTCTTCCACTCTGCCAGGCAGAAAGAGTGAGACACAGAGAAAGGAGACATGGGAGTCAGACAGTTGGAGATGAAATATAGCCAAACAATCCTTTATCTACAATTAAAATCCGAAAAGTTCTAAAAACTTAATGTGTTTTTGTAACTCATTTGGCAGCAAAATTCAACATCATCTGAACTCATTTGACAGTAAAATCTGATCTGAATTGAAGTGATATAGTCTTAATTTATCCCACTCAGTATGAATATTCATACCTTTTATTGTAGAAGTAATAATGTGTTTGATGATAGGGAGTTGTCCCAGACCCTGTAAATGAACCATATAACCTTTCTAAAATCTAAAAATATCTGAAGTTTGAAATCCACCTGGTCCCAGGAGTTTCAGATGAGGGATTGTGGACAGTGTTAGGTTTATTACTGATAAAGCTGAATTGAGGAGCACATCAGAATCCCAGAAATGCAGGGGCAGAGCTTTCCAGAGCAAGCTTGGTACACAGAGGGGCAGAGAATCCCCTGGGCTGGGGAACAAGCCTCCTGGGGTAAGGAGCTACAGCTGTTCTCCCTTCTCTCAAACTCATCAACTCTCCCAAACTTGTCCTGAGGAGGAACAAGTTGCATAAAGGGGCAGATTTGAGAGACCCAAAGGGTCACTCCCAAATGTTTCCCTCCTCGGGAGTCAAGTGGAAACATGGGAAGCAGGAATAAATGTTCCCCACTAACAATGGGGTTATTGAGAAGTTTAAATAAAACCATGATTTAAAGAGCTTAGCCTTGTTCCTGACCCATAGGAAGCCTCAATAGATGCTGCTGTCCTTGTTACTGTCACACATAAACTTCATGCACGGGAGTAATTTCCCTCCGGCCTCAATCTCAGGCCAGTTTGACCCTCCCCAACTCTTGTCTCCTTCTTAGGGGGTGAAGGGGCTACTTAGAAGAGTCAGATCGCCCTCAAGAAGAGTGCTGGCCCTTAAAGGATAGATTTCATCTTCTTATTCCATTTTCTCTCTCCTCTCACATTTTCTTTGTCCTAATTTGTTCACCAACTTGTTTTACTTTTACTTACCTGGTTTATTTATTCCTAAACTTTGTGTTTTTACTAACTACTTTAAATCCTTTCTGGAACAAGGCTGAGTATAATTACATAAATAATTTTAAAAGAATTCAAAGAATGTCAGAAGTATTTGCTACTTATTCCACATAAAATATAGATGAAATCAGTCAAGTATGGAAGAGAAATCCAAGGATTAAGAGGTCTTGCATGACTGAAATGTGGTGGAAGAAATAACCTTCATGTCAGATATTTTTGTATCCAATTATCTTGTGGCTTCATGAACCAGAAATTTTTCCTTTTAACAGTATTAATGAAGTATATCACCTTATTTTATAAGAAATGCCTGATGAATCAAACTTTTAAGAATGAAATAGGTCACCAGAGTGGGGAAGAGGGAGAAAGGCAGTGCTGGCCTTTGGGTAAGTAAAAGACAAGCTACATGAAATTACAGTTAAAGTATCTTACAGAGATCTACATGCAGGAATTAATCAACTCTGATACAATTTTTTTTATTTTATCATCACAAAAGTAAGATACGTCTATTGTAAAGTGTTTAGAAAATAAAGATTAGTACAAAAGAAAATGATAAAAATTACCCAAATCTTTCAACTCTGAGATCATTGCTAATATTCTGGTGTATATCCATCCAGTCCTTTTTCTTTGCACAGATAATTTTTTTTATTTTCTAAAGTGAGATATTTTATTTATTGTTTTATAACTTGCTTTTTCAGTTAATTACGGATCCTAGATATCTTCCCATGCTACTAAAATATTTCTTTAAAATAATTTTTATGACATAAGTAACACATGTTCATAGTAATACATTCAAATAATAGAGAATTTTAGAGACAAAAGTAAACTTCTGCTTATCTCACCAATGTCCCACATGTACTCTTTAGAAGTGTCCACTGTTAACAGTTATGTGTGTGTGCATATGTGTGTGTACATATGTGTGTGTGCATGGGTCCTTTCAGATAGTTTCTGTGCTTTGCAGGGGAATAATTTTTCAACATAAATGGAATCATATTATCAGTGTTGTCCTACTCTTTGCATATTTTTGACATCTTTTCTTATTAGTATAAATACTTATCTCAATCTTTTTAATAGATACACTTAGATTTACCAATCTCCTTTACACTGTTAGGGGGAAAATGAAGTTGGATCCCTACCTTACTCACTTTACTAAAATACCAGATTGATGAAAGGCTTAAATGCAAAAGATAAAACTACAAATAACATACATGATTATATTACACAAATAAACGTACATGATTTTTAATTTTTATCCTCTGGGAGAGGAGATGGCCACTTTAAAGATAAAATAAAACTAAAATTATAAAGGAAAAAGCTGGTATACCTGACTACATAAAAATTAAATATTTGCAAAGCAAAAAACAATCACAAAGTATAAACAATAAATGACAAACTAGGAAAGATATTTTCAATGCAAATGACAGATAAATGACTAATTTCCTCAATATGCAAAAACCTTTTACAGATAAAAAAAGAAGCTCAAGAACCAGTAAATTTTTTAAAATGGGATAAAGATGTCACTGATAAAGAAATATAGGGGCCAGCCCCATGGCTCAGTGGTTGGGTTCGCGCACTCTGCTTCAGCAGCCCGTGGTTTTGCCAGTTCAGATCCTGGGCATGGACCTGACCACTCGCCAGGCCATGCTGAGGCGGTGTCCCACACAGCACAACCAGAGGCACTCACAACTATAATACACAGCCGTGTACTGGGACTTTGGGGAGAAAATAAAAAGAGGAAGATTGGCAACAGATGTTAGCTCAGGGCCGATCTTCCTCACCAAAAAAAAAAAAGCATAAAAAAAAAAGAAATACAAGTGGCCAACAAACACACAAAAAAAACCAAAAGGAAAATAAAATTTTAAAAAAGCATAAGAAAATGAACTGCTCTATTCATAACGAAATTAAAGTTAAAACAAAAATGAACATATTTGGTAATATTCATCGTCGGGATGATGTGAAGAACTGTTCTCAGTCACAGTGGAAGCATAAACTGTGCAACCTTCTTTGGAGGGTGAATTGGCAATATCAACATTCTAAAAGCATATGCCCTTTCATTCAGGAATTCTACTACTTGGACTTTATTCCATAGAATTAAATATGTAAAGAGATATATACAAGGATATTTGTTACAGTATCGTTTGAATAGCAAGTTCTCATATTTAAATGAATTTAAGGAAGGAAAGTAGCACGTAAAATTATTCCTTGGAATTACTTAGATTAACCACTAGATGTCATAAGTGTTCTACAAAAATAAATCTATAGCCTTGTAGATAATTGAATATGAAGGTTAGAAAGAACTTTCCATATGTAGTCTTTCACTTTAAAATAATTGGTACATGTCACCCAGTGCAAGTCTAAGACAAGGACAATTTTCCATATCACAAACTACTTTGCAAAACAGAGCATTTCACAAAGTGATCTGCAAATTGTCTTTCAAAAAATATTTTTTCTTATAAAGCAGTCTCAATAGGTTTTTATATGCTTTTACAAGGCTTTAGCCTAAAATGAGCTAAACTTGGGGCAGCTCATATGGTATGATTTGGGAGTTTCCAGGAGGAACTCAGGCTTCAAGGAATTTCACCTCTAACATGCATAATACCTAAAATTTCACTGTTGAAGATTAATTTTGAGAAATTTAAGAGTTTACAATCTTTAGGAGCGGCACCTCTGGATTGTAAAATACCTCTGGATGGAGTGACCCTTCAAGCACTACTGCTGAATAGTTTTAAAGATTCATTGGGTTTTGCCTGGGAAAAGAGATGCGGTGGGGGTGACAGCACACTACAAAGAGGTGGCTCCCAGCCTGGGCTCCGCATGTCCAACTCGTTTGTCCTTTATGCTAAATGCGACACAATTCCGTGTGATCTTACTACTGAGAAGTATGAATACATTGGGAAACCTAAGACCTTAGACAACATTCAGCTAACCAAAATCCATATTGTCACAGGTATTTCCTAATACTCTTATATTGAGCTGCACACTTTATGTTGATCTAAAATAAATAAGCACAAATACATTAGGAAACAGATGTCATTTGTTTCTACACTCATAAACTAATTGCCAAGGCAAATATTGAAACCAAATTCACATTTAGTTTCTGATTATAGAGTTCTGAGTATAAGAATTGCACGTAGACATAGGGCTAAATAGACGTTTGGTTTTAGAATACAAATTTCTTCATCAAAGAAAGAAGTGGGAGATGTAAATTAAAGAGGAAAGAATCAATAGTGTTAGGTGCTAACTTTTAGAAATATCTGCTCGTTAATTTAGTTTTATATCAAATATAAAATAAAATAATAATGAAAATGACTGAGAAGACCTCATCTTGGCAAAACAAAATGTGGAATACCAAACCTGAAGACACAGCTGCTTTTTACACATCTTTTATTTGAAAGGAATTATGTTAACAAAGTGATATTTGTAAGTACGTATAAGATTCCAGTCAATTCCTAATACTTTCTGTTCATAGTGCATTCTACAATTTTCAAAGCAGGTTTTATTTGATTTGGTTTTCTCCTGAAGAATTACTTTTTTTTGCATTGATATAAAAAAATACTAAAAGCCTATTATCAATTTTCTCTAGGCAATCTATAGGTTCAACTAAATTAAATATCTTTAACCTTAGGCACTTCAAAAAGAGGAAAGTTCACCTACTGAGTTTGCACAAATTTTAAAAAGCTAGAAATGACATCAGTGCCAGTCCCCTAGCTGCCCCTGACCTCAGAGCAGAACCCACTCACAGTTCTGGCTCATGTCTCCTTCGGATGGACATGTCTTACAACTACTGAAATAGGAAGGCCTCTACCTGGACCATGACGGTATGTTCCATATTTCCTGCCCTAGAAATACAAGATTAGGGCTTAGGGCTGTGTCTTTATCCTAACATGATGGAAGAACAGTGTAGTAGCTCTAAATTGGCCAAGGCTGGGTCTTTCATTTTTTAAATTTTTCTTCTAAGTCATATTATTGGAGAACTGTGCAAATACAGACCCTTGTCTCTTTTAGACCACAAGTCTCCTAAGTGGGATACACACATAATGATCCACCAGGGCAGGGGTCTGCAAACTCTAGCCCAGCCAAGTCCAGCTCACCACTCGTTTTTCATTTTTTGTTTTTTCTAATTTCTTTTTATTTTGGTAAAATACACATAACATAAAATTTACCATCTTAACCATTTTTAAGTGTACAGTTCAGTGACATTGAATACATTCCTAATGTTGTGCAACCATCACTAAGGGTTAGGTCCTTTGTAGCGCCTCCTCCACCTACCCTAACTTCTGTGCATTAGAGAGGAGTCAACTTTTCACTGGGCTCCCTCCCCCAAGGCTGTTACATCAGAAGTTGAATGTTATTTCTCATTCCCATATTTCCCCCTAAAGTCCTAGAAGAAGTAAGGGGTGGGTCTATTGGCTCAATTATCTTATCTAGGAAAGCTAGTTTAACCAGAAAATCTATATATTGTGTTCCCTTATATTTGTAATGTTTTTTGAATGGAAATATACTTATTATCCAAATCCAAAAATTAGCATGGACTTGGCTTTTTTTTTCCTGGGGAAACAAATCATCTACAAAGGAAGATTCTGACACACGATATGACACCTGCTTCACCTTTTCAATCTCAGCCCCAACATTAGGTAACAGTAAGCAGAACTGAAAGAAAAATCCATTGCACCCTCACAACCAGCCTTTGAAAGAAGTAAGGCAGGTGGTATTGGTCTCAACGTACAGATGTGGAAATTGAGAAACAGGGAGTTTGAGATGTCTACCCAAGGTTGCCCAGCCAGTAAGACAAGACCTAAAACTACAGAAATTTCTCCTGACTCCATGTCCAGTGCTCTCTCTGCTGTGTCCTACTCGGAAAGGAGAGGAGAGACAGCCAGATCCTACATCTGTGCGCATCTCTTAACCAACCCTCTGGATTTGTTTTCTCTTCAAGTCCACTAAGGTAGTGGAATTGCTCCCTCTCAACTTCTACACAATTGATTCTCATTATTGGTGGATTCCATATCTGTAAATTCTCCTATTCACTAAAATTTATTTGTAAACCCCAAATCAGTAATCATGGGCTTTTGTGGTACTGGGGGCACAGAGCTGAAAAAATTTGAATGGTTCGACTTGCTTGTTCCTAGCTGAGGCCAAACAAGGCAACCCTCTGCCTTCTTGTTTCACTTCTCAGACTACACAAGTGTCCTTTTCATGGTCTATCTAGTGCCACATTTTTCACAATTTTAGCTTTTTCTTGGTAATTTCTCTGTTTAAAAGGGCCCTCAAGCATAGTCATGGAGTGCTGTCTAGTGCTCCTAAGTGTAAGAAAGCTGTGATGTTCCTGATGCAGAAAACATGTGTGTTAGATAAGTTTGTTCAGGCATGGGTTATAGTGCTGTTGGCTATGAGTTCAACATTAATAAATTAACAATCTATATCAAATAACGTGTCTTTAAACAGAAGCACACACAAAACAAGGTTATGTATTGCTCGATTGATGAAAATGTGCCCAGAGGTTTCCAGGAACCTAAGTCTGTATTTCTCCCAGGAACAATGGTTCAGTATTTGCTAATTCTGTGGTCACAGTGACCTTGTAGAACCTAACTACAGTAAATAATGAGAATCAACTGTATTTAGACACAATCTCAAATGTGTTGGTTTGAAGTACATCATCTCAATCCTATGTAATGTCAGGACCTGTCTTGGCTCCCTGTCCTCTCCCCACAGTGGGGACCACTTGAGCTCGTTAAGGTTTGGTTTGGGTTTGGTAAATTGGTGCTCCAACATCATTTTTTCTTTCAAAGCAATGAACAAGGAAGTAGGTTTCCCTGTCTGCAGGTATTTTGGGGCTGACTTAAGAGATGAAGTAATTTGTTTGGTCATCTTATAAAGTTTTAAATTTATATTCTCTCCAACCAGAGAAGGGGCCTGCTGCTTTGACAGTGGGAACAGAAAAACCCTTTGTCCCAGGCTATCAGAAAGGGCATAATATCTATTTTTTAATTGTATATTCTAGTCACCTTAATATCTCCTTGAAAAATCAGGGGAAACTCCCTGACTTCCTTGTTTCTGGAGTGGAATCACGAAGAACATAGCTACTCTACATGAAGTAGCTAATACTTAAGAGGATTGTTAATTTTTTCAGTCTCTACTAATGGCTCCAACAGAAGTAATAAGAAGACGTGAGGGTCCTGGCAAAAGTGATAGCAGTGGCAATGTAAATCCATGGCTGTCTGTAAAATGTAAAGCAAAAGTAGAGATCTGTTTTTATAAAGATACTTACTTTTATGACTAGCACTAACATCATTTGGGATCTGATATCTGGACTTTGCTTTTATGAATAATAATTGTAGTGAAGCCAGGAATACTGTACTAGGAGCTTAACTGTATTGCTTCACAACAATGTCTAATCCTCACAGTCATAGCCCTCGGGGGTAGACGGCACTGTCCTTGTTGCAGATGGAAATCTGAGGTTCAGAGGATAAGTAATTTTCCCATTGCATGGCAAGTACGCCTGCCTCCAACACTGGGATATTGCCTTCCCCAGAATGCCCTCATGAAGAACCAAGTATCTAACTTGTGGGGACCAGTGAAAAATGAAAACACAAGCCCCCTTGTTCAAAAATGAATAATTTCAAGATGGTGACCACAGAATATTAAGCCAAGTGCTTCTGAGCATGGGGTCTTTTGCGACTGCACAGGTCTCATGCCCATGAAGCCAGCCAGTCCTGCCCTCATGTCACAATGCCTTCCAAAAGTACAGACACAGCGGGAGCTGGGGGAGGGGAGAGGGAAGTGCTTCTTATTTGTCTTTGGTATGAGTCATGTCTATGCCACTGAGGACACATTGCTAATTTCTCTTAGCAGTCTGAGCGACTTTGCTTCTAACAAAAAATTCAGAGGCATCCGTAGAAACAAATCTATAAACACAGAAAGACAGGCTGCCAGTCTCTTGATATGTGACTCACAATCACAGGGTTTTTAAGTAAAACATAAGAGTAAGATGATTTTCTTTCTTCTTTGCCATTTTTCTCTTTGGAGCATCTTAAAAGTTTGATTCCTTTACTTCCATAACACTCACATACGTTCTGCTCGTCATTCTTTCACGGTATCACTTCTAAGGGCACATAATTTCACCTGACTTGAGCTGAACTATATATAATTCCCATTCACCACAAGGTGTTAGGACTTCCTTAGTTCCTGTGCTGTTCCCTGTCAAAGCTAGCTTAATTCCACTGGCATTGTGGGAATACCTGAGGAAAATTTACTAGTCTCTCTCTACTCCTACTTACTCTCTACTTTAAAGCCTCTCTACTTTAGCATTTATGACTTTCCCCATCTTAGTGCCTGACAAGTTGGACAGGCTGGGTGGGGAGAGAGGCAGCCTAAAAAAAGTAGGAAAACTTGGCTTTCAATGCTTTCCATCGCTGAGCCATCCTCTACTTGGGTCACGTTTTTTTCTATGAATCTTTCATTCTCCAACCAAGGAGCTCAATGTCTTTAGGCTGCTCCCCTCTGGAAGTCCTAAGCCACCTAAGTTTGTCCCCTTTTCAGGCCGAGTGTTAGGGAAACAATCAGATTAAATTCACTGTATTGAAATGTCAATACAATTCAGCTTCCCTCTCCCAACCCTTATCTCACAACTGCTGTCAGAGGCTTTTATCCTGCTATTTGTTCTACTAAAGGGAGGCATAGCTTGTTAGCTCAACTGCCTAACAAGCCTTAGAATCAGCTATTTCCTCTCCTGCCTGGGAGACTATCAGTTTTATTTTCTTCCTGAAGGGCTGACCCCAGAAATAATCGGATGGTTAGATTAAAAAAATGACGCATTTTTTATATGTATGGTTTATTTGTTCCTGGTAACCATATAACAACATAACCACTGTGTATTTCAGATTAATTTGACTGTAAATGTATTTAACTTCTATTCCAAACTCCATGTATGTTTACTCCTCAGTTTATTTCTCTGGTAACAAAAGCAGTCACTCACAACCTAACAAAAATTAGAGAGAATTCTGCTCCCAGTCTAAGCACAGATCTTTCTCACCTCCCACCCCCAACAAACACTCTTCGCATCAGGCTGTTTTACCATATTTTGGCAATAAATATGCAGCACTTTCCAAGGGAATTTGGGATCAAGAGAGAGATTGTCTGATATGGAAAAAGGAAAGCTCACAACAGCTCTTCATGGTATAAAAACAAATATTCCTCAAGATTGGTTCCTTGCATTTGCTTTATGCTCTTTGTATTAGTCATCTACTGCTGTATAACAAACCACCCCTAAATTTAGCATCTTAAAACAATAATAAGCATTAATTCAAGAAGTTGGGGGCAGCTTAGCAGGATGATTCTGGCTTGGGGGTCTCTCAATCAGGTTTCAATCAGGATGTTGGGCAGGGCTGCAGTCATCTGAAGCCTTGAGTCGGGTTGAGGAAATCTGCTTCCAACATGTTTCTCTTCTATGGCTGGCAAACTGGTACTGGCTGTTGGCAGGAGGCCTCAGTTCCTCCTATATTTACCATAGGGCTGTGCATGTCTTCACAACATGGCAGCTGTGTTCCCCCAAAGCAAGTGATCCAAGAGAGACAGGCAGAAGCTACAATGCCTTTTATGACCTATAACCTCAGAACTCACCCACTATCATTTCTGCAAAATCTTATCGGTAACACAAGTCAGCCCTGCTCATTGTGCGATGGAACCACACAAGGGTACAAATAGCAGGAGGCAAGGATCATTGGGGGCCATCTTAAAGGCCAGCTATCACATTCATCATGCCACTCTTTCCATCATACAGGAAATAGAGATTCCTTGAATAATGAATGTGACCAATCTAGTGGTCCCTGAAAAGGGATAATCATTATTTATTTTTGAATTTGCATTCTTTGTTATACATTACACTTACATGACATTGTTAGTCTCAATAATTGCTAAAAGTCTGATCAGCTACAGGCACAGTGAAAAAAAATCTGCTTCTAGATAGCTCTGTGCTGCTGTGCTAAGCCAGGCAGTTTGCTTTTCCTGGCTCTATATTCTTTGATGTACTCCTGTGTGTACTACTGAACAATACTTTGCATTGAGGCTTAAAGCAGGAGCTTAACTGTTCTGAGAGGTAGTTACTGAATTAAGTAGGGGAGCGACTAGGTCATATTTGCATTTTATTAGGCTTATTCTGTTGCCTGTATACAAGATAGATTGGTGGTAGGGAGGCACATAGAGCAATACTGGAGATAGACAGTACCTTTATCACAGATAAAAGTTTTACAGCTCTTGGGGCCGGCCCAGCGGCCGAGTGGTTGAGTTCACACGCTCCGCTGCGGCGGCCCAGGGTTTCGCTGGTTCGGATCCTGGGTGCGGACATGGTACCGCTCGTCAGGCCATGTTGAGGCGGCATCCAATGTGCCACAACTAGAAGGACCTGCAACTAAGATACGCAACTATGTACTAGGGGGGATTTGGGGAGATAAAGCAGAAAAAAAAAAAGTTTTATAGCTCTCAGCACTGGCTGTGATTCCAGATTTCCTCATCAACGAACCTGAAGCTTGGCAAATTACTCTTGCCTGAGCAATGGTTTGTGCTGGTAAATATTTAACAGCTAAAAAAGGAGAAAGAGAGAGAGAAAGAAACCCTAATTTGTACCATTTGCCAATTTCTGTGGCATAAAGACTTCCACCATGGCTAATTTTGAGCTACCAATATTATGTCATTGGACAGGGAATTGGGAAGAGGTGTGCACAATTGGCCAGTACCACCTGGCTTCGGCATCCACTGACATCTTTGAGCTCTTGAAGCAGCAGCAGCCAGGAGCAGGTTAGCAGGTCAGGAACATGAGGCGCCAGTTGAGCCAAAGCCCTTGTTCACATAGCCAGCAAGGGGGAAGATGGATTCCTAGGCACCTGCTCACCCCAAAGTGGGGATGCCAGGACCTGAGGCTCCTCATTACCTGCAGCGGCCTCTTGGTGCTCAAAACCTCCACTTGGATCTTCCAGACCACAGGATTAGCCTCTAGGAGTGAGGGCAAGAAAAGGGACGTGGGGAGAGAGGCAAAAATTATTTAAACATCTAAGTCTTGATTTATTTACTAGAATTATCCTTTCAAACTGTTGAGAGTGAATCTTGGAGCGAGGCCACTAGACATAATCCAGTTGAAGTTATCAATAACGCCTTTTCTCTTAATGAGAAGCTGTTGCCTTTTTCTATAAAGCAAAACCCTGGAGAGACGAGTATAGATTCTGTCTTTCTACAGATGGTTTCATTTAATGAGACCGCTCAAAATCATGATTCCTAGTCTCCTGCTAACAGGACCCAGTCACACTGGGTTTTTCCTACAAAATAAGGAAAATCTTGTCTCCTTTCCTCTTCATCCACCATCTTACTTTCTTCCTCAATCTTTGTTGAAGAATTTGTATTATGGAACAGGAAAGTTGGCATATTTCCAAACAAAATACAACAAACAAAGTTCAATTCCCCATTAGTAGCAGATTTAGATATGAATACTAGGCAGGCTATAGTTGTTTTCCTCCCCAAGTTCTACAGTTCTGCAGTGAGGTTTAAAGGGCTCTGGCATGCTACAGCACTGACATAGAACTTTCCTGGGCTGGAGGGTGGTAAGACACCTAGCAGGTACAAGGAAAATGACCTCAAAAGGTTCCTCCAATGAAGGGGTGGAGAAGCAAGGGGAGAGACAACCCCTAAGCTAACCTGTCAGTACACTTTAGGATAGAAGATATTGCTAATCAATGGAAATGGGACAGCTAATTAAGATCTCATCAGTCCTGTGGTGGTGACTTTGATTTACATCTCTTCTGCAGGGACCTTTCCTTTTTAGTTTTTCAAGACAGAAGACCTGATACAAGCTCTTCAAAATCCCTCCTAAAACAGCTATTTTATAAAATATTTCAGCGGCAACCTAGACTGTAAGTTTTTAAGCTTCTTTATACAAATAAAGATGAGATCAGGGGAAATAAAGAAGGAAGCAAAAAGTAAAAACTTAGTTGACAAGCTGCATATGCTTCCTCAAGATTAGACTCAAGCTATGTATTTTTAATGGAAATACCACAAAAGCAATGGTGTGTGGCCTTCTCATTGCATCATATCAGGAGGTGCTTGATGTTGGTGTGTTTCATCATTGGTGACAAATTTGATCACTCAGTTAAGGCTGTATCTGCCAAGTTTAGACAATAAAGTTACTATACTTTTCCCTCTGAAATTATTAAGTAACTTGTGGAGCAGTACTTTCAGACTAAGTAAATATACTGTTTTTCATTAAACTTTCACTGACAAGTTTTAATTCCACTGATGTTTTGCTAATTCCATCTTTTTTTATATATTACTTGGTTTTTACTCTAAGAAATAGCTTTTCTTTCTCCCATTTATTTATATCACTATGGACACACGAATTTTTGGCTTATTCAATGGGTTATGACCCACTACTATTATTTACCTTGATGCTCAGATTGTCCCAGATTTGGCCAGTGGGAACCTCTTTAAGATGGCTCCTGGGTAATTTGATAAGCCCTCATCATTCTTTGAGCATCTCCTTACCTTCTTAAGGAACAAGAAGTGCTGGGCTCATCTTTTACTTTCCCTACCCAAGAACTGGAATCAATCTTTTCTCTAAAGGGCTCTGTGCATCATGTATTTTTAAAAATTAGTCTGGTATAATGGTTGCAAATAATCTGTATTTCCCATTTCTGCTTGGTAATTGAGTCTCGTGAATTTGGTTAGCACGAAGGGATTCTCTTGCATTTAGTCCCCCTCAGTGAACCTGCCCAACTGAGGGGCAGACTCTGGACTGTGGTGCTTTAGTGTAATCAGATGGGGATGCCCAGCCTGACGCAGCTTTAATTTCCAGTGCAACATATGACTCTGCCATCTAATGTACTATTATAGATCTGTGGGTTCAGTGAGGAGTGCATGTGAGAACTATTCAAAAAACTAAAGCTCATCCCACGTTTCAGAAATTTTAAGGTGACTTACCTGTCAGGACAACTTCTCCTGGCAACTCAAGTTCCAAAGAGTAAGGAAAAGTCCTCCTACTTAACCATTTGAAAACTCCCAATCTCCAAGATCACAGACCATTAGAAAACTCCAATGACGAGGCAAATCTGGCACATTGACTTCATTCAGAGCTTTTCTGTGGAATGTTAAAACAGCCCAGTGAACTCCTAGGACCATTCTTAGAAATGAATGAAGGGTCTTGATGCTTCTGGAATAACAAATATATGTTTTTCCATTCCTTTCCAACTGCTACTCTATAAAGCTTTAAATGAGGCTGCGTCTTTTTCAATTTACATATATTTGGGAAACATTTTTCAAAATATTTCACCTTAAAACATTAAGGAAAATAATGATAGAAACAGAAACTTGTAAAAATACATCTTTTAATAAACATCAAGAAATACAGTGCACTTTTATCGAGGTTTTACAATGCAGTTTACAGCAAACATATTATCTATTATAGTGTATATTTACAAGTAAAGTAAACTCATGGTTTTTTTCTCCCACGGCTGGATAAACCATATCTGGTGCATCATATGACATTTAAGGTTGTTTTCCAAGCTGGCTTCTATAAAAGGCCCTTAACATTAACAGTTCGTAACAACAAAAAAAGATGTCCCCCATCACAATGAGCCTGATGAGTGCTCAAAAGTTACTAAAAAGAAATGTAAATACTTGCTTTCCTTTGATGGCTTTGAAGAATAGCTACTGATAGAAAATCTGAAATATTAAAGACAACAGGGGAAACAGCTGTTTCTTTTGTCTAGTGAATCCATAATAAATAGTAATTTGAGGCCAAAAATTATGAAAAGAATCCAAAAGATTCTGGTAGGAAAAACTTAACATTTATATTTATGATCCCATGGACTAAAAACTGTCCTAGCAATATTAATGGCTGAGTCTACTTTTCTTTAACATTGTTTAGGTAAAGAACAGGTGGATGGTGGAATTCTTGACACTTCTGGACAAATTTAGTGAGAGAGGGAACTGAAATTCATTAGCAAAGGGGGAATTAATATTAATCTCAAAATTCTACCTGCCATTGTTTTGGAATGATCAGGATTCAGCTACATCCAAGAAGAGTTAAAAAGAATGGAACTGAAGGGAACTGGAAGCTATAACTAAAAAACCATAGTCTTGCATGCTTTCTACTGATGGCATTTAAAAATTACATAACTGGATTTATTTGCTATATACATAAACTAGTGTTGGAATTAGAAAAAAAGCATCACTCACATCCACAGAAGTATCAGAATCATACTCAGATTTGCAAAGAGGCATAATAATCTGTTTATCATGCAACCAGCTGTGAAATTTATAATGGTTAATAAAACAAAATCCTTATGAACATAGTAGTAATGTGTAGCAAATTATAATAAGTAAGTAAGCAGCTCAAATTCATAAGGGTGAAGACTCATTATCCCTGAATTTCTAAGCATTCATCTCAGTGTTAACATGGTTTCATCTAAACGTTAGCCTGTTAGAAGAGAGATCTTAAATACCCCTCCCTCTTCAACACATACCTTCAGAGGTGAAAAGGGAACAATTAAGTCTCTCTACCACTTTCACCCACTGTCATGAATCTGACAGTGTTATTACAGTGTCTAAACTAAGGTAGGTGCTCTAAAGGATCGAATGAATTGAATTTCTAGGTTCCAGAATATTGCTGGTATTATACAATAAGCCTGTCTGCCACAAAGCCACATCTCTGGCTGAAATAAACTCCTGGATCAATGATTGAGAAGTTAAGACTAGCTGCCAACGAAGTCAGACTGTTCCTTAATTGTCAGATAACAGTTGATCTTCTCTATTAAATTAAAATTTCTTAGTGGATGGGACCAGATCTCATACTTTTTATGTATCTTCTATAGCACCTACTAAAATGTTGGGCAAAGATAGAATCAGTGATGGGAGTGGGAACTGAATTAAGTGTGAAATATGGTCATGGGGAAGCCATACCTTACTTCACCCATCACTCAAAAGGCAGTCATCAGAGTGAATTTCTGATGTTGTCACTGAAGAAGAGATGTTTGTTCCCTACCACTGTCTAAAGGAAAACAAACCACTTGGGCCTCCTTATTTCTTTCTCTTAGTTACTAAGAGATTATACATGGGCATGAGTACCACTTGGTGGATGACACCTGGAATAAAGGTTTTCTGCCTCAGAGGAAGCACCAATCCATCACATGGCACATTTTTAACTCCAATAATACATTTATAGAATCATGAACTTTTAAAATTATGTTAAATGTTATTCATACTAATAGACATATAAAATGTTAGGCATATTCTTTCTGATATCATTTAAAATGCATTTTATTTTTAAACACTGGCATGAGGTAGAAGACAAGGAACTCACAAAAGAAAGTAATCTTCAAAATACCAAACTCTATTCAATACAGTCAGCCCCGAGACAGAAGTAGGAAAAGTTACAGCCTTAAGCTGGTAGACTGACTACTGTTAAAATATTACCCTTACCTGCAGGAAATTTCTTATATTTGAAATTGCTATTTTTTTGCCCAGTTTAAGGTATTACGGAAAAAGGACAAGTTCTAAAATATTCATAAAGATCGTATATAACAGCTTCTCTTAGTCATCATTTTTTACTTTACCATGTTGCCCTAAATCACCTCAATTGAGACAAAGGTCCTTCGTACTTGAAGAACTGATGAGATATTAATATGGAGGTTAAAAATCCTTCTAGCATAAGAAGCAAGATAAAAGGAATGATTCACATTTAAAATAGTTTACTTTTCATAAAAACTAGCAGCACTGCATTCTACCGGGACATACAAACTTGGCTTCATTGACTGGTCAGAAACAAAGCAAAACATATTATAGGTCCAAAACAGTTCCTTGCACAAGGGAAAAATGAGGATACAAGTTTTCTTTAACAACTATTTCCCCATCAGGTGGTATGTGAAACTACTGGAATGTCAATTTCAATGGCAGAAAGGCGGGAGCGTGCTGAATAGGGCTGTGAGTAAGTATGCATACTGGGAGGATGGGAGTACAGTGGTTGCCAGAAAGGAGAAGGCAAAGACTTGCATGCACAATACCAAATAAACAGCAAAAGGGAAGTCATAAAAAGGCCCCCAGCACTAGCAATAGTGACATAAACTGCATAGTCAAATGTAAAGACTGGCTCAAACTTCTTGTTCAGATGGATGTTATAGAAGATGACCCAGATGGATGGGGAGAGGCTCACAGTACCAGCCAGGAAAAACAGCAGTCCGGCCACCAGATGGCAGCCTGCACTATTGACCAGACACTTGGCCAGTTTGATGTTGGGCACTGAGGACCTGAAGGCGGTGTTACACATTCCAATCAGGCAGAGCAACAGGGCACCCATCGCAATCAGAATGCTGAGGGGCAGGGCAAACTGGAGGACTCGCAGGTCCAGCTGGTCAACTGATGAGTACCAAGTAGCATCGTACATCAGGCAGTCACTGCTCCCATCATACCGGGCACATTTCACCCACAGGCCTGTGTAAACTGTCAGGTTCTTCTCGTTTCTGTTGAACGTGATCAGTCGTAATTTTCTCCAGTTGGGAAGCAGAGTCCCTGCAAAGAGGCCTGCTACCGAGGCAATTCCACACAGGAAGGAGAGGACTGTGGCTGCATGGACATCCCGACAGCCCATGGTAGGCAGGCTTGTGCAGTACTGTCAGCCAGACTAAGGGGTGATACACAAGAGGACAAATCATGAGGGGACAATAGGAGAGCAAAGCAGGAAGGGTGGTGCTGATTGGCAACACAACTAATGATGTCAATGAGAAGAGGGAAATTCTGTCCCTTGTTTCTTCTCTATGTACAATAATGTATATAAACACATGTGCATGTGACCTCAGAGCAGAGGTACACACACACATGCTTGGTTCCCACTGACTGGGTTATATAACAACTGAAGTCTTCAGACATGAGTATTTTTATTCACAGTGAATCTGAGGAACAACTATAATAATTTCAAATTCTCTTAACATCACATTTGAAATTCTCTTGGTTGTCAATAATCACTCATTCAATACACATATATCAAGCATTTTCATGTGTCAGGCACTCAAAATATATAGGTTTAGAGCACTCATCACCTATCAACTACAAACAACACAAATTCAGCCTCAAATGCTCATACAAATGTAAAATGAGGCTAGCAGACAGCAGAGAGGAAGGTGGCTCATAAAGAGACACAGGTGTAGGAAAAGCAGCGCTGGGGGACAGGAGAGTGGTTGAGGGCACTCAACTGAGCCAGACTGCTTGGGTTCTAATCCACATTTCCTCACTTACTAGCCGAGTGACTTTGGGTCAGTGACAGAACTTCTCTGTGCCTCATTTTCCTCATCTGTAAAATGGGAAAAATAACAGTGCCTACCTCGCAGGGTTGGTTGTTCTAAGTATGCAATGAGTTAATTATAATGTCAAGTGCTTAAAACACGTCTGCCATGTTGTAAGTGCGATGCAAGTGTTGACATCTTAGCATCAGGGACTAGCTCAGTGCTTGGCATACTAGAGCAGTTCAAAGAGCATTTGCTGAATAAATGTAAAATAAGAAGGCAAACATCTCAATCGTATATACTAGGCACACTGGAAAATTACAAAATGTAAATGGACTCCTCTCCAATGAGTTAGTCAAATGAAAAGAAGAGAACAAATGTCTCTGACGTCATTCTGCTAACTACTTCCTGGCTGATTCAAGATAATTTGTGTGCTTTTCAGGTTATTATACTATTGGCTATTGGTTATACTATTACTGCTCATTTAAGATGAAGGCAAAGATTTCTGAAGTAATGGCAACCTATCTCTATCAATGCAATTAAGAGGAAAAGAAAAAAGTAGCCAGGCCTTTCTCTCATCCCTTTTTCTGTAGATGACAAACTATAAAAACCAGTATCTTATTCAGCTTTAATTTCTTTGGAGAGTTTGAAACTCACTTTCCAAACACCACTCAAATGTATTTTCTCTGCCTTCTACCATGCTCCCTATGAGGCAACAGGACAGACTAATAAGGTAGTACATTTACTTCTTTTAGTCAGACCATGACAAATGGGTAAAGTTGAGAATATTCTTATTTCTGGATAGGGTACATGTTTAGAGAATCTGTCTTCCTTTGCAGAGTCAAATATCATCTGTTGAAATAGTGGCATAGCATTCCCAGGAGTTCAGGGGTCAGAAAGAATGCCAAAATGCTAAGAAACTGTGATCAAATGTGTTCGAATAGGAGGGCACAATGTTCTTTATGTATTTGTATATTTAATCCAATCATATAAACTAAGAAAAATTTTACTAGCAGAAAATATATAGGTGTGTGTACATACTTATATACACACATATATACAGCATAATATAAAATCAGAGTTTAAGCACAAGTGACCATTTTTTAAAGTTCTCAGGTTAAGCATAAGTTAGTTCTAAGTTTCATCATTAACATCAGTCAACTATTTGTTTATCATATTGTCTTTTGTCAATATTACCAGAAGTAGACATTGCTTAAGAAAGGTTATGGATGAAAACAAAACACAGGAATTATACTCCCAATTTATTTTTTTCATGCAAACTGGGGAAAAACTTATCTTGCTTAATTTTAGCAACCAACCACCTTGGTCCAGCAATGAAAACTCTGGTGCAAGTTTTAGGAAGTTTACACTAAAAAGGCTACTGATGATGTCAAGCTCCAGAATTCAGCTTCCTGTTGGGTTGTGCTCAGTCACCTCTCTTCCCCATACACTGTGAACAACTTGTACAGTGCCTTGCACACAAGTCATTCTAAGAATATTTGAATAAAACAGTAACTCACAAAGGCAGGCCATTGATAATGCAGAATGGACAAGAAAGTAGCCATTACTAAACAATCATTCATTCAACATGTTTTTACTGAGTATATAGCACATGCAAAACACTCTGTTAGGCCCTAGAGGGATACTGAGGCCACTAAGATCTGGACCTTGCCCCAATGTATTAACAGTCAGACTGAGGGAAAGAATATGTTGTTTTATGAGAACTCAAAATGCTGATAGCAAGTTAGTTGTATGACTACTACATATCAAGTGATTGTTGTTAGGTATTATGCAAAGTGAACCAACAAGATACCTGTTCATAAAAGTATCATCCAAGGTTAGAGAAAGACTGAGCAATAAAAGAACGATGATTTGATCAAAGTTGTGAAGATATAAGAAACAGGTTCCCTCTATTTCTTTTAAAGCTTCAGAACGCCTTCATATAAGCCACTCAGAATCCTAACCCAATCACAATTCCTTCTTGCTTTCAGAAGTAGGGGACAAACACTTGGAGGATCAACATAACTGAGATTTCTCCACTCAAGCTGCCCTGTACCACTGATTCCTACAATGCAAATGGAATAAGATCAGGATGAATGACTTTATTATTAATAATTAATAATAAATAATAAATTAACTAAATAATTAATTCCTCTAGTCAGCCTATAGACTATCAAACAACACTAATGAACAGAAGTGGGTCAATATTTATTTAAGTATCAAGCGTGTTCAAATTTATCAATACAAGTGTTATATCAGTCCCCTGAACTTGCTTTTGTTGAAGCATTCTTAGCTCTGATCCCAGAGACTAATCCTCAGTCCTATTTATAGAGCCAACAAGGATACCATGGTGTTTTTCAGAAGGGAAACACTATTAACTTCAATTCTTTAGCTAAATTTCAACCTTGGTGCTGGAATTAACATGCTTGCCCTTTGTAACTTTTTTCGGCTGCTTTACTTTTTATGCCCTGTTCTTAACTCCACATACATAAGATCTAATAAGTCACATATCGCACTAGATGGATGAAGTAACATTTTATAGGGATAGCTGGGAGAAGGAATATGTTTATTGATTTAACAGTGAAAGATAATGCTGACTCTCAGGTTAGGATCTGTCCATACTGGGAGGGCAAAAAGACCTCTACTCTTATGCTATGCCAATTAATTTTGAATCCAGAATAATTTTTTTCAAATGCAAATCTGATCATTTCACTACATTTCTGAAGATTCAGTGGCTTCCCATTTCCCTCAAGTTTCTAAAGTTTCACATCTTTCTCATGGTCTCCAAAGTTTCAAATCTCATCATCTAGTTCCTGCCAAATTCTCAATCTCCTTATGTATCACTCTCCTACCTTACACACTATAGTCTACACAGCCATACTGCTTTTCTTTAAACTTCTCAAATTTTCCACTTATTTTGGCTAAAGGCTTTTCCTCACGCTGTTCTTCCTGCAAGAACTTTCTTAATCCTATTCCATTGTTTGCTAAACCAAGACGTACTTGTCTTTCTAGTTATATGCTCTGGTAGCACCTTTGTACTTTTTCTTTAGTAGCAGTGATTATGTTTCTAATTCCTTGTTCAGTGTTTCTCTTTCCCACCAGACTGTGAATTCCTGGAGGACAGAGAGCCCTCTGTTCTATTCACTCAGGCACACAGAAGGCACTCAATTATTTGTTAAATGGATGAACAAACAAACAAAAGGTCCATATGAATATGGTCAGGATACAGGGAGAAAATTATAGATTTGCTCTATTATCAGTTCCATTCATTTCATTCATTCATATCCTGTGTTCTGAAGCCTGTGAGCTGCTTCTAGACTATGCCTCTGCTTTCTACTCTTTATTGGCCAAAGTCATTCCCTTTATTTTAAAACAAAGTTCATTTTCTTCCCCCAGGAAGTTCCCAAGAAAGATGAGGTCATTCCCAGGCATTTACATACAGACTATGCTTCTAGAAAATCATATGTAAGTTTGGCAACACTAGTTAACTTTCACAGTGGTTAGGGACTCAATCAATTATGACTATGTTGATTCTTGTGTTTTCAACTTAATAGGTATGTGACATATTGGATATACTCCTCTTCATTAAGGGGGGTTAATATATCAAAATAATGTTTGCCTATCAAAGCTAAACAATTTATTATACTTGTATTTATATTTGGGCTTGTTGTTTCCACCTGAGAGGCAGCTTGGTATTGTAGTCCAGGCAATCGAATACCCAAATGCCAGTCATAGCCTACCATTTACAAACTAGATAAGTCACCTATGTCCTCTGAACATCAGTTCTCTCATCTGTAAAATGTCCTCCAAGGCAGTGATGAGATCAGGAAAAGTAAAGCCCCTTGTAAAACACAATATGGTCAGAAATTTTAGTTTGTAATGATTGTTAGTAGGCTTATTTACTTTCCTTAGCTAGGAACATCTTTTCTTCAATCCTCTCAGCAAATAACCACAGATGATTACAGCCATATAACAATAATGATAGAGCATTCTTTTTGGACTAGTTACTAACCAAACCAAATAAGAACTCTGCTTCCAACCAACCACTTCACATTTGTCATTTGACTATCTGTTCCACCATGACTTTCAGAGAAGTAGATGGCCAAAATTTGGCACAAAATTAAAGGTTATCAAAGATATAATTTCAAATAAAAATATTTTCAAAAGGATATCTGTTCTGTGGTTCTGAATAGAGTTCAAAGAAGTCTGGAGCAGAAATAGCTGCGAAGGGTTTTAAGAATTCACAGACCCATTACTAGGTATTTTTTCAGGGACAATTCTGAGGAATAGCTATATGAGAATACATGTGTAAGAGCAGCTGTATAATTCTTGATGGTACACTAGCACTCCTTTCTACCTGTAATTTGGGCTTTCTTAGAAACTGGAGGTCATCAATCATTGAACTCACAAGGGAGGTCTGTCCTATAACTTTATTTCAAGGAACAAGAGAAAAATGTGTCATCTGCTATATGGTAGCAAAAGGAAGAGAAATAAGATATAATCAAAGGATGTACTTACTCTTTGAGGCAACTGATGGTTCTAAAACAACTTTAATCAACTTAGAAGAAATATACGCACATCCGAAAAGACAGTAGAGATTATCTGGGCCTAAACAAATAGTAAAAATGCCCCAAATTAATATATCTTTTAAAACTTAATTTGAATTCACAAGGAATTAGAAAAAATAATCAGCAATCATCCAAACTCAAAAAAATTTTATACCAAAAAAGATGAGCAGTAAGTCTTCTTTTAAAAATGCAGTTTATTCTTAAACTTACACATGATTTATATGTAAAATACAGAAGAAAAAAACCCATTTTGTGATTTGAGAAGATAGGAGAAATAGGGATAAAAATCACTTTACTGTCTTGGAAATAAATTATTATTTAATGAAATTTTTAGATCCTTTTCATGACTATAGTGAAAGAATAAGGAGGGCTGAGGAAACAACTGTGTAGTTAGTTGTCTTGGAAGTAAAAGAAATTCATTATGTTTCTTTTATACTTTTTAAAGGAACACTGACAACAAAACTAGGCAAAGGCAATCTTCACTGTGTATCCTAAAATTCCCAACTAGAACGCCTTTTTGAGTTTACAGTTCTACCAATGGTTCAACCTGCCATTTAAATACGTTTCGATGTATCTTCTTTAAGCATCAGCAATTTCTTCTTCAAATACTATTTATCTCAATAGGTAGGATGAAAACTTGTAAACGCCTGAGAACTTCCTGGATAGAGGCGTTTATCACTAGCCCTATTATGATCGTTGCATAGAATGCTGTCTGAGACAGTCTGCACAGAAGAGATTTCAAATGGTTCTTCTCTAAATGTATGTTTCTTGAGTTGGTAACAAGCATAATCGCTCACTCCAGAATTAAGGGAAATAGTTTTACAATTAAAAACACACACCAGGATCCCTAAGCAATCATTTTAAGTGGGGTCACCATGCCTGGCCTTTCTCTAAGGTAGTGATGGACCCCTTCCAACGCCTGTAACACAGAACTTGGGCTCCAGAGGAAAGCAAACCAAGGTTCCTGAGCAACCAGCGATCCCCCTCCTCTCCTCTCCCTTCGAGCTGCGTCCTGAGGAGCTCCAGAGCTGGCAAAAAGAAAGAAAAGGGGGGAAAAAAACCGCAAGCTCTTCTGGTTAGAGCCAATGGAAACAGACCGCAACAGTAACTGTTCACGCTCTCAGAACAAGCCCATCCCTGCACCACTGAGTGGGTTTGAACTGCGAGCAAGTCATCATTACACAACCAGCAGCAGCTCGTGGTTCAGAAATAGCAACTTGTAGCTCCACAGCGCAAACCAGGCCGGTCAAGGCCCCAGCCCGGGCTGCTCCAAGATACCTCGACATTTCCATACTCCTGTGTACAAAATAATTTTTTAAAGCTTTATCAAATACCTCTTCCTAAATTTTCACGTCCACAAACGTGGTCAGCATTTTTCAATGTCTCTGGATTCCCCTGGACATGGCTTTACACAAAATCCTCAACTACTTATGCAAAAGACCCAGAATCAGAATATTCTTGACCACACCTACCTGTTTCTCACTCCCAAGTCATCTTACTCGCCCACACTGAGGAGCCTCTTACAGCGTCTCCCTCTCAGCGTCCCAGGAAGTGCGTTCCCAACGAGCCGCACCGGAGGCTTCTGGGAGCCTTAGTCGCATTCTCCCGAGGCCCTAAACAGGAATGCCTGGATGACTGGGGGACTACAATTCCCAGAATCCACGAGGCTGCCGCCGCCGCAGGCAACATCCTGCGACCACCTCTCGCACTTCTCCCGCCCCTCACTTTCCGCATTTCTCTTGCACCTTCAGTTCCGAACCTTCAGGTTTGGGCTATAGGTCAAGAAAAAACACACAAAAAAAGCTAAACGAAACCAAATTAAAAATAGTTTTGAGTTGGATAACCAAGTAAATATTTCCTACTAAATATGATTTGCCTGTAAGGTTTGTTAGCAAAAATCCTTAAATACTTTTTTCCACAAAGTATTTACTGAGGCACAAAGTGGAAAAGAGCTCATTCTAGAATTTATTTTGAAATTTTTCAAAGGTACAGAGAATTTGAATGGTACAATGAACACCCATATAGTTATTCTCTAGATTCAACAATTATCAACATTTGTTTGCCACATTTATCTTATCTCCATTTATGCGTGTCATCATTTGAAAGTAGTAGGCATCGCGACACTTCAGCATCCTTTATTTAAAAAAAAATATTTTTTTTCCACTATTTAACTGCGTAGGTTTATATGGGGCTCTGCTACATATTAGTTGGGTGGCCTTGGGCAAGTAACCTCTCTCTGAGGACATCTGTAAAATGAGGATACTAAGATTACCCATGTCATAGGGTGGTCTTGAAAATTAAGGGGCTTAATATAGGCAAAGTGCTGAGCACATAATTAGCTATTAGATATTTGAACTAACTTTACTCTCTCGCACAATTTCAACTATCCTATCTCTTTCTTTGTGGCTTCTCCTAAACGTGAAGTCCTGTATTAGTGAATATCTAAATTAAAATAAGGATTCAGAAGTCTTATATATAACTGATCTGATTTTTTAAAAATACAGGATGCTTAAGTGTCATGATGCCTACTATGTTCAAAGGATCAGACGCACAAACATAAATGGAGATAAAGTAAATGTGGCAAATGTTGATAATTGTTGAGAGAGTAAGTATACAGGTGTTCATTGTACTATTCAAACGCTCTGGACATTTGAAAATTTTCAAAATAAAGTTTGAGAAAAAGTATCATAGTTTTTTAAACAGAAGGGAAGGATGGCATCCATCCCTATCCCACTCTGCCCCTGTATGACCTTGGGCAAGTTAAGTAACCTCTTTGTGCCTCAGGATCTCATCTGTATAATGTAACTACATAAAAAAAATTATGGTGAGGATTAAACAAGTTACTATTCAGAGAAGTTTACAAGAGTGTCTGACACACAATAAAAACTATACGTTTGCTATTACCATTTTCCATTTTGTGTTGCTCTAATAAAAATGGGACTGCTTGTCAGTGATGGAAAAAGGGGAAAAGGTTATCTGTCCACGGCTATCACCTTCTCATCAGCCATACTGCTTCAGAGGATGGATAGGGTTATCCAAGGCTAGAAGCAATCTGGTCCCAAAGCCAGACTGAGAAATGTAATAATGAGAAAGAGAGAAAGCGCATAGGGTGGTAAAAGGATCTTCTCTGGGCACAGACAGGCTCTGGCCTTCAGACCTGTTCTAGCAATAGCAGATGAATGATGACAGTATGACAGTATAACTCACTTCTTTGCTCTGAACTTCAGTTCTGTCATCTATAAAACTGAATTCAAACAAGTAACTGTATGCAAAATCATTTTATAACTTATTTCCCAATCACTGATGAATACTACCTGGTTAGCAAACTTCAGCTGGGATGTAAATGTAGTTTATTATAACAAAAAAAAAATAACAGTTCCAAAAGGAAGGGAGGACACTCCTATTTCTAGACTTATTGATCTATGGTTAGCCTGCATCTGTTATATCAAAGAAGGAGCAAAATACTTACATGCCCTAATGCGACTAGAATATTGGATTATCATTCTCAGAGCTACTTTAGGTAAGACTTTTGATCAGCAATGAACAATTCTGGCTTTCCAGTTTTTCTCCACAAAGACTCTTTAAAGGTTAAGTCAAATCTTAAAACAAATTCACTGCAATACACCAGCACCACAATCCTACAAAGATTTCCATTTGGTTCCTGTATTAGTTTCCTATTGCTGCTCTAACAGATTACCACAAACTCAGTGGCTCCTGCTCTGAATCTTCTCTAAACTACAGACATCAATCCCAAATTGTAAACTAACTTGCACATATTGCTCCTTTTTATGTGTTAGTCGTACCTCACCATAGTATTTCCAAGTCCAAGACTGAAATTCAACAAATACAGATGATTGAAATAACTCCCCATATGCTATTTTTTAGAGGAGCCTGTAAAAGAAAAAATAATAGTTAACATTACCTATTAATTGGGAAGTTGGGAAGTGTATTATAACCATTAGTTGGGAAGTGTAGAGAGAAAAGTAGGGAAGTGTTATGGGTTGAATACGTCCCTCAAAAATTCCTGTGTTGAAGTCCTAACCCTTCTCAACAGACCTCAGGATATAACCTTATTTGAAGATAGGGTCTTTGCAGAGGTAGTCAAGTTAAAAAGAAGTCATTAGGGTGAGCCTTAATCTAATATGACTAGTTTCCTTATAAAAAGGGGGAGGTTGGACACAATCACTCACAGGGAGAATGCCATGTGACAATGAAGGCAGAAATTGGGGTGATGCTTCTGTAAGCCAAGAACGCCAAAGACTGCCAGCAAACCACTAGAAGCTAGGCAAGTGGTATGGAACAGATTCTCTCTCATGGCCCTCAGAAGGAATCAACCCTGTCGGCACCTTGATCTCCAACTTCCAGCTTCCAGAACTGTAAGACAATAATTCTGGTCTTTAAGTCACTCAGTTTGTGGTACTTTGTTACAGTAGCCTTAGCCAACTAATGGAGGAAATAAGGGAAGAAAGTTCTGGATAAATCAAGCAGTGAGATGTCACTTTAAAAGCTGTTAGGCAATCTTGCCATTTGCAACAACATCGATGGTCCTTGAGGGCGTTACGCTAAGTGAAAAAAGTCAGACAGAGACAAATACCATATGATCTCAGTTATATGTGGATTCTAAAAAACAAAATAACGAAGCTCATAGATACAGAGAACAAATTGCTGGTTGCCAGAAGTAGGGGTGGGGTGGCAAAATGGGGGAAGGAGGGGGGTCAAAAGGTACAAACTTCCACTTATAAAATGTCATGAGGATGTAATGTGACTATAGTTAATACTACTGTATTGCATATTTGAAAGTTACTAAGAGAGTAGATCTTAAAAGTCTTCAACACAAGAAAATTTTATAACTGTACATGGTGACAGATAATAACTAGACTTATTGTGATCATTTAGCAATGTATACAAATATCATTATGTTGTACACCTGAAACTAATATATTATATGCCAATTATATCTCAATAAAAAAACTGTTAGGAAGATGTAGTCTACTATAAAAGAGGCAGGATGACAGCACATGTTTCTAACCATCTTTAATAAAGTTACTAGTGAAGGGGGCGGGGGAGGAAAAAGTTTGTACAAAAGAATTGGCTTAAAGTAGGATAATTGAAGGCTTTGTCCTGAATTGCATTCAGGTGTTTTAAATCTTATCTTTTTACCATGGCTATTACTCCCTCATCCCACCACCACCATTTTTAACTCATTTTTTTTTGGAATACCTTAAGGAATTTATTTATATGTTTTCCCATTTGTTCATGCACAAGAGTAATTTTTTTTAAATCCATGTGTAAATAGTTGATTTTCTTTTCATGACAGTGGTGGTGGTAGTGAAGGAGGGAGCTAAATGCCCAAAGGACTCTTAATCTCTGAAGTACAATATACTAGGATATTTCTAATTATTGATCATTTGTATCAGATTTCTCTTGGAACTCAATGTGTCCTTTCAGTGTTTAGACTTGACTTTAGGAAAATATATTTACGTATCTTTTCCCTCTGTTACTCAGTGTTCTAGTGTCAGCCTTCATAAAAGCCTACGGCATAGTGTATCAAGGATGCCAATTATTCATACGTTGGTTCTTTGTCTGCTATCACTATTATTTTTCTAACTCTTTTGTTTTTCTCCTCTTACCTCTTCGCATTTTTTATTTTATTGCTAAGATTCTCTTTCTGAGAAAATCTCTGCTGTTTCTAGTGTGCCTCTCTGGCCAACTAATTTTCAAATTCTGTCTGTTGCCATTACTATTCCTTGGATATTTGTAGCTTTTCTCTGAGTTTTTTTTAATTGAGGTTATGATAGTTTGCAAGATTGTGAAATTTCAGTTCTACATTATTATTTGTCAGTCTCCATATAGGTGCGCTCCTTCACCCTTTGTGCCCACCTCCCAGCCACTTCCCCCTGGTAACCACTAAATAGTTCTCTTTACACTGTGCTCATCTTCCACATATGAGTGAAATCACACAGTTTAACCCAGTTTTTAAAGAGAAAACTGTATGTTTAACTTTTGATGAATGTGTTACAAATTTGGCATTATGACATTAATGGTTCTTTAAAGCAAGTGAGTTTTTCTGGTTCATATTTTTATAGGAAAGGCCATGTGTGCTCATTATATAGTTCTTACAATTTCTCTTGACCCCGAAGTAGTACCAGTTCATGGAAAGATTTGTTTTTGAAACTCAGGGTCAATTATTATATAGTACTCTGATTCCCTCCATTAGGATTTGGTTGACCAGGGACTTTTATTTACTTTTTTTTTTCTTTTTAAGATTGGCACCTGAGCTAACATCTGCTCCCAATCTTTTGTTTGTTTGTTTGTTTTCTTCTTCTTCTCCCCAAAGCCCCCCAGTATGTAGTTGAAGATTCTAGTTGTGAGCGCCTCTGGTTGTGCTATGTGGGATGCCGCCTCAGCATGGCCTGATGAGCAGTGCCAGTCTGCGCCCAGAATCTGAACCAGCGAAACCCTGGGCCGCCAAAGCAGAGTGCACAAACTTAACCACCCAGCCATGGGGCGGCCCCTACTCTGTCTTTTAATTATGTTTCCAATCCATGCAAACCCATAAACTTTCTTCAATGTCTGCTCTTGATTTAAAATATTTCCAATCTCCCTCAATTTGTAGCAAACCATATACCAACAAAACTGAAGGTATATTTTAGCTTTATAATCATATTCTTTTTCTTAATACAAGAAAATTACACCATGTTCTTAAAGCCTTTTATATAGAAATAATACCAATTATAATGTTAGGTAAATAAGAAAATGAAGGCACTGGTCAGAAGATACTGACAACTTCAATTTCCTCTGAACTAAACTGAAATACATGCCACAAGCAACGGAAGCTTTGGTTCCTTCACTTTCAACTTTCAATGCACTCAGAGTTTACCACATAAATAGAAAAAAATACTACCTTGCCATATATTGCTTCAAAATTAGTTATAATATAAACTGCAAATCCTGTTCTTCAAATTCCAAGTATTTCAAAGGACTTGATTCTTCTAATAGCAATGCTTCACTTAGCTTGGTATCTGGGCATCCCAAAGGATTTAATTTCTATTATGAACACATTAATAACATATACAAAGGTGATTACTTCCTCTGAAGTCTTCCAAGTACCCAACAGCTATTAATTAAGCAACTGTCATATAATGAGAAACATAAAAATTTAAAAATTAGAACTGCCTAAAATTAGTGGTTGGTTATGGTCAGAAATGGTAGTTGAAATTGCCCCTGGCCTTTTCGTCCTTGTGATAGCCAACTGAGGTAATAACCCGACCTGTTACTCCTGTGTTGTCCACAGGGAAATACTACAACTTTCCAACACGCATACTTTTCTTTCTTTTCTCTTCTCTCTCCTTTTCTCATTTCTATTACCTATTTAACTTTGCTTTTCTTTCAGCAGGCTTGTGACACCCACTCAAAGCTAAAGGGATTCCTCTGATACTTTCCCTCTACTTGCCAAGCTCCAATCACCAAACAGAAAACAAAACCCTTCTCTGAAATATATTTTAAAAAAACAGATGTTTATTTTTCCTTAGTGTTTAACTTTGCAGTAAAAACTATAGCATGTTGTCTGCCAACGTTTGTCAACTACGTCTATCTAAAAGGCTTAATTCCCAAGGTATAAACTTTGGTTAGGCAAAGGCTTTTGTTTTAAATGGTAAAAATATTTGAGACTCTCAAAAGATTAAAAAAACAAAAACCCCAAACACTCAAATACCTACCACCCAACTTAAAAATAAGAAATGACCAGGAGGCAACTAAGTGTAGCATTTAAAAAAGAGAATACGTGTGAAACACTCGGCACAGTGCCCAGCATACAGAAATATTACCATGTTAGATATTATGATTATCAGCACAGACCATGTACTCAAAGACATTTTCTGTTTTCTGGCTTTGTTTCCCTTGTCTGTTTCATAAGGAGGGACAGATTCAAACCAAATTTGGGATACTCTTAATGGTTTGAAAATATACATTAAATGCAATTCACAATTTGGTCTTTAAACAAAATATTGCCATATTTTTTAGATAAAGTGTCTTTTGTGTAAAGTTTACAACTTATATTATTGCTAATTTTCATTTTACTTTTTAATCTATAGTTTGTAAGTGTATATATATATATAAGTATGTAAGTAATATATATGCTGTTGCTTTGAAACACTGTTAATGTACTGTAATGATATTACTAATTTCTAGATGGAACCTTTGTTAACTGAGTTTTTTAATCTGAACTTAGCAACTCCTGTGAAACTGCTTGGGAAATATTCCATGTGTTTACATGCATTTTTGGCAAGAAAAAGATTTGTAGCTTTCAGTAACTTTCTCAAAGGAATCTCTGACCTCCATCCTCCCAAAGCAAAAGAACTCTGAGCTAAAACACATTAACTCTACAAGAAAACTGGATAAAACCTGAAATAAAAGACCCTCAACCTGATTTTTCCCATTATGAAAGCAGACTTTACCCCCAATTATATAACTAATACATGTTTGCCACTTAAAAGAAAACATTAATTTTACATAAAGTTCATCTTACTATGATAAAGAATAATAATATGGATATATATCACAAAAGAACAATATAATAGGTTTCTGGAATTTTTTTTTTCATAGGTGAAATCTTCAGAGCATAGGTCCAACTTCATAGTAGGATATAGTTAATACTTGACAGTGTCTGGTAGTATAAACTTGCAATTCATCATGGTAAATGAACCAAGATAGCAAGCTCTGAAAAAACTAAAAGAACTATTGGGACTCAGTAAAAATTTGTTAGACATAGAGTATTGATATTCTGGCTACTCAGTAATATAACAATTAAGTATTCCAAAAAGTACATATTTTGAAAGGTAGAAATAAAAAATTCTTGCTTAAGGACAAAATAAATGGTATCTGAGATGACCTTAAAAGATCTATTTTGAAATAAACCTTTAAGTTCTTAAAATTTTTTATAAAATAAAAAAGGAATCCAGATTTTCTCTTTTTGTTTAGAATAAAAATCAATTATCAGAAAAAGGTACATAGAGTACACTTTCAGTAACTAGAAAATACAAATAATGGAACGTTTTAGTGAGTTACATAAACTGTTTCAGTTAGTCTGGAGTAGTAACCTGAGCATTACTGACAGAGCAAATAAGATACAATTCCTGTTAATCTTCAACACACATCTATTATCCTTTGCCACAGCAAAAAATAAGATTATGGTGTCAGTGCTTCAGAAATTCACCCAATGGAGTCCTCACATTACTGCTTGTTTATATCCAGGAAGTAACAGAAATAAAAAAATGACACTGAAGTCATAAATGTAAACATACCCAATATGAAACATGGTCACTATGATCAGTATAGATGTTGAAATTCCAAACACTTTCCTCACTCTTATTCCTTTATTGTAAAGTGGAACCTTGCTATTCAAATCCCCTGCAGTTTCTGCCATCAAATGTGAGACCCACGAGGGCAGCAGGCCCGTCTGTTTTCTTCAACATTGTACATGCAGCACCCTGCACAGTGCCCGGCACAGGGTAGACACTCAATAAATACTTGTGCAATGAAGGAAAAAGATATACAAGAAAAGCCAGTAATCTGGGGACTGGGATGGGAGGTGGGAGTGGGGAACAGAAAACAGAACACATCAAAGTGAAACAATGCTTGCAAGAAGTCATTTACATTGTCATATCAAAAGAAACTTAAGTAGAACAATACTGACATCATTTTTATTTAATACTTAGAGCCACATGTAAAGGCTTCACTAAGTCTTAAATTCCAAAACAACTCCTAATAATTTAAAAGCAGCATTGAAGAATTTTTTTATTTATTTATTTTTTTTGGTGAGGAAGATTGGCCCTGAGCTAACATCTGTGCCAATGTTCCTCCATTTTGTATGTGGGACACCACCTCAGTGTGGCTTGATGAGTGGTGTGTAGCTCCATGCTGGGGATCTGAACCTGCGAACCCTGGGCTGCAGAAGCGGAGTGTGTGAACTTAACCACTACACCACTGAAGAATAATTTTTAAAAAGCTCATTAACTTGCTATTTTGTAAAACAAAACAAAACAAACTTGGAAAATGTTTGTATAACAAACTCATGTGGGTAAAAATATGCACAAAAAAATTCTGCAAGAACATAAGAAACTATTAACAGTGGGAAGGAGTGGAGGGCCTAATGTTTGCACTGTTTAAAATCAATTAACACGTATATTTTATACTAAAACTCATGAGGAGAAAATGTCTAATTTCTAAATATTTTTGAAACTCAGGCAGAAATTTAGAAATTATAATCTTAAGAATATACTGATGATCGATAATACTGGTAAAAGTTTGCACTTTCTATTTATTCTGTCTTTATTTACCAAAGCAGAAAGAAAATTTCCAAAAGCTTATACTTAAAGAAAATTTCCAAAAGCTGAAATTGCAAACATTTATCTGCTGGTTTCTGTTAAATATTATCAGTGATATTATTTATCACTGAATATATGTTTAAATTTATGGTTTTGAGGTTTTCCAAAAATGAGAACTATTAGATATTTAGTGGAATTAGGTACATGACAGACTCAAAAACAAATAAACAAAACCTAGCTGCTCATTCTAACATTCTAGAGAATCCTTTTATATAATTTTAAAAAATGATCTCAGTAGAGACATCATAAGTAGAAGAATATCAGAGGATTTTATTACAGGTGGATTGTCTATAAAATTATAAATTGTCATTTTTAGCTCTCAGTTACTTTTTTTTTTTTACTGATGATACACTTTACTACAAAACCACTTAAAAAGGTATGGTTCTTGAATGATGGCATATATATCAGGCTAATACCTAACCCTCTAAAAAATAGATGCCTGTGGAAAAGTTTTCAAGTGAACACAATTTCAATTATCCATTCTGGGACTAGTAACAGTATTCTTTGATGGTGTCTCACTGTAAGATACTGTATTGGAAATCTGTAAATTAAGCAACTGTTTCTTATGATATGCATCATTTTCCCAGTTGGCATGTTCATCTAGAGACTTTCTTATACAGTTCTTTAGTTCATCAATTCCTTCTCTGGTAATTGCAGAGATGGGGATGATGTGTTGGAATTCTATAGTCCTCTCTGGAATCATGTTTTTTTCAAATAAATGCAGAAAATCTGAAACAAAGAACACAAAACTAAGCTGATTTTCATTGTCTTTGAAAGTAAATCAAAACTATGTTAGAGGTTTGATTTGTGAACCAAGGAACCGAAAACTTAGCATTTTAATTCCTTTTTTCCTTCTCTAATAAGCACTCAGAACCTTTGAGGGGGTTTTTATGTTTGTTTTTGAGGGAGATTAGCTCTGAACTAACATCTGCCACCATTCCTCCTCTTTTTGCTGAGGAAGATTGGCCCTGAGCTAACATCTGTGCCCACGTTCCCCTATTTTATATGTGGAATGCCTGCCACAGCATGGCTTGATGAGTGGTGTGTAGGTCTGCACCCAGGATCCAAACCAGCAAACCCTAGGCTGCCAAAGTGGAGTATGTGAACTTAACTGCTGTGCCACCAGGCTGGCCCCAGAACCTTTCTTTTTTTTTTTTTTGAGGAAGATTAGCCCTGAGCTAACTGCTGCCAATCCTCTTTTTGCTGAGGAAGACTGGCCCTGAGCTAACCTCCAAGCCCATCTTCCTCTACTTTATATGTGGGATGCCTACCACAGCATGGCTTTTGCCAAGCGGTGCCATGTTCGCACCCAGGATCCAAACCGGCGAACCCTCGGCTGCCGAGAAGCAGAACGTGCGAACTTAAACACTGCGCCACCAGGCCAGCCCCCAGAACCTTTCTTTTTCACTAGTGACAATGGTAAGGTTCTTGGCACATGATCAGTGCTTAGTAAATATTTGTTGGACGAATACATTTCAAACCAAATTAAGTATAATAAAAGACGAATCACAGAAGATGATTTACTTACAGAAGCAATAAATTTTGTTTTGGGGGGAGGGTCAATAAAGTGAGACAACATTCCTGATTTGGGATATTCTAGCTTGCCTCAGCACACAGGTAGCCTTTAACTGCCCTAAAAGTATAGGCTTATCATCCCTGGTGCCAGGAGCCGTACTAAAATTGAAAAGGGTGTAAGCAGGATTCATTTCAGAGGTCATTTCAGATGAATCCAATCTATCACCCAACAGGGGCAGACAGCTGTTATGTTACTTTTTCCTCTTCCCTGCCACCAAAGCAACGGGGGAGGGGATGGCATAGTGATGGGATGGGTTAACACTGGTACGAACTGGAAAGGCTGGACTGAAAGAAAATGGACAAGCCAATATGGAGCTTAGTTTCTCAGATTCATATGCCTCCAAGGAAGTCCAGAGAGGCTACCTCAGGAATTATCACTGGAGGGACTATATTTTGTTTTATGATGGTCCAAAATAGCCACGAACTCTTAAGTTATCCTCCCTTCTGGCACCTCCTCTGAAAATTCCCTTTCCTGCAAGGCCAACTAGCAAACAGATCTAATGACTTCATAAGGCAAATGACATTAAAGAATAAAGACTATTTACTAATTCCTGGGAATATTTATATGTCAAAAGTAACTTACTAACTCAAGGACAGCTCCAAAATGTAAACTACACATGGGAGAGATTTTTGAGAGGGGAGAAAGGATCTTTTAGTGCTGTCTGGTAGTCCTAGTACGTTATAATTTATTATCCTCAATTTTTATCCCAAGGATAAAAACAGAGAAATTAGTACTATTTAAAAACATGTTAGCTATATACCATTCTCCCTACTTTTTCCTCATTTGTGCAAGAGGTCCTCTACCAAATTCAGAAAAATGAAAGCATCATCACTGCAGGATCAAGTGTTCTGCAAAGGTCAATATTAAAACTATTGAAGTTTCTTTAAGTTCCTTTACACAAAGTGGTCCATTTAGAAACAAATTTCAAACAAATAAATCCTTTTGGAGTAACAACATCTATTATTCTGTGCCACACATACATAGATACTCAACTTCTTTTTGGAAGACTAGTATTTTTCAGAGACCTATAGAGCCAGCAGGGCAAAGATACATACATCTTTAGAACCATCAGCTCTGTTTTTAAATTTGTAGTGTATAGGGAAACAAAGTCCTAGAACTTGTGAAATGTTACTGAAGTGAAAGACTTCACAGGTGGATGCTGACATTGTCCTCTTCTGATCCAAATCCCATTAACTGTTTAAATCAGCCCAGTTTAAATTTTATTTGTTCATGAAGCTGACCTTTCAGCTCAAATTAATCTCTTTTTTTTCTCCTCTACCTTACTGTCCATATCACACATTCTGAAACTTGATAATAGTTTTGTTACAATGTTACTTTAAATGTACCGTGTATGTTCTTTCTTCAAACATACTTTTTTTAAGAGTAGCAACTGTCAGTTTTCTTTTCCAGGGATTATAACTCTTAGCACACTCTGAACCTAGTAGGTATTCATTAAATTGACATTAAACGAATGAGTGACTTTACCTTTAGGATTCTGGAGTTGGTTCATCAGTACACGGAACTTATCTTGTGCATCTGGCAAGTCCATTTTATTAACTGCCAAGAGTGCAGGTTTTGTCTGAAGTTCCTCTTTGTATAACTCCAACTCCTTTAAATCAAAAGAGAAAAACCAAATAATTTTATTAAAATATCTATAAAAACTACCTCTTTGGTAACGTCTTTCTTTACTTTATAGGTCCAAGTAATCTAGAGCTTATTCACAACTCTGAAATGCAAAAAGTCCCAACAATCACAAAACTAATTAACAAAGGAAATTCAGAAAATGCTTACTGGTTAGGTCATGTGATTATATATTTTAGCTCACATGACATCCTATAGACTGCGTAGGATGATTTTGTGCATAGAGCCAAATACAGATATTTGGACTTCTTTTAGGCACACAGATAAAATTCAGAAGTAAATAATGACAATGTAATGCCAAACCTGTATTATTCTTGGAAAAAGAGTAAGTGTGCTTAGGAGTAAATATTTTGACCATGGATTACACACTGGTTTTTAAAATATGACAGCAAAAGCACAAGCAAAAGAAGAAAGAGGAAAAGGAGACTTCATTAAAATTTAAAATTCTGCACTTCAAAAGATATCCTAAAGAAAGTGAAAAGACAACTGACAGAGTGAGAAAAAATATTTGCAAATCATTTATCTGATAAGGGACTTATATCCAAAATGTAAAGAACTCTTATAATTCAATTATAAAAAGACAACCCAATTTAAAATGGGTAAAGAACCTGAAGAGACATTTCTCCAAAGACACACAAATGGCTAATAAGCACATAAAAAGATGCTCAACATCATCAGTCACTAGAGAAATGCAAATCAAAACTACTATGAAATACTACTTCACCCCTATGAGGATGGCTAAAATAAAAGACAGACAATAACAAGTGTTGACATTAATGTGGAAAGATTGGAACTCTCACACAATCGTAATGGAATTGTAAAATGGTGCAATGCTGCAGCCACTCTGGAAAACAGTTTGGCAGTTCCTCAAAATGTTAAACATGGAGTTACCATATTATCCAGCAATTCCACTCTTAGGTATATATCCAAGAGAAATGAAAACATGTCCACACAAAAACCTGTACACAAACGTTAACAGTGGCATTATTCATAATAGGGAAAAAGTGGCAAAAGAAATAAGATAAACAAAGTCCTAGAGGTAAACAATATCTTGCTGTGTTAGAGTGAAATCATATGGCTGGATAAAGAATGTAAGGGTCAAGGGACAGAGATGGACTGCTAGGTAGGAGCCCAACCTTGCCAGACCTCATAAACCATGTTCAGGTTAGCCTTTAACCCAACAGCAATGGGGGACCATCAAAGTGTTTTTAAGAAGGGAACAAACATCAGCTTGGCTCTTTTACAAAGATCACTCTGGCTGCCATATAAAAAATGGACTGGAGAGAAGTGAGATTGGAAGCAGGGAGAACAGATAGGAGAGACTGACAACATTCTAGTGAGAGCGGTTGATGATTACAACAGTGGTATGGATGAAGACAAGCAAGTGAATTTCAGAAAGCTTTAGGATAATAAAACTGACAGGACTTGATGCAGGTGGTGAGAAAGATAGAATCAAGACCACTACCCAGGTTTCTGGCTTACATACTCAGTAAAGTTCTGGGGAAGCTGGGGAGTTTTAAAAAAAAGTTCAGTTTTACACATACTAAGTTTGAGAAGTTAACGGGACATCCAATCAAACATATCAATAGGCAACAGGTCTTAAAGCACAACCAAAAGATCTGGGTACAGATACAGATTTGGCAGTCATCAGTATATTAACTACAACTGAATGCTACTTAAAAAATGAACAGAAAAGAGCCTAAAAAGTAGACTGAGAAATAGTCTAAGAAGTATGTAAGAGGAATTTGGGATCAAGGAAGGTTCTATCAGTTATGACAGTTTGAGGAGCAGGTGAACATTGAGGAACTGGAGACAGCAAGTTTAGATAAATTTTTTTTTTTTTTTTTAAAGATTGGCATCTGAGCTAAGAATTGTTGCCAATCTTCTCTTTTTTTTTTCTTTTTCTGCTTTTTCTCCCCAAATTCCCCCAGTACATAGTTGTATATTTTAGGTGTGAGTCCTTCTAGTTGTAGATAATTCTTTAACTGACATCAAAGTTTTAAAAAGTACAGGTAGAGTATATGTTTATTCTAATTATTATATATTATTTCATACAGTCCTATATGCCTACATGTTAAACCAAATACAAAACACAGTAAAACAGAAAACCTACTTTTGTAAGCAGTATTATGGTTTCAAAGGCAGTTCTGTATTGAGTTTGAGAAGAAAGCTGAAATCCAGAAATATCAACCTTAAAAAAAAGGGGAAAGAGACAGCCTATAACATAAGAACATCAGCTATATATTTTATATTTTGAACTGTTTTACTCTCTCAGGCTAAAAATAATTTCTCAAGCTATACTCTCTTGGTAATTTAGTAATTCAAAATAAGTAAAAGAAATCGTGGTGTTAAGATAACTAAAATTATTCTAATAAAATGACAGTCATTATTAAAATGAGAAACTAGTATAGATAAGACAATTTATACCAATATAGACAATCTCATATATAATTCTAACATCATCAATGAAGTAGGAAAGAGATAGTCTGTAAGACAGATGTTAGAATTCCTGAAGAATTAAACCTTGATAAATATGGCCAAATTTACATCTGATATAATAAACAACGCCATTTCCATCCCCATATTATAAATAGATTACTTACTGTGTTTGACCCCCATGTAAACAGACTGAGTGGTGTAACATGCTACTACTTTGTCTTTAAATCTTACTATAAAAAATTTCTAGGAAAACTAAATTCATTGATTTTCACATTCATTTGAACATTACATTGATATGCAGATGACTTACAACAAAAAGCAGTTGTCTAGTTCTTTCTATATGCTTGAGGAATTTGTGGCCCATTCCTTTGTTCATATGTGCTCCTTCTATTAAACCAGGAAGATCAGCTACTGATATCTAACACAAAATTAAATGATTTGATAAAAAAGAAAAATATATGAAAACCACAAGTACAATTACATCCAAACATTTTCATATTTCAATTACGAACAGTTCCTAATTTGTGATTACCACTGCATCTTTATAAAGCCAGGATACCTTTATAATAAAATAAATGAATTAAGAATCAAAATCCTTTGTTATCAGAAATTAGAGTCCCATTTTTGCTTATTAATCTAACAGTCTAGGAATTTTAGGGATTAGTTTAACATTTATTAATCTCATAAATTCTCTTTAGAATTCCATAAACTATATTGTCCGATACGAACTTTTCATAGAATTTCAACTTGCTAAATTCTTAAAAGTATACAAGGATATTAATTGAGCAGACATCTACTTAGTGCAGCTCTGTAGGTTTAAGTTTTAAATTCTATATGTAACTGATTATTTGGCACCATTGTTCCTTTTCTGTTCATATTCTACCAGGAGGACTATAAACCAGTCTTAAGAAGTAAAGGATACAGTGTTCCTATGCTCCTTTTGGAGTAATAAAAATTGTTAAGCATCATTCTACACCTACGCTTTTCAAACCTCACTGCATATCATAATCACCGAGGGAATTTTCAACTACAGATGCCCAGGCCCTACCTCCAAGGGATATGGTTTCAAATCTCTGAGACCCAGGCTTCATTTATCATTGTCGTTCTTAAACCACCCAGATAATAATTCTGATGTGCAGTAAGGAATGAGAAGCAGCGCTCTACACACACTGCCAGTGTGGGTAAGCATTTCAGGTTTGCTTTTTTTTTTTTTTAAGATTTTATTTCTCCTTTTTCTCCCCAAAGCCCCCTGTTACACAGTTGTGTATTTTTAGTTGTGGGTCCTTCTGGTTGTGGCATGTGGGATGCCGCCCCAGCATGGCTTGATGAGGGGTGCCATGTCTGCGCCCAGAATTTGAACCGGCGAAACCCCCAGCCGCCGAAGTGGAGCGCACAAACTTAACCACTCAGCCAAGGGGCCGGCCCTGCATTTCAGAGTTTTAAAAGAAGTTGTGACTATGGGACAAAGCAGTATATACAACAGAGGTCTCATGTCCTGAAATTTTCTTCAGAGGTTCTCTACTGATTTCCCTTAAAAATTATAAACAGTGTTCTCTTTTCCTCTAAACATTGTTTACTATATTTTTATTATCTTGTATTTGTAATTTCACTTATTTAGTATTCTATATAACTGCTGAAGTTTTTTAAATTTTTATTATATCACTATTATAAATGAATATAAATCTTTTACGCCTTCTAAATTATGTCAGTGGATTATATAAAACCACATTGATACGTCGTCACCTTAAGTCCACACTTTACATTAGGGTTCACTGTTGGTGTACAGTCTATGGGTTTTTTTTTCCTTTTTAAAGACTGGCACCTGAGCTAACATCTGCTGCCAATCTTCTTGTGTTTTCTTCTCCCCAAAGGCCCCCAATACATAGTTATGTATTCTAGCTGGAGGTCCCTCTGGCTCTGCTGTGTGGGGCACCACCTCAGCATGGCCTGATGAGTGGTGCTAGGTTCACGCCCAGGATCCGAACCAGAGAAAACCTGAGCCACTGAAGCAGAACGCCCAAACTTAAACCACTCAGCCATGGGGCCAGCACCCTGTGGGTTTTGACAAATGTATAATGACATGTAACCATCATTATACTATCATACGGAATATTTTTATTGCCCTAAAAGTCCTCTGTGTTCTGCCTATTCATCCCTTCCTTCCCCCAATCATTGGCAACCACTGACCTGTTGACAAACTGGACCTAAACTTTCAAAGAACAAGAAGTTATATTCTTATACAGTATTTACTATTATAGTGCTCAGCAGAATTGATTTGATCATAGTTTCACTTATTAAAAACAAAATCTTGCTACTTTTTTCCCCCAAGACCACAGAAATAGTCAAATACTATAAAGACCAAGTACATTCACTTCTAACCAAGTGTTTTATTTTAAAAACACCCACCTGTTTGAAATCATTATACATAATCTTTCCAAGTTCAGGCTTTAATGTTGTGACTATAAGAAAGAACAACAATAAATTAAGGCTAGATAAAGGCTGGTACTCTCAAAATTGTATTAGCATTATGTATAAAATAAACAACATTTCTTTTCTGTGAACAATTTAATTCAGATTATGTTCTCATTTGTTGAAATTGAAGGTACAATTATCTTGCTATGTATGATATACTTGGAAAAGGACAAATACAGATTTTTACAATCTGTGTAAGTCTAATTGAATTAGTGGGCTTCAAAGTTCATCTGTTGCACTTTAAGCAGCATGGTAAAAAGGTATTAGGGTGGGGGTTAGCATTTAGGTCTGTGGCTCAAATTTGTCTAGTCCTTTCTCATTCAGTTATCCCCAAGTCTCACCAATCCTGTACTAGCCTCCTTCCTATGACTTTTTGCTTTTCTTCTTCTTTCCTTCTCAAAAGTCCCCTGTGTCTGAACAATATCGGCCACGTAATTTATAGCACTTAGTACAAATTAACTCTACTTTCTCAGAGATTAACTGTAGAAAGGCTTAATGTTATCTTCCTGGTTAACGTCACTCTGTGCCTTTTTGTTCAATGACGGCAGAGATCCTACCATATTCATTCACTACTCTTAGTCTGAGCTTCCAATATGTCTCATCTAGCTACTGCAAAAGCCTACTAACTGTTCTTCCCAGATCCATTTATGTTCCACACCAATCCATTTTCTGTATTATACGCAGAGAGATCTTTTTGAAAAGCAAATGTAATCATTTTATCCCTTGCTTAAAAGTCTATCAACTGCTCTTAAGATATAAAGATCAAATACAGCCTATGCAGTCTATATGATATAGTCTCTACCTACCCCTCGAGGCTCACCTGGATTCCCTCTTTCCCTTACTCACGTTCTCCAGAAACACATGAATCTACTCCCTGCCACTACAGAGCTTTTATGTACATGCTATTTCCTCTGACTGAAGGGCTTGTCCCCTCCACTGTCTGTCACTGATTAACTCATATTTATTATTCACATCTCAGCACCACCATCACACTCCCTCAAAGAAGTCTAACGCAGTCACCTACACTCTTTCATAGAACCATATAATATTTCCCCATGTTTGTTAGTGAGCTATCTGCCTTCCCCCACTAGTCTGTAAGCTCAGTAAAAGTCAGAACAGTATCCGTTTCTGCTTACCGGTCTTTGTAACCCCAGAATCTACTGCAGTTCCCAGAAATAAATACTTGCTAAATGAATGAAAGAATTCATCTCTGCCTTCCTAATATTTATCAGAGTGCTTGATGAAGGGTAGGTGCTCATAAAATCATAACTAAACCTAAAAAATTATTATACAACAGAAAAATAAATGCAACAAAGTAAGTGACAAATACTAGGAATTTTGTTGAGGGCTACAGAGGTTTTAAACATTAATGGGAAATGCACGTATTCTATCTGCCATGAGTTTTCAAACTAAGGCTACCCTCAGAGTTGTCATTTTATTCATAGTAACTCAAAGAAAGATCAGTCTTTAAAACTTTACCTCCACACATTCCAATACATACAAATTATACTTACAAGCATAATCTGCAATTGCAGGTTTTGCGTGAGATATCTGACTTAGCAAAGATGATTTGCCAGCATTTGGGAATCTGAAATGAGAAAATGAAGTTATACATTACAACAAATATCAGTATCATTAATACTATCTTATCTCTGAATTCCTAACATTTCAGGAAGTAGACTTCTTAAATATTTCTGGAATTAAGAATGGAATATAATTTAAAAAAACCTTGAAAAACTTGAGGAACAAAATATACTTATGAAAAAGGTAAAGGTAAATCCATGCTGGATACTGATGATGTTTCAGTATTGAGAGCAAATAATTCAAATCACGAAAACAACAACAACAAAACTTGTAAATCACAGAAAAACAAAAAGAAACTAATAAAAAACGCCTGCAATCAACTATCCCTAGCCAAACACTAACAGAATATTACTTAAATTTTGCTGATTTTTTTTATTTTATATGGACATTCTGAAACATACAAAAGTAGAGAGGAGTGATGAATCCCATTTAGCCATAGACTAGCTTCAACAAACTTTAATACGTTCTCAATACTTTTTTAAAAGTTGCTTTGCCTGAATAGGGACCCAAATAAGGTCTGTGTATTACAATTGGTTGATAGGTCTCTCAAATTTCTTTTGGTAAAGGCTCCACACTCCATCTTGTTTCCCCTTCGCAATTTTATTTTTAAAGAAACTGGGTCATTTGTCCTGTAGACTTTCTTTCCCACACTCTGGATTTTTATGCCAACAGTCTCCCATGATATCATTTAACATGCTCTGTTGCCCTGGATTTTCTATAAATTGGTAATTCAACAAACAGCCTTGATAAAATTCAGTTTGATTTTATTTTTTCTGAAAGACTATTCATAGTTGATAGGCCCCCTTGTTAAAGTGAATTGTATAAGGTGAACACCTTTCAAAGGTGCACTGTAATTTACTTATTTCCTACTGTCAGGCATTTAGGTTGTCTCCAATTTTTTACTACTAGAAATAATATTGCAAAAAATATGCATACAGCTAGAAAGACATACACCAATGTTAATAGTCATCCTGAATGGTAGGATTAAAAGACAACTATTTTTTTCTCTCTGCAAATGAGCATTTATTATTTGTCTAACTTTTCTGCTAAAAACTTGAAAAGCTGAAGTGACTATCCTTGAACCTTTACACACATCTTTAATCTCCTTCTTGAGATAAATTTCTAGATGAGGAAATACTGGACTAAAATACATGCTTGTTTTAAAGGCTATGATTTTATTGGTCAATTTCCCTCAAGAAAGGTCCACCATGCATGAAAGAAAGTACTAGGAATTTGGGTCACTTAAGAGATGATTTCCTAAATTTCATGCAGATAGTTTCATTAAATTTATTCAACAAATGGGAATGTAAATTGGTGCAGCTACTATTGAAAACACTACAGAGCTTCCTCAAAAAACTAAAAATAGAACTACCATATGATCCAGCAATTCTGGATATACCACTGCTGGGTATATAAATGAAGAAAATAAAAACACTAACTCAAAAAGATATACGCACCCCTACGTACACTGCAGCATTATTTACAATAGCCAAGAAATGGAAGCAATCTAGGTGTCCATTGATGGACGAATGGATAAAGAAAATGTGGTGTGTATATATAAAGATATATACATACATACATGATGGAATACTATTCAGCCATAAAAAAGGAAATCTTGCTATTTGCGACACTATGGATGGACCCTGAGGGCACTGTGCTAGATAAAATAAGTCAGACAATGAAAGACAAATGCCATATGATCTCACTTACATGTGGAATCCAAAACAAGCCAAAAAATCCAACTCAAAGAGAACAGACTGGTGGCTGCAAGAGGTAAGAGCTGGAGGGGTGGGCAAAATGGGCGAAGCAGGTCCAAAGGTACAAACTTCCAGTTACAAAACAAGTAAGTCATGGGGGATATGATGTACAGCATGGTGATTAACTAACTAGAGTTAATAATACTGTACTGCATATTTGAAAGTTGCTAAGTAAGTAAATCTGAAAACTTCTCACCACAAGAAAGAAAAATGTAACTATGTGTGGTGGTTGATGTTAACTAGACTTATTATGGTGATCATTTCACAATATATACAAATACTGAATTATGTTGAACACCAGAAATTAATATGCCAATTATATCTCAATAAAAAACTTTACCCAACAAGTATTTATTGAGCATTGACTTCTATCAGGCAATATTCTAGGCACCAAAAATATAGCAATCAATGTGACAAATGTGATCCCTGCTTTCACAGTTTTCCTTGGAATTTGAGCAAGCTCCTCTTTCAAAACTCTGCGAAACTTTCATTTGGAATAATGGTGTAATATTTTGAATATTAATTTAGAATTCTATACAAATTTATGAGCTCTTAATGGGGCTCTTTTAACAATTTTTCTCATTAAAAATATTTCTATGGGGGCTGGCCCAGTGGTGCTGTGGTTAACTGTGCACGTTCTGCTTCTCAGTGGCCCGGGGTTCGCCGGTGCAGATCCCAGGTGCGAACACAGCACCACTTGGCACGCCATGCTGTGGTAGGCGTCCCACGTATAAAGTAGAGGAAGAACAGCATGGATATTAGCTCAGAGCCAGTCTTCCTCAGCAAAAAGAGGAGGACTGGCAGCAGTTAGCTCAGGGCTAGTCTTCCTCAAAGAAAAAAAAAATTTCTATAATGAATTAAGAATAAAATTACGTGAGATTTCTTAATCACTCATTTCCTCTGGAAATACAGTATTTTCTTATATCCTGTTATACTCAAGCTCCTGTAACTTTTTGAAAAGCAAACTGCAACCATTTTTGTCTATGATTATCACTAGTTGGAGTTGCTTATTTCTTTCCAATATCTTCATATTTTCACAACAGTGATTAAGCACAGAAAATGCAGGCAATTATTTCCAAAGAGATCAAAGTGCAAGAAGAAAAAGGATGCTAATGGATGAAGAACAGATGGATGCTTGAGATTTTTCTTGAAAAGTACCTAATGAAAATTCTAGAGGCTGAAATCCAACCTACACAAAGATCAGATGTGACAACAGCAGTACAAGTGTATCAGTTACCTGATACCATGCTTCTAAGGTTCAGTTCATTCCTGAAACCAGCCAAAAGGTATCTGCTTATGCTGGTATTCATATTAGTAACTTTTAAAGAATAGTTGCCTGATAGTTGTAATAAAATACATGTTAAACATTGCAATAGAATACATGTTAAACATTGTGCTTAAGAATCGTGATGCTTTAATTATCGACTGTAATTTTAAGTCCACTTCTGAAAAGGTTACTACTTCAGTATATGAGTCACCAATAACTTGGCAATATAATGATGATGATGATAGCAGTATTCATAAATGCAGAGTATGTGTTGTGCTGCAAATGCAATATCTTACTCATCAACATTTTAAGGTGACAATTATCTCCAGCCACTTTTAAACATGAGAAAACAAAGGCTTAGGGAGACTGTACAACTTGTCCAAGACCAGCCAGTCTGGTAAAGAAGCAGTGAGATAAGTGGAGAGGAAGATGAAAGAACTTAGAAAGAAACTACGGGAAGGGAAGGAATGGAACTGGCAGTTTGCAGCAGGGCAGCAGTTTTCTCCACCTTTTCCTTTGGCCTTCCATCTGACCACTGTGTAATGTTGTAGTGGAGCCAGGGAGAGGAAGAGAGAGAAGGAGAGGAGAAACGCAAAGCTGAAGTTTTCCCTTCCTTTATCTACTCTCTATCTCCCTCCAGTCAGGTACCAGCACTGCAAACCCCACAGCTAAACAGCATTGTTGATGAAAGAAGTGAGGCTGGTGGAAGAGGACAACATTGTAAGGTCTGCAGTACTGAGAATGGACAGAGATCCTAAGCAGAGCATGAAGGAAAGGGAAACAGTCATAGCAAGATCCAGCTTGGTACTTAGTAGTACATAATTCTGATGATTGAGACTGTCTGCACTGGCCTCTAGCCGTCTGATTAATGATACCTCAATATCTCTATTAAGATTTGTAGAAATATCTTAATCATTTTTCCCCTTCTTTTTATTTTCTTCTATCCACTTTTTAAAATGTGGTTTGTTTGGATTTCTAATTTTATTCCTTAATATCTGGTAACATTCTTTTACCTTTTTATACAACTGCATTTAATTGATTTTTCTTTCTTTATTCATTCTAACATTTCCACTGGCCTATTCAATTGCTATGATCTTTAACAAATCAATAACTATGAAACTCTAGTTGGCAATATGAAAATAACTACATTTAGCAGCATATTCTCAAAGTTCACAAACAGTGTACAAACTCCATAAACTAGAAATAATGCTGGCCCCAAATTACCGTTTACATTTATTTCCTATTCATGAACTATCTCTCTGAAAGTATTAAAAAAGTATAAAAATAAAAATATGAATTATACTTACCCGACTAGGCCTATATCAGCCATAAGTTTTAGATCAAGGTGAATAACTCGTTTCTGGCCTTTCAATGGTAAGAAATTTGTAAGTAATTTACCACCAAGACCTCCTTCAGCTACCAAAAGTCTGTCTTTCTCTTTATTGAGTTCTCCTTAGAAAGAGAGACAAATATACTTAGAGCAAAGATTAGTAAGTAGAGCTAATCACTAATGACATTCTTCTTTCAGAAATAGATGCCAGGAAATTCCAATTTACAAATCTACAAGGGCTAAACAATAGGAATAAATTTCTATTGAAAGGTTGATGCTAGAAAAACACTTTTGTAAGAGGGTGACTAGTTATATGTTTTAAAACCAAGTAAATACTCTTATATCTTTAAAATAATCTTAAATCTAGCAGTTAATTTTGAGCAACTTTTAAGTTTTAAAAAGCTCTTTAGGGCCAGCCCTGTGGCTCAGCAGTTAAGTGCGCACGTTCCGTTTCAGCCGCCCAGGGTTCACCAGTTTGGATCCCAGGTGCAGACACGGCACCACTTGACAAGCCATGTTGTGGTAGGCATCCCACATGTAAAGTAGAAGAAGATGGGCATGGATGTTAGCTCAGGGCCAGTCTTCCTCAGCAAAAAAAAGAGGAGGATTGGCAGATGTTAGCTCAGGGCTAATCTTCCTCAAAAAAAAATTAATTAATTAATTTTAAAAAAAGCTCTTTAATAAATTAGCAGCTGAAATAGTGAATGTTTAAAAGAAATTCTGACACTCAAGAGGTATTGAGCTATTCATCATAGCTCCTAAACAATTTCATAAAATGTGTACATTTTTCACAACCTTATAATCTACAGTACACTCACCTATAATTTTACCATTTTCATCAGTTACTGAAATACCCACAGGTACAGGAATTTCACAGTCTTTTCCTTTGGAGCCTTTCAGTGCACTAACCCTACAAAAAAAAAAAAAGCTAAATTAGAATAAGGAAAACCCACTAAATTAAATGGTTTATGCTTCAAGCAAATATAATAGTTCACCAAGAAGACTAGCAACCAACTCTTCTAATGCAGATGTTAAGTGGTCAAATATTAGGGGAAAAATAAAATTATCCCTAATTATTTATTTGCATTGTAGACTACCATATCCCAATAAAAATAATATTAATAATTTAAGTTACCAAGCTAACCACCAAAAGTCATTTTAACTCATAATGAACTAAGATACATATACCTGAAATGAAGCGATCACTGCTAAAAGACCATCAAATTAGAAAAAATGGAAAATCCATCGAATAACAAAGCTTTTAAAAAACTGACCTCAAATGAAAGTATTTTAATTATAGGAGGCTCATCTGGCTACTCTCAAACTGCTCATAAGAGAATAAATTAGTACAAACTTCTAACTAGTAATTCCACTTCTGGGAATTTATCCTAAAAAAAAAAAAAATTGAACCATCATGTAATATACTATATACACAAGGATGTGTATTGCATTGTGAGTATAATAGTAAAAAAAAAAAAATCAATAATTACCTAAATAGATGAATGACAAAATAATTTATGTTATTTCCAATATGATAAAACTATGCAGCCATTCTAAACAATTTTCGGGTATGGAAAAAAAGGCTAAGTAAAAGAGGAGGTTGGAAAATATTGTGCTCTTGGTTTTGTATACCCAAATTTTATATTCATACACAGTTACATTTGCACAAACACACAGAAGAGTCTTAGAAAAGTTTAATAGTGGTTATCTCCAGGTGAAAAAATTATAGGTGGTTGACCTTTTCTTTAATCTTTTTATTACTGATCTGTCCAATTAGCTCAAATTCCCATACCCACATACATGTGTAGGAACTCATTCATAAGAGTTTTCACAGTTATAATTTTCCATTTTTCATGTATTTGATTAATGTCTGCTCTCCTACTAGAGTAGTGTAAGTTCCACGAGCGCAGGGAACATATCAGTTTAGATCACCATTTTATCTTAGACATCTGGTACAGTGGTTAGCACATAGTAGATACTCAATTAATATTCATTGAATGAATGAATCAGACTGACATAAATGGATGAATTCGAAATATATTAGAGAAAGATTTAAACAGAACACTTCTCTTACTGGGATTCTGTGTTGCATATGGAGGCAAGATCTAATTTCATTCTTATTTGTTACTGTTGGTGAACTTTCTATTAAAATATTATTTTATTAAAAACATTTACCACTTAAATTTCAAAAGAACTTTGAAAACAGCTTTTTAAAATAACTGAAATGGTACTTGATAATTTTCATAGTTAAGTAAGCACAAATAATTACTGGGAGATGATTTCATGATGAACAAAAGCAGTCTAATGTTTAGTAGGCATTATTAGATTATCTGAAATTAAAATTTTACTTGATTACCTATATTTTGGAAGTGGTACTCGAACCAAGTCTTGAAAGAGGAATAGGACTTTGCCAGACAATCAAAGCATGAAAGGATGTGTTGGCAAAGTGAATATATATATATATATATATTATATGTATATATACACAGACACATACATGCACTGGATTAGGAGGAAACAAGCTGTGTGGTGAAATAATAAATAGTTATTTCTAGCATAACCCTGGTACAAGTGGGGTGTCATGAAATAAAGACACTGCAGTTCAAATTGTGAAGAGCTTGATATACTATATTAAAGACTTTGAATATTATCTTAGAGTAATGAGGAATATTTAAGGATTTTAAATAGGCAAGTGACATTAATAAATTGGTGTTTTAGAAAAATCACTCTAGGGATAACTGGATAAAGAATGGACTGGAAGTGACGATTGAGACTGGAGACAGGAGACCAATTTGGAGAATACTGCAGTATTTCAGAAACGATGAAGGTCTGAATTAAAGTCTGGCCTGTACCTATCTTTCTAGTCCCATCATTCTCTACATTCCGTGTTTTGTGCATTGCAGCCACACTGGCCTTCTTTTAGTGTCGTATACTGGTATTTGTCTTCTATCACTGGGCCTTCAGTGTTCATCTTGTTATCTTTCCTGTAATGCTTTTTCCTTCCCTTCATCCAGCTGGCTCCTATTAATCCTTTAGATTTAAGTCTCTACATTCTAAAAAATTGCAACACACAATCCCAGTAAGAGAAACGTTCTATTTAAATCTCTCTTAACATTTAAATGTTATATAGTATCTTTAGTATACCACTGATCTGAACACAGAATAAAGTTGGAATTACAGCAACCTTACTTTTCAAAAGAAATTGTAAAATGATAATTCTAACAAATATAGGGCTCTCAAACTTTGCCCTGCAAAGTGATTTCAGTCAGATCATTCATAAAACACAAATACGGAAAAGAAATTTAAGGGTTTCTCCAAGGATTCCTTTTAACACCAGGGGATGCTGCTGGATATTTTGGGCAGAATAATTTGCTGTTGTTGGGAGTGTTCCTTACTCTGCATGACAGGGTGTTTAGCATCCCAACCTCTATCCTTTGCTTACGCCCATCCCCCAAGTAAGTGCCACATTCCATCCTCTAGTATTATGACCAATAAATATACCCAGACACTACCTTGGGAAGGGGAAAGAAAAAATGGGACATAAAGTCTAACCTTTATACTAACACTTCTTAAGGAATAATGGCACAATGAGAGTCCTGAGGAATCATAGCCTGCATTTTGATAAAAGCTTTAAGAATTTTTTCTTCATTTTCTTTACAATGAAAGAAAAAATTCATCTCATATTTTGAGGCCAACGTAATATGTTCCATAGAAAATAACAAACGTTAACAAAAAACAAATGTGAGATTTTGCTGTCACAGAGAGAAGACCAAAAGGAAAACACAGAAGAGATGTATCAGGGAAACAGGCTCTAAATTTTAAGGACTGTCTATGAGATGCTGGCAAAACTACTGGTGGTCGTCAGATGGAGGAGCATGGTTGAGATTTGAGGAAGGATTTCTAAAGATTGTCAAAGATAATTTAAGAAGAAAACAGTGGAGATTAAGACCATCTTGTTTCCACAGAGGAAGTACAAAAGAATATAAACAGACATTGGGAGAAGAAAAGGATGAAAAATTTAAAAGTTCCAAAGCATTCCTTAGTACCTTTTATCTTTACTAGAGTTGAGATAAATATTGTAGATTTTTGCTCAGTTACAAATACGGGGAATAATTTACTTCAAATTGCTAAATAAATTTTTAGCTTTTAATTTTTTTTTCTCCCAGTAGGGTTTAATTTTATAAAATCAGTCATTCAGTAAATACTTACCGACTGTTTGCTCCTTCTCCAGCCACAAACCGTTTCTGAGGATATTTATCTTTAAGTTGTTTTAAAGTCATTTTGTTATGGGCTACAACCCAAACGTCACCACCTTTTCCACCTTCTCCACCCAAACGAGGGTAACCCATTCCACCACTTCCTCCTCTGGTGAAGAGTCTGAGGTTATCGATGAAGTTTCCATACTTAAAGAGAGAGAGAAAGAAAATATTTGTATACCAAATGCACTTACCAACTCAGAACTCCTTTCTAGTATTTTGTTGCCACTAAAATTCCTAAAACAAGGAAATCAACAATGGCTTTCTGTATACCAAAGCTATAGTCTTTTCTTAGCTCACCTCCTGTATGACCTCCCTTTTCCCATTTGATGAACTCTCTTAAGATCCTTCAATTATCATGGTTGTCCCATTTATCCTCAAGATCTCTGACATTAGCCCACTTTTCAGTTTAGACTTTCTTCCCTGGGTGATCTCAGCCTGTACCAGTAACTATCACCTGGGTGAGATATCCTTTATGTTCAGTCTCTTGACCCTCTCCACCAGGAGGTAAACTTAATAGTCTAAAGCACCTAAGAGCAAGATCTGTATTTAATTTATATTTGAAACCTCTCAAATATGTAACTTATTCTTAGGTATTAATTGAAAGGATAATAGTCACCTCAAATACAACATGTTCACATGACAAAACCAAAGTTTCCCCCAGGTAAATTCTGTTACTCTGATGTTCTCTCAAATAATAGAACTACCATTGAGACAGCATAGGGGAATCTTTGACTATATCTGTTTCTTTTCCCAAAGCCCTACTAACTATAAATCTCTCTCTTCTGGTACAACTGCCCTAGTGTCTTGACCATAACATTAGCTCCTAACTAGTCTTTCAGTGTCTAGTCATTCCCTCCTCAACACGTCCTTCATTTTGCTGCCTATTTCTGTGAAATTTTTTTCAGAGCTATTTTTCTGAAAATGGATCTGATCTCTAATCATGTTTCTCCCTACTCAAAAAACATTCATGGTTTTTTGCTCTTTATAAAATAAAGTCTAAAATTCTCAGTGCTATATTCAAAGCTCTTAACCTACACTTCATTTTATTCATTCAACCCCTTCCACCTCCCCTTCCTCTCTCTGCTTTCACTACACGATATACTGTTTGTTATGTCGCCATGCCACTGCTTGTGCTTTTCCTCTATTCACAATGTCATTTGTTCTATTCTATCATAAACCTACCCAAATGTCATATTTTCTGATGTCTTTCTTAATTCTTCTAAACAACACTTACCACTGTCTTTGCCGGGCTCTCTCAGCAACTGGATTATACCTCCACTATTACACTTTTGAAATCTTATACTGTAGTGTTTACTTTTGTTTCCCTCACTAAATCAATAACTTCTTGCCAGGTCAAGAACTATGTATTAACCTCCCAGACTATCAAAATTCCTTACAGCGTAATTTCTTAAATTCATAACCTTCTTGTCTTTAGTTATTTAAGATAGTTCTAAATATCAAAAACATCTGGGAACTTTTTTCAAAATACATACAGTCCACTGACCATTCTGATATCCTCTGGAGGAGGGGATGAGGATAGGTCAAACCAGCATATTTAGTGAAAGCTCCCTTGGTGATTCTGATGCAGTCTAGATCTGAGATTGTGACGGATGAGAGCACAGCAAAGACTCAAAGTGTAGGTTTTCGGGGCTGGCCCCGTGGCCGAGTGGTTAAGTTCGCGAGCTCCGCTGCAGGCGGCCCAGTGTTTCGTTGGTTCGAATCCTGGGTACGGACATGGCACTGCTCATCAGGCCACGCTGAGGCAGCGTCCCACATGCCACAACTAGAAGAACCCACAACGAAGAATACACAACTATGTACCGGGGGGCTTTGGGGAGAAAAAGGAAAAAATAAAATCTTTAAAAAAAAAAAAAAAAAAGTGTAGGTTTTCAACTGAGTATGCAAATACAGTCAGGAAATAGAATGTTGTAAGGGAACAGGGTAAAAGGAATATATAAAAGATGAACTTGAGGGCTAGCCAGAGTATTTTTCTCTGGGGGTGAAGAACTCATGCTTTCATTCTGTGAGACCAGATCAGAAACGCATCACATCCAAGTGAGTCGATCCTCCTCGAAAAATGACATTGACTGGAAGTGACTGTTCATGGCAATAAGGCTACACAAACAGCCTCTAAGAACCACAAAAAAAGTAGTAGTTTCTTCTTTTAGTTGAAGAATTGGTTACCTCATACACCCAAGTACTACCCTTCACAAGTCTCTGACTATTTTCTGGAAAACAAAAGGTTGGATAAAGTATAATTTCACTCATAACCACGCCTCTCCCTCCAATAAAAAGAAAACTCCTGTTTTTAAAGTTCTGTTTAAAGTTTGAGACACTTTTTACTCCTCTAGATTTATCAGATTCTGAGGTTTAGACGCCAAATTTAAAAGGAGTATCTCACTCTCCTCATCTGTCATAAGGTAATGGCCAAACTATGATGCCAGCAGGTTTCAAGAAAATATTTCTAGTAAGGCTCTTACAGAGGTTTTTTAATGAGGCAGCTATAAATTTTTACAGAAACGATTCTAAAAGCAGCCCAGCACAAAAAGTGACCTAAATGTCTTGCAAGAAGGCAAGCCAATTACATATTTTCGTTTACTGATCAAAAGCCGTCTTTTGAAAGCTCTTAAAAACAATGCACTCGAGGGAAACATGTATACGATTAAAAAAATAGACTATGGCTATTATTACTTAAAAGAAGAAAAATATACTATTACAGACCAAACAAAAAGTCAACCCTACATCCTACATATGACATACTGTGTGTCTAAACGGCAAGCAGGCCCCCAGCTCCCCGTCCCAAGTCACACAATTCCCCCGAAGAATCTCAAACCCGGCCCCCCAAACGACCATCCTCACCGCGCCAGACAGACACACTCTTCTCACCCCTCCCAGGCCGAGCCCGACTCTCGGAGGGGCGGAGAGGACTACGGTAGAACCAAGCAGGAAAGAGGCCCCCGAAAGAAAAAGGGGTGGGACGGAAGCGAAGGAGAACCAGAGTCTCAGGTGGGGCTAGAGGCAATAGCCTCCCAGGCTCAGAGTGAGGGGCACCAGTCACGGACCTTTCTTAATAACACACAACTGCAGCGAACCATGACTGCGAGGGATCAGCATTCACTCCCGCGGAAGACGGACACACTGAAGCGCCGCGCGGCATTTTTACGTCACCGCCGGACGCCGGCGCTATTTTGCCTCTCACGCTCCCGGGCAGACAGCCGTATGCGCTGTATGGTCCACGCCCACGGGGCCAGGCGCCGGTGCCTTGCGGCACGCTCTGCGAGGAGGAGGAGAAAGCTGTTGAGGCGTTGAAGCAACCTCAAAGCTGAAAAAAGTCTTCAGAGGCTCTGTGACAAGGGCCAGTGAGGTGCAGAGCGCCTGCCTCAGGAAGTCACGCTTTGAATTGGAAGGCACTGGCGACTGACCTGCCTTGTAGGAATTTTTACGCTAATTGAGGAGTGAAAAAACTCCAACAGACTTTAAAACCAAACGCGCAAAAAACACGGAAATTCAACTGGGAAAAAAGAGTCCGAAAAGCTGTTCGTTCATGGAGAAGCTCTAGTAAAAGCCCCCAGGAGACAATGAATTTAACACTTGGGACACAAATGTCAGGACCTGAGCTGTGTAAGAATTTCATTTTGCTCAGCGGGGAAGGAAAATTGCCTTCAAGTGTTTGTCAGAGAGTGGCTTCTTGGAGTCGGGTAGACGAGAGTCTTTGCCCGCCTCTCCTTTGAAGCGCGCCTTCGTGAGAGAGAGATCCCCTTTCCTCGGCCGCGCTGCACCGGCAGGGGGCTCGGCGTCGCAGTCAGCCCCCTCCCCTCCTCGGCCCTCCTGCAGTGGGAAATGCCCACAGCCGTGCTAGGCGGCCCGGCACCACGCTGCCAGGCTTAGAGTCCCTCCTAACCACCAAGCCTGCTCATTTCTAGAATCCTTTTCACACTTCTACCCCTCCCTTAGGACAGTGATTATTTGGAAATAGCGAGATGTGAAAACTGGCCCTGTCTTGATTCCATTGCTGCTACTGAACCTCCTTATTCCTCACCAATCACTAGAGCTGTAATTGTCATTTAACCTGTGATGATTGACTAATTAGGACCTTAGGTTGTTACTGTGTAGATACTTAGCTTAATCTTGATAATACTTGCTCCCGTTTGGATTACCATCTTTCCGTTTTCTTTTTTCCTTGTGAGGAAGATTCACGCTCAGCTAACATCTGTGCCAATCCTCTATTTTATGTGGGTCGCTGCTGCAAGGTGACTTGATGATCTGTACTAGGTGCACACCGGGGATCCAAACCTGCAAACCTGGGGCTGAACCCCAGGCCACTGAAGTGGAGCACGGGAACTTCACCACCACACACCTGGCCAGCCCCTGGATTACTGTCTTTACTACGTCTTACTATTATGTCAGAATAGAGTTGAGACCAATCTATTTATTTCTTTAAGGTTTATTTCTTATTAGTGAACACAAGCCCAAATTGTTTTCTTTCCCGTGGTATATACGTAGGAAAATGATAATAGCAAATAAAAAGTAAATGAAAAATTGATATAAAAACATCCCAAAGTACCGAGGAACATTATGTACTATAAATAAAGGAGAAAGCATATTTTTCCTGGAACAAAATATGGTCAGAGACTGAGGTATTTATTACAGCTCTAGTTACCAGATAGTAAAAGAAACATGAGGGGCCAGCCCGGTGGCCAAGTGGTTAAGTTCGCACACTCCGCTGCAGCAGCTGAGGGTTTCACTGGTTCGGATCCTGGGCGCTGACTTGGCACCACTCATTAGGCCACGCTGAAGCGGTGTCCCATGTGCCACAACTAGAGGGACCCACAACTAAAATATACAACTATATATATTGGGGGGATTTGGGGAGAAAAAGCAGAAAGAAAGAAAAAAGATTGGCAACAGTTGTTAGCTCAGGTGCCAATCTTTAAAAAAAAACAAGAAACGTGAAACTGGAAATTGGCCCCTTTAAAATGTGCAGCTGATACCCAGCTCCCCGACCCCATAAGACATTAACCACAGCCGTGCTCAGAGCAACCCTAACATTTCATCTTCAGTTTACCAGAAAACACAGTGAGAGGAAGAAGCAGATTAGCGAGACATATGGTGGAGACCAGCCTAAACTGGTTGAAGGCACATGGCAATCCAATGTGACCTGACATAGACCCGGCAGCTCATTATATACTCTGTAACCCTAACGTCCCTGTCTCCCAAGCCTATTCCAGGGTTAAGAATCGCCTCGTCCTAGCCTGTGTAATTACAACTGCTTAATACTCCTTGGCTAAAATGGTTTTAGAACATCACATAGCTCTTGACTATCTCCTAGCTAAACAAGGGGGAATTTGTGCCCTACCAAATATCTCCTGCTGTTTCTACATTAACAATTCTAGATGTCTTGATCTGAACTTAGAAAGGGTGAGGTTGGCAACTAATGATTAGGAGGACCTAACTGAACACAAATGGGCAGAACAGATCTGGGAAGGAGTTCAGAAGGTCCTCCCTAGGATGACTTGGTTTCTTCTGCTCCTTGGCCTACTTGTAGCTCTTTTCCCTCTGCTGCTCTTGGGTCTCTGCATCTCGATCTAATAACGTCTTTCATCGGCAAACAGCCGGAGGCTATTAAACCACAAAAAGTCATATCACAGGGGTATGAACAGCTGGGGATAAAGCCGGGTGATAACTAGACATGCTTATGGTTAGCTAGGGTAAGTTTCTGGGAACCTATAGATGCTGCTCTTCTATTGGGTCCCCAGTTGGATACCCTCTTTCAGCAGGAAGCAGTTACAGAAGTCTGACATTGGTCCCTCTGTGCCCCTCAAGAATGAGGAACAGTACGTAGGAAAGGGAGGATTTGTTACCCACTGCACTGACCCCATATGACATTAAGCACAACCCTGCTCAGAACAAGCCTAATATGTTATCTTCAGTTCACCAGAAACCATAGTAAGAGGAAGGAACAGATGGCTGAGACATGTGGTGGAAACCAGCCTAAATCCGTTGAAGGCAACGTGGCGATCCAATTTGACCTGACATAGACCCTGCAGCTTATTATACACTTACTGCAATATCTTACCATATTATAGAACACACCCACCAATGCGGTGACAGTTTACAAGTGCCATGGCAATGGCAGGATATAACCAAATAAGAAAAGAGAAGAGGTGGCACCCTTGCTTCCCAGAAAAGCCTGCCCATTTCCCTGAATATTCTTCCTCTTCATTACCTAGACCCCTTATAACAGCTGCTTGACCACCTCAAGAGCTGAGAAGTTGATTTGTGAACTTGGTTCTCGCTTCTCCATTCTTTGGGCCATTGAATAAAGCTTGTGCTGTTGAACACTCAGCTTCAGTTTCGTTTCAAATCCACAACACGAAACAGGAAAGAACCATCCAAGGAAGGAACGGATCGTGGCTATGAGGCCCACCCGTGCGCCCCCTCCTCGGAACTCCTCCAAGTGTGGGTCAGAGTCCCACCAGAATGAGGTGAAATTGGTAACACAGCTAAAATGAACATGAGGTGAAATGACCCAGGGTATTATCCAGACCTGGGGTAGAAGTCATTATTGGAAGAAAATATCACTACTTCTGCCATTGAGAGGACAAATGTCTTACCAATGGTTGCTCAGAAGATTAAAGTATAGACAATGCATTAAACTCAGTGGCACCAGAGAATTTTGCATAATGGGCACAACAGTCCCAAATGAGCCATTGGCATAACTCACAATTTGATTTCAAAAATATTTTGATATAAACTAGTTATTCTAATCAAAAAATTATTAATAAGCATTTTATTTTGGAATAAATTTAAATTTACAAAAAAGTTACAAAGATAGCCCAAAGAGTTCCCATATGCCCTTTACTCAGCTTGCCCTAATGTTAACATTTTATGTAACCATTTGTCAAACTAGGGAATTAATGTTGGCACACACAATTAACTGCACTATAGATTTTATTTGATCTCACTAGTTTTTCAACTACAGCCGTTTTCTGTTCCAGGATCCAATCTTGGACACCACATTACATTTAATCTAATAAAAATTTTAGTGTAGCTATTATTTTAAGCATAAAATGAACAAATATATAATTAACAAATCTAACATTTTATGATGTACTGCTTAATTTTGTCAGCAGACAAAAGTGAAAATTGTCTAATTTGATTCTCTGTAGATTATCTAAATTGATCTTTTGTCTTCTCATCTTCTCTTAATTAGATTCCTACCTTTTGCCTATCATGCTTTTGGTTCTGCTGTCCAGGAGGAGTCAACATAACCAGGTTAGAGGGTTCCTATGTGAAACTGCAAAGCTAGAGTCTGTCATCAGTTTCACACCACTCTCTGTGGTGTTCACTAACTTCCTGGAGGTGCCAGCCTCTTCTCCTTCACATCAAAAACTAATTTCCCAGGGCCAATAAGGGAACTCCTAATGTGACCTTTTCTCCCTCAGCAGGATCTTTAGTTCCCTTTTTCTTTTCTCTCACATCAAAACTTACCCAGCCCATACCTTATTTCCTGAGGACATTTCCAAGGATGGGCCAGCCATTGTGACAAATTAGTTGTGTCAAGATGTTTCTAGATGGAATTGGCATAAAGCTACTCCTAGTAAAAATAACTGCCTACTAAATGGCTTCTGGTTGCTTCGTTGCAGAGAAATAACTCTATTGCTGGACTTTTCCAGTACCATGGCAAGTCAGGGGACGAGATTTTGGTGAACAGGCAAAATCTGCCCTTTCAGATCTGCTTAGGGCAGATGTTTCCTGTGATATCAACCATAGGCCTAAACCAGGATGGAGTTGGAGCCAGGTGGGAAAGAAGGAGGTTAAGTGTATAAATAAATAAACTTGTATACGCGAGTGTTCATTTCTTTTTATGAGATATTAACTGTGCTTTAATTCCCAGGAAGTTTCATATACAACATATAAGTGCAAGTACAGCACTACATTTAGAACCATAAACATATTCTTATTGTTTTATGTTATTGATGCCACTTCTATTAACATAGTTACTCAAGAAGTAAATAGTTTATCTCAGTATTTGCAATGAGATTAACTTTCTGGTACTCTTCAGCATCTACAATTTTTGTTATGAATATCATAGGTTAGCAAGAAGTAATCATTAAATTGGATTTACTAGAACTTATTAACGAAATTCTTCCTCTCTGCATTTCCTCTTACTGAGCCACCCCAAAGATAAAACGTTGAAATAATTGTTTGTTTTTGGTGTTCTTAACCTCCTTTTTGTGCCTTCCCCCAAACCTCCTCCCTGATAATTACTTCTTCTTGCTACAGGTACTATGTACCCTTCTGCCTTCCTCTTACAGTGCCCATCAAAACTGGATCTCAGGCATGGTTATGATACCTGCATTTTACAACCTGACAGGATTTTACGTCAGGGTGTTAATTCTCTCAGAGCATTTACTTTTAGTCTTTATCTCTAATTGTGGAATAAATAAAAGGCCCTAGCTTCTCCTAAAAAGAATTTCAAGTTTTCATGTGGGAAAGCCTCCAGTGGGGGGAATATCTAGAAGCAGAAGAGGCTTCTTGGTGTCCTTAGTATAACAGAAGGTGGCAGCTAACATTGCTTCTATAAGATTCATCCTAACCTTAATTATTTTATTGATTCTATAACCCTATTGTTATCAGCCTTCACCAGTTTTCGTATACAAAGAAAATAATATAACTCACAGGTTCTTGTTCACTGTAATCCTTTATCCATATGACTTCCAGAGATTTTTTTCCTTCTTAAGCATACACATCTGATCATATCACTGTGTTCCAGATCCCCTATGATTTCAGCATGATAGCTGTAGTTTCAGCCATCATATCCATGTTCCAAGTGGGAACATTCGTAAAGCTGCTTTCTTGGAAGTGCCATGCCACCTTGATCTTGAAAAGATCGTTTTTTCTTTTCTAACGCTGGATACATTGCCATCTCCAATTATTTAGATGTCTACATCTTATACTTTTTCATGTTTCCTGACAGGGGTCATCTGGCTCAGGCCTTGGACTCTGTATGTACTCTCTGAATATTTGTTAGCTAATTAATTCACTCTTAAAAAAGACAGTAGCTAGATTGCTAACTCGTATAATATATGAATCGCCTAAAATGGGGCATAGAGTTCTTCTTATTTATTAGTGTTATAATCCCCTAAAGAAATATCAGATGTTCTTTTAGTTTCATGCCATTCAAAATATTGTAATTCTGAGAACCATTGTAAGTTAGGGTCTTAACACTCTACGATTAAATCGAGTTCTCCTAGATAATAAAGGTAAATGGATCGAACAAATGAGAACCATATACTGGCTAAACTCTTCATCTCTCTAAATTAAAATGTAGCATGTCAAAGTGAGGTCCTCAGACCATGTAGTTTTTGTCCTGAAACAAAACCTATGTGAACAAAAAAAAAGGTAGATTTATCTTGTTGCCTTTCTTTCTAAGGATTTACGGGTTATTTGATCCTTCATTCACATAACAGTTACTGTGTTCCTAATTTGTCGCACACACTCACCTGTGCTGGGACTCTGCCATGGTTACTGGAATAACTAAGCAAGAATAATTAAGCAGAGTAGTTGTGTTAATGAAAGAAAGAAGCAAATTTTAATATTTCTGATACCTGAATTCATAGTGAGCTGAGAAAACTTACTCTTATTGAACATGATTTTGCTTTGCTCTTAGTGCACCCTGTTTTTAATTTGAAGGGTATCATTGAAAAGTTTTTTTATTAGAAATATTTATACAAATCCTAAGAATTAGTTGAATCATGTTGTTAAGTCCCCCATTGTCAACCACTTGTACTAGAGGAATAAATATATTTTAAGGGGCTTCTCTTATACTATGAGTCATTGATTGCTTTCTTTTTTATACTTTCTTTTGATCATCTACAGGTATAAGAATGGCAGTGGAATTGTCAGCAGGGCCTTTGATAGTGACGCTTCCTGCTTGTCCAAAGGAAGAGTGCTCATACAGGAGGAAAGTCGGTAATGTATTCCGGATTCTCATTTACCTAAACCATTTTGATTTGTTGCTTGCTACTGATACTTCATAAAGCAATAATCACTTACAGTAAAATGGAATTCTTAGGTAATTTGAATAGTGATTCAAAATAAGGAAATTAATGTTTACATTAACATATTCGTGTATTATTTTAAGTCCCTGTTACTACCATGTCATAAATTAGTCAGCTAGAATATTCTCCTCTAGAAGGAGGCATTGTAAAAATAGATAAGTCATTGTCCTATGCATGTGTGTTAGACTATCACTCCATACATGGTAAACTCCGGCTTTGGAATAGAATAGCATTTATGCACATCGCACCCATTACATAGCCTAGATAGGGGACATGGCAGAGAGTATACTCTGAGAAGGTATAATAATAACTTATTAGAGGACATGGTTTTGTGAGCAGAAAGGAACTTTACTGAGAACTTATTTTGTTCAAGAGTTATATAGAACATAAAAAAATATATAGTTTTAAAAATCTTTCTTAAGGGTCATAGGCACTTAAAAGATATTATTTAAAAAAATTAGATCTGTAGTAACTCTATTTGGCCTTTAAATTCATTTATTCATTCAGTCTAACCCTTGCAATGTCACTAAATTTCTCATTTGGTTACTGCAGAGCTCCCAGAAATTTAGGTATTCATTTCTTGTATCTATTTCCTCATCTCCCATTCACTCTTCAGCCTATTAGAGCTTTATTTCTGTTCTTACTATTACACTAAAATTGCACTCACTAAGTCCTTTTCTCAATTCATATTTTATTTGACCTGGAAATGTCTATTAGTGAGGCAATTAGAGTTATGTGGTATGCCCCCACTTTTGTTGACCAAACTGAATGCTAACAGACAGAAGAGAAAAAAATGAAGATATAGAAAGGTAATATAATCCAGAGAACTTTCGATTTTCTATAATTATTTTATGTAATCCTTAGTAAGAAAAATCAGGCTCAAACTCCAGTATGTAACAAAACTGAGAGGGAAAACACCTGCAAAGTTTTGCAATTATACCTAAGCATAACACCCCTTTGACTGAACAGAATTCTAAGAAAGTTTCTGATGCGTCAAAAGGAGGTGGCAATAACTGAACAAAGGAGAGGACGAGTCTATATCTAGAAAAAGTAAAGAATAAGTTGTTTATTCTAGGGAGTCTAATGGAGTGGAGTTGGTATAAGATTTATGTGTGAGTGATTTTTTTTTATTACTTTTACATTGAACAAGCCTTGAGCATAAGACCTAATAAAACATTTTTTACTTCCCATTTTCTCTTTAAATCTTTCCAATGGTAGAAGATTTCCCCTACTATTGAATTAGAGTTCCAAGATTTTCTCCTCACTCTTAGATGAACCATTCCTTAAAGACATTTTAAGGCCCAAAACACTGTCTGGATTCACAAATTAGAGTGTTGGTTCCTGTATAATAATGGAAACTCTTCATTTAACTTAAAGTTACATCTTTTTCCCTCTCTCAGCTAGTGCTGATTTTAGGTGCCATGTTGCTAACCTTGGCTTCAGACCATTCTAGATTTAGAGCATGGGAGGGAGGAAGAAAAAGATAATAATATTCTTTTTTTTTTAAAGACTGGCATCTGAGCTAACATCTGTTGCCAATCTTTTATTTTTCTTCCTTCTTCTTCTTCTCCCTAAAGCCCCCCAGTACATAGTAGTGTATTCTAGTTATGCTATGTGGCATGCCGCCTCAGCACGGCCTGACAAGCAGTGCTATTTCTGCACCCAGGATCCCGACTAGTGAAACCCTGGGCCACTGAAGTGGAGTGCATGAACTTAACCACTTGGCCATGGGGCCGGCCCCAGTAAGAATATTCTTACTTGAACTTGTCTTTGGTAGGCTAGATCTGAGTTCTTAGATCTAGTTGGCAGATATTTAGGGCTGACTCTCTCGTGAGTGTTTTTGTGGGTACTTGGAAGAGTGCCATCACTGGGACCTCTCACTTCTGATTCCCTAGTAGATAAATCTCTGAATGCCGACTTTAGACTCTTTCCACCCTTGCTACCTCTAGAAATCTGCAGTCCACCTAGATCCTATCTTTGTGGATGGGGCCTCTTGATCCCTTTTGGGATCCTTATTGGACTGAATCCAAGATGAGCTCTTCATTCATGACCCACCTCCAAGCCATGGGAAACCTTCATGGAGGCTTTACCTGGGCAAATTTGAAGGTACAGGCCTATCCCCAAATGTAGAAACTCTCCTCCCTCACCACCAAAGCAATTGGTGGACCAGTCTCTTGACTTCTTAATTTCTCTGGACAGGAGTCAGACTACAGTCATTATGCCTCACCACTGCAGAAGTAAGACAGTAGGCTCTCTCAGTGGACTTCTTGGAGGCTCCTGCACATTTACAGGAACATGAGGAGAGGGGTCAGGCATCCCCTACTCCCTGCCCACTGGGGATGGAGGATCTGTGAGGTCTCAGAATTTTGTGATCATTTCCTTTAAAAATCTGAATTTGGGTCTGGCAACTTACTTTTGATATGAAGCATCTACTTCATCTTGATGTGTCAGCTATAACTTGGCATTCAATGTCCTGAGATATTTCCTTTTTGGGAAATATGAAATTTGGGGCTGGAATTGAATTTGACTCAAACATGAACACTTTATTTTCTGTTCTTTCTTGCTTTTCTGCATGATGCAAAACTCTTATCATTTCTCTTCTTAGTTAATTAATTAGTTGTGGGGAGCTGGAGAAGGTATTAATATAATTTTTCTCTTTTATAACTTTTCTATTATAATAACTGATATTTATTTGGGGGATGATATTTCCCACCTCTTTTACCTCTTTTCCCCCTTCTGAAATGTAAGTGAAGTAATAATCTAACCTCTGTTTAGATCTTGGATTGTGAGACCTGCTCTCTGTGTGCCATTAATTCCAAATTTGGACTTCTCTTTACCTACTGTGTAAATCGTCTCTCCAACAGGTAGGAATTATTGTATCTTTTCATTAAGGAAATCATCTCTCACATGAAATTTTATCTTAGAAAAAAATGTTATTATTGTCAATCTTGCCATACAAGGCTTCTGATAGAAAATTCTCTCATAAATGAAAGGTAGTTTATTCTTATTGAAGAAAAATGGTGTCCTATTGGCTGGTGAACACTTTTTTTGTTAAAAGAAGATGAGATCTCTGATGTACAGAAATTTCTTACAGTTCACAGAAGAGAAAAACCAATAACTACATCAATTTCATATTACTTTCTTCTAAGCTATTGAAGTGTCGCAACAGGAAAGCAAACAAAGATTACTTAAAAAATATTACTGTGAGGCTAGATGTAAAGGGCTGTAGCAGAATTAGATAGGATATAAGATTGAGTAATCTTGACCCGTTTTATTTATATAGGCACATAGGAATTACCACTGAGTCAAAGCTATGATCTATCCAGCCCCACATTTTACTAACAACAGTAGCCCAAGTTTATAAAACTGCTGTGGTAGTGCTAGTCATAATGTCTGAGAATTTCAGATGGGATTGTTGAGTGGTTGGAACCCGAAAGTTGAGTTCATTGAGTTATTTTGTCCCATCACATTCTGTTGGTCTTAAATATATCCAACCTCTCACTTCATGTATTTTTAAATAGGGCCACGATTGGAGTCGAGGTGATTCATTGTCTTCTTTCTCGTGGTATGTTTGGTGAAAAGCATGACTATGGTAATTTCATACTGTGTTAATTCAGCTGTAACTGTGGTTCCCAGAATTTCCTTCCCTTTAGCAGTTTCAATTTAGAGTTGGCCATTAGAGAAATTTGCATGAGATTTGGAAGGGAGAAGCAGCCCCCATTATGCTCAGAAGGTTAATGCAGGGCCCCAGGCATTGCTCAAAACTTGCTTGTATCATGCATATGCACGAGTGCACGTGTGTGTGTGTGTGTGTGTGTGTGTGTGTGTGTGTGTGTGTGGTTTCTGACATTTTGGCTCACCTTGTTCACGGGGAACAGCACCCAGGCCCACTGCTTCTCTATCTTCTGTGAGATCTCCTCCTTCAACTTTTCCAGTTCCTGGGCCAGTAGCATGTGTAGCAAGATGGTCAAAGGCACCAACTTTTTCAGCAGGTGGCCTGCATCCTTGGAGTCTGACCTAATGAGTGACCAACATAGGCTCCAGTTTGTCCTTGTGGAAGAAAAATGTGTCCTTGCTTTACCCTACTATCTGTCCAGCTTTTCTTCCTGACTCTCTGATCTGCTAACTTACGATGACTTGAGGCCCACCCCCAGATGCAAAGGCAACAGCCACCTACAAACTTCTTCACAGCTCACTTTGTGATCCCTTGTTGGTGACTTTTCTCTAATCTTCCAACTGTTAACATTCAGACATTTATTTCCTCAGCTTCTCTCACAATTGTGTAAGTTCTAATACCTATAATAAATTCCTATTCCAAACAATTCATAGTATTCTGTTTCCCTGATTGAACCCTATCTGATATAATGCCTATTAATAGAAAGGATTACAAGAGTTACCCTTAGTTATCTCAGTGGGAGAGCTCAAAAAAAAAATAAGGTAAAAAATGTCCGTTGGACATGGCAAAGAAGGAGATGTGTGTTAAGCCTGGCAGGAGAGGCCAGGAAGACTACAGGATAGTCTGTACCAAGGAATGCCAAAGGATCTTGAGTATAGCAAGGAAATTAAAAAGGAATCCAGAAGTCTTTTCAAGTCTACTCTGTATATATTTATATTCCCAATGAAATAAAATAAAAAAGAGAGCTAACTCTCAAAATATGTCCTTTTTTAAACATATATTTTAAATTCTTTAATAACAATTCAATCTCTCCTCTCCTCTCTGCTTTTACATAATCATAAACACAAAAGAAAAGGAAAAAAATCCAGAAAGCAAGATGTTAGGAAGTGCCAAGTTGACTTTCCAGAATTAGCTTTTCAAAATCTCTTAAGAATTTGATTAAACTTTGCATACTCCCCACCTAAAGTCCTGTGAATATATACACAAAATTTTCATTCCATTTAAGGGCATTCAGGGATCCAGCAAAGCCCATTATAAAAGCATAGGGAGTTTATGGACTCCCTTCCCACCACTTCCATAACATCATCTTTCCCCAGTCATCCGCATCTTAGTTCTTAGCATGATCATTCATGTAACTAACTGATAAAGCTGAAAACCTCAGAGTCAACCTTGATTCCATTCTTCCATGCTTCTCACATCCAATCCTTCAGTGAATCCAGTTGACTAGACCTCCTAAATATTTTCTGATTCCAATACCCTCTCACTATCTTCACTCATACCCTGATTTATCTTCCACTTGGACTGTAGTAAAAGTCTCCTAATTGATATCCCTGCTTCCACTCCTGACCCTTTTGGTCCATTCTCCACAGAGTAGCCTATGGGATCCTTTGAAAATATAAATCACATCATTTTCTTTTCTAGCTTAAAATTCTCCAATATCTTCCCATTGCAATTAGAATAAAACCCAAAGTTTTAAGGTCTCGTATGACGTGGCCCCTGACAGTTTGTTTATGATGCTTTCTTGAACACACTAAACATGTACCCAAATTAAGGCCATTTTGCTAGCTAGTACCTCTAGTTGGCATGTTCTAACACATGCAGCTTTTCTTATCTTCTTGGCCAGTTCTTTCTTATCATTTTAGTCCCAGCTGAAATGTTCTCTCTTCAGAGATATCTTCTGGAACTACTACATCTAAAATAGCACCCACCTCCCAGTCACCTTCTATTTTATTATCTTCATAACACTTGCCACTATCTGCAACAATTCCTTTTATTTATATATTTGTTTACTTGTTTATTGTCTGTCTCTCTCCTCCAGGGCCTTGTTTACCACTGTAACTCCAAAACCCAGCTCAGCCCCTGACAAGAAGTAAGTGCTCTTCAAATACTTGTTGACTGACGTGTGTGATGATTTTCCTTTATAAAAAATCATAAAATTAGTTGATGTCTCAATTATATTCTTAGTTTTTATAACATATTATATGCCTATAGAAACATTTCCTGTGAAGACTTATATCGCCTGCCTGGATTTTAATGTGAATCTGGATTGCTTAGGATCGCAGTGTTTAGAAATAACAATAATCCATAATTCCCTTTTCCAGCTGCTCTCTAAATGCCTGCTAAATCAGCATACCATTCTTTCTGTAACTGTCCCCTTCAGGAAGCTGGTCCATCCTTATGGTGAACATCTAAATCACTGAAACCTAAAACTTTCCTTTGGCTTCTCTATCCTTAAATTCACCATGGTGTTGCTTGGCCCACAGTAATCCCCAATTAATCATACTTTATTTTTACTGGAGAGTTTTTAATGATGCCCAGTCCACGTTGGGTCTCCTAAATGGTATAGTTAACTCTCCCCTCCCCTCAAAAAAGCTAAGTGTAGGTGGCCGAATGTGCTATGTTACTCTCTGATTCTAGCTAAAAATTAACAATAAGATATGGGTTTAAAAGCATATTCCCTCTAATCTCAAAAGGACTAAGCATCAACTTTTCCTCTGTCTCTGTACCCAGCAGAGTTTAGAGGAACCCAATAATTGGAGTCTACAAGACAGTTCTGGAAAGCATCTCTATATCTATCATTTCAGAATTCACAGGTGGATCTAGAATCCAACTCCCCCTAACAAATCCTCCACATCTAACAGGGAAACTCCAAGATAAAGCACACTATTCTTATTAGTTTCACAGAGATAAAATTATTAATTAACTGTGTAAGGAACTCAATGACTAATTTATGAACATTCATAGCCGCTCTCTTCTCCTTAAACATCCATCTAAACTTAGGAGAAAGAATTTCTTTTGGGCCCCTTGGGGCTATCATTTGGTCTCCAAAATTCAAGTATAGGTTTAAACAAATAAAAAAAAAAAATGAAACCAGGAAGGCGGTGTGGAGCTACATAATAAAAAGCTACAGAAGAAAGAGAGAAGGTAGAGAGAAAAGGCCTATGGGGAAGCTGTCAGAGAAGTTTTGGGGGACAGGGAGCTCAGAGTGGAGAAGAGTTTCTGGAAATAGCCATAGTGTTGGAGAAAATGAAGAGAAATGATGATGGGCTGAGAACATTTTAAAGATGTGCTGTTTATTAAGAAAGCACTCTTCCCTCTCCCTTTGGTGTTTCCTGTCAGAGACAAGATCTATCATACTTCTCATTATTTTTTCGTCACTGAATGTGTATCTAGTCTGGGTCATGTGGAGTACCAGATGACCTAATCCAGCCAGAACAAAGGTTGTATTCATGTTATATTAGTCTTCTTTTTGACTTTGCAAAGCAGTTCTTCGTTATGACTGGCATATTTTTCTGTTGCTGGACCTTGTTCTTTGGTATTTTGCATTCTTCTTCCGTCTCAGTGTGGTTCCTGGTGTACAACTTTCTCTTGCTCCTGCACCACGGACCTACACAGAGGGTGCGCAAAGGGAACTGCATCTCTTAGAGTACAGAGACTTCACTTCCTGGAGTACTGGTTGGTGCATTCTATTTTCAACCCTTACAGTTCTAAAGAGATTTAGCAGCAAAAGCGTGGCTCTTGAAGATTATTTTATTCTTATACAATATTTGTACTTTCTTAGACATTTTCCCAAATGATCCCATCTACTTCTCATTAGCTGTCTCCTTTTTAATTAAAATAATTATGCTTCAACTACATTTCATAAATGGGCCCTTTACTACCCTGAATTCTATACCGTTCATGCTGGTAGATAATACAGATTTCCAATCTTCCTTAAGTATGGGCTTAAAGACTTACTTTTTTCTACTGAACTTTGCATTGAGTTGAATTTTCCAGTAGGAAGGAAATTTCCTGATTGTGGTAAATGTGGAGATGTAGCACCAAGACTCCCCTTCTAGAAGGACTTGGTGGCTCACCTGCTGAGAGTGATGTTAACAGACTTTAGCTATAGGCCCCTACAAGGATTGTCTCAGTTGTAAGAGCCATTGTGCCCAAGGTCGCACCCATGTGAGGGTGGTCTTCCAATGACTAATAGAGGAGAGGGTATAAGGGCTGACTAATTTGACCCAATGTGGGCAACTCTGATGACCATTTCAGCTTCAGCCCTCCCCATGGGGCTCACTGAGGACTTCGTTAGGAATGCATCACAGTTCAACTTTTCCCTCTGCACAATTCTGCTTCCTTTCTCTCCATTTTGCATGTAAGGATCCCAAGAGGGCTCCCTACTAAACATCCTGCCCCCAAAATCTATCCTAGAACATACTTCCTGGAGAAACCAACCTGTGACAATGATCCTTAAAGCTCCTAAAATGTTCTACTAGTTGCAAAGGAATGGAGAGCCTAAATTTTTCTTCAAAATCTAGAAATTATTGCTAATTTATGAGTACAAGTAGAAGTTTAAAAGGTTGCTAATGCAGATCCTTGCTTTCAAAATATCTGTTTATTTACTTTTACATTAATCTGAAAATTTTTTTATATATAACATTTTTCCTTTATAAATTAAGCATTTTATTCCTTTCACCGTTTAAAGATTTCACAGTATAAGGACATAACTTAAAATAAAATTAATTGTAAATAGTTGAGATGTTCGCTTTTATTTTAATAATATTTTCAATGGCACTCATAATAATTTAGAATTTCTAGTGGATTTGGATGGAGCATTAAATCCACAAGATATGAAAAAAGCACGGATAAAATTTTTAAATGAAAGGAAATGTTTTGAGAATTTATTTTATTTTTAAATCACTCTTTTTCTTATTGTAGAGCAACACAGGCTCAAAATATTACAAACAAAAGGAAAAAAAAACCCTAAATTCTATCATCCAGAGAAGTAGTTATTGGTTTTTTTTGGTATATTATTTTAACATTTGAAATAAGCATTCATGTTAGATTTTCTGTTTACATATGTGTGTATGCTAATTTCAAACAGTTTTTAGTACTCAATAAAACATATCTTCTAGGACCTCCTATTTTCAGCAGTTTGCTAACAAAGTCTTGAGAAGGAATGAAAAGTTGTGATACGGAGCAATGGGCTCACTCTGCTCACTGCAGTCTGAGCCAATCAATCACAACGAGTTAGGGATCGAGAAAGGAAGTTTTAATCAAATCTCAAAAACCACCTTCCAAAATTACAGAATCTTGACGCAGTTATATAGGGAAAATGGGCAGTAAGGGCGGGGGGGAGGGGGGGGGTCCAGGGATGTTGGTTTCCAGGCCTGACCGGCTCCAGGCATCACACTGTTCTGTTCTTCTGTCAGCTGTGATACATATCTTGTAGATGTGTTTCCTGCCTGTGGTCAGCCTGTTCCTGGAGAGAAACTCGTAGAACAAAGTTTTAATTTATCAAGCTATCGGGGAGTACATACGTAAGCAGAGGCCATAAATTAGGAGAGCTTGTGAATTTTTAGAGTACATTCAGAGCAGTGAGTAGTCACACAGAGGAGGGGCTAGGGCTGTTTAGCATAATAAGATGGCCTCACTTTTGCTTACTTACAGTTATAACACTTCTTTTATAATATTTATAATATAGAATTTGACTAACACTCATTGAGTGTCACTCCAATAAATTCAAACTAGTGATGTATATTACATTTAAGGAAATTGCCCAAGAACCTCTATCTTACTACCACAACTCAATCTGATGATGGCAAATCCCAATTCCAATAAATTCCTCACGAACAAGGAAACACCCCCTTAAGCCTGTTTTCTTAACCTACAAAATGAGGGCCGTAGAGGAAGTTTGGCTGGATTGCTCTTGCCTCCTACATATAACAAGGATTCATGTAACAAGGATAAACTAAGTGAAAAATAAAGAACAAATACCTGAAGTCTTTGGAGAATGACCAAAAGTAAGCAGATTCTGGAGGGCAGTTTACATTTGTAAGAAGGAAGGCACTCAAACTCCTATTTTTACAGTTTCTAGTCTAAGGGCAGGCCTCAGTCTGCTTCCTACGCGTTGGCTAAAATTCTAATACAAAACACAAGGTTTTCTGGCTTGAAAAGTGAGAGGACAGAGTTTGGGATAAGTACAGTTGCTGGAAAGTAAGGGGGAAATCCAGGAAAGGAGGGACCCAGAGAAAGGAATCCTCAAATTTCTATAAATCTCTTGCTGACCTGCGAACCATGCCTGAAGAGAACAAACTTCAAGCAGCCAAGCCCAGGCTAAAAGAACTGACCTGATATTTGAGCTGTTGCCCAAAAGACATAGCCCAATCAAGCCAGTTGCATGCTAAACCAAACCAAACCAACAAACAAAAAACCTAACATTCTTTGGGAGAGTATTATAGAACCAGGGTCGTTGGAAAATAACATTTACAATATCAAGGATACAATCTAAAATTACTTAATAAACCAAGAAACATGAAAATGTGACTCATTTTTTGAGAGAAAGGACAATCAACAGAGATCAACCTAGAGATGTCCCAGATATTGGAATTAGCACAGATTTAAAGCAGTTACCATAAATATATTCAAGGACATAAAAGAAAATATGTGCATCATGAACAAAATACTGGAAATCTAGCAGAGAAATAGAAACTATAAAAAAGAAAGAAATGGGAATTCCAGAAATAAAAATGTAATACCTGAAATAAAAATTCACCAGATGGACTTAACAGCAGAATGAGGATGACAAAAAAAAAGTGTCAGCAAATTTGAGGATAAGTCAATAGAAATTGATGAGGATTATTTTAGGCTGGTTACTTTTAAAAACTGCAGATGAGAAGGAGGCTCTGAGGAGTGGAATTTGCTTGCCCTTTGATGAGAGACATTTGCGTTTGTGAAGGAAGTCTCCATCTGTGGGGGGTGTCTCTCTCTCTGCACCAGGCGGAAGGGGGGATGACCTTATCTCTGGAAACTCTTAATGGGGATGGCAAGGACTTAAGTCTTGTTTATTGTGCTTGTCTGGTAACCTCACGTAGCTGACTCCCCCCACCACCAACATCCTCCTTTGTCTTTAGCTGAAGATAATATTTAAGGTGGTGGCTTCTGCCATTTACTTAATCCAGTTTGATTCTTATCTAAAAGTTATAGGACCACCCATTAACCAGACCCCACCTGCCCCAATATCATTTTAAGAACTTTTTTTACATATTTTTTCCTTTGTCTTGTAAAGAGATAACTCACATACCTATGCCTTAAATTTAGCCTTACCCTCCACCCGTGTTTGCATCAACAGCTCCTCCTGCCTGTGGGTCCTGTCCCCATGCAGCAGCTCCTCCTGCCTGTGGGTCCTGTCCCCATGCAGCAGCAGCAACTCTGACTGCCCATGGGTCCTGTCCCCATGCTATTCCACACTATTCTCTAAATAAAAGAGCACTACTGCCAGACCTTGAGAGTCCAAGAAATCTTTCTTTCGACTCTTTGGCTTGCTGACCCCGCATCAGAAATGATCTAACCTGAGGAAAACAGAGAAAGAATATTGAAATGAAAAATGAACAAAGTCTCAAGGAGCATGTCGAAAGGTCTAAGATATGTATAATTAGAGTCCCAGAAGGAGATGAGAGACAGGAAGAATGGGCAGAAACAATATCTAAGGAAAACATGGATGAATATTTTCCAAATTTGGTGAAAGATATACATTTACACATTCAAGAAGCTCAATAGGGGGCTGGCCCGGTGGCGCAGTGGTTAAGTTTTCACGTTCTGCTTCTTGGCGGCCCGGGGTTCGCTGGTTTGGATCCCGGGTGCGGACATGGCACCGCTTGGCAAAAGCCATGCTGTGGTAGGCGTCCCATGTATAAAGCAGAGGAAGATGGCCATGGATGTTAGCTCAGGGCCAGTCTTCCTCAGCAAAACGAGGAGGATTGGCAGCAGTTAGCTCAGGGCTAACCTTCCTCAAAAAAAAAAAAAAAAAAAGAAGCTCAACAAATCCAAAATGAGATAAATACAAAAAAACTACACTATTTTATAATAAAGAATTTGGCTGACCTTTGTCACTAGTTTCTAGGAGATAACCTCTAAATTTTTGGAATTTCTTGGAGTAATAGGAATGTCTCTGTTATTTATGGTAGGCCCCTGGGACCATACCTGAGTTTATGCTAATGAGATGACTCAGGATGGGGGCTGGCCACACCAGAATGACTACCCCGTAATTACAGGGTTGGGGCTTTGAGTTAGGTGATAAGAGCCCAACCTCTGAAGAGGGCAGGGTGGGCTGGAGATTGAGTTGAAGTATGTTGCCAATGATTCAATCAATCATGCCTATGTAATGAAACTCCAGTAAAAAGTCTGGGCACTGAGGTGAGCTTCCCTGATTGGTAACTATACCTCGGTGTGCCTGGCAGGTGACATGTTCTGAGGACACAAAAGCTTTATGTTTGGGACCCTCCCAGACCTCACTCTGTGGGTCTCTTCACTTGGCTAGTCCTGATTTATAGCCTTTATAATAAAACTATAATTACACATATAGTGCTTTCCTGAGTTCTGTGAGTCATTCTAGCTTATTACAGAACCTTAGTTGGTGGTGGGAACCTCTGAATTTGTTGCCAGTTGATCAGAAGCATGGGTGGCCTGGGAACCCTGGAGCTTGCAGCTGGTTTCTGAAGTGAGGGGAGGAATGTGCTCTTAACTTGTGAAATTTGACCTAATACTGGGTAGTTAGCATCAGAATTGCATTGCGTACATCTAGGCATAGTATCATCAAATGTCAGAAAGCTAAAGATATTTTGAAAGCTGTCAGAGAACAATGACATGTTGTGTACAAGCGAATTATGATTTGAGTGATGGACAGCTCCTCATCAGAAAAATAATGGAGACCAGAAGATGGTGGAACATCCTTAAAGTGCTGGGGGTGGGGGATCAAAACCACATCATCTCAGATGTGTTCACACATCCAGTGAAAATGAGCTTCCAAGAATAAAGGTGAAATAAAATACATTTTCAGATAAAGAAAACTAAACAAATGTGTTGACTCTGGGCTTGTGCTACAAGAAATACTAAGTTCTTCAGGCTAAAGAGAAATAAAAACAGATGGAAATTCAGATCCTGGCGGGTAGTGGGGGGATGAAGAGCGTAGCGCACGCGGGACACATCTCTTACAAAGGCCTGTGAAACGCAGTTTCTTCCCAGCCCTGATATCGCTGAATTAGAACTTCAGCTCTGATGTGTCCTACATTGAGCTAGAGCTGTAAGGCACAAAGTCCTGCCTTTTTCCTCAAGGGGAGACAGGCCACAAAGCATGTGGCATCCAGCTCTTTGCTCCCTCCCTCCCTTCCTTTTCTTTCATCATTTATTTATATCAATATGGACTTATGTACATTTATTTATACTTTGGGTTATAATCCAATACTACATTATTTATTTTGTTGCTCAAATTGTTCCAGCATTGGCCATTGGGAACTCTATAGGATGCTCCAGACTCATCTTGTATATTTCTGCCCTATCCCCAGAACCAGCCATGTCTCCAAGGAGCCCTGGTTTCTTTCATTGGAGAATGTTATTAGGCACTGATCTGGGCACTGGGTGTATCTACAGAATTTTGACCTCATAGTATCAGGCTGGTTTCTCTTTCTCAGAAGGCATCCTTGACGATTTCCTTAACTGTAAACTAAATACAAGCAATTATGAAACATGGTTGCTAATGAAACTAACATAAGCTTAGGCTGTGTTGGCAGAAAGTGTATTGTATGGGTATCTCATCATTGCATGTTTCTGCCCACATCCACTCTTGTGTCTCAGTAACTCCCCTTTACATAGAATATTTGTGCTTAGGGCTGTGAAGAAGAGGAACAAATTATGTCTTCTAATATCTTGTTGGGGGTGGTAGTAATAGAGAAGTAATAGAGAGTAATAGAGAGGAATCAGGAGAGAACAAAGCTCACTGATAAGCTGATGTGTATTATCTACTGTGGGCCACAAGGAGAATGGGCAACTTGGCCAGGGTGAGAGGCCACTGGCCAAAAGTGTAATGGCAACTCATTCCAATTAGAACAATAACAACAGTGCAATTACTTCCCTCATTGCAGATGCTACCATCTTCACAAACGGGATAATGGAAAATTCCTGGGGGAATGTGAGTTGGAGGAGGAGGAGGAAGAGGAGGAGGAAAGAGGAAGAGGAAGTAGAAGAAGGTGGGCCCAGTGGAGTGATAGAACCTTCTCTTATCTGATAATGAAGTGGGATTCTATGCATCTCTTCCTAACTCTGCATTCAGCAGTGTCATGTTGGTAGCTTGAAACTGGTCCTGGTGGGAATATTTACACCATGCAAATCAGCAAACACTACAGATGAGGGCTTTTTCCCCTTGAAGAGCCACTTGTACATTTACCAGTACACTGCTGAATGGATCCTATGGGCCCAGCATCTAGACTCAAATTCCAGTATATTTTCCTGTTTAAGAAAACAGGTTCTTGTCTCTGCCAGCCCTGGAGATGAACTCAACTTTGTGGCTTCCTGGGTGTTGGAGGGGGTTGATGGGGCTGGAGACAGGCTATGGAAACCTCATACTGGCACAGAGGGACATAGACACTTTGCTCTGCATCCAGTATTAAGGCTTCTACCTCCTATTCTTTGGCAAGATACCTCCACCACCAAAGGAGGGAAAATACTTCCCCCACTCTCCCTTTCCCTTTCTCATTAAAGAAGAGATGTAGCATTAGAGTTTGCTTTGCATGTTTATAATATTAAGATTAAAACCATCTGTATTTTTATTTTTTATTATTGAGCTCATGACTAACATTTGCTTTTCATAACAGAGATAACTTACTTTACTTTGACCAACATATTTCTTGCAAATGTTTTTGCCGCCCAGTATTGATATAAACTTATGATAACAATATCCTGACTCCCCACTCCATTCATATGCTTTGGATGGGGTTGGCCTGCTTCTGACTCCAGGAGTAGGCAGTACTCAGATCTGGCCAAAGTCGTGGTGAATGGCTCAGGAGTGGCATGTGGCCACTCCAGGGTCCCAGGATGCAGAGGCAGTTGTGGAGACTGTTGAGAGAGAGGTATGCACTCTTCTCTACTGGATATCCACCTGGGGAGAATATAATCCAGGAACTGCTAGGGAAAGAGAAGGTCCTACTCAGAGTTTTAGTCCCTAGGTCCAACAATGCCTGTAGTCTTAATTATTCCTAGATTTGATGGCTACTGAACCTGTAAAAGTGTTTTTCTGGGCTTAAACCAGTTGGAGTAGTTCACATGCAACTGCAAGAGTCTTAACTGATACAGTATGTTTTACAATTTCAGTTAAGAGAATTAGTAATCTTTCCAAAGTAACTGGTGACAAGTCTTCTGATGCTATATGTTGATATTTTTAATAAAAATAAATTCTATGTACTTACTTTTATTTTTTATAGTATTTTACTAAAATATTTGCTTTACATTTGTATATTGATATATTTAACTAAAAAGTTATAAGCAGAATTTACTTCAGAAATCTCCAGTATTTTACGTAGGAATGCTCTTCTTTGGCTCATCCACAGTTTTTACTGCTTTCACCCTCTGTAAGGCTCCTCCTCGAATAGGCAATTTTTTAAGAGCAATATCTGTATCAGCCAGAGGTCCTCCCATTAATCGGGCAGGAGTGCTTTCCACTGTTACTACCCGGCCAGAGAGAACCTGAAAAAGGAAAAGGTAAACATCCAAGAGTCTACTTACAAAATTTTTCAGTAAGAGAAAAAGCCATTCATCCTTCAGCTTACTTTGGAAAAGACACAACATGTACATATAAGTAATTACGAGGCAGCATGGCATAATGGAAAGATAAGAGCTTTGGAGTCAAGGAAAGTGGGTTTGAGTTCTGCTTCTACTGCTTATCAGCTTTGCAACTAGGGGCAAATTATGTCCAGAAGAGGACACCAGGAAGCCTGGAATATGGCATGGATCTGTTTGCCAAGCAAAGGAGGCACTGCGCATTTTCTGTCAAAGAGATGTGGAGATATATTCTGACTAGTGTTTGTAGCAGTTTCTTGGGAATCCTGAAGGGCTGGGTCCAGTCCAAATAAGCACTGGGCAAGGGTGAAGGTACCTTGGCAACAAATATGCTTTAACTATGTGAAATTTCAATAGTGAAAAGAAAAAACATGAGACAAAACCCCATGGAAATAACATTCTTTGGGGCCTAAATTCAATATCTACTAAGAAAAGTTATGAACAAAAAAATCTTACCGTTGTGTTAAGGCCTTTAATATCTGTCTGGTGAAATATTGTATTTGGTGGTTGCTCATTGTATCTAGAGGATTCTATAGCTTTTTCCTGAAGTCTTTTTGCTTTCTGAGGATTTATCAATTAGAAAGAAAATAATATTAATTGCTATTAAAGCATTATCTATGGTACTTAAAGTGAAATATACAAAGTACATTTAATTGTATCTGGCTTATACTTTGTTTATTAGGTAGCGCGGAACCTGCATTTACATACTCATTTAGGCTAAGAAGATAGTTATTAGCAAGTTATATCTTTTATACATTGCAGAAGCCACCAGGCATCTGACAACATTACTGAGATTTCCAGAGGTATGGTTCATATATGACTAAGGAATAAAGCAGATCCTAAGGAGATCAGGTTCAATTTTTAGCACATAATTTAATAAACTACTAAATTTACATCAGGTGATGCACATTTTCAAAATACATTGCATAAATTAAATACTAATTCAGTACACTTAAATGTTTCAAACATTCAGAATAATATAAATTGTATAATTTGCTGCAGTTATATTCAAGCTCAATAGTTGAGACACTAGAACAGGTAAAATTTGAGGTAACAAATGATCTGCACAGAAGAGGCTGATTTTCATTAACTATTCCTTAGAAGTACAGATATGAGCATATGAGCATATGTTGTAGATAAAGTTGGGAAGAACTTTTAGTGAGAAGGGGGAGACACAGTACCTTGAATAAGCTTGGTTTTGCTTTGCTTTTGCTATATTAATATAGTTCCACTATTTTCATGGGCTAACATAAAATTTAACAATTTCATATCTAGAGGAAGAACTGTAACATTATGTAAAAGTGTATCTAAAGTATTAACAGAAAAGTTGGAAAAAAGTAATGAGATTTTGGAAATCCATGGTGCTTCTCATATATTTCAAGTGAACAATTAGCATTATAAACTTTTTAGAGTACTTTCTAGCTTACAGCTGCAGCAGCTTATCACATTTTTCCAAAGGGGTGTTTGTCCCAAATTCCCATTTACGCTTTAATATAATGTTTCTTTTCGTGGTCATGGAGGGGAAACAACCTTGGGGGAAAGGGTAATATGGATAGTTGTTTTTTCTGTCCCTCACTCTACTTATTACAGAAAAGATCAATGAATAAAAAGGCTCAGAATGGAAAGTAGGAGCACATTTCTTCTGCTCCTTCCTGGCTACCCATAATCTTCTTTATGCAAGCCAGGAACACCACGCTTGCTTCTCACTGCTAAACTAAATGAAACTCAAGAGCGGCATCTTCTGTAACTATGAAAATGCATAGTTTCAGTTATCATCCTAAATTGCATATGAGGATCTAAGAGTGTTGGCATTCTATAGAAAGATCAACAGAAAAGGGCGAATGAAAATTTATTCCTGAAAGTCTGCCTGTTAGAGCTGGCTATTTGTTGTGGATATCACAATATTTTAAAAGTCCTATCTTTAGAATTGAAGGCAGGGAATTTAAACAGACACTTGTATGCCAATATTCATTGCAGCGTTATTCACAATAGCCAAAGGTGCAAATAACCCAAGTGTCTATCAACAGATGAATCGATGAATAAAATGTGGTCATACAAACCATGGGTTACTCAGCCATAAAAAAAGGAATGCTATAACATGAATGAATCTTGAAAACACTGTACTCAATGAAATAAGCCAGATAGAAAAGGACAAATACTGTATGATTACACTTACATGAAATATCTAGAATAAACAAATTCAGAGAGAGAGAAAGTGGATTAGAGATTACCAGAGGCAAGGAGGAGGGAGAATGGGAAGTTATTGCATACTGGTTATAGAATTTCTGTTTAGAATGATGAAGATGCTCCAGAAATAGGTATCGGTGATGTTTGTACCACATTGTGAATGTACTTAATGCCGCTGGATTGTTTACTTAAAAATGATCAAAATGGCAAATATTATGTTACATATATTTTACCACAACTTTAAAACATTAATAAAGTAATATACCAAAAAAAAAAAGTCCTACCTTTAAAGTTTTAGCATTTGATGTTCTAGCTAAGAAATTTTGCCATGATTTATTAGCCAGTTCTCTTTGCTTGTGGGTGGCTTGTATCTGAAATGAGAAAAATAATTAAAAGTTCCAGTTTCTCTGAAAGGATACCAAAGGTCTTGAAAGCCCTCATTTTGAAGGAAGACCTGGTTTTGCAAAGGTAAGTTTTAAAGTCAACTAGCAAAAGGATTAGAGTATTTGTAGAGTTCAACAATTTAAAAACCAAAAATCTTAAAATGAAAAAAATAAATCCTTCCCCCGAGTATTTGTAGAGTTCAACAATTTAAAAACCAAAAATCTTAAAATGAAAAAAATAAATCCTTCCCTCACTATGTGGCTAAGGTTTGAACTGCTTTCCATGAAATGTAATACAAAGCTGTTGTTATAAAAATATAAAATATAAAGATAACAATAATCATTGTCAGCAAGACTGATTGTTTTACATGCTTAATACTTGTGAAGACAGATTATAGTCCAGAACAAGCTATATAAATCACCCAACAGCAAATTCACAGGAGAAAAGAAAGAGATTCCTGCTGCCACTGATAATAGTTTAGGCAAGATTATATTGGTAAAACTACTTCTAATTTATGGCTGCAGCAAGACAGGCCATTTTGTGAGAGTGCTGAGTTTGCGGTGGTGATACAGTCTAAGGAGGTAACTACTAACAAACTGCAGGGACTACAGTTTCCATCAGGCTATCCACTAATTATATCATCAAAGAACACATGCCCTTGGTTGATGTATAATATACCATTAAGTTTAAATTATGAACCTAAGAGTATTTAATTACACTCCTAAAAAGTAAGTCGGGTCAGCGCCATGATAACAAATCAACAATAACCAACAAATCAACAACAGCTTGTCCACCCAGCAGACATTCCCCCGTTCAACAGAACTCATGAGGCAGCAGAACTTCCAATAGGGCTACCCCACTTAAGAGCAACTAAGTGGATTAAATGGCAGCATCCATGCAACAAAAACTCTTAACAAACAAAACTTTCAAGCAAGGAGGTGTCTAAGATGGAGCAGAATTCACAGGTGGACACAGAGTCCCACTAAGCTGAAGCTATAAATATTTAATAGTCCATGTGAAAAGAACAGGCAATAGAAAACTTTGGAAATTACTTTAAAGAGTTTTGAATATTTAATTGTAGTCATAAAGGATCACCAAGCAGAAGTGGGAAATCTACATCATCTTTGTAACTGTGGACAAGTTAATTTAAATATTAATCTATTTGCTCAAAAACTTCTGATGTGTTCAGTTTCCCACCTATGTAAAGTTTTAGGAAAATGGCTTATATTTTCCTGATGGGCTTTTTCTGATTACTTCCAGTTAGAAACCAGTTTATCTCTGGATTTATGGAATGCTCATGCTAAGTGTTTTGGCACTGAGGTGGGGATAAAGCTTATCACTGTGCCTAAAGTTGGCATATCACTAAGGGCCTGTCACAGAGTGAGGGATGAGGGCCAACTTCCTCAATGAGGTCATACATATAGTCACAGAGATACACTGTTTGTCAGAATTTGCTAAATGTATACATTTAAATAGACCACAGTTTTTGGAACTCTGACATTTCAAAATGGAAGTGTCTCAGGTGTCTACTTTTTAAACTCTAAGCCTGTAGAAATCAAATTATAATGCCCTAAAACAGCACTGACTACTGACTATAGTAATTGAATCTCAAGCTCTTAACTCCATGGTTTCTTTAAAAACTTGTACAAAGACACTGAAGGTAACTATAGAGAAAACTACACACAACCAGAAGGACCTACAACTAGAATATACAACTATGTACTTGGGGGCTCTGGGGAGATGAAGAAGGAAAAAAAAGAAGATTGGCAACAGATGTTAGCTCAGGCGTCAGTCTTCAAGAAAAAAACTAAACTAAAAAATAACTCTAAGTGCTGAAACATTCACAAGTAAGGCAAATATATCCTATTGATAACTTCAACTAGTTTATACATTGAAATTATTATCTTGTGCCTCAATGGTATCTGTGGCTTACTTTTGCATAGACTTTTTGTTCATTTTGCACATCTTGGCGCGCCTGGCTTTCAATCATCTCACTTTGCAGAGAAGCAACCATCTTTCCAATATTTTCTGATGCTGTTGTAATAGTTTCCAAAATTTTTTTATCTGTAGTGACTGGTCTTAACTTTTCTAATTTTATTTCTTCATATATTTCATTCCATATTTCTCCAATCTGTTATAACAAAGTTTAAGTTTAAAAAAGTTAAATGAACCAAAAATAAATGACATAATTTTAAGTAATTCTTGGTGGCCATTCCAAAGTTAACACTTACTGAACCAGCTTCTCCTAACTTACTCTTTGGGAATAAGTTAAATGCATTGGGAATGATTTGGGGCACCATTTACAAATGAGTATTCAGAAGTAATTTATCAAATGTTTTCAATGATAAGGTATTCATGGATGTGCCTCCACTACCTAAGTCTAATTCATTGCCATCATCACTGCCCTCTGCTTTAAGTCACTCTGTTTTCAGAGCTGCAGAAACTGCTGCTTTAGTCTCATCCTCCTAAAGCCCTGTACTGAAGGCTAGATCAAGCTGAATTTGGAGGACGATAAACACAGGGATTCCAGGGACCCTAGAACCTAGTCACCCTGAGAAGTAGGGCCCTGCCCCTCACCTTCTAGCTAAGGCAATGATTGAAGCTCAAGGTCTTAACTCCACAGTTTCATCATGCTGATAGCTCCACCTCACGTTCTGGGTTGTCTGGAAATTAACATGCTAGAGTATGTTTAAATTTAGAGAAAAGTTTATATATCCAGGATAGGGATAAAATTCAGCCTTGTTTTCATTTGAAAATAGATGTTTACTCATTTATAACATTCAAATACATAGTACTAATATTAGTAGAAGAGATAATATTTGAAAAGTTCTGTTAGGCTTCTGAACAGTTCTATGACAGTAACATCCATTTTCTTTTACAAACTAATAGTTGGATGAAATCTTATCCCATGGAAAATACCCAGTCAATTAATTGTATGTTTCTGGAACAGTATCAGATGCAAAATGTAAGATAAAAATTACACAGTATGTCTATGACAGTTCACAATTACAAATAGATCTTTTATTTTGCAGTTGATTTTTTGCCATACTAGATTTTATATCAAGGTTAAGAAGGTACTCACTTTAAAATCAAGATATCTATGTATGATACAGAGGGTCACAAAATCTTCAGCTGATAGGCCAGGTAAATTTTCAAAATCTAAACAAAGTTTATAGAGAGAGAATTACTTTAACAGAGGAACCGATTCCAAAAGGCATACATCTATCATAAAAACAAATGCAAAAAGTTACTTTTGATTTCATCATGATTTATAAAAAGTTACTTCTGTGAGCTTTTGGCTTCCTCCTATAACAAACCTCTGCCAGGTCATCCTTATCTAGTCATCAGAAGAGGAGCACTTTCATGGTATTGTCAGACTATGATATTGTACTTTCAGAATCTGAAGAGTGAGGACTTTTTCCTTATTAAGAAGCAAGTATTTTAAAACACTCTGGTGATTCAGAATTGTAGTGTTTAAGCCTACTCATCTAAACTAACTGCTTTGAATCCTGGCTGCACACTGGAATTGCCTGTGGAGCTTTAAAAAATACTGATGGCTGAACCCCACACCTGGAGATTCCAATTTAACTGATCAAGGGTATAGCCTGGGCATTTGGGATAATAATGGAACATGCCTTTATCTGTATAAAGGGACTTCTGTTCATCATGTTTGAAAAATGGACTCCAGAGCAAAATCAACTCACACATTCAACAAAATAGAGAGGCTCAGGGAATTTGATGAGTAGCTTCTTACCTAGTTTGCCCAACACAGCATAAATTTTTGCTCTGATATTCTCCGCAACATCCATAACTGCAATAGTCGGGCAGTTAGCAGGCAGTGGTATAATTTTCTGCTCTTCTTGAAAACTAGTAAATAGAGGTTTCTTTGTATCTAATCATTGGATATCATGAAAATACATGGAAGGGACAGATAACAACCATAGTAAATTAATAATTTAATTTTGAGATTTTTAGTCTAGACATCATAAAATATATAAAAATATTATAATAGAGTAAAATAGTGCCTTGTACATGGTCAGTCTTTTGAAAGCAAATGTAACCAGTAATTTCTTCCCCATTCTGTAGCAAAACTTAAAGCTTTCATTTTTATTACTTATGTAAAATATGAAAATTTCACAAAATTACTTTTCTAAAAGTGAAACTTTTATATAAATAACTTTTCTAATTTTGAGATCCAGAAATTGAACAATGTCAGTTTAACAATGATATAATCTTTGCTTTGGGTTTCTATATATTATGCTATAAATATAAAAACTATTTTATGATATTATAGATCAAAACTCAGACATAAAGACAGACTGAAGATAGACACTGTCAGAAGTTAAAGAAGAAATATTTTCATTTAAAAATAAACAATACTAACAGTTTAGATGAAGCCATAATAAGAATCTTAAGAGGTTTAGAAAACGTAATGTAGCATTGTAGAATAGATAAATGAACTATAAATTCTGATACTGTAAACTTCATTAATTTAGAATATAGTAATTAAAATTTATGAACATTTGATTTATTTTATTTAGAAGAGTTTCTTATTTCATATAAAAAGTAAATTGTATACATATGAATCAATAGAAATATACAACATACTATTAAAATTGTTTTCAAGCATTCTGTTTAAATCTCAAATTTTATTGGATAAGAAATACTACTGAATCTATTTGTAAAAGCAGATAACCCAAAGAAATTTCTTTAGGAAGTACTGTTAGTTTTTTTCGAGTTAAAGACTCTAACCAGGGGCCGGCCCAGTGGCACAGCGGTCAAGTTCGCACGTTCTGCTTTGGCGGCCCAGGGTTCACTGGTTTGGATCCCGGGTGCGGACATGGCACTGCTTGGCAAGCCATGCTGTGGTAGGCGTCCCACGTATAAAGTAGAGGAAGATGGGCACGGACGTTACCTCGGGGCCAGTCTCCCTCAGCAAAAAGAGGAGGATTGGCAGTAGTTAGCTCAGGGCTAATCTTCCTCAAAAAAAAAATAAATAAATAAAATAACATAATCAAATACCATTTCCTTAAAGTAGCCTATAAAAATATAAACCTGCTACTAATTTACTTAGTTTTCTTCCAATCACTCAGAATTTATGATAGCAAGTTCTGAAAACTCTGTGAAAAGAACTTTAAACAAAGGGGTGAAAATCCTCATACTTTCCTAATATCTATTACAGATTTCTTTTAAAAAATACGCATCTAATTGCTTCTATTAACAATTATAAACACACTTACCAATGATCTTCCCATGTTTATCACGTTTCACTCCTAGTTCTTCTTCTTCCTTTCTCCACAATTTAATTAAAAGACTAGCAGCTGTCTGGCCTTTCTTCCCTCGCCAAGCATTAACATGAGCCGTAGTTTTGGGATTATCACAAAATTCAACCATTATTCCCAGTATTAGATTACAGAATTTTTTTTGGTTCAACTTATGCAAGGAAACAATAAAGAAAAAAGTTGCAAGAAATATTAAGAATTACTGCCTTAAAAAAAAAGGAGAAACATTTGTATTAATCAGTAGGTTTCTTCTAAATGATAGTCTTATAAAACTCAGACTCTAAGTATGATTTGTGACAATCTCCTGTTAAAAGATACCCATTGTAATGAGTACATTTTCAAACATTAGGAATGAAAAAGGATAAAAATAAAAATATTCAATAAAATTCTGATGTAGTCATAAACATATGTCATGACCAAAAATGTAGTTGATTTGGTTGAGTAGGAAAAAGGGAGATTGTAAAAATAAGTGATGCTCATTTTAAGTGGAGCAAGGTCAACAGTGCTATACATAGGTCACTGTAGTTATAGGATCTTTCCAATTTACATGTTTTATTAAGGTTTGTAAAGACTTATACCAGCTATAACCTCATTGCTAGTAAGAAAACAACTGATGGTAACTGCCAGTGGCAGTCATGTATGAAAATAAATCAAAATGGTGTAATTTTGTATTTTGATAATCGGCATCTTATCAAGCATATTTCCTTTGTTTTGCCCAACTAGTTTTCAGCAAACTAAAATTTAGGGATGTAAAAGCCCATCCAGAGCAATGGCCTCCAGACAGTAATGGTTTCTGTGTGAAATATTTTTTGTTGATTAACAGTTAGAGTATGCTGCTAATAGAATATAGCAAAGGAAACATGTAACCTGAGGTTTGAATTGCAGACATTATCAGTTTCCTCTTTGTTAAATGAAGGATAATATTTCCTGCTTTACAGAGGCACAGTGAGTTACATAAGGCTGCCTGTCAGATGGTACGTTCTCAATAACATTGAACTATTATTAGCAATTGTTATCATTGTGCACTGAATAAATATTTTAGCAGATTGTATTAAGCAGAACCCTCAATCAACTGCTTTTTATTCCTATACTTCACTTTCAAGAGAAAGAGGCAAATGTCAAGGGTTGAAGTTGATACAAAAACTTCATTAAAGAATATTTGGAATTTGTAATTAACTTGATTGGTTCAATCCACATTAAGCACAACCTAATAATTATATTCATAATAATATAAAACACATAGCAAAAATATTTGTCAGGAACTATTCTAACTAATGCCTGTAAGTGTATGTGTGTATATATCTGCATGTGCACGTGTGCATGCACACACACAATCACTTATATAAGCCTCCCAACAGTGCATAAACTAGATACTATTGTTATCTCTTTTTTACAGATGGAGAAATTGATAACAGAGATGTTAAATAACTTGTCCAAGTTACACAGCTAACAAGTATTGGAGGCCTCAGTCAGACTGATTCCGGCCTATGCTCACAACCACCGTGCTATCAGCTGCTCCTACCAGTCTTCATGCCTTTCCATCAAAGAAACCCTAATGGAGGAGAGTGAACACACGTGAGAAATGTCTTTAAAGTCTTCTATATAATCTTAAATATTAATATAAAATTTAATTATTAAGTATGTACAGTATGTTTTATATAACTCCTTACTTCCAAATCTCTAGTAAAAGCTAGATTCCAGGAAGATGTGCCAAATTGATTTTGTGACTTTGAGAACCTCTGACACATCATGCCTCTGGGCATGCTTGTACTCTACTCAGAGAAACACGGTGAGCTATACATAACTTAGGACTACGTTAATAGAGCTACACTTACATCCTTCTGTATTATGTTCAATTTTCTGAACTTTCCAAGGGTTTCTGGTTATGACTCATTCCTATTTATCAATGAGGGTTATTTTATTTATTTACTTATTTGGTGAGGAAGGTTGGCCCTGAGCTAACATCTGTTGCCAATCTTCCTCTTTTTGCTTGAGGAAGATTGTTGCTGAGTTAACATCTGTGTCAATCTTCCTCTATTTTGTATGTGGGATACTGCCACAGCGTGGCTTGATGAGTGGTGCTAGGTCCATGCCCAGGATTCCAACCTGTCAACCCTGGAGTGCTGAAGTGGACAATGCAAGCTTAACCACTATGCCACCAGACTGGCCCCTCAAGATGGGTTATTTTTACTATTATTATTTACTTATTTTTCGTTGATAGTGTTTTATATCCAATGATTTTGCTCTGTGATCTCTAGTTTCAACTACTTTTCTTTCAGAGAGATGAAAAGATACACATAACTTTAGTACCCTTGCTGCATAAAGGTAGGTTTATTATTCTGTTAATAAAATCAACAATGGGGCAATCACAGGAAGTGATATATCTAGAACTTTGTGTGAGAATATCTCCCAAAGTTTTTCTTTTTTATAAGTTTACAATTTTTTTTGTGTGTGTGTGAGGAAGATTGGCCCTGAGCTAACATCTGTTGCCAATCTTCCTCTTTTTTGTTTCCCTCCCCTAGTTCTACGTCATTCTGGTTCTTCTATGTGGGATGCTGCCACAGCATTGCCTGATGAGTGGTGTGTAGGTCCGCACCCAGGATCTGAACTGGCGAACTCCAGGCTGCAGCAGTGGAGCGTGCGAACTTAACCACTATGCCACTGGGCCGGCCCCCTCTCCCAAAGTTTTACTGAAACAAAATTATACTTTTCCTCCCATATCATCTTGACTATGGACCCACTTAGAATTGAGGCTACTAGGGGGTTACTTTGGGGATAAGTGAGGGTCTTTGCCATTCTTCACAGTTGCTAGATGGCAACTGTCTTTCCTGGAAGGCTTAGTGTGCTCACTCCTGCTTGTTCTGTAAAACTGTCCATGACACACTAGATTCTTCACTTTACCTTAAACTATACGCAGTTCTTAAAAAGTGCTCATCTTTACTCCTTTGTCTGATGTGGCCCTTATCTTTTAATACTAAGAGAGGAAGCTAGAAGTTATTAGTAAGTGATATAGTCTAGCACTTTGCAAGCTGTTTATTGAAAAGTTGGTGGGAAAAAAAACCCCTGTAAAACCAATTCTCTGTTGTCATGTGTTTGGGAGCACTGACCTCAGTAAATGAATTTCTTCACTGGAGGAATTTTCAGCGTCTTTAATATGCCAATGCATATTATGAATCTCCAGGAGGGATTTTTGTAAAATAAATATTTGAACACGATTTGGGGGGCACATTTAATCACAGAATAGTCTTCTGTGGTACTGAGTTTGGAAAGGGTTAATAAAGACATATTTATTTTTTGTTTTACAGTTGTTATGATGATACTTACTGCCAATAAATCCAAAAGGAGAAAAATGCCTTCCTTTTCAAGAAAGTAATCCTCTAAAGGATAGCATCCCAAAATGCAGCACCTTTAAATAAAAAGTTAGTCAGTCATTTAATAAGGGTTTATTGTTAAACTCGTGAGTTTATTTCTATCAAAAAAATTTTCAAAGAATATGTTTTCCTTCATTCCCTTAAATCAAGTAGTTAATTTTTTTACTTAAAAAATTGAACTTTGAAGAGACTTTGCCAGTGGCGTTTTATTTCAACTATTTTTAAACCTGATAATATCAATTAATTCGTTTTCATAACTGCCTATTTCTTTTCCATAGATGCAATATTCTCCTTGGCTTTCATGACATTATTTGTAGAGGAGATCTTTCCTCTCGTTGCTCTAGTAACTGTTTCTTCAAGCTTTATCCATTTATTGTCTCTCTTTCAGTGTTGGCGTGCCTCAAACATTTGATGATTTTTAATTACATGCTATCTTTGCAGTTGAGTTATTTGCTAACGTGCCTGCTGCTTAGGACTGCGCAGCCCACATGGAGTGAGCGATTGAAGTTGCTACCAGGGCTACTTTCACTGTTTTCCTGGGTAAGGGATGGATATGGGCTGAATACATTGCTGCTGCTGCTGCTGCTGCTGCTGGTGCTAAATACTAACAGAGGCTAATCTCCTCTATTTCTTTCAGGCACTGCAAGCCTGCTGGGGTCAACTTCCTATGTCCCTTTCCTATTTAGCATGGCTATTACTTAATTATTTATGGTTCAGTAATAATATGGTAATTATTTAACCTGGCTTTCTCTTGTTTCTGCTGCCTGTTTTGTGATGATGGTTGTGTGTAGTGGGGGTGGTGGTGGTTGGTGCATAAAGGCCATCAGCTTGGCCCCTTCCACTCAGCTGGTTCCAGTTTTACCACCTCTGGGTATGAATCAGGTTTATTCTATTCCCACTTTTGAGGTAGTACTCTGATGCCTACCATGAGCTGCCTTTTACCTCTTTAATCCATAGCAATTTCAGTAACAAAAAATAGAAATCCTAACTTGTTCAGAAATTAGACAACATATTTCTAAATCTCCCAAAGGTCAAAAAGAAAATCACAATGAACACTAGAAAATAATTTGAATTTAATGATAATATTAACTAATATTAATAGAACATATTGAAACTTATGAGCTGTAGCTAAACCTGTGATTAGAGGAGAATTTATAGCCTTAGATAACTATATTAGAGGAAAAGAAAGGTTGAAAATCTTTGATCCTGGCATCCATCTCAAGAAATAGAAAAGGTAAAATTAAGCAAAAGAAAAAAAACCAAATTAATGAAATATAAAATAAAATAGAATCAATAAAGCACACAAATGGATTCTTTGAAAAGACTAATAATATTGATTAATTCCTTGTGAAAGCCATTAAGGGAAAAAGAGAGAGAGAGAGAGAAGGCAGAAATGACTAAGACCAGGAAAGAAAAAGAAAGCCTCACTTTATATCCTACAGATATTAAAGATACAAACAACTGTATAACAGTAAGTTTGAAAATTTAGACAAAACAAATGAGTTCCTAGAAAAATACATCTTATCAGAACCTACACAAGAAGTAGAAAATCTTAATAGACATGTATATATACTAAAGAAATGAAATCTATATTTCAGAACCTTTCTACAAAGTAAACTCCAGGCACAGATGACTTAATTGGTGAATTCCACTAATTATGTAAGAAAGATATAAAAAATCTTATACAAATTCTTTCTAGAGAACATAGAAAGAAGGAATACTTCCTAACTTGTTTTACGAGGTCAACATAAACTAGATACTAGAACTTCCTTCAGTTTAAGTTCCTAAAAAAGGAAAAAGAATAGATGCCTGGCATCACAATCCCTGACTTGAAAACATACTACAAACCTACAGTAATCAAAAGAGCATGGTACTGGTACAAAAACAGGTGCACAGATCAATGGAACAGAATTGAAAGCCCAGAAATAAAACCACACATCTATGGACAGCTTATCTTTGACAAAGGACCTGAGGGCATACAATGGAAAAAAGAAAGTCTTTTCTACAAATGGTGCTGAGAAAACTGGAAAGCCACATGTAAAAGAATGAAAATTGACCATTCTTTTTCACCATTCACCAAAATAAACTCAAAATGGATCAAAGACCTAAAGCTGAGACCTAAAACCATAAGGCTTCTAGAAGAAAATGTAGGCAGTACACTCTTTGACATCAGTATTAAAAGGATCTTTTCGGACACCATGTCTTCTCAGAGAAGGGAAACAATAGAAAGAATAAACAAATGGGACTTCATCAGACTAAAGAGCTTCTTCAAGGCAAAGGAAGACAGGATTGAAACAAAAAAACAACCCACTAACTGGGAAAAAATATTTGCAAGTAATACATCTGACAAAGGCTTAATATCCATAATATATAAAGAACTCACACAACTCAACAACAAAAAATCAAACAACCTGATCAAAAAATGGGCAGGAGACACGAACAGACATTTCTCCAAAGAAGATATACAGATGGCCAATAGGCACATGAAAAGATGTTCATCATCGCTGTGCATCAGGGAAATGCAAATCAAAACTACACTAAGATATCACCTTACACCAATTAGAATGACAAAAATATCTAAATCTAATAGTAACAAATGTTGGAGAGGTTGTGGAGAAAAAGGAACCCTCATACAGCGCTGGTGGGAATGCAAACTCGTGCAGCCACTATGGAAAACAGTATAGAGATTCCTCAAAAAATTAAAAATAGAACTACCATACGATCCAGCTATCCCACTACTGGGTATCTATCCAAAGAACCTGAAATCAGCAATTCCAAAAGTCCCATGCACCTCTATGTTCATTGCAGCATTACTTACAATAGCCAAGACATGGAAGCAACCTAAGTGCCCATCAACAGATGATTGGATAAAGAAGATGTGGTATATATATATACAATGGACTACTACTCAGCCATACAAAAGAACAAAATCGTCCCATTTGCAACAACATGGATGGACCTTGAGGGAATTATGTTAAGTGAAATAAGCCAGATAGAGAAGGACAATCTCTGTATGACTCCACTCATATGAGGAAGTTAAACATGTGGACAAAGAGAAGAGATTAGTGGCTACCAGGGGAAAGGGGGGGTGGGGGGTGGGAACAAAGGGTGAAGTGGTGCACCTACAACACGACTGACAGACAATAATGTACAACTGAAATTTCACAAGATTGTAACCTATCATTAACTCAATAATATATAAAAAAAAGAATGGATGCCTGGCATCACCAATTAAACACTGCATTTATTCATTATTTGTTATTTCTACCTTATTTCATATCCAAAGGGATTTCAAGTTTCGTTATAGTAAAAGACACAGATAAATAAAACCATTTATTTATTAATTTTTATCTTAGTATAACTGTGGAATATTAAATAAAGAAGGGATAAAACATCAAGACATTTTCTGCAGTGACCTCTGACTCCCAATATACTGGTAGATAGTAAGGGTGGTATTCATCAATACTCATCTCTGAGTTTTTTACTGTGCTTAATGCAGTGTTCTAGTCAATAACAATTTGCTGTTGAAACTTATGATAGGTTATCATATTATCACTAAATCCCTCTCTTCTCTACAGTAACAAACAAACTAGGTAGCTGATTAGCCCTGCTGCGTATGTGCATCTGGAGGAGAGCTGAATAGTCTGGCTCTCCATAAAAACAGTGAATTTGCTTCTAGAATTTTACAACTAGTTGTAAAACTAGTTACTTGATCTTATGCAAAGTAACATTCAACAGTTTCCCCCCCAACTTTATTGAGGTATAATTAGAATAAAAAAATCAGCATATAATTAATGTACAATTTGGGGAATTTGGACATATGTATAACTTGTGTTAGTATTACCACAATCCAGGTAATAAAAATGTCCATCACCTCTAAAAGTTTCCTGCGCCCCTTTGTGTTTTTTAATTTGTTTTTGTACTAAGCACACTTAAGATGAGATCCACCCACTTAACAAATTTTTAAGTACTCAATACCTTATTGTTAACTACAAGCACTATATTGCATAGATCTCTGGAATTAACTAATCTTGTATAACTGTAACATTATACCCATTGAACAACAACTGTTCGTATCCTCCCTTCCCCATCGTTCTAATGTCTACATACCATTGTCTGCTTCTATACTTTTGACTATTTTAGAGAAATCATGTATGAGATATTCTTCTGTCAATTACTTATTTCACTTAGCATAATGTCTTCCAGGTCCATCCATGTTGTTGCAAATGGTAGGATTTCCTTCTTTTTAAAGGCTGGATGATATTCCATTGTATGTATACACCACATTTTCTTTATCCATTCATCTGTTGATGGACATTTGGGTTGTTTCCATATCTTGGCTATTGTGAATAATGCTGCAGTGAATATCGGAGTGCATCTATCTCTTCAAGATCCTGATTTCAATTCTTTGGGATATAAGCCCAGAAGTGGAATTGCTGGATCATATGGTAGCTTTATTTTTAAGTTTTTGAGGAACCTCCACACTATTTTCCATAGTGGCTGCACCATTTTACATTCCCACTAGCAATGTAAAAGCGTTCCGTTTTCTCCACATCCTCACCAACACTTGTAACCTCTTGTTTTTTTGATAGTAACCATCCTGACAGGTATGAGGTGATATCTCATTGTAGTTTTGATTTGCATTTCCCTGATGATTAGTGGTTCCATATAAGTTTCAGGATTGTGTTTTCTATTTCTGTAAAAAATATCTTCAGGATTTTTATAGGGATTACTGTGAATCTGTAGGTCACGTTGGGTAGTATTAACATTTAAACAATATTAATTCTTCCAATACGTGAACATGAGAAGTCTTTCCATTTATTTGTTTCTGCTTTAATTTCTTTCATGAGTGTTTTATAGTTTCCAGTATACAAGTCTTTTACCTCCTTGGTTATGTTCATTTCTTAGTATTCTATTCTTTTTGGTACTATTGCAAATGTGATTGTTTCTTGATTTCCTTTTTGGATAGTTTATTATTGGTGTACAGAAATGCAACTGATTTTTGTATGTTGACTGTATCCCACAACTTTACTGAATTCATTTATTGGTTCTAACAGTTTTTTTGGTGGAGTCTTTAGGGTTTTCTACATGTAAGATCATGTCATCTGCAAACATAATTTTACTTCTTCCCTTCTGACTGGGACGCCTTTTATGCCAGGACTTAGAGTATTATGTTGAATAGAAGTGGTGAGAGTGGGCATCCTTGCCTTACTACAGGTCTTAGAGGAAAAGCTTTCAGCTTTTCACCATTGAGTGTGATGTTAGCTGTGGGCTTTTCATATATGGCCTTTATTGTCTTGAAGTAAGTTCCTTCTCTACCTAATTTGTTGAGTTTTTATCATGAAAGGATGTTGAATTTTTTCAAATGCTCATATTAAGATGTTTATGTAATTTTTGTCCCTCATTCCATTAAGTGGTGTATCACACTGATTGATTTGTAAATATTGAAACATTCTTGCATCCCCAGGGATAAATCCCACTTGGTTATGGTGCATGAACCTTTTAAGGTGCTGTTGAATTTGGCTTGCTAATATTTTCTAGAGGATTTTTGCATCCATGTTCATCAGGGATATTAGTCTGTAATTTTCTTTCTTACGGTGTTTTTTGTCTGGCTTCAGTATCATGGTGATTCTGTTGTCATAAAATGAATTTGGAAGTGTTCCCTCTTCTATTTTTTGGAAGAGTTTAAGAAGGATTCCTATTAATTCTAAGTGTTTGGTAAAATTCACCTGTGAAGCCATCAGGTCCTGGGCTTTTTTTGTTGGAAGGTTTTTGATTATGGATTCAATCTCTTTATTGTTATTGGTCTGTTTGGGCTTTCTATTTCTTCTTGATTCAGTCTTGGTAGGTTGTATGTTTCTAGGAATTTATCCCTTTCTTCTATGTTGTCCAGTGTGTTGGCATATAGTTGTTCATAAGTCCCTTATGATCTTTTAAAAAAATTTTTGTTGTATCTGTTATGATGTCTTCTGTTTATGATTTTATTCGATTATTCTCCCTTTTTTCTTAGTCTAGCTAAAGATTGTTGATTTTGTTATCTTTTCAAAAAACCAACTCTTAGTTCTGTTGATGTTTTTCTATTCTCTATTTTATTCAGCTGCTCTAATCTTTCTTTATTATTACTTTTCTTCTGCTACTTTGGGCTTAGTTTGTTCTTCGTTTTCTAGTTCCTTGTGGGTGTAAAGTTAGGTTGTCTTTCTTCTTTTTTAATGTAGGCATTTATCACTATAAACTTCCCTCTCGGTATTTTTGGTATATCACATAAGTTTCGGATTGTTGTGTTTTCATTTTCGTTTGTCTTGAGAAATTTTCTAATTTCCCTTTTGTTTTTGTCTTTGACCCATTGGTTGTTCAAGAGTGTATTGTTTAATTTCCATGGATTTGTGAGTTTTCCTGATTTTCTTTTGTTATTGATTTCTAGTTTTATTCCATTGTGGTCAGAAAAGATTTCTGGAATGATTTCCATCTTCTTAAATTTGTTAAAGGTGCGACACTGAATGTGATCTATCCTAGAAAATGTTCCATGAGTGCTTGTAAAAAAACTCTGTATTTCCTCTCAACACTCTACTCTCAACACTTCACTTGTACCACCAAATGTCTGGTATTCCCCACACCAACCAATTCTCCAGTTCTCTGTGGACACCAAATGGGTGTCCTACAATTCAATTCAATTCAATTCAATTCTCACACTATCTACCTGGAGTTAGCATTGGATCTCACAGGTTAAGGGCTCAGTCTCATAAGAATGCACTGCTTCCCTCCTCCTACCTTAGACTCCAGTCCAGGTTGTCACCTGTGCTTCTGATCAAATAGCTATAAATCAGAGATTCCACCCCTCCTCAGGATGGAAAATTTGTTAGTGTGGCTCACAGAACTCAGGAAACCAGTTTATTTACTAGATTACTGGTTTATTGTAAAAAGCATACAGCTTCAGAACAGCCACATGGAGGAGATGCACAAGACAGGTAAGGGGCATAAAACCATGCCCTCTCTCAGCACCTCCATGTATTCTCCAAACTGGAAGCTCTCTTGATCTCCTAGTTTAGAATTTTTAAAGAGGCTTCATTATGTAAGGATGACTGATTAAATCATTGGCCATTGGTGATTAAACTCCATCTCCAGCCTCTCTTCCCCTCACCCCAGAGGTTGAGGGTGGGGGTGAAATTTCCAACTCTCTAATCCATCATATGGTTGGTTCCCCTGGCAACCTGCCCCCCATCCTGTGGTTATCTAGGGACTTTCCAAAAATCACCTCATTAACATAAACTCAAATGTGGTTGAAAGAGGCTTCTTATGGATAACAAAGACACTACTTTCATCTTTATTGTTCTGGAGCTATTATAGGAAGTGAGAATAAAAGATAAAATATTATAGCTATTCCCATTGCTCTTACTTATTAGGAAATTACAAGAATTTTAGGAGCTCTGTAATAGGAATGGACTAAATATACATTTCTTATTATAAACCACATTATCACAGCACTTGAACACAACATGTATCCTTCTGCTATTGGTTGGAATGTTCTTATATGTCTGTTAGGTCCATTTGGTCTATAATCATCAGAGTTTTCTTATAAATGTGTTCCAGTATGGCTCTCATGAATTCTACCCAAATAGAACAAAAGAAATGTGTCAAGGGTTAATGATATATTAAACTCAAATAATTTTCTCCAAGACAAAATTTCATAAATTAATGTTCAGAAAGGCATGTTTTTTACCCTTAGAAAGGCTAAAAAGTTTGGGAAACAATATTGATTAGGAAACACGTAATCAACTGGTCTTCAACTCCTTGAAGAGAAGACGAATGAGGAATTCAACAGTCTTCAATTATATGAAGAATACTGTATGAGTAATGGTAGATGCTTGTGTTTTCCCAGACCAGGCCAAAATGGAATGGGTTCAAGTCGAAAAAACAAGGACTTAAGTTTAGATACAAGAATGGTTGTATATTTGAGTGATGGACAAGACTACTTTCCAAAGGAGACTGGTAAATGTCATTTCTGGACTACTGAAAAGAAAAAGGCATTGAGACAGTTATCTTTCTGGTGCGGTTTTGAGGGAAGAAAATTGACAGAGAGGTAATTTTCTTGTAGTGTGATTCTATCTAACTTGGGTAGAGTAACACTCACCAAATGCTGTCCAATGTACTAAAAAGAAGTACATTATAGCCTAATCCACTCTGTAACTTCTTGGGGTCTGTTTTCATTACATGAAGAATTATATCCACTCCTTCAGTTCCAAAAATTTCCTAAAAGATTTATTTAAAATTATTTATTGAAATAAATAATCACTTCCTTTTTCATTTCATCCTGTTCCCTAAACTTTTTCTACCAGAAAAATACAACAACATTGTTAGGAAAATAGTACTTTTAATACAATTTTTTTTCAAATTTGTAGTCACTTGTTCTTAGGAATTTAAGACAAATTATTGTAAAGCTAATCATTTTAAGAGAGGTCATCAATCAATATGCCAGCTTCATGTCCTTTTATATATATTTTCCCTTTATTTATCTTTAAAAAAAATAAACCATAAGACTTGTCCCATGATTTTCTTCCCTGTTATAATGAGTATAGTCTAACATCACGTCAGATGAATACCAGCTAGCAACAACTAATTTAAGCGGCTAAAATTCTACCATGGAAGATTTTCTAATGCTCCCAAGGAGAAATAAATATATAAATGTAGATGAAACCTTTAATCATTTATATGATGTTATTACCAGTTAATGTTTGTCCCTTACCAATTACCTTTCTCATTGCCTTGTTGTTCAGTTCTGGTTCCCAGTAAGCAAGGCTATGAGTATTTTTCCAGAAGAGCACAGGCATAGGTTGGCAGAATATAAGGAGAAGCTGCATCAAAGCTTGGAGCTAAGTATGCATTTACTGTTCTTGTTGCCTCTCCCTAAAATCCCTCTGTTGAAACGTTCATAATTTTTTGTTTTTTTCTTTCTAATTTTGTCTCTTGCTATTTAAGTTATCATTTTCTGAGAGTCAGAGTTTGCTATAGAATTTAAAAAGATCAAAGGGAATTAAGCTCCTCTTCTAACGTTTAGTTTTAGATATGAACCTAATTCAAACCCCAAACAGCATTTATAATGGTACAGCCCACTTTGGAAAATTGTTTGCCAGTTTCTTCAAAGTGTACACCTACTTTATGACCCATCACTTGCACTCCTAGGTATTTATTCAAGAGAAACAAAAGCACTATGTCCACAAAAAGACTATTACAAGAATGTTCATTGAAGCTTTATACATAATAGTCCCAAATGTAAACAACTTAAGTGTTTATCATAGGGGAATGGAGAAACAAATTCTGGGATATTCATACAATGAAATACTATTCAGCAATAAAAAGGAATGAACTACTGATACATGTAACAATATGCATATATTTCAGAAATATAATTCTGTATGACAGAAACCAGATATGAGAGAGTAAATACTATGTGACTCCATTCATATAAAGTTAAAGAATTGGCAAACTAACTTATGGGGATATAAATCAGGCAGTGGTTGCCTAGAGGCAAGTGGGGGCATGGCTGCTAAAGGGCATGGGAGAATTTTATAGAGAGATAACAATATTCTATATTTTAATTGAGGTATTGGTTAAATGGGTATATATGTTCATCAAAACCTACTGAACTACATACTTAAGATGTATACACTTTACTGTATATAATTATACTCTAATTATAAAAAAAGAATATTAAATTAAATCTTCACAAGATTAAAAAACACTGACATTTATGGATACTTACTAAGAAAAAGTTCATAGTGTTAGGTGATTGGGACATTTGAGCAAAAGTTTGATTCACAGGCATACATACCTTCCTGGGAACATGATCTTCACAAAGACCAGATAATATAAGTAATATATCAGATTGAATTTCCAAAACAATGGCCTCTTCCTTGTCATTAGACTTGATTATATTTTTAAAGATTCCTTGTATGAAAAAATTTAAAGAATATAAAGTTATTGGACACTGTATTTTTATTTTGATAAACTACTCTTTTGAAATTCCTTCCTATAAAATTTCAGCTAGAGAAACAATTTTAAAAAGGGCTATTTTCATTGCATAGTTACTTCGAAGCTGTAGACAGAAGATGATAAATGTATTCTTTGGGCTCTCAATACAATCAGGAGCCCCATCTATACAGAATTTCTAGTACAGAATTAATGGAGTGTCATTAAAAGATGCCCTAAGAACCTGATAATTTGCCCAGAAAACAAAACTGTCTAAAAATAAACAGAGTTACATAAGGCAGAGATGAGTGCCTTTGCAAACATATGACCAAAATCCCTGATCATAGCTTGCCTCATCTCTTCTCCTCATGGTTAACAGCATCAATTTCAAGCAAAGGTAGAAGATCTCTGTATGTGTTCTATTCCTGTCACTTCTTTCTGCATCCTCTCCTAAGGTCTCCATGAAGGCATCTTCAACAACTTTTGGTAGCAGTATTCCCAAGTTCTTTAAAATCTCTCCCTTGCTTCAAATCAAAATTAGAAAAGACTTTAAAACAGCCACTTACACTGAAGGAATGACATTCATAATGAAATTTTACCTCAGAGAGGAATTTTCCTTTAAGCTTTAAATGAGGAACAAAAGTCATTTTTTCTCTGTTAAAGGGGTCACTGGCATTAGCAGAAAGGTGTGGAGCCATGTTTCAAAGTAAGAGGGCCATGGGAATCACAGCCCATCTCCATTGCTGGCCCTGAGGGGACGTTTCTTGGTCCTGCTGGGATGAATTACAGGTGGGGGATCAGACCCTAGGGGGCTAGTTGAGCATGCTAGAGGCCTAGTGCACAGACAGGCCAGGGAAGAGGGGCCTATACTCCTTTATCAGGAGCATCTTCCAGGAATCCAGTCCACAGGTCTGCTTCTCCTTTCTAGATTATCTCATTCTTCTTCCCACCTGGGTGCAGGAATGTTACCTTGTCTGTTCTCTGTAACACGCTATGTTAATACTGAATTATTTTCTTCATATTTCAGTGTCCTTCAACTATCTGCTTTTACCTTTTCCTTGTTCCGTTCTAAATCATCTGATATATTTCTTCCAGATTCCTCTTCCTAAAACAGTATTATACATATAATTTTCCTGATCAAAACCACCAATGGCTCCTCATGCCTAAAGAGGATAAAGTTCAAACTCTATTATCTACCTTTCAGAACTCTTTCTAGCTTGGCCCCTGACTAGACAATTAACCTTATCTTATATTACTTGTCTTCATAAAACTCTAAGTGTACTTAAGCTAACTCTGAACACATCATCACGCATATTTTAGCACCATGTCTCTGCTCATGACGTCCCCTTGCTTGAAAGACCATCTCTTTTTTTTCCTCTTGAAACTAACCTTACCTCACACCCCAACTCAATAAAAGTTCCTGTTAAGATTCCCAGCCTTGAAAACTACCCAAACCTCTTAGTTTCTGTGGTATTTACTCTCTGTATTACTCATTAGGTGCCTTACTGATGGTGCAGGGTAACACATGTTATCTTTCTATGATATTCATCTTTTCTTTTGTTCTCTGCTCTGTACATGTTTGTGATCCCAGTGCCTATGGAAAAGGTGTATAAACATTTACATTTACAATGCAATTACTATTTGTTGAGCACATTACTATTACAGAACCCTCCATTAGATTCAGTAAGAGAAGCTCCCTGCCTCCAAGAACTCACATGATAAAAATCAGTGCTTTTCAAATTAAAGGGAAAGATCTTAAGAAGAAAAGAACCCTTGCTATTTGTTTTCCCTTTTCCCTACCCCACTTACCCTCCAAGGTTAGACTAAGACTTCTTCCTGGACATATGGAGAATTGTGTTTCCTAGACTCCATTCGGTTAGGCTAGGGCCTTAAGACTGAATTCTGTACAATGAAATGTGCATGGAAATGAACAAATCTACTTTCAGGTATGGTCATCCTAAGTAGACTCATCAAGAAAGTGAATGTTTTTGTCTAGCCCGTTTTCAATATCCTTATTTTCTTACTAGTATTATTATTAGAAGGCACCATTCCACTCCACTAAAGATGGAGCAGGAGGCACCTTAACTTAACAGATAAAAGAGTTTTTGAGTAGGCATTTGTAATTAATTGACACACAGCAAATTATATCACTTACTCATGAGGCAATCACTGAATATGACTATAACTAAAATAGCTCTTACTTTTCAAAGTCAGGAAAGGTTAGGACCAGAGGACTATTTATTTTTTAATTAACAAAAGGTAAAAGGCTTTTGTTTAAGGATTCTGAATTTTACACTGAACTCACATGCATGTGTTTTGGGGGATAAGGTGATTTAGCATAGTCAATTCTAAGTTGAAAATCAAGGATATCCTGATATTTCATATCAGAAAAGAATCTCCTGTGTGCATTTCTGTATATACCAGCATACCAGTGTTCTGCTCTGTCAGATTCACTCTTTTAAAATGACTCCAAAAGGTCTGGCCAAAAAGTGATAACATATTACTAGAAGAATGAAACATGACAATAGCCCATTAAAAAAAAGGGAAAGATAATCCTAAATGAAATGGTATCTGAATTGAGTAAACAAATAGTTAAAGGATAAGTTATCACAATGTTTCAGTAAAGACAAACTGATTTATAGCAACAATATGAAACAAAAATCAAGGAAATGTTAGGAGTTTCTCAGCTATAAAGACAAAATAAATTAGTAAAAAAACATTTCAAACAAAATCTGTAATTTATAAATATTCTACTTTCATCAGCATACAAACATGTTGTGTCTTACCCGTCAGTTGCTGGATCGTCCCCTTTTCACACAGATCCTCGTTTATAGTCTCATCTTCAAGGTAGACCATGGCTCTCAAGAGTCTCAAGCTGTAACGCATCTGGGCAAACTTGTTGCCACGGCCACCTGTACCGTGAAAACTGTTCCCATGACTAAAGAAGGCCTCTGCAGGGAAATATTAATAATTTAATTTACATCAAGAAATTTAAAACATAAAACATTTCAAATAAACAAAACAAAATATATCAGACATCATATATATATATATGAGTTTAAAGAGATATTAAAATTTTGTCATGCTTGCTTTAGTTTTTTTAAAAATAAATATTATCCCTTCCCCCTCCTCCTTCTATTCCCAGAATAAAAATGTGTGCTTTAAAATTTTACTCAAATATATATGTATCTTTTGTAACTTGCTTCTGTTACTCAACATTATGGTTTAAAAATTATTCATTGTCACAAGTAGATCTAGATCATTCATTTTAATTGCTTTCAGTATTCATTTTATAAATAAGTCACAGCTTGTCCATTCACTAGTACAAATTGCTACAATAAACATTCTGACTCCAGTCCTCTTATTCCCACAGAGAAGAGTTTTGTTATGTGACACAGAATCATATGGGGGATACTCACATTGAATTTTACTAAAGTTGCCAAATTGTTTCCCAAAGTGGTTATATGGCTACAATGTATAAGACGAATAAATTTTCCCAATCTGTTAAATGCGAAGTGGTAGTTCATTGTTATCTTAATGTGCATTAAAAGACTGTCTCTCAAATTTTGTGACTTGGCAGTCCTTATTCTTTGTCTATTTCTTTACTGAGTTATTTCTTTTTTGATATGTAGGAATTCTTTATGAACCTGAATTCTAATCCTTTCTCAGTTATAGGGATAGTAAATGTCTTCTCTCAGTCTGTAGATTATTTTATTCAGATTTTGTTTTACAGACATTTCTAAGTTTTACACTACTTAAATGCATTAATTTTCTCCTGTATGGTTTAAGCTCTTCTGGTCTTTAAAAATCTTTTCCTACTCTGTTATCATAACCATATTTTCCCATGTTTTCTTCTAAGATTTTTACAGTTTAACTTTTCATATTTAGGGCTTTAATTCATTTTGCAGTTATTTTTAACAAGGTGAAAGAATCTAATTTTTATTTTCTCACATGAAAGTCCAACTGCCCCAGCACCATCTTTCTCTCATTGATTGGCAGTATCATCTCTGATAATGCCAACTTCCCACATATTCCATTCCATTCGTCTATTCCTGGTTTAGTACCATACAATTTTGATTACCATTGCTTTATGATAGGTCTTGATAAACAGCAAGGCAAGTCCTCCTTTGTTCTTTACGATATGCATTCTTTAAAAGGTTCTTTTAGAAGTAGCTTTATGTTTAAAGCTTAAGAAAAAAAAGTTCAAAATACTGTTCTATTATGTGTAGGTTACAAAGGTGGGTTCTGGAGCTACACTGCTTGCATTAAATCCTGGCTCTGCCACTTAACTGTATGGCCAGGAATAAGTTATTTAACTTCTCTGACTGAGTTCTACCTATCTGACCAACAGAGATAATGATAGTACCTATATCTCCTAGATTTGTTATGAGCACTAAACGAGTTAATACTTGTAAGGTGTTTAGGCCTACCACATAGTAGGTACTCAATAACTGTTAGCTATCAGTCTTCCTCTCGTTAGGCAGCATTTCCTGTTTTGCCTTATAGTCTTCTGTAAACATAAATAATATAAAGGACACAGAAGAATTATTTTATTTAATGCACAGTAATTTAACAAGACTAAATTTAGTAACTCAGCATATTAGAAACTAGAGAATAAAAAAAAAGCTTACAATTTTTTCCTCCCTCATGGATAAATGAATGATATTCTCGATCTAATGAAAATACGTTATGCAAAACTGTTTCAAGAGTAAGATTACTGCTAGAAAAGAATGCAGTACTTCTCATTTGCTTTCTAAGAATTATGAGAATTGAAATAAAATCTTTGTGCAAAGTGAGGCTCAGCTAATTTGGTAGACTACATGTGGAGTCATTACTTCTGGCTAGAGATCTAGATTTTAAGCTCCATGAAGGTAGAAATTTTATTTAATTTTGAACATAAATATATCTTTAGCAACTAAAACAATATCCAGTTCCTGGTTGGCATTCAATAAATATTTGTTAAATGATTAATTAAAATATTGCTAGGACTTAGTATAATTGTTGGATACGTCTAATAATACAAAAATTTAAATCAGACTCCATGAATGATTTCTTTTACTGAGTGGTTTGCATCAACTATAGTTATGACATTTACTAATGTCTGACTTTAAATGAAATCTCAAGGTTTTTTAAAAAACATATAAATACATTAAAATCACAGGAAGCCAGATCTATATTTTTATTTCTCTTTGCTTAATTAATTTCTTTTTCTATACATATATTGAGAGTTCAGTTGAAATATGTAGGCTAGAGTTTTGACAGGAATCTTGAAGGACCACTCACCTTCGCTCTCACACCATTCTAGAAATGCAAGGACTCGGGCATTTCCCTGGTATAGCATATACTCTTCTATTAATAAAGGAGCCAGTGATGACAAAGTGGCAATTGCATGCAATTGCAATTCTTCATACTGTGCTGCAGACCATTCAATTATTTTGTGTTTCTCAGGCTTTTTAACATAAGTAAACAAAGCCAAAAGAACTTTGCCATCAATTAATAGCTATGGGAAAGGGAAAAAAGTACATTGTTAGAAACATAATTAAAATAATTTTATTTAATCTAAGAAAATTATTAAGATTTCCAATTTGATGTTTTATTGATCCTGTCAAAATATTTCCTTCCTAAAGATCCCAACCTATGTTAAATACCCCCCCCCCCAAAAAACAACCCCAAAATAAAACAGAAAAACCAAACTCAATAACAACAGTTAGCTATGATCCCCTTTTCTAGGATATGTACTCTCTAGCGGACAATAATATAAAATAAGTATTATTATTTTTTGTTATGCTGTTTTAGTTCTTGCCTAGGAAAAAAACGACAAGAGTAGAACATTTGGGGCAAATAAACTGCTGGCATATCTCTCTTCCCTCTTTTTTTTAAAGGAAACATTTCACAGACTCAATTGTATACTATAAAAAATCAATTTTGTGTGAAGCAATGACTATGGCTAAGTTTTAAGGATGCACAACAGAACTTATACAAATATTCTATCCAATGAATGTCAGTCAGGTCACAAGCCATATTTAATTACACGCCTAGAATTTTAAAATTTTATTGAATCAATGATTTGAGGAAAAATAAAACAAAAATGCATAGCTATTATAATTTGACAATTAATATTATAGCTGATTCTGATTGATATGTACAGGTATTTATGGTTCAGAAGATAGTAACAAATCATACGCTATAGTCTACTCAATTTTCTCTACATTTGGCATTCTTCTATAAAGACTTTTTCACAATAACATCTATGAATTTTTCTAAATTTTGTACTAGTCCCTATGGAAAGAACACAAGATTTAGAAGTGAGAAAACAGGAATAAGAATAACAACTAGTTCTAGCATTACTATAAGGATTAAGTGGACAAGGTTTTTGAAATACTCTGTGAACTGCAAATAAGAGTACACATATTCACTACTACTACTATTACTGGCCCACAAAAATATAACGTAAAAAAAATTAGTTGACTCCACTGCTCACACAGTGCTTTAAAAAGCTCACCATAGTCTTTGTGCCATTTGACTCTGTTGTCAAACTAAAGTTGGTTTATAAACTATAGTGTAAATTTTATTTGTCTTTATAGCAATAATTTTAATAGTTATATAATACTCCACTGTAGTAATAAACTATATTTTACTGAAGGAGTTTCTATTTGGTATTTCAGAGAATACATGTAGGTTCTATAGAATATGTATTTTTGATATAAAAAGGTTATAACTGTAAAGACAATTTTTCTTTTTCTGAGCATTTTTCGTATATATATTCCTCAAAGTAGCAGTACCAAGAAAATTCCGAGCTCTTTTAAGCCTCATAACAATTCCACGAGGTAGATGTTATCGCCATTTTGAAGCTGAGATACCTGAGATTTAGAGAAACTAAACAGTCTATTCAAGATCACATAGCTAGAAGGTGACAGCACTGGATTCCACCTGACCAAAGCCTTAATCACTATACTATACCACCCTTATGTTATCATTAACGACGTGGATAGAATGACTTCCCACTTCTGTTCCAAGGAAACCCCTTGGAGCTTGAAAGAGTTTTAGGACTAAAATGAAATTTCCCTTAATGCAGCAAATAACTAAACTAATGGAATTGTTCATAGATTGTTTTCTATTGCTTTATAGTTTATAAAGCCTTCCTCTCAATCTCACAATAGCCCTGGGAGCAGGGCAGAAGTATTATAACTTTCCTCTTACAGAGGAGGAACTGAGCCTCAGAAAGCTTAGGTGATTTTGCCAAGGCCACATAGCTAGTAGGTGATAAGACAGAAATGAAATTCACTTCCACTCTTCTTCAAATTACATCATGTTGTTATGCAGGATATAAAGTATTAATAACAATTCATGGATAATAACAAAAAAATGTAAATAGGTTTGTGTGGAAAAAAAGTAGGTTCCTAAGGGCTTGAAACTGGCAGCACAGAGGTGAGCAGCTTTCTCCAGCATTAACTCATCCCTTGTGAGTGTGGCCAGAGACAGACTAGCGGGCTGGATGAGCCTATCTGGATCTTCCTGCATTTTACGTTCTATTATTTAGGAGATCTAAATACATAAATACATCCCTAAGGTTCTCCTGCTTTTCTTTGGTTTATGTGGTTTAAATTTAGGTAAGTTCACTGTTTATTAACAGATAAGCAAAGAATATTTTGAAAAGGTGAAATTCTGGCCAATAAGAGCTTGCTACTTTCTATGGTAGACATATGGGTCGACGAAAGATTTGCAGTCATGACTTAAAAAAAGTTATTCTACAAAGTAAGACAATTTTAATTTTTGTTTTGATTACTCTTTACCTGTACAGTAGGTAAATCTTTACTTAAGATCACGATTATATTGAATAGCAATTTCTTCAACTCAAAATCTTCATAGCAATTAGAAAGTTTAAGACCTTTGATCAAAGGATTTTGACTTTTAACTGTGAAGGGAAATAAAAGAAAGCATAAAATAAAAGCTAAAATGATGTATAAGCCTCATCGAGATAACCATAGGTTGAAAGTTTCATGGTTTTTACCTTCATTAAAGGTTGCAAATAGTATCAAATCCCTGGTAAAGCCAGATTCCTAATATAGATACACAAAACAAAAGGATGAATTAAGTAGATGGAAATTAAGTTACAGATGCCCATATTTACCTAATATTTAAGTATCTTATCAGATTCCCCTTGTCATTGAATAATAACAATAGGAAGGGATGAAAGCAAGAAATAAAAGCATACAGCCAGATTAACTTGTAATTTATTTAATACTAAACTTACTTCTGTAGGTTCTAAGAAATATTTTACATTATTCTATAAATATTTTACAGGATGCTGTTTAAAATTTGGTAAGAACCCAAAATGTATCAAGACCACAAGTTACTTACGTAATTCATTATCTATACTTTCAAGTGACAAAATAAGGGAGGAAAATACAAATATTTTCAACAGCTTTTCTTCTTAAACACCCCTGCTCTGCACTCTGATCCCAACCACTCTCATTATGTCAAAGGTTTGGCCAAGAGATAACAAAATCATTCCTACTTAATGTGAAAAGCCCCGAAGAATGACCAGAATTGCAAACATTTCGGCATGAGGGAATGCATTCCTGACAGGGATATCTTAGTTGGACTCATATCACCAGGAAGGAAAGAAACACATCATAAATGGTAAATATATAAGTAGATTAAAAAATAAAGAGGATCTCAAGTTTACAAAAGGATGCAAAGAAGACTTGGCAGAGTGTAAGTATACTGGTGACAATCACGACATTACAAGTACATAAATATTATAAGATAGTGTAAGACTCCCTTCCCCAAAACGCAACACTTCCACAATTAAAAAGAATACAATTTGATTCATACTTACAATCATTGGTGCTCCAGGATTTTGAGCTATAATTGTAGTGATCACTAATATGTCGTTTCTAAGCTGACGATCATAATGACTAAAACTTCTCATAAACAGATTTTTAAATACTTCCTTCAAAGTCCTAGAAAGTAAAATCATATCTTTAAAACTACATTTCTATGGAAATACTACTTTTGCCTATCAACAAAATCTCCCTTTTTATATTATACTATTCATTTCAAAGTATTTCTAATCTTTTCTACATTTCCAAATGTGCCCTAATTCACTGTGTACCAGATAAGAATATATCTCCTTAGAAAGGCTTAACAGGCCTTTCATGTTATGGTCCCTGCAAACATGGTTAGCTTCATCTCTCACTACTCTACCCTGTACTTCCTGCTCTTACCATATTGAATTTCTTTCAGTTTTTTGATTTTGCTCAATTCTATGTTCACTTCTGTTCCTCTGTCTAGGATCTCTCTGCATGTAAAACTCTTCTGTGTTGCCAATTTGGATTTATCATTCAGACACCAGACAGGGTTCCTTAGGAAGCATTTTAACTCTCCAAGTCTGGGTCAGGTTCTCTGGACAACGGGCATTTGTTGCTTTGCCTCCTAGGACCAACTTGCCCTTCTTAGAATAACAGTACCGGGGGCCAGCCCAGTGGCACAGCGGTTAAGTGTGCATGTTCCAGTTTGGCAGCCCCAGGTTCGCCGGTTTGGATCCCGGGTGCAGACATGGCACCGCTTGGCAAGCCATGCAGTGGCAGGCGTCCCACATCTAAAGTAGAGGAAGATGGGCACGGATGTTAGCTCAGGGACAGTGTTCCTCAGCAAAAAGAGGAGGATTGGCAGCAGATGTTAGCTCAGGGCAGATCTTCCTCAAAAAAAAAAGAAGAACAGTACCCTTATTTTTATTTAGGCATTCACTCTTTCCCCACTTTTGGTCTTGTGAAGCTACCTTCAACTTCCTTTTAGCCAGTCAGAGTATCCCTTTTCTCTACCGTTAGTATTTCACTCTGGAATAGGCATATAGCAAACACCAGACCACTTAGGGCCATCAGAAACTCAATTCGAAGAATTTTCTTTGAGCTTTCAGAATAGCAAGTCTTTTCTGCTTGATTTGGGGTTGTGATGATGTGAACCTAGACTTCTTAGGTCTCACTATGTAGAGCTTGTGAATAAAGACAACACAGTGGAAGACAGTGCAGAGAGATGAAGAGAGCCCAAGTCCTGATAGTTACTGAGCCTTGAAAACAGCCGTACATTCTGGTTACACGAGCCCATGAATTTCCTCGATGGTTTAAATCAGTTGGGTTGGATGTTCAGTCACGTGCAAACGGAAATGTTCTGATTGCCTTCTTCTGGAGAACACAATGCACCTTGTGATAATCTCTTTCATAACATTTAATATGCTCTCTTTTAGTTGCCTATTTACTTGTCCATCTCTCCTAACAACGCAAATTCCACGAAAGCAGAGATCATGTCTCCATTGTTTTCACTTGTATTCTATGGCCTAGTACTGAACTTGGCACAGAGAAGACAATAATTATTTGATGAATAAATGAATAAGTAACTTAAAGGCTCACTCATATTTTATTGCTGATGCTTACTGTGGTATCTGGAAGACAGTAAATTCCCAAAAATGGATTTTTTGAGAATGAACTGAATGAACAAATGAAATAGTTCTTTTAAATGTCGAACTTTATATATATTCAAAGACATAATTTAGTTTTGTTAACCAGCTACTTTAAAAAACCTTCCACATAGAAAAAAATGGCTTGGGGGCCAGCCCAGTGGCGCAGCAGTTAAGTGTGCATGTTCTGCTTCTTAGCGGCCTGGGGTTCGCCGGTTCGGATCCCGGGTCCGGACACGGCACCACTTGGCACGCCATGCTGTGGTAGGCATCCCATATATAAAGTAGAGGAAGACGGCCATGGAGGTTAGGCCAGGGCCAGTCTCCCTCAGCAAAAAAGAGGAGGACTGGCAGCAGTTAGCTCAGGGCTAATCTTCCTAAAAAAAAAAAAAGAAAGAAAAAAATGGCTTGTAATTGTGCAGATGCCTTTATACCATGGCACAAAAAAGATATCCTGAAACATAGGCATTACATCACCAAAAGCCTAAAGGAACACAAATTCAAACAAAGATGTTAGTTATGCCACTGCCTATCATTTTAAGGTTAAAAAATATTCCTATATAACCACATGTACTTACAGCAAACATTCCAAATTACTAAGCTGCTGTATGATTTCTTCTTTTGAAGTTTTTTCCAATAAGTTCCAAAGTATTTCTGATGAACGAAATAGAAGCTGTCCAGAGGGATCTGGGTCATTGAGGTGAACACAGATTCCACTGGCTGCTTGTGCTTCCATCATTAAAGTACAATTAACTTCTGAAAAAAAATTTTAAATTATGTTGTACAGTCTTGACATTGCTAGATAGAAACAAAAATAACTGAAACTGACAAGTTCAAATTTAATACTATACAAACCAGAAGTTGAGAGATGTTGCAGAACTTTAAGCACCCAAAGTTTCTCAACAAGTTGATTTTCCAGCAAGGCCAATGACAGGACCATTGTTTTTGCCAATCCTCCGACTTCAGCCATTTGAATCTTATATGATGAACTAGCTTGCTGGTAACCTAACAACAATCATTTAACAAATATGTACAGCTATTTCACATAGTAATCATGTGTACTGTCTATGTTAAGACAAAGGAATGAGTAATTTATCATTAAGCATCAGCAACAACAAAAACTTTAAAAAAGTGTATGGCATTTTAAAATGGTATAGTACAGGGATAGGCAAACTTTTTGTACATAGGGCCAGGTAGTAAGCATTTTAGACTTTGCAGGTTATAAGGTTTCTGCCTCAAATACAGTCATGTGTGGCATAACGTTTTGAGCAATGAAAGACTGTATATATAACAGTGGTCCCATAAGATTAGTACCATAAAGCCTAGGGTGTAGTAGGCTATACCGTCTAGGTTTGTGTAAGAGCACTCAATGATGTTCGCACAGTGACAAAATTGTGTTGATTCCTGTCTTTAGGGCTATGTCTCTTACAATTGCTCTACTGAAGACTTTTCAGCTATGGTCCCACATGCCCAGCCATGCCCATCATTTGAAAGCAACTGTGACAGTTAGTGAGAGCATTGCCTAAGGTTCTTAATTTTCAGAGCCTGATTAAATTAAGGTCAACCTCACTTCTCTGCACCTTAACTTCTCTATCTCTACACCACTGTCTCCCTGTCTATCTTAAAGAAGGGTGCCTGTATCTTTCCAAGCTTAACCCTAAGCTTGTGCTCTTAATTCCATCCTCTCATGTTTTCTTTGGGAATTTCACCCTCCCATTTTTCACCTAGTAGCTTCTTCTTCCTCTGCCTACAAACTTCATGTTCCCCTACCCTAAAAACAAATAAACAACAACAAAATCTAAATATCTTTCTTTGATTTTTGCTACCAGTTGAGCTGTGCTACATTTTCCTTCTTTTTCTTCACCATCTGATCTTAAAACATGTCTGCATTCACTGCCTTTACTCCCTCACTCCCACAGCCTCTCCTCTCACAATCCTCTCATTCTTTAGTTCTCTATCTGCCCTGACCACTTTCAGGCAACAGATTTGCCAAACATTAATTATATTTTTTAGATACCACATTAACTTAGCCTTTTCATTTCTCAATTATAGAATCCTCTACAGTATTTGACACTGAGAGCACTTCTTCCCTCATCAAACATTTCGTTCACTGGCACACTGACATGGCAGTCTTTAGGTTTTCTTCCTCCTCTTTGAGCCTCTGTTCACTGCCAATTTCTTTGGATCATTTTTTTCAAGATCTCAATATGGCCACTCTTCATGTTGCCATTCTTGGTGTCTTGCTGTTTATATGCTTGATCTCCCAGCAAACTGGACCATTCTGATGGCTTCACTTTTCATCTCTATTTGGATGAATTCCAAACCTGGTCTCTGCTTTTAGTATACAATACTATTCCACCTGTCTATCTCCTCAATAGCTCAAATTTGACATTCAGTAATCTCTTTACTCATTTCTTTACTTTACTTTAGATATCTTCCTATTTTTCCCTAGTCATAAGTAATCTTTCTTTTCTACTACAGTCTTATTTCCACCTATCTTAAGGAAAATACAACTTTGAAAAGTATTATTTATATCTTCTCTCTTTTCTTAGATTGATTATAACTTACAGAAAGTATGAAGGTAGAAAGTACGTCCTAAATAACATTATATCCTCCATAGTGCCAGTGCTCTGTGTTGATAGCACCCATTTCAGCATGATTCACCATTACATATTAAGACCCCTTAGCTGTGACATGCAGAACTTTTCTCCCAAACATGACGGAAAATGTTATTAGCATTAGGAATTTAACATCTAATTGGGTGGGACAGATATGAATAATTATAAAATGTTAGAAAAATAATAAATAATATTATCAACAATATTAGATAACATTAGCTAATAGTAATAATTATAATTAACTTGGGTACGACTAAAATTTGTGTCATAAATATTTAGCATCAGAATAAAAATATGTAAATATAAAGTTGAAAAAATACATATAAAATTTTTTGTTTAAAAAGACTGAAGAGCTCTGGCTACAAAAAAAAGCTTTGTTTTTGATGTGTCGCATTTATGATCCCATCGTGTCTTTCTAAGTTCAAAGAGAAATAAGACAGAATAGTCTATTTTATAAAGACATAAGTTATTTCTGAAAGACCATTGCAACCTTCACCTGTAATATGCTTCTTTGGTGGTTCTGCATGATAAAAGTCCACAATACACTTACAGATTTGTATCCTCAATTCAGAACTTGGTATTTTCATTAAGTCACCTGCCAGAAAAATAAATGAATGTTATTTAATAACATTGTCATAAGTTTATTTGAAAATTTAAGCATAAAGTGTTAGTAATACGATTATTAAAAATATCTTCATCAGAGATTCAAATTGGATCATGTAATTTTACACACACACACACACACACACGCATGAAACACCTTGGATCTATCCTTATAATGTTTGGCCCCTCAATCAGCTCAGCCCCTCCTTTCCAGGAAGAAACGAATGGTGATTAATAGCACAAATGCTGGAACTAGACTGTCTAAGTTTAAATCCTGGCTCTGCCACTTACCACCTGTGTGAACTTGTGTCTTAGTTTTCTCATCTATAAAATGGGTAAAACAATAGTTACTACATTAAAGATTGCTGTGAAGATTAAATGAGTTAATATGAGAAAAGGGCTGAGAACAGTGTCTGGCATATAGTAGTTACTGTTATTATTTTGGCAAGATATGGGTTAGCATTTTCCTCCCTAAACAGAGAGCTAGTAATTGTTGCTTCTAATAATGCATCCTTTGCTTAGAGAAGTTCCAAGCGAGCTCTGCTCTTCGATTTGCTGACAGACTGGAAGGCAGTGAGTTTCTAGGCAGTCTTTGCCCTACAGCTAATAGTTTTATGTTCAAGTAATCTTGGTGGGGATGGAGGATAGGGAGAGTTCCTTTTCAGCCATATCTAAGCTACTTCTGAATTGGCTTCAGCCTATACTTCAAACTGGATTGCTTTTGCTCTGGTGAAGTCCTACAAGTACGGTCCCCAAGAGAATCTCAAAATGATCTGTGGGATTCTGGAAATGGTCCATGCCCTTTGGGTGCCTGAGGACAACTGAAGTCAGGAGTATCAGCTTCAGGGCTGAACCAGGTCTGGTTGGATTCTCTGAGGGAAAGAGATAATTAGGTGTTCCTTGAAGACTAGTATTTTGCATTAGGTCTTGTATAATGTTCATCTCTAGGGGTGGTCAGTGAGTAGGGACACAAGTGGATGAAGGAGGGAGCACAAAGGAAAGCCTCATCCTTGCTTTGGGAGAATCTGCAAAAGACAGCACTTAAAAAAAAAAAAAGACAGTTTCAAGATTATTCTCTTAATTTAATTTTTTGGACCCCTCCTTTAAAGTTGAAAGATCACTGTTTTGAAAAAATTTAGGCAATATGAACAACTTTTCCAATAAAACTGACCAAACATTCAAGTTTATGGGACATTCTAAGGCTTCTCATCTGCTTTTCCACCCTTAGTTCTTGTAAATTTGGATCATTTTTCACTGTTTCCCGATTTATAATCTCAAGGCTGAGTACCAAATTTTTCTTTTGTGTGTTCCCAGAATCCTGCTCTTAAGTCAGAAATATCTATCATGTAGAATAAAAAGTAATATAATTTACCAGTACATAGTAGAAACTGGAAGTTATTCATAATAATGAATCGCCTTTGTTCAACACTTTTGACTATATACAATTATTTTAATTTAAACTCAAGTTTCCTGCAATCAAAAAACTAAGGGACAGCACAGCAGTACTTGCGGTCAATAATCAGTCAAAGGAGCTCATTTAAGCTAAGAGTTCATATCGCCATCAAGTGCGACAGCAATGTGTTCCGTAGGCCGGCAGTCATTCAGCAAAGAGCAGACTAATACAGTAAGCAACAGGACATGTATTTATCATAAAAATGTCTGCCCACACTTTTGGAGGCAACATTTAAAAATAATAAGGGCAACAGAGGCATTTTTTAATGTTATCAACCAAACATACACTTTTTATCTGTTAATACTATCATGTCCTCTTTTGGGTTGGCTTCCAATAGTAAATTTCCACTGATGATAGAGATGCACAGAATTAAAGTTTCCCATTAGTTTCCAGCCTGCCTGCTCCTTAAAGTCATCTTATCTAACTCGTCATGTTTATTCTAATTTCCTTGATACCTTCACTCACTCTAGGCCATAATAATTTCTCCCAAAGTATCTACAATTGAAGACTATGAAAATTATTTAGATATAAAAGGGTTGGTGTCTATGTTAAAAATTAAAAAATGCTTTTTACTTATTCCAGTTGAGTCTCTAACATCTTTCAATATGAAGTATAATTCTCGGAACATAACTATTCAGTAATTATTTATTTTTATTTGTTGGGCCAACTGTGTATCTTTTATTTCCCCTGTACAAAGACCTAAATTAATAAGTTTAATGTAGGATTTCTTTTGGGAACATGCTGTCATGTCTCAAGGGCTGATTAAAGAAGCTAGTGTTTGATCTCATTTCCTAGGAAATTATTATTTTCTTTCTCTAGAAAATTGAGCAATAACCCAAATACAAATGCTTGCTCGTTTATGATATTTCTTGATATTTTTGTACATAAAACATAGGCACCTGCATCCTTATGCATGTTATGCTAAAGTTCTTAATGTTCTACCATTTTATGATTTTACTTAAAATTTTGGATTTTTTTATTTTATTTAATCAACAATTTGGCTCTCAATGATTATAGCAATTAATTAGATTCTAGCAATTATTAGAGTTCAAAGTTGGAGGCATTTTTCTAATTACTGAAAGAAAGGGACATGTACTTCTCATTTACAAAAAACGTTAACAAACATTTCATCGAACTGACTAATATCAAGATAAATAAGTGGAAAGAAGTATCTGCCAGTCCTTATACCTTAAGGAACACAGAATCTTGTTGGTATCACGAAACACCTGAGTGGAAAACAATACAAAAATTATCACCAAGCATACTATGATTAATTTCCAACCAGAAAACAAGTAAAGAGCCTAGATTTGGAGAAGTACTCTTAGTGAAACTTAGTGAAGGAGACATTTCTTTCTTATCAGTAGGGCCTGTTGTATGTTACACCCCTCTATCTTAAGGAAATCTTAACTTACCCAGTAGTGCAATTGAATTAGCAGTATCTTCAGCATAGGTTATTTCATCTGATGCTTTCTTTTTCAAAAATGGCAAGCTTCAATAAGAATGAAGAATGTACGAATTATACTTAATGAAGTCCTTAATTGAAGCATCATTTGCAAAGTAGGGGAAAATTTCCTTTCTAAAGAATAAAATGAGGATAATATCCTATTCTTTGGCCCTGGCAAATGACAACTTTCAAAACAAATTTGTTTCTAACTAACTAACCAAAAAGAAAATAAAATAGATTTGTAAAAATGAAGACAGATGGACATAAAAGGCAAGAGTTAAGAAAGCCATCTTGTAACACTGAATAAAAAAAAACCCATAAGAAGCTCTTTTTCTCTGAGGGTAAAATAATAATGGATTAGAGCTGTACTTCTATTAAAATTAGGAAGATACGGGATAATCTGACAAAAATCACAGATCTAGGCTTATCTGTAATTTAAAAGCTGTTCAAGGGCTTTTTCTAAAGTTTTTGAAATTCCAATTAATAGATCAATGGCCTATTTTGTTCTTAAAGGTCAGAGACCTTTTCCTTATTAACTGGATCAGTTATCATCCACAAAATAACAGATATACTTTTTGAGACACTAAGGAATTCAAGTTAACAAATATTAATTATATTGGAATCATATTTCACAACTACTATAAGCAAAGTGATTTGAAAATAATTTATTTACAAATCATAAAAGATGGAGCACTTGAATCAGGGTCATTAGTTCTAAATGTCAAAGGAGAGAGAAAGTAATTTCTTAAATACAAAATATAAACTATTTTGGCATTTCATAAGTTCAAAATTTGAACTTCCTGTGCTATTTAAAGTATAATATATCCTATATATAGGACTTTTAATTCATTTTTTTCAAGAAAAAACCAAGTGGTTGAAAAATGGCATTTAGAACTATAATGTGGATGTAGTATATATATATATATATATATAGGTCAATTGGAATTGAGAGATATTTCAAAGGCAGGCTATGAAAAGGTTCATTTCTGAATGAACAAATAGAATTTTTCATTTGAAACAAATAACTTATTACTTGTTATCCAGCTCATTATTGGATCTCTAAAGTGAAAAACTCTAAAACTAGTTCTTCTTGTCCTCAACTTTTTCCTTTTCTACCAAAGGAAACAACCTAAAGATAAATCATCAGAAAAGTTTTCCTCCAAAAAGGTTATGAAAAAAATAAGTATTATACTTCTCATGCAATGAGAAAAACGTACTACTTAAAGGCCCAAACAGAAAGGTTTTATTTTATTTTCAATGTTTTTATCTCCCAAGAATGTCTTGAAAAGAGAATCAAGTGAGGGTGAGGTATGGAGAAATGCAGGATGAAAGCAGAAATTAGGAAAGTAGAAAAAATGTAAATAATGTGAATAATTATGAAATATGAGGGAAAGTGAAGAGTCTAATTCAAGAGAGTTGTCCTATTATACGATGAAAGCTTCAGTCACGGCCTTCAGAGAGAACCAGCTCTTGCTGGAGCTCTGCAGGAGCGCTGATGTTGAAAGTAATGCTTATGAATCTGGTGTTCTAGGACTTGCACAGACTCAAAATCTGAAAGTGTTTTATGTAACATAATCTCATGTCAATATAATAGGAATTTCCAATTAGCACAGTAACATTCCTTGAAGGCATGAGAGCAATAATTTATTTCATTTTTCATGGTCTCTATTAAAAAGTAAAGCATGGTAAAGGTATTCAATAAATTACTTTTGACTATTTTTTCAGTCAAAAAATTAAATGTTAGTATTATAAAATATTAAATATTATTGCTGCTAAATCTAAAAGTGGAGAGTTAAAACCTACTATGTATACATAGTCTTATTAATATTATTATTTGTATATTAAAAGAAACACACTATTTAAAAGTTTAATTGGTAGAAAGGTTTAGAAGGTTAAATTGTCAGAAATGTTTATTTCTACTTTTAGAAATTAACTATATTATATTGAAAACTAAAGAGATATTTTAATATATATCTTGGTTAGTCACTATGTGGCAGCAAGGAAGCAGAAGAGATTCCTAGTTCCCCCAAAATATAGGAGGAAAAAATAGGACAGAGGATGGCACATACTAATTTTATAATTCTGACCTCTAATTTACATTTTTAAAAATATATACCAAAAATAACTGGTGACATTTAGTCTTCATTCAAATTTGGAAAATCAAATAAAATATGACATAGAACCCAATATATCTTTGAGAGAAATTTTCTAAAGAGAGAGAAAAAAAAATTAGACTGAAACTATTAAGTATTGTCCACAAGTTTTCTCAAGGATTCTCTAAAAATATTATGATGTCTTGGTTTCTTCTCACACTTATTCACTTGAGAGCAACTTATCATGAGAAGACATTTTAATATATTTACAGTTTAATCTCTTGTGGCTAGCAATCTCAGACTACAATAAAATTGACTACCTTTGAAACACCAACTGCTGGAATCAAGTGAGCAAGTAAAGTTTTCTGAGTTCTGTATCACTTTGCTACACCATACTTCATGGTATCTTTGTAACGCAAAATAAAACATAACAAAATACTGCGTCCTAATGTAAAATAAAGTTAAAAAAACAACTTACCCACATAATTTTAAGATATTATATGCAGATTCTATAAAACGAGGTTGGTTTTCAATTTTTCCTGCACACAGATTCAGAATTTTAAATATCTGTGCTAAATCCCTTAGGGGCTGTAATATTTTTAGTTAAGAAATAAAACTAAGATTCATATTTTTATTAACATATTCTTTATAGCACTTCTGTCAAGAAAGTCTATAGCATTCTATTTTGTAAATGTGGTTGACACTGTTTTAACTATACTAATTTTGAAGTCCAAAGAAGAAAACAGAACCATATTTTGGGGGGGAATATTATTTAATTTTTGTCTCAGTAATCTCTTACTCAAAATATTTTTTTCTCCTCTCCCCACACCTTTAGAATTTGATTACCAACTACTACACCACAGATTCAATTGATCAATAACTTACTACTGGCAATGAGTAATAACACATTGAAAAAAATTAACTTAATGGCTCAATTATATCCTTCTTCCCCACCCACCCACATACAAAACGTACATTGCTCCGTAGTAGCCAACCCAAACCTACCTTACTTTTCTGAATTACTTTACTAACATTAGTCAGATGCATTTTCTTGTTTTTAAGATTTAAATTGGTTGAGATTTTTATTTAAAACTAGTATGAAAGCAAAATGTGCCCTCTCTAGATCTTTAGGTAAAAGTACCTTTTATTTTACCCATTTTAAAAACCCAACTGGTACCTAAACAAGTTTCATAGATTTTGTTTACAGCTAAGGGAACACGGTAGTTGTGACTCACACTTCTTGGTTGAATCTGATCACTTCTAGTCTCTTTCTAGGCGCTTCTTAGGAAAAGATGGGCAAGCTAGGAATATTAGAAGTACAAACCTCTGTTAACTTCCTAGAGAAGTGACCAAGATACTTCTTTAATTTATCTTTGCTTTACGTTTTACAACCTCTATACAGCCTACTAAAGGCATTCAGAGATAGAGCCATTTGCCACCAACTTTCTAACCTAAAGAAGAAAAAATAATGGAGGTGTTGATGTATCAGGTTAAGAGAGGAAAAGAATCACTTGCTACTATATTTTCTTGGCTACCAGTAAATAGTGCTTGATATCCACAAGCCCTCAGGTAACTGACTGACCCAACAAATCCATGTCAAACAAGGCTAAAATAAGGTAAGAAAAGAGTTAGAGTTATAAGACACATTTCCCTGAATGGGAGGCCTAAGATGTTTTTAAACACTGGAACAAGCTAATATTAGAGACTGATATCATCTTCAGACCACGCCGGACAACTGTTGGAAATTGTTTAGATCAACACTACCGAAAGTGTGGTCTATGGACAATTGCCAGTTCTGGAATTGTATGTTACTAGTCTGTGTGTGGCAAGATGACCAACAGAAAGTGAGTTTCCTATGACAGTTTTATTTCATTTCACAACAGCATATATATGCAAAGGTTAAAAAAACAATAACAACGACCTAACAGCAAAGTGGTTCTTAACGTGTAGACAGTTTTGAGACACACTGGTTTCCATATATTCTGATCAGGGTGGTATATTCAGTGGGGATAATATCTTATATTTATACAACGTTTTGCAGATTATAATGCACGTGCATGTACATTATCTTATCTAGTCTTCCTAACAACCTCATGAGGTGTGGTTATTCCTATTTTATAAGGGTGGAGAAGTTAAAAAGCTTATCAACAGTGCAAATGCTCAAGTAAATTGGTAGAAACAAGACTGACTTGGCCCTCCTAATTATTGCCCCACTGTCTCTCTGAGTCTATAGAAACTGACATTACCTGCACAGAGCTAACTGCACTATACTATTTCTTCAATTTTATATTCTCTGGTGAACAAAAAATATAATTTTATAAAAAACACAAAATGTTAGCTATTTTCCATGGTAGACAGAAGGATGGCCTGCCCAAAGATGTCCACATGTTAATCCCTAGAACTTGTGAATATTTTACCTTATATAGCAAAGGGGCTTTTCAGATGTGATTAAGTTAAAAATCTTGAGATCAGACAGTTATCCTAGATTATCCAGACAGACCCAATGTAATCACAGGTCTTTATAAGGGAAAGAGAGAGGAAGGAGAGGATCAGAGAAGGACATGTGCCGACAGAAGCAGAGGAGAGAATGATGCTACTTCAAGGAAGTGGCCATGAGCCAAGGAATGCAGGCTGCCTCTAGAAGCTGAGAAACGCAAGGCAACGCATTCTCCCCTAGAGCCTTCAGAAGAAACCACCCCTGCTAACATCTTGACTTTAGCCCAGTGAGGCTGATTTTAGACTCCTGACCTCCAGGATTATAAGACAAAAAATCTATGTTGTTTTAAGGCACTAAGTTTGTGGTAATTTGTTACAGATGAAGTAGGAAACTAATATATTTTCTAATAGAAATTCTCCCATTTTAGTGTAAATGAAACAAAGATACACATATATGTAAAGGATACAAATCCATTCTGATAACACTCCATGAGTTTCTTGACAGATTTAATTTGCTTTTCTTCTAAATCATCCTAAAACAAATTATTTATTTTAGTTCTTTTGTGCTATTAAATGTTGAGATTTTAACAATTTTCTTTGATATAAAAAGAAAGCAGACACATTAAGATTATCAAGTAATTCTTCAATTATCATATTATAATGTAAGCATTATAAATGTTTCCTGAAACAAAGATGATAAAAATAAACTACCACTTAAATTTGATTAGAGGGGCTGGCCCTGTGTCTGAGTGGTTAAGTTTGCATGCTCTGCTTTGGCAGCCAGGGGTTTGCCAGTTCAGATCCTGGGCACGGACCTATACACCACTCATCAGGCCATGCTGTGGTGGCATCCCACACAGAAGAACTAAAATGACCTACAACTAGGATATACAACTATGTACTGGGACTGTGGGGAGAAAAAAAAAAGAGGCAGATTGGCAATAGATGTTAGCTCAGGGCCAATCTTCCTCACCAAAAATAAATAAATAAATAAATAAATGTGATTAGGAAATTGAGAATAAAGACCAGGTTAATATAAAAGCAGTAACTGTTTCCAGAAATAATATTAACAGCACTTGAAATATGTTGAGGATTTTTCTATGCCGTGTACCATGTAGGCACTATATAGACATATCATTTCATTAATCTCCAAAACAACTCTGTTAGGAAGGTACTGTTATTATCCCTCTTTTCCAGAAAAGGAAACTCAAGCTGCAACACTACATAATTTGTCCAAAATCAAACAGGTAATAAGCGGCAGTATTAAGAATCAAATTTGGCAATCTGACTCCAGAAATTGTATTTTTAACCTCTAAAATATGCACAGTATTTTGGTGCAAACCAAATATCTTCAGCCAATTAAAACAAAACTCTATACAGTGATGTGTTTTCACGACCAAATCACTTCCGTCTTTTAATCTTCTTAAATTGTTCATGACAAGCTGTGGCATTTTCTATACTTCTTTTTTGGGGCTACCCTTACTCACCAGCTAGTAGGAGCTCTATGCGGTTGGATTCTCTTTTTCAAAAAAATGCAGATACAGTCACAATTAAGAAATAACTTTCACAACAAACACAGGCAGCAAAAGATAAAATATTCTTATAGAGACATTATTCTTATTGTTTTTTCTTCTTTCTCTATGTAAAAATTTAGAGACTAAAAAAATCTTAAAACAATGACTAAATTTTTGTGCGTACTAATCACAGGACATTATTTTGTTTTGATTGGCTTTACCTGGTCAACTCATTTTCTAGATATTAAAAATAAGCACTCTCCTTCATTTTGTGTACTTCTATAGTGTGTGTTGGCTTTTAGGCATTCAGGCAATTCTTAGATAACATCAGGAGAGTGTGGTGTATGAGCATGTGTATATATGCATTTATTATCCTTTCTCCCAATGCCTAAACTCTCAATTTTGAGTTTTGTGTCTGAAATAATTTTATTTCCATTACTTTCTATATAAGATTTCTCTCAAAATAAATTACTTATGAGTATGTATGAGTGTGTGTATATGTATATATCTTGATTTCGTATCGGAAATTTTTTTTTTTGCTGAGAAAGATTCACCCTGAGCTAACATCTGTTGCCAGTCTTCCTCTATTTTGTATGTGGGCTGCCACCAGAGCCCGGCCACTGACAAGTGGTGTAGGTCTGCACCCGGGAACCAAACCCAGGCTGCTGAATTTGACCACACTGAATTTAACCACTGGGCCACTGGGGCTGGCCCAGAAAATCTTAAGTAGTACATCATGATGCACTTTTTCTACCCTCACTCCCCATATCCTACTTGGTAACAGGCAATTAACTGAGACTAGATGACTCTTTTTCCTCTATTATGATTCCTTCTGTTTATATCCACCATGGATTTGTCCATGCCACAAAACCAAATCTATTCTCCTCAAACTTCCCTATGAGTTAAATATATTCATACTAAATTTAAACAGTCGTTAGATGTAAGACGTATATTATTTGAAACAGTTTCAATGAAAGGAGAGAAATGAGACTTAATTTAGGGTAATATGTGTTATCTTTCAAGGAAATAACAATTTATAAGTGATATAGCAGAGAAATTTTCTCTCAAAGCTTACTCACTTTATCAGTTTCCTCAAGGAGTTTGATGACACGATTTAGGTCCATAGGCTTGAAAGTATGCTACAAAACAGACAACTCTTAGCATTCTATATCATGAGAACCAAGGAATCCCACCAAATACACTATTTTTATATGATATTGTCTCTTGACAACTTAAAAATATCTTATGACAAAAAGATAATGAAGGGAGAATGAAAAGCAGATGAGAATTTATAGGAGTAAATAAATTTTGGAGTAAAAAAACAACAACAACAGTAACTTCAGACTTTGACCAAAGTAGCAGCAACTGGGATAGACAACAGTGAATGGAATGGAAAACATCAAGGAGGTAGAACCAGCAGGAACTAATGAGTGATTTGATTTGCTGGGAAAGAGAAGAACAAGGTGAGGATGATTCCTCAGCCTGAGGAATTATCTAAGTTGTGGCACCATTTGCTGAGACAGAGAATGCTGGAGGAGGAGGCTCGTGTTGAGGCTGGAGACCAGTTAAATTTGGGGCAGAGATTTCTAAATCATAGGCTTAAAGTAAAAATTAGAAGAGTTTGGGTAAATGAGATCACAAAGCAGAGTACAGAAGAAAAGAGAACATACACATGTAAGTATCAAAATAAGTGCTGTTATTATCATCATAGGATGTTTATGGAGAAATTGTAAAAACATTTAACAAAATCTTTTAGGACCAAAAGTTTAACAAACTGCTTTGAAGAAAATTAGACCTCCACTTACTTCAAGTTATAGGATGAACTTATTTTCCCACCTCACCAAGGGACATTTCAAAGAGGGAAATCCTGCTTATTTGATACTTAGTTATATGGAAAGGAACTCACGTTTATTGTGGTCTTTTTATGTGTCTGGCACTTTATATCTCAATTAATCCTCAAATCTTCCATATAAAGGTATTATTATTACCCCTGTTGATGACACTGAGGCCCTGAGACCTAATTTATTAAGGTCACATAGCTAGTAAATTGGCTAGCTGGTCTGTCTGATGCAGGAACACTGGTTCTTTGCATCTTAGTTCCCTGCCTGACTCCTCAATTGACCACAGAGGTTATTTCTAGTAATTACTCCAAAACTGAGGTAGGCAATTTTAAGGACACAGTCCACGGCAGTATTACAGACAATGGCTGGATGTGATATCAACTAGAAGATTGTGGAGGTTCTCATAGGCTCTCAGAGGGAGAGCAAATTTGGGCAAGGAAGCTCGGCCATGATACCTATGCAAGTCAACTAATCACAATTACATATTTTGCTACAAATATTTACTGGGTCCCTACAGTGTTTCAGGCATTGTTCTAGGAGCTGAAGACATGGTATTGAATAAAATACACAAAATCTCCAGTGTGGCTAAAACACAGAAGGCTTTTGTAAGCTACATATAAGGACTTAAATTTCTACTCTTGAAACTGAAGACAAAGGAGATAAAATTTTCCTGAATTAGGGTGAACTGTGCCTTGTACCCACAAGATTAACGTGGGAAACAAAATGATCAAAGTTTCTGAGCTTGTTTTGCAGAACAGCAGGAGGACCTCTGATAAGAGAGAGCAGCTTGCTGACAGCCCCCTGCCTGACTGAGCATCGCTGCAAGAGTATTGACAAGCTAAAATGACGGATTGTAAACTTTAGACATCACAGACTAACAACCCACCACGTGCAACACATAGAACCCTCCTGAATTTGTACATGCAACCCATGAAGAAACATGAAAGCCAGTCGCATCTGCAGAGAGGAGTCTTAAAACTTCAGCCTCCAAGGCCACATGCTCTCCGCTCCCCTAAAGCTCCAAACAAAAACTCTTGCTTGTAGCTTTTCAGGGAGTTCAGGATTACTCCTTAGCTGCCCGTTCTCCTTGCTCAGTGCTTTGCAATAAAATTCCTACTTTCTCCCACTCTACCCAGCATCAGAGATTGGCTTGCTGCTTGATGGGTGAGCAAACCCACCTGAGGTTCAGTAACACTCTGAGCTCAGAGTAGAGGAGGAGAAAGGCATATATTTCCTACACTTAAGGAATCCATATTCTAGTGGGAGAGATAAGAGTTAGACAAATCTAACAGTGACCAACATGAGTGATAATTAGGTGAGAAATTGTGTGACTCAGCCTAGGACTATACCCATTTATGAGAAAAAGATCTGTGAGAGTGAAAATAAAGGGGAAGTGCTTCCTACTAGAGGAGTACTTATGTTGGAGAGGTAGGATCTGAAGGTAGGGTAAGATTTAAATTCAGAAAACAGGGGAAGGCATTCATTCAATAAATTTATAACGTTACCTCCTGTGTACCAGGTATTGTGCTGGGTGCTACTGGGGAATACTGGGGGACACTACAGAAAAAACAACAGGTAAGGTTTCTGCCTTCATGGAGGCGACACTAAGCAGAGTGTACGATACACATAAAGTACGGATTGTGCATTAGAAAACCTTGAAAACAGGACAAGAAGTGGAGCTGAGACACTTTAGGGATGACAGAGACCTTGGACATCATCTAGTTCACGGTAGGCTGTAAGAGCACAGTGCAGAGCGAGTTGTTTCTTGGCTTCCCAAAGAGATGGAAGCAAGATGCTTTGGGGCCCAACTCGCCATTTGGAAAGAAGCCTGCACGTTGTGCCTTCCAGCTCTAGGGCAATGTAGCACACGCAGAGCAGAACTTCAACTTCAGCCAGATCGGGCCTGCAAAATAACTGCGTTTCACAGGCCTTTGTAAGAGATGTTCCCGGTAGGCTGTAAGAGCACTGTGCAGAGCGAGCTGTTTCTTAGCTTCCCAAAGAGCTGGAAGCAAAATGGTTTGGGGCCCAACTCGCCCTTTGGAAAGAAGCCTGCACGTTGTGCCTTTCAGCTCTAGGGCAATGGAGCACACCCAGAGCAGAAGTTCTACTTCAGCCAGATCAGGCGTGCAAAGAAACTGCGTTTCACAGGCCTTTGTAAGAGATGTTCCCGGTAGGCTGTAAGAGCACTGTGCAGAGCGAGATGTTTCTTAGCTTCCCAAAGAGCTGGAAGCAAGATGCTTTGGGGCCCAACTCGCCCTTTGGAAAGAAGCCTGCGTGTTGTTCCTTTCAGCTCTAGGGCAATGTAGCTCACCCAGAGCAGAAGTTCTACTTCAGCCAGATCAGGCCTGCAAAGAAACTGCATTTCACAGGCCTTTGTAAGAGATGTTCCCGGTAGGCTGTAAGAGCACTGTGCAGAGCGAGTTGTTCTAGCTTCCCAAAGAGCTGGAAGCAAGATGCCTTGGGGCCCAACTCGCCCTTTGGAAAGAAGCCTGCACGTTGTGCCTTTCAGCTGCAGGGCAATGTAGCACACCCAGAGCAGAAGTTCTACTTCAGCCAGATCAGGCCTGCAAAGAAACTGCCTTTCACAGGCCTTTGTAAGAGATGTTCCCAGTAGGCTGTAAGAGCACTGTGCAGAGCGAGTCGTTTCACCTTCCCAAAGAGCTGGAAGCGAGATGCTTTAGGGCCCAGCACGCTCTTTTGAAAGAAGATTGCACGTTGTGCGCTTCAGCTCTAGGGCAATGTAGCACACCGAGAGCAGAAGTTCTACTTCAGCCAGATCAGGCCTGCAAAGAAACTGCGTTTCACAGGCCTTTGAAGAGATGTTCCCGGTAGGCTGTAAGAGCACTGTGCAGAGCGAGTTGTTTCTTAGCTTCCCAAAGAGCTGGAAGCAAGATGCTTTGCGGCCCAACTCGCCCTTTGGAAAGAAGCCTGCATGTTGTGCCTTTCAGCTCTAGGGCAATGGAGCACACGCAGAGCAGAAGTTCAACTTCAGCCAGATCGGGCCTGCAAAAGAAACTGCGTTTCACAGGCCTTTGTAACAGATGTTGCCGGTAGGCTGTAAGAGCACTGTGCAGAGCGAGTTATTTCTTAGCTTCCCAAAGAGCTGGAAGCAAGATGCTTTGGGGCCCAACTCGCCCTTTGGAAAGAAGCCTGCACGTTGTGCCTTTCAGCTGCAGGGCAATGTAGCACACCCAGAGCAGAAGTTCTACTTCAGCTGGGTCAGGCCTGTAAAGAAACTGCGTTTCACAGGCCTTTGTAAGAGATGTTCCCGGTAGTCTGTAAGAGCACTGTGCAGGGCGAGTTGTATCTTAGCTTCCCAAAGAGCTGGAAGCAAGATGCTTTGGGGCCAAACTCGCCATTTGGAAAGAAGCCTGCACGTTGCGTCTTTCACCTCTAGGGCAATGTAGCACACCCAGAGCAGAAGTTCTACTTCAGCCAGATCAGGCCTGCAAAGAAAGTGCGTTTCACAGGCGTTTGTAAGAGATGTTCCCGGTAGGCTGTAAGAGCACTGTGCAGAGCGAGTTGTTTCTTAGCTTCCCAAAGAGCTGGAAGCAAGATGCTTTGGGGCCCAAATCGCCCTTTGGAAAGAAGCCTGCATGTTGTGCCTTTCAGCTCTAGGGCATTGCAGCACAAGCTGAGCTGATGTTCTACTTCAGCCAGATCAGGCCTGCAAAGAAACTGCGTTTCACAGGCCTTTGTAAGAGATGTTCCCGGTAAGCTGTAAGAGCACTGTGGAGAGCGAGTTATATCTTGGCTTCCAAAAGAGCTGGAAGCAAGATGCTTTGGGGCCCAACTCGCCCTTTTGTAAAGAAGCCTGCACGTTGTGCCTTTCAGCTCGGGGCAATATAGCACACCCAGAGCTGAAGTTCTACTTCAGCTAGGTCAGGCCTGTAAAGAAACTGCCTTTCACAGGCCTTTGTAAGAGATGTTCCCAGTAGGCTGTAAGAGCACTGTGCAGAGCGAGTTGTTTCTTAGCTTCCTAAAGAGCTGGAAGCAAGATGCTCTGGGGTCCAACTCGCCCTTTGGAAAGAAGCCTGCACGTTGTGCCTTTCAGCTCTAGGGCAATGTAGCACACCCAGAGCAGAAGTTCTACTTCAGCTAGGTCAGGCCTGCAAAGAAACTGTGTTTCACAGGCCTTTGTAAGAGATGCTCCCGGTAGGCTGTAAGAGCACTCTGCAGAGCGCGTTGTTTCTTAGCTTCCCAAAGAGCTGGAAGCAAGATGCTTTAGGGCCCAGCTCGCTCTTTTGAAAGAAGCCTGCACGTTGTGCGTTTCAGCTCTAGGGCAATATAGCACACGCCGAGGAGAAGTTCTACTTCAGGCAGATCAGGCCTGCAAAGAAACTGCGTTTCACAGGCCTTTGTAAGAGATGTGCCCGGTAGGCTGTAAGAGCACTGTGCAGAGCGAGCTGTTTCTCAGCTTCCCAAAGAGCTGGAAGCAAGATGGTTTGGGGCCCAACTCGCCCTTTGGAAAGAAGCCTGCACGTTGCGTCTTTCAGCTCTAGGGCAATGTAGCACACCCAGAGCAGAAGTTCTACTTCAGCCACATCAGGCCTGCAAAGAAAGTGCGTTTCACAGGCGTTTGTAAGAGATGTTGCCGGTAGGCTGTAAGAGCACTGTGCAGAGCGAGTTGTTTCTTAGCTTCCCAAAGAGCTGGAAGCAAGATGCTTTAGGGCTCAACTCGCCCTTTGGAAAGAAGCCTGCACTTTGGGCCTTTCAGCTCTAGGGCAATGTAGCACACGCAGAGCAGAAGTTCTACTTCAGCCAGATCAGGCCTGAAAAGAAACTGCGTTTCACAGGCCTTTGTAAGATATGTTGCCCGTAGGCTGTAAGAGCACTGTGCAGAGCGAGTTGTTTCTTAGCTTCCCAAAGAGCTGGAAGCAAGATGCTTTGGGGCCCAACTCGCCCTCAGGATAGAAGCCTGCACGTATTGCCTTTCAGCTCTAGGGCAATGTAACACACGCAGAGCAGAAGTTCTACTTCAGCCAGATCAGGCCTGCAAAGTAACTGCGTTTCACAGGCTTTTGTAAGAGATGTTCCCGGTAGGCTGTAAGAGCACAGTGCAGAGCGAGTTGTTTCTTGGCTTCCCAAAGAGATGGAAGCAAGATGCTTTGGGGCCCAACTCGCCCTTTGGAAAGAAGCCTGCACGTTGTGCCTTCCAGCTCTAGGGCAATGTAGCACACGCAGAGCAGAACTTCAACTTCAGCCAGATCGGGCCTGCAAAATAACTGCGTTTCACAGGCCTTTGTAAGAGATGTTCCCGGTAGGCTGTAAGAGCACTGTGCAGAGCGAGCTGTTTCTTAGCTTCCCAAAGAGCTGGAAGCAAAATGGTTTGGGGCCCAACTCGCCCTTTGGAAAGAAGCCTGCACGTTGTGCCTTTCAGCTCTAGGGCAATGGAGCACACCCAGAGCAGAAGTTACACTTCAGCCAGATCAGGCGTGCAAAGAAACTGCGTTTCACAGGCCTTTGTAAGAGATGTTCCCGGTAGGCTGTAAGAGCACTGTGCAGAGCGAGATGTTTCTTAGCTTCCCAAAGAGCTGGAAGCAAGATGCTTTGGGGCCCAACTCGCCCTTTGGAAAGAAGACTGCGTGTTGTTCCTTTCAGCTCTAGGGCAATGTAGCTCACCCAGAGCAGAAGTTCTACTTCAGCCAGATCAGGCCTGCAAAGAAACTGCATTTCACAGGCCTTTGTAAGAGATGTTCCCGGTAGGCTGTAAGAGCACTGTGCAGAGCGAGTTGTTTCTTAGCTTCCCAAAGAGCTGGAAGCAAGATGCCTTGGGGCCCAACTCGCCCTTTGGAAAGAAGCCTGCACGTTGTGCCTTTCAGCTGCAGGGCAATGTAGCACACCCAGAGCAGAAGTTCTACTTCAGCCAGATCAGGCCTGCAAAGAAACTGCCTTTCACAGGCCTTTGTAAGAGATGTTCCCAGTAGGCTGTAAGAGCACTGTGCAGAGCGAGTCGTTTCTTACCTTCCCAAAGAGCTGGAAGCAAGATGCTTTAGGGCCCAGCACGCTCTTTTGAAAGAAGATTGCACGTTGTGCGCTTCAGCTCTAGGGCAATGTAGCACACCGAGAGCATAAGTTCTACTTCAGCCAGATCAGGCCTGCAAAGAAACTGCCTTTCACAGGCCTTTGTAAGAGATGTTCCCAGTAGGCTGTAAGAGCACTGTGCAGAGCGAGTTGTTTCTTAGCTTCCCAAAGAGCTGGAAGCAAGATGCTTTGGGGCCCAACTCGCCCTTTGGAAAGAAGCCTGCACGTTGTGCCTTTCAGCTCTAGGGCAATGGAGCTCACCCACAGCAGATGTTCTACTTCAGCCAGATCAGGCCTGCAAAGAAACTGCGTTTCACAGGCCTTTGCAAGAGATGTTCCCGGTAGGCTGTAAGAGCACTGTGCACAGCGAGTTGTTTCTTAGCTTCCCAAAGAGCTGGAAGCAAGATGCTTTGGGGCCCAACTCGCCCTTTGGAAAGAAGCCTGCACTTTGTGCCTTCAAGCTGCAGGGCAATGTAGCACACCCAGAGCAGAAGTTCTACTTCAGCCAGATCAGGCCTGCAAAGAAACTGCGTTTCACAGGCCTTTGTAAGAGATGTTCCCAGTGGGCTGTAAGAGCACTGTGCAGAGCGAGTCGTTTCTTAGCTTCCCAAAGAGCTGGAAGCAAGATGCTTTAGGGCCCAGCTCGCTCTTTTGAAAGAAGCCTTCACGTTGTGCGTTTCAGTTCTAGGGCAATGTAGCACACCGAGAGCAGAAGTTCTACTTCAGCCAGATCAGGCCTGCAAAGAAACTGCGTTTCACAGGCCTTTGCAAGAGATGTTCCCGGTAGGCTGTAAGAGCACTGTGCAGAGCGAGTTGTTTCTTAGCTTCCCAAAGAGCTGGAAGCAAGATGCTTTGTGGCCCAACTCGCCCTTTGGAAAGAAGCCTGCACGTTGTGCCTTTCAGCTCTAGGGCAATGTAGCACACCCAGAGCAGAAGTTCTACTTCAGCCAGATCAGGCCTGCAAAGAAAGTGCGTTTCACAGGCGTTTGTAAGAGATGTTCCCGGTAGGCTGTAAGAGCACTGTGCAGAGCGAGTTGTTTCTTAGCTTCCCAAAGAGCTGGAAGCAAGATGCTTTGGGGCCCAACTCGCCCTTTGGAAAGAAGCCTGCATGTTGTGCCTTTCAGCTCTAGGGCATTGCAGCACAAGCTGAGCAGATGTTCTACTTCAGCCAGATCAGGCCTGCAAAGAAACTGCGTTTCACAGGCCTTTGTAAGAGATGTTCCCGGTAGGCTGTAAGAGCATTGTGGAGAGCGAGTTATATCTTAGCTTCCAAAAGAGCTGGAAGCAAGATGCTTTGGGGCCCAACTCGCCCTTTTGTAAAGAAGCCTGCACGTTGTGCCTTTCAGCTCGGGGCAATATAACACACCCAGAGCTGAAGTTCTACTTCAGCTAGGTCAGGCCTGTAAAGAAACTGCCTTTCACAGGCCTTTGTAAGAGATGTTCCCAGTTGGCTGTAAGAGCACTGTGCAGAGCGAGTTGTTTCTTAGCTTCCCAAAGAGCTGGAAGCAAGATGCTTTGGGGCCCAACTCGCCCTTTGGAAAGAAGCCTGCACGTTGTGCCTTTCAGCTCTAGGGCAATGGAGCTCACCCACAGCAGATGTTCTACTTCAGCCAGATCAGGCCTGCAAAGAAACTGCGTTTCACAGGCCTTTGCAAGAGATGTTCCCGGTAGGCTGTAAGAGCACTGTGCAGAGCGAGTTGTTTCTTAGCTTCCCAAAGAGCTGGAAGCAAGATGCTTTGGGGCCCAACTCGCCCTTTGGAAAGAAGCCTGCACTTTGTGCCTTTCAGCTGCAGGGCAATGTAGCACACCCAGAGCAGAAGTTCTACTTCAGCCAGATCAGGCCTGCAAAGAAACTGCGTTTCACAGGCCTTTGTAAGAGATGTTCCCAGTGGGCTGTAAGAGCACAGTGCAGAGCGAGTCGTTTCTTAGCTTCCCAAAGAGCTGGAAGCAAGATGCTTTAGGGCCCAGCTCGCTCTTTTGAAAGAAGCCTTCACGTTGTGCGTTTCAGCTCTAGGGCAATGTAGCACACCGAGAGCAGAAGTTCTACTTCAGCCAGATCAGGCCTGCAAAGAAACTGCGTTTCACAGGCCTTTGCAAGAGATGTTCCCGGTAGGCTGTAAGAGCACTGTGCAGAGCGAGTTGTTTCTTAGCTTCCCAAAGAGCTGGAAGCAAGATGCTTTGCGGCCCAACTCGCCCTTTGGAAAGAAGCCTGCACGTTGTGCCTTTCAGCTCTAGGGCAATGTAGCACACCCAGAGCAGAAGTTCTGCTTCAGCCAGATCAGGCCTGCAAAGAAAGTGCGTTTCACAGGCGTTTGTAAGAGATGTTCCCGGTAGGCTGTAAGAGCACTGTGCAGAGCGAGTTGTTTCTTAGCTTCCCAAAGAGCTGGAAGCAAGATGCTTTGGGGCCCAACTCGCCCTTTGGAAAGAAGCCTGCATGTTGTGCCTTTCAGCTCTAGGGCATTGCAGCACAAGCTGAGTAAATGTTCTACTTCAGCCAGATCAGGCCTGCAAAGAAACTGCGTTTCACAGGCCTTTGTAAGAGATGTTCCCGGTAGGCTGTAAGAGCATTGTGGAGAGCGAGTTATATCTTAGCTTCCAAAAGAGCTGGAAGCAAGATGCTTTGGGGCCCAACTCGCCCTCTTGTAAAGAAGCCTGCACGTTGTGCCTTTCAGCTCGGGGCAATATAACACACCCAGAGCTGAAGTTCTACTTCAGCTAGGTCAGGCCTGTAAAGAAACTGCCTTTCACAGGCCTTTGTAAGAGATGTTCCCAGTAGGCTGTAAGAGCACTGTGCAGAGCGAGTTGTTTCTTAGCTTCCTAAAGAGCTGGAAGCAAGATGCTCTGGGGTCCAACTCGCCCTTTGGAAAGAAGCCTGCACGTTGTGCCTTTCAGCTCTAGGGCAATGTAGCACACCCAGAGCAGAAGATCTACTTCAGCTAGGTCAGGCCTGCAAAGAAACTGCGTTTCACAGGCCTTTGTAAGAGATGTTCCCGGTAGGCTGTAAGAGCACTCTGCAGAGCGCGTTGTTTCTTAGCTTCCCAAAGAGCTGGAAGCAAGATGCTTTAGGGCCCAGCTCGCTCTTTTGAAAGAAGCCTGCACGTTGATCGTTTCAGCTCTAGGGCAATATAGCACACGCCGAGGAGAAGTTCTACTTCAGGCAGATCAGGCCTGCAAAGAAACTGCGTTTCACAGGCCTTTGTAAGAGATGTGCCCGGTAGGCTGTAAGAGCACTGTGCAGAGCGAGCTGTTTCTCAGCTTCCCAAAGAGCTGGAAGCAAGATGGTTTGGGGCCCAACTCGCCCTTTGGAAAGAAGCCTGCATGTTGTTCCTTTCAGCTCTAGGGCAATGTAGCTCACCCAGAGCAGAAGTTCTACTTCAGCCAGATCAGGCCTGCAAAGAAACTGCGTTTCACAGGCCTTTGTAAGAGATGTTCCCGGTAGGCTGTAAGAGCACTCTGCAGAGCGCGTTGTTTCTTAGCTTCCCAAAGAGCTGGAAGCAAGATGCTTTAGGGCCCAGCTCGCTCTTTTGAAAGAAGCCTGCATGTTGTGCGTTTCAGCTCTAGGGCAATGTAGCACACGCCGAGGAGAAGTTCTACTTCAGCCAGATCAGGCCTGCAAAGAAACTGCGTTTCACAGGCCTTTGTAAGAGATGTGCCCGGTAGGCTGTAAGAGCACTGTGCAGAGCGAGCTGTTTCTCAGCTTCCCAAAGAGCTGGAAGCAAGATGGTTTGGGGCCCAACTCGCCCTTTGGAAAGAAGCCTGCACGTTGCGTCTTTCAGCTCTAGGGCAATGTAGCACACCCAGAGCAGAAGTTCTACTTCAGCCACATCAGGCCTGCAAAGAAAGTGCGTTTCACAGGCGTTTGTAAGAGATGTTGCCGGTAGGCTGTAAGAGCACTGTGCAGAGCGAGTTGTTTCTTAGCTTCCCAAAGAGCTGGAAGCAAGATGCTTTAGGGCTCAACTCGCCCTTTGGAAAGAAGCCTGCACTTTGGGCCTTTCAGCTCTAGGGCAATGTAGCACACGCAGAGCAGAAGTTCTACTTCAGCCAGATCAGGCCTGAAAAGAAACTGCGTTTCACAGGCCTTTGTAAGATATGTTGCCCGTAGGCTGTAAGAGCACTGTGCAGAGCGAGTTGTTTCTTAGCTTCCCAAAGAGCTGGAAGCAAGATGCTTTGGGGCCCAAATCGCCCTCAGGATAGAAGCCTGCACGTATTGCCTTTCAGCTCTAGGGCAATGTAACACACGCAGAGCAGAAGTTCTACTTCAGCCAGATCAGGCCTGCAAAGAAACTGCGTTTCACAGGCCCTTGTAAGAGATGTTCCCGGTAGGCTGTAAGAGCACAGTGCAGAGCGAGTTGTTTCTTGGCTTCCCAAAGAGATGGAAGCAAGATGCTTTGGGGCCCAACTCGCCCTTTGGAAAGAAGCCTGCACGTTGTGCCTTCCAGCTCTAGGGCAATGTAGCACACGCAGAGCAGAACTTCAACTTCAGCCAGATCGGGCCTGCAAAATAACTGCGTTTCACAGGCCTTTGTAAGAGATGTTCCCGGTAGGCTGTAAGAGCACTGTGCAGAGCGAGCTGTTTCTTAGCTTCCCAAAGAGCTGGAAGCAAAATGGTTTGGGGCCCAACTCGCCCTTTGGAAAGAAGCCTGCACGTTGTGCCTTTCAGCTCGGGGCAATATAGCACACCCAGAGCTGAAGTTCTACTTCAGCTAGGTCAGGCCTGTAAAGAAACTGCCTGTCACAGGCCTTTGTAAGAGATGTTCCCAGTAGGCTGTAAGAGCACTGTGCAGAGCGAGTTGTCTCTTAGCTTCCTAAAGAGCTGGAAGCAAGATGCTCTGGGGTCCAACTCGCCCTTTGGAAAGAAGCCTGCACGTTGTGCGTTTCAGCTCTAGGGCAATGTAGCACACGTCGAGGAGAAGTTCTACTTCAGGCAGATCAGGCCTGCAAAGAAACTGCGTTTCACAGGCCTTTGTAAGAGATGTGCCCGGTAGGCTGTAAGAGCACTGTGCAGAGCGAGCTGTTTCTCAGCTTCCCAAAGAGCTGGAAGCAAGATGGTTTGGGGCCCAACTCGCCCTTTGGAAAGAAGCCTGCATGTTGTTCCTTTCAGCTCTAGGGCAATGTAGCTCACCCAGAGCAGAAGTTCTACTTCAGCCAGATCAGGCCTGCAAAGAAACTGCGTTTCACAGGCCTTTGTAAGAGATGTTCCCGGTAGGCTGTAAGAGCACTCTGCAGAGCGCGTTGTTTCTTAGCTTCCCAAAGAGCTGGAAGCAAGATGCTTTAGGGCCCAGCTCGCTCTTTTGAAAGAAGCCTGCACGTTGTGCGTTTCAGCTCTAGGGCAATGTAGCACACCCAGAGCAGAAGTTCTACTTCAGCCACATCAGGCCTGCAAAGAAAGTGCGTTTCACAGGCGTTTGTAAGAGATTTTGCCGGTAGGCTGTAAGAGCACTGTGCAGAGCGAGTTGTTTCTTAGCTTCCCAAAGAGCTGGAAGCAAGATGCTTTAGGGCTCAACTCACCCTTTGGAAAGAAGCCTGCACTTTGGGCCTTTCAGCTCTAGGGCAATGTAGCACACGCAGAGCAGAAGTTCTACTTCAGCCAGATCAGGCCTGAAAAGAAACTGCGTTTCACAGGCCTTTGTAAGATATGTTGCCCGTAGGCTGTAAGAGCACTGTGCAGAGCGAGTTGTTTCTTAGCTTCCCAAAGAGCTGGAAGCAAGATGCTTTGGGGCCCAACTCGCCCTCAGGATAGAAGCCTGCACGTATTGCCTTTCAGCTCTAGGGCAATGTAACACACGCAGAGCAGAAGTTCTACTTCAGCCAGATCAGGCCTGCAAAGAAACTGCGTTTCACAGGCCCTTGTAAGAGATGTTCCCGGTAGGCTGTAAGAGCACAGTGCAGAGCGAGTTGTTTCTTGGCTTCCCAAAGAGATGGAAGCAAGATGCTTTGGGGCCCAACTCGCCCTTTGGAAAGAAGCCTGCACGTTGTGCCTTCCAGCTCTAGGGCAATGTAGCACACGCAGAGCAGAACTTCAACTTCAGCCAGATCGGGCCTGCAAAATAACTGCGTTTCACAGGCCTTTGTAAGAGATGTTCCCGGTAGGCTGTAAGAGCACTGTGCAGAGCGAGCTGTTTCTTAGCTTCCCAAAGAGCTGGAAGCAAAATGGTTTGGGGCCCAACTCGCCCTTTGGAAAGAAGCCTGCACGTTGTGCCTTTCAGCTCTAGGGCAATGGAGCACACCCAGAGCAGAAGTTACACTTCAGCCAGATCAGGCGGGCAAAGAAACTGCGTTTCACAGGCCTTTGTAAGAGATGTTCCCGGTAGGCTGTAAGAGCACTGTGCAGAGCGAGATGTTTCTTAGCTTCCCAAAGAGCTGGAAGCAAGATGCTTTGGGGCCCAACTCGCCCTTTGGAAAGAAGCCTGCGTGTTGTTCCTTTCAGCTCTAGGGCAATGTAGCTCACCCAGAGCCGAAGTTCTACTTCAGCCAGATCAGGCCTGCAAAGAAACTGCATTTCACAGGCCTTTGTAAGAGATGTTCCCGGTAGGCTGTAAGAGCACTGTGCAGAGCGAGTTGTTTCTTAGCTTCCCAAAGAGCTGGAAGCAAGATGCTTTGGGGCCCAACTCGCCCTTTGGAAAGAAGCCTGCACGTTGTGCCTTTCAGCTGCAGGGCAATGTAGCACACCCAGAGCAGAAGTTCTACTTCAGCCAGATCAGGCCTGCAAAGAAACTGCCTTTCACAGGCCTTTGTAAGAGATGTTCCCGGTAGGCTGTAAGAGCACTGTGCAGAGCGAGTTGTTTCTTAGCTTCCCAAAGAGCTGGAAGCAAGATGCTTTGGGGCCCAACTGGCCCTTTGGAAAGAAGCCTGCACGTTGTGCCTTTCAGCTCTAGGGCAATGTAACACACGCAGAGCAGAAGTTCTACTTCAGCCAGATCAGGCCTGCAAAGAAAGTGCGTTTCACAGGCGTTTGTAAGACATGTTCCTGGTAGGCTGTAAGAGCACTGTGCAGAGCGAGTTGTTTCTTAGCTTCCCAAAGAGCTGGAAGCAAGATGCTTTGGGGCCCAACTCGCCCTTTGGAAAGAAGCCTGCACGTTGTGCCTTTCAGCTCTAGGGCAATGGAGCTCACCCACAGCAGATGTTCTACTTCAGCCAGATCAGGCCTGCAAAGAAACTGCGTTTCACAGGCCTTTGCAAGAGATGTTCCCGGTAGGCTGTAAGAGCACTGTGCACAGCGACTTGTTTCTTAGCTTCCCAAAGAGCTGGAAGCAAGATGCTTTGGGGCCCAACTCGCCCTTTGGAAAGAAGCCTGCACGTTGTGCCTTTCAGCTGCAGGGCAATGTAGCACACCCAGAGCAGAACTTCTACTTCAGCCAGATCAGGCCTGCAAAGAAACTGCGTTTCACAGGCCTTTGTACGAGATGTTCCCAGTAGGCTGTAAGAGCACTGTGCAGAGCGAGTCGTTTCTTAGCTTCCCAAAGAGCTGGAAGCAAGATGCTTTAGGGCCCAGCTCGCTCTTTTGAAAGAAGCCTTCACGTTGTGCGTTTCAGCTCTAGGGCAATGTAGCACACCGAGAGCAGAAGTTCTACTTCAGCCAGATCAGGCCTGCAAAGAAACTGCGTTTCACAGGCCTTTGTAAGAGATGTTCCCGGTAGGCTGTAAGAGCACTGTGCAGAGCGAGTTGTTTCTTAGCTTCCCAAAGAGCTGGAAGCAAGATGCTTTGGGGCCCAACTCGCCCTTTGGAAAGAAGCCTGCATGTTGTGCCTTTCAGCTCTAGGGCATTGCAGCACAAGCTGAGCAGATGTTCTACTTCAGCCAGATCAGGCCTGCAAAGAAAGTGCGTTTCACAGGCCTTTGTAAGAGATGTTCCCGGTAGGCTGTAAGAGCACTGTGGAGAGCGAGTTATATCTTAGCTTCCAAAAGAGCTGGAAGCAAGATGCTTTGGGGCCCAACTCGCCCTTTTGTAAAGAAGCCTGCACGTTGTGCCTTTCAGCTCGGGGCAATATAGCACACCCAGAGCTGAAGTTCTACTTCAGCTAGGTCAGGCCTGTAAAGAAACTGCCTTTCACAGGCCTTTGTAAGAGATGTTCCCAGTAGGCTGTAAGAGCACTGTGCAGAGCGAGTTGTTTCTTAGCTTCCTAAAGAGCTGGAAGCAAGATGCTTTGGGGCCCAACTCGCCCTTTGGAAAGAAGCCTGCGTGTTGTTCCTTTCAGCTCTAGGGCAATGTAGCTCACCCAGAGCAGAAGTTCTACTTCAGCCAGATCAGGCCTGCAAAGAAACTGCATTTCACAGGCCTTTGTAAGAGATGTTCCCGGTAGGCTGTAAGAGCACTGTGCAGAGCGAGTTGTTTCTTAGCTTCCCAAAGAGCTGGAAGCAAGATGCCTTGGAGCCCAACTCGCCCTTTGGAAAGAAGCCTGCACGTTGTGCCTTTCAGCTGCTGGGCAATGTAGCACACCCAGAGCAGAAGTTCTACTTCAGCCAGTTCAGGCCTGCAAAGAAACTGCCTTTCACAGGCCTTTGTAAGAGATGTTCCCAGTAGGCTGTAAGAGCACTGTGCAGAGCGAGTCGTTTCTTACCTTCCCAAAGAGCTGGAAGCAAGATGCTTTAGGGCCCAGCACGCTCTTTTGAAAGAAGATTGCACGTTGTGCGCTTCAGCTCTAGGGCAATGTAGCACACCGAGAGCAGAAGTTCTACTTCAGCCAGATCAGGCCTGCAAAGAAAGTGCGTTTCACAGGCGTTTGTAAGAGATGTTCCCGGTAGGCTGTAAGAGCACTGTGCAGAGCGAGTTGTTTCTTAGCTTCCCAAAGAGCTGGAAGCAAGATGCTTTGGGGCCCAACTCGCCCTTTTTTAAAGTAGCCTGCACGTTGTGCCTTTCAGCTCGGGGCAATATAGCACACACAGAGCTGAAGTTCTACTTCAGCTAGGTCAGGACTGTAAAGAAACTGCCTGTCACAGGCCTTTGTAAGAGATGTTCCCAGTAGGCTGTAAGAGCACTGTGCAGAGCGAGTTGTCTCTTAGCTTCCTAAAGAGCTGGAAGCAAGATGCTCTGGGGTCCAACTCGCCCTTTGGAAAGAAGCCTGCACGTTGTGCGTTTCAGCTCTAGGGCAATGTAGCACACGTCGAGGAGAAGTTCTACTTCAGGCAGATCAGGCCTGCAAAGAAACTGCGTTTCACAGGCCTTTGTAAGAGATGTGCCCGGTAGGCTGTAAGAGCACTGTGCAGAGCGAGCTGTTTCTCAGCTTCCCAAAGAGCTGGAAGCAAGATGGTTTGGGGCCCAACTCGCCCTTTGGAAAGAAGCCTGCATGTTGTTCCTTTCAGCTCTAGGGCAATGTAGCTCACCCAGAGCAGAAGTTCTACTTCAGCCAGATCAGGCCTGCAAAGAAACTGCGTTTCACAGGCCTTTGTAAGAGATGTTCCCGGTAGGCTGTAAGAGCACTGTGCAGAGCGCGTTGTTTCTTAGCTTCCCAAAGAGCTGGAAGCAAGATGCTTTAGGGCCCAGCTCGCTCTTTTGAAAGAAGCCTGCACGTTGTGCGTTTCAGCTCTAGGGCAATGTAGCACACGCCGAGGAGAAGTTCTACTTCAGCCAGATCAGGCCTGCAAAGAAACTGCGTTTCACAGGCCTTTGTAAGAGATGTGCCCGGTAGGCTGTAAGATCACTGTGCAGAGCGAGCTGTTTCTCAGCTTCCCAAAGAGCTGGAAGCAAGATGGTTTGGGGCCCAACTCGCCCTTTGGAAAGAAGCCTGCACGTTGCGTCTTTCAGCTCTAGGGCAATGTAGCACACCCAGAGCAGAAGTTCTACTTCAGCCACATCAGGCCTGCAAAGAAAGTGCGTTTCACAGGCGTTTGTAAGAGATGTTGCCGGTAGGCTGTAAGAGCACTGTGCAGAGCGAGTTGTTTCTTAGCTTCCCAAAGAGCTGGAAGCAAGATGCTTTAGGGCTCAACTCGCCCTTTGGAAAGAAACCTGCACTTTGGGCCTTTCAGCTCTAGGGCAATGTAGCACACGCAGAGCAGAAGTTCTACTTCAGCCAGATCAGGCCTGAAAAGAAACTGCGTTTCACAGGCCTTTGTAAGATATGTTGCCCGTAGGCTGTAAGAGGACTGTGCAGAGCGAGTTGTTTCTTAGCTTCCCAAAGAGCTGGAAGCAAGATGCTTTGGGGCCCAACTCGCCCTCAGGATAGAAGCCTGCACGTATTGCCTTTCAGCTCTAGGGCAATGTAACACACGCAGAGCAGAAGTTCTACTTCAGCCAGATCAGGCCTGCAAAGAAACTGCGTTTCACAGGCCCTTGTAAGAGATGTTCCCGGTAGGCTGTAAGAGCACAGTGCAGAGCGAGTTGTTTCTTGGCTTCCCAAAGAGATGGAAGCAAGATGCTTTGGGGCCCAACTCACCCTTTGGAAAGAAGCCTGCACGTTGTGCCTTCCAGCTCTAGGGCAATGTAGCACACGCAGAGCAGAACTTCAACTTCAGCCAGATCGGGCCTGCAAAATAACTGCGTTTCACAGGCCTTTGTAAGAGATGTTCCCGGTAGGCTGTAAGAGCACTGTGCAGAGCGAGCTGTTTCTTAGCTTCCCAAAGAGCTGGAAGCAAAATGGTTTGGGGCCCAACTCGCCCTTTGGAAAGAAGCCTGCACGTTGTGCCTTTCAGCTCTAGGGCAATGGAGCACACCCAGAGCAGAATTTCTACTTCAGCCAGATCAGGCGTGCAAAGAAACTGCGTTTCACAGGCCTTTGTAAGAGATGTTCCCGGTAGGCTGTAAGAGCACTGTGCAGAGCGAGATGTTTCTCAGCTTCCCAAAGAGCTGGAAGCAAGATGCTTTGGGGCCCAACTCGCCCTTTGGAAAGAAGCCTGCGTGTTGTTCCTTTCAGCTCTAGGGCAATGTAGCTCACCCAGAGCAGAAGTTCTACTTCAGCCAGATCAGGCCTGCAAAGAAACTGCATTTCACAGGCCTTTGTAAGAGATGTTCCCGGTAGGCTGTAAGAGCACTGTGCAGAGCGAGTTGTTTCTTAGCTTCCCAAAGAGCTGGAAGCAAGATGCCTTGGGGCCCAACTCGCCCTTTGGAAAGAAGCCTGCACGTTGTGCCTTTCAGCTGCAGGGCAATGTAGCACACCCAGAGCAGAAGTTCTACTTCAGCCAGATCAGACCTGCAAAGAAACTGCCTTTCACAGGCCTTTGTAAGAGATGTTCCCAGTAGGCTGTAAGAGCACTGTGCAGAGCGAGTCGTTTCTTACCTTCCCAAAGAGCTGGAAGCAAGATGCTTTAGGGCCCAGCACGCTCTTTTGAAAGAAGATTGCACGTTGTGCGCTTCAGCTCTAGGGCAATGTAGCACACCGAGAGCAGAAGTTCTACTTCAGCCAGATCAGGCCTGCAAAGAAACTGCGTTTCACAGGCCTTTGTAAGAGATGTTCCCGGTAGGCTGTAAGAGCACTGTGCAGAGCGAGTTGTTTCTTAGCTTCCCAAAGAGCTGGAAGCAAGATGCTTTGCGGCCCAACTCGCCCTTTGGAAAGAAGCCTGCATGTTGTGCCTTTCAGCTCTAGGGCAATGGAGCACACGCAGAGCAGAAGTTCAACTTCAGCCAGATCGGGCCTGCAAAGAAACTGCGTTTCACAGGCCTTTGTAACAGATGTTGCCGGTAGGCTGTAAGAGCACTGTGCAGAGCGAGTTGTTTCTTAGCTTCCCAAAGAGCTGGAAGCAAGATGCTTTGGGGCCCAACTCGCCCTTTGGAAAGAAGCCTGCACGTTGTGCCTTTCAGCTGCAGGGCAATGTAGCACACCCAGAGCAGAAGTTCTACTTCAGGTAGGTCAGGCCTGTAAAGAAACTGCGTTTCACAGGCCTTTGTAAGAGATGTTTCCGGTAGTCTGTAAGAGCACTGTGCAGGGCGAGTTGTTTCTTAGCTTCCCAAATAGCTGGAAGCAAGATGCTTTGGGGCCAAACTCGCCATTTGGAAAGAAGCCTGCACGTTGCGTCTTTCAACTCTAGGGCAATGTAGCACACCCAGAGCAGAAGTTCTACTTCAGCCAGATCAGGCCTGCAAAGAAAGTGCGTTTCACAGGCGTTTGTAAGAGATGTTCCCGGTAGGCTGTAAGAGCACTGTTCAGAGCGAGTTGTTTCTTAGCTTCCCAAAGAGCTGGAAGCAAGATGCTTTGGGGCCCAACTCGCCCTTTTTTAAAGAAGCCTGCACGTTGTGCCTTTCAGCTCGGGGCAATATAGCACACCCAGAGCTGAAGTTCTACTTCAGCTAGGTCAGGCCTGTAAAGAAACTGCCTGTCACAGGCCTTTGTAAGAGATGTTCCCAGTAGGCTGTAAGAGCACTGTGCAGAGCGAGTTGTCTCTTAGCTTCCTAAAGAGCTGGAAGCAAGATGCTCTGGGGTCCAACTCGCCCTTTGGAAAGAAGCCTGCACGTTGTGCCTTTCAGCTCTAGGGCAATGTAGCACACGTCGAGGAGAAGTTCTACTTCAGGCAGATCAGGCCTGCAAAGAAACTGCGTTTCACAGGCCTTTGTAAGAGATGTGCCCGGTAGGCTGTAAGAGCACTGTGCAGAGCGAGCTGTTTCTCAGCTTCCCAAAGAGCTGGAAGCAAGATGGTTTGGGGCCCAACTCGCCCTTTGGAAAGAAGCCTGCATGTTGTTCCTTTCAGCTCTAGGGCAATGTAGCTCACCCAGAGCAGAAGTTCTACTTCAGCCAGATCAGGCCTGCAAAGAAACTGCGTTTCACAGGCCTTTGTAAGAGATGTTCCCGGTAGGCTGTAAGAGCACTGTGCAGCGCGCGTTGTTTCTTAGCTTCCCAAAGAGCTGGAAGCAAGATGCTTTAGGGCCCAGCTCGCTCTTTTGAAAGAAGCCTGCACGTTGTGCGTTTCAGCTCTAGGGCAATGTAGCACACGCCGAGGAGAAGTTCTACTTCAGCCAGATCAGGCCTGCAAAGAAACTGCGTTTCACAGGCCTTTGTAAGAGATGTGCCCGGTAGGCTGTAAGATCACTGTGCAGAGCGAGCTGTTTCTCAGCTTCCCAAAGAGCTGGAAGCAAGATGGTTTGGGGCCCAACTCGCCCTTTGGAAAGAAGCCTGCACGTTGCGTCTTTCAGCTCTAGGGCAATGTAGCACACCCAGAGCAGAAGTTCTACTTCAGCCACATCAGGCCTGCCAAGAAAGTGCGTTTCACAGGCGTTTGTAAGAGATGTTGCCGGTAGGCTGTAAGAGCACTGTGCAGAGCGAGTTGTTTCTTAGCTTCCCAAAGAGCTGGAAGCAAGATGCTTTAGGGCTCAACTCGCCCTTTGGAAAGAAACCTGCACTTTGGGCCTTTCAGCTCTAGGGCAATGTAGCACACGCAGAGCAGAAGTTCTACTTCAGCCAGATCAGGCCTGAAAAGAAACTGCGTTTCACAGGCCTTTGTAAGAGATGTTCCCGGTAGGCTGTAAGAGCACAGTGCAGAGCGAGTTGTTTCTTGGCTGCCCAAAGAGATGGAAGCAAGATGCTTTGGGGCCCAACTCGCCCTTTGGAAAGAAGCCTGCACGTTGTGCCTTCCAGCTCTAGGGCAATGTAGCACACGCAGAGCAGAACTTCAACTTCAGCCAGATCGGGCCTGCAAAATAACTGCGTTTCACAGGCCTTTGTAAGAGATGTTCCCGGTAGGCTGTAAGAGCACTGTGCAGAGCGAGCTGTTTCTTAGCTTCCCAAAGAGCTGGAAGCAAAATGGTTTGGGGCCCAACTCGCCCTTTGGAAAGAAGCCTGCACGTTGTGCCTTTCAGCTCTAGGGCAATGGAGCACACCCAGAGCAGAAGTTACACTTCAGCCAGATCAGGCGTGCAAAGAAACTGCGTTTCACAGGCCTTTGTAAGAGATGTTCCCGGTAGGCTGTAAGAGCACTGTGCAGAGCGAGATGTTTCTTAGCTTCCCAAAGAGCTGGAAGCAAGATGCTTTGGGGCCCAACTCGCCCTTTGGAAAGAAGCCTGCGTGTTGTTCCTTTCAGCTCTAGGGCAATGTAGCTCACCCAGAGCAGAAGTTCTACTTCAGCCAGATCAGGCCTGCAAAGAAACTGCATTTCACAGGCCTTTGTAAGAGATGTTCCCGGTAGGCTGTAAGAGCACTCTGCAGAGCGAGTTGTTTCTTAGCTTCCCAAAGAGCTGGAAGCAAGATGCTTTGGGGCCCAACTCGCCCTTTGGAAAGAAGCCTGCACGTTGTGCCTTTCAGCTGCAGGGCAATGTAGCACACCCAGAGCAGAAGTTCTACTTCAGCCAGATCAGGCCTGCAAAGAAACTGCCTTTCACAGGCCTTTGTAAGAGATGTTCCCAGTAGGCTGTAAGAGCACTGTGCAGAGCGAGTCGTTTCTTACCTTCCCAAAGAGCTGGAAGCAAGATGCTTTAGGGCCCAGCACGCTCTTTTGAAAGAAGATTGCACGTTGTGCGCTTCAGCTCTAGGGCAATGTAGCACACCGAGAGCAGAAGTTCTACTTCAGCCAGATCAGCCCTGCAAAGAAACTGCGTTTCACAGGCCTTTGTAAGAGATGTTCCCGGTAGGCTGTAAGAGCACTGTGCAGAGCGAGTTGTTTCTTAGCTTCCCAAAGAGCTGGAAGCAAGATGCTTTGCAGCCCAACTCACCCCTTGGAAAGAAGCCTGCATGTTGTGCCTTTCAGCTCTAGGGCAATGTAGCACACGCAGAGCAGAAGTTCAACTTCAGCCAGATCGGGCCTGCAAAGAAACTGCATTTCACAGGCCTTTGTAAGAGATGTTCCCGGTAGGCTGTAAGAGCACTGTGCAGAGCGAGTTGTTTCTTAGCTTCCCAAAGAGCTGGAAGCAAGATGCTTTGGGGCCCAACTCGCCCTTTGGAAAGAAGCCTGCACGTTTTGCCTTTCAGCCCTAGGGCAATGTAACACACGCAGAGCAGAAGTTCTACTTCAGCCAGATCAGGCCTGCAAAGAAAGTGCGTTTCACAGGCGTTTGTAAGAGATGTTCCTGGTAGGCTGTAAGAGCACTGTGCAGAGCGAGTTGTTTCTTAGCTTCCCAAAGAGCTGGAAGCAAGATGCTTTGGGGCCCAACTCTCCCTTTGGAAAGAAGCCTGCACGCTGTGCCTTTCAGCTCTAGGGCAATGGAGCTTACCCACAGCAGATGTTCTACTTCAGCCAGATCAGGCCTGCAAAGAAACTGCGTTTCACAGGCCTTTGTAAGAGATGTTCCCAGTGGGCTGTAAGAGCACTGTGCAGAGCGAGTCGTTTCTTAGCTTCCCAAAGAGCTGGAAGCAAGATGCTTTAGGGCCCAGCTCGCTCTTTTGAAAGAAGCCTTCACGTTGTGCGTTTCAGCTCTAGGGCAATGTAGCACACCGAGAGCAGAAGTTCTACTTCAGCCAGATCAGGCCTGCAAAGAAACTGCGTTTCACAGGCCTTTGCAAGAGATGTTCCCGGTAGGCTGTAAGAGCACTGTGCAGAGCGAGTTGTTTCTTAGCTTCCCAAAGAGCTGGAAGCAAGATGCTTTGCGGCCCAACTCGCCCTTTGGAAAGAAGCCTGCACGTTGTGCCTTTCAGCTCTAGGGCAATGTAGCACACCCAGAGCAGAAGTTCTGCTTCAGCCAGATCAGGCCTGCAAAGAAAGTGCATTTCACAGGCGTTTGTAAGAGATGTTCCCGGTAGGCTGTAAGAGCACTGTGCAGAGCGAGTTGTTTCTTAGCTTCCCAAAGAGCTGGAAGCAAGATGCTTTGGGGCCCAACTCGCCCTTTGGAAAGAAGCCTGCATGTTGTGCCTTTCAGCTCTAGGGCATTGCAGCACAAGCTGAGCAGATGTTCTACTTCAGCCAGATCAGGCCTGCAAAGAAACTGCGTTTCACAGGCCTTTGTAAGAGATGTTCCCGGTAGGCTGTAAGAGCATTGTGGAGAGCGAGTTATATCTTAGCTTCCAAAAGAGCTGGAAGCAAGATGCTTTGGGGCCCAACTCGCCCTTTTGTAAAGAAGCCTGCACGTTGTGCCTTTCAGCTCGGGGCAATATAACACACCCAGAGCTGAAGTTCTACTTCAGCTAGGTCAGGCCTGTAAAGAAACTGCCTTTCACAGGCCTTTGTAAGAGATGTTCCCAGTAGGCTGTAAGAGAACTGTGCAGAGCGAGTTGTTTCTTAGCTTCCTAAAGAGCTGGAAGCAAGATGCTCTGGGGTCCAACTCGCCCTTTGGAAAGAAGCCTGCACGTTGTGCCTTTCAGCTCTAGGGCAATGTAGCACACCCAGAGCAGAAGTTCTACTTCAGCTAGGTCAGGCCTGCAAAGAAACTGCGTTTCACAGGCCTTTGTAAGAGATGTTCCCGGTAGGCTGTAAGAGCACTCTGCAGAGCGCGTTGTTTCTTAGCTTCCCAAAGAGCTGGAAGCAAGATGCTTAAGGGCCCAGCTCGCTCTTTTGAAAGAAGCCTGCACGTTGTGCGTTTCAGCTCTAGGGCAATATAGCACACGCCGAGGAGAAGTTCTACTTCAGGCAGATCAGGCCTGCAAAGAAACTGCGTTTCACAGGCCTTTGTAAGAGATGTGCCCGGTAGGCTGTAAGAGCACTGTGCAGAGCGAGCTGTTTCTCAGCTTCCCAAAGAGCTGGAAGCAAGATGGTTTGGGGCCCAACTCGCCCTTTGGAAAGAAGCCTGCATGTTGTTCCTTTCAGCTCTAGGGCAATGTAGCTCACCCAGAGCAGAAGTTCTACTTCAGCCAGATCAGGCCTGCAAAGAAACTGCGTTTCACAGGCCTTTGTAAGAGATGTTCCCGGTAGGCTGTAAGAGCACTCTGCAGAGCGCGTTGTTTCTTAGCTTACCAAAGAGCTGGAAGCAAGATGCTTTAGGGCCCAGCTCGCTCTTTTGAAAGAAGCCTGCATGTTGTGCGTTTCAGCTCTAGGGCAATGTAGCACACGCCGAGGAGAAGTTCTACTTCAGCCAGATCAGGCCTGCAAAGAAACTGCGTTTCACAGGCCTTTGTAAGAGATGTGCCCGGTAGGCTGTAAGAGCACTGTGCAGAGCGAGCTGTTTCTCAGCTTCCCAAAGAGCTGGAAGCAAGATGCTTTGCGGCCCAACTCGCCCTTTGGAAAGAAGCCTGCATGTTGTGCCTTTCAGCTCTAGGGCAATGGAGCACACGCAGAGCAGAAGTTCAACTTCAGCCAGATCGGGCCTGCAAAGAAACTGCGTTTCACAGGCCTTTGTAACAGATGTTGCCGGTAGGCTGTAAGAGCACTGTGCAGAGCGAGTTGTTTCTTAGCTTCCCAAAGAGCTGGAAGCAAGATGCTTTGGGGCCCAACTCGCCCTTTGGAAAGAAGCCTGCACGTTGTGCCTTTCAGCTGCAGGGCAATGTAGCACACCCAGAGCAGAAGTTCTACTTCAGCTAGGTCAGGCCTGTAAAGAAACTGCGTTTCACAGGCCTTTGTAAGAGATGTTCCCGGTAGTCTGTAAGAGCACTGTGCAGGGCGAGTTGTTTCTTAGCTTCCCAAAGAGCTGGAAGCAAGATGCTTTGGGGCCAAACTCGCCATTTGGAAAGAAGCCTGCACGTTGCGTCTTTCACCTCTAGGGCAATGTAGCACACCCAGAGCAGAAGTTCTACTTCAGCCAGATCAGGCCTGCAAAGAAAGTGCGTTTCACAGGCGTTTGTAAGAGATGTTCCCGGTAGGCTGTAAGAGCACTGTGCAGAGCGAGTTGTTTCTTAGCTTCCCAAAGAGCTGGAAGCAAGATGCTTTGGGGCCCAACTCGCCCTTTTTTAAAGAAGCCTGCACGTTGTGCCTTTCAGCTCGGGGCAATATAGCACACCCAGAGCTGAAGTTCTACTTCAGCTAGGTCAGGCCTGTAAAGAAACTGCCTGTCACAGGCCTTTGTAAGAGATGTTCCCAGTAGGCTGTAAGAGCACTGTGCAGAGCGAGTTGTCTCTTAGCTTCCTAAAGAGCTGGAAGCAAGATGCTCTGGGGTCCAACTCGCCCTTTGGAAAGAAGCCTGCACGTTGTGCGTTTCAGCTCTAGGGCAATGTAGCACACGTCGAGGAGAAGTTCTACTTCAGGCAGATCAGGCCTGCAAAGAAACTGCGTTTCACAGGCCTTTGTAAGAGATGTGCCCGGTAGGCTGTAAGAGCACTGTGCAGAGCGAGCTGTTTCTCAGCTTTCCAAAGAGCTGGAAGCAAGATGGTTTGGGGCCCAACTCGCCCTTTGGAAAGAAGCCTGCATGTTGTTCCTTTCAGCTCTAGGGCAATGTAGCTCACCCAGAGCAGAAGTTCTACTTCAGCCAGATCAGGCCTGCAAAGAAACTGCGTTTCACAGGCCTTTGTAAGAGATGTTCCCGGTAGGCTGTAAGAGCACTCTGCAGAGCGAGTTGTTTCTTAGCTTCCCAAAGAGCTGGAAGCAAGATGCTTTGGGGCCCAACTCGCCCTTTGGAAAGAAGCCTGCACGTTTTGCCTTTCAGCCCTAGGGCAATGTAACACACGCAGAGCAGAAGTTCTACTTCAGCCAGATCAGGCCTGCAAAGAAAGTGCGTTTCACAGGCGTTTGTAAGAGATGTTCCTGGTAGGCTGTAAGAGCACTGTGCAGAGCGAGTTGTTTCTTAGCTTCCCAAAGAGCTGGAAGCAAGATGCTTTGGGGCCCAACTCGCCCTTTGGAAAGAAGCCTGCACGTTGTGCCTTTCAGCTCTAGGGCAATGGAGCTCACCCACAGCAGATGTTCTACTTCAGCCAGATCAGGCCTGCAAAGAAACTGCGTTTCACAGGCCTTTGCAAGAGATGTTCCCGGTAGGCTGTAAGAGCACTGTGCAGAGCGAGTTGTTTCTTAGCTTCCCAAAGAGCTGGAAGCAAGATGCTTTGGGGCCCAACTCGCCCTTTGGAAAGAAGCCTGCACTTTGTGCCTTTCAGCTGCAGGGCAATGTAGCACACCCAGAGCAGAAGTTCTACTTCAGCCAGATCAGGCCTGCAAAGAAACTGCGTTTCACAGGCCTTTGTAAGAGATGTTCCCAGTGGGCTGTAAGAGCACAGTGCAGAGCGAGTCGTTTCTTAGCTTCCCAAAGAGCTGGAAGCAAGATGCTTTAGGGCCCAGCTCGCTCTTTTGAAAGAAGCCTTCACGTTGTGCGTTTCAGCTCTAGGGCAATGTAGCACACCGAGAGCAGAAGTTCTACTTCAGCCAGATCAGGCCTGCAAAGAAACTGCGTTTCACAGGCCTTTGCAAGAGATGTTCCCGGTAGGCTGTAAGAGCACTGTGCAGAGCGAGTTGTTTCTTAGCTTCCCAAAGAGCTGGAAGCAAGATGCTTTGCGGCCCAACTCGCCCTTTGGAAAGAAGCCTGCACGTTGTGCCTTTCAGCTCTAGGGCAATGTAGCACACCCAGAGCAGAAGTTCTGCTTCAGCCAGATCAGGCCTGCAAAGAAAGTGCGTTTCACAGGCGTTTGTAAGAGATGTTCCCGGTAGGCTGTAAGAGCACTGTGCAGAGCGAGTTGTTTCTTAGCTTCCCAAAGAGCTGGAAGCAAGATGCTTTGGGGCCCAACTCGCCCTTTGGAAAGAAGCCTGCATGTTGTGCCTTTCAGCTCTAGGGCATTGCAGCACAAGCTGAGTAAATGTTCTACTTCAGCCAGATCAGGCCTGCAAAGAAACTGCGTTTCACAGGCCTTTGTAAGAGATGTTCCCGGTAGGCTGTAAGAGCATTGTGGAGAGCGAGTTATATCTTAGCTTCCAAAAGAGCTGGAAGCAAGATGCTTTGGGGCCCAACTCGCCCTCTTGTAAAGAAGCCTGCACGTTGTGCCTTTCAGCTCGGGGCAATATAACACACCCAGAGCTGAAGTTCTACTTCAGCTAGGTCAGGCCTGTAAAGAAACTGCATTTCACAGGCCTTTGTAAGAGATGTTCCCAGTAGGCTGTAAGAGCACTGTGCAGAGCGAGTTGTTTCTTAGCTTCCTAAAGAGCTGGAAGCAAGATGCTCTGGGGTCCAACTCGCCCTTTGGAAAGAAGCCTGCACGTTGTGCCTTTCAGCTCTAGGGCAATGTAGCACACCCAGAGCAGAAGATCTACTTCAGCTAGGTCAGGCCTGCAAAGAAACTGCGTTTCACAGGCCTTTGTAAGAGATGTTCCCGGTAGGCTGTAAGAGCACTCTGCAGAGCGCGTTGTTTCTTAGCTTCCCAAAGAGCTGGAAGCAAGATGCTTTAGGGCCCAGCTCGCTCTTTTGAAAGAAGCCTGCACGTTGATCGTTTCAGCTCTAGGGCAATATAGCACACGCCGAGGAGAAGTTCTACTTCAGGCAGATCAGGCCTGCAAAGAAACTGCGTTTCACAGGCCTTTGTAAGAGATGTGCCCGGTAGGCTGTAAGAGCACTGTGCAGAGCGAGCTGTTTCTCAGCTTCCCAAAGAGCTGGAAGCAAGATGGTTTGGGGCCCAACTCGCCCTTTGGAAAGAAGCCTGCATGTTGTTCCTTTCAGCTCTAGGGCAATGTAGCTCACCCAGAGCAGAAGTTCTACTTCAGCCAGATCAGGCCTGCAAAGAAACTGCGTTTCACAGGCCTTTGTAAGAGATGTTCCCGGTAGGCTGTAAGAGCACTCTGCAGAGCGCGTTGTTTCTTAGCTTCCCAAAGAGCTGGAAGCAAGATGCTTTAGGGCCCAGCTCGCTCTTTTGAAAGAAGCCTGCATGTTGTGCGTTTCAGCTCTAGGGCAATGTAGCACACGCCGAGGAGAAGTTCTACTTCAGCCAGATCAGGCCTGCAAAGAAACTGCGTTTCACAGGCCTTTGTAAGAGATGTGCCCGGTAGGCTGTAAGAGCACTGTGCAGAGCGAGCTGTTTCTCAGCTTCCCAAAGAGCTGGAAGCAAGATGCTTTGGGGCCCAACTCGCCCTTTGGAAAGAAGCCTGCACGTTGTGCCTTTCAGCTGCAGGGCAATGTAGCACACCCAGAGCAGAAGTTCTACTTCAGCCAGATCAGGCCTGCAAAGAAACTGCCTTTCACAGGCCTTTGTAAGAGATGTTCCCGGTAGGCTGTAAGAGCACTGTGCAGAGCGAGTTGTTTCTTAGCTTCCCAAAGAGCTGGAAGCAAGATGCTTTGGGGCCCAACTGGCCCTTTGGAAAGAAGCCTGCACGTTGTGCCTTTCAGCTCTAGGGCAATGTAACACACGCAGAGCAGAAGTTCTACTTCAGCCAGATCAGGCCTGCAAAGAAAGTGCGTTTCACAGGCGTTTGTAAGACATGTTCCTGGTAGGCTGTAAGAGCACTGTGCAGAGCGAGTTGTTTCTTAGCTTCCCAAAGAGCTGGAAGCAAGATGCTTTGGGGCCCAACTCGCCCTTTGGAAAGAAGCCTGCACGTTGTGCCTTTCAGCTCTAGGGCAATGGAGCTCACCCACAGCAGATGTTCTACTTCAGCCAGATCAGGCCTGCAAAGAAACTGCGTTTCACAGGCCTTTGCAAGAGATGTTCCCGGTAGGCTGTAAGAGCACTGTGCACAGCGACTTGTTTCTTAGCTTCCCAAAGAGCTGGAAGCAAGATGCTTTGGGGCCCAACTCGCCCTTTGGAAAGAAGCCTGCACGTTGTGCCTTTCAGCTGCAGGGCAATGTAGCACACCCAGAGCAGAACTTCTACTTCAGCCAGATCAGGCCTGCAAAGAAACTGCGTTTCACAGGCCTTTGTACGAGATGTTCCCAGTAGGCTGTAAGAGCACTGTGCAGAGCGAGTCGTTTCTTAGCTTCCCAAAGAGCTGGAAGCAAGATGCTTTAGGGACCAGCTCGCTCTTTTGAAAGAAGCCTTCACGTTGTGCGTTTCAGCTCTAGGGCAATGTAGCACACCGAGAGCAGAAGTTCTACTTCAGCCAGATCAGGCCTGCAAAGAAACTGCGTTTCACAGGCCTTTGTAAGAGATGTTCCCGGTAGGCTGTAAGAGCACTGTGCAGAGCGAGTTGTTTCTTAGCTTCCCAAAGAGCTGGAAGCAAGATGCTTTGCGGCCCAACTCGCCCTTTGGAAAGAAGCCTGCACATTGTGCGTTTCAGCTCTAGGGCAATGTAGCACACCCAGAGCAGAAGTTCTACTTCAGCCAGATCAGTCCTGCAAAGAAAGTGCGTTTCACAGGCGTTTGTAAGAGATGTTCCCGGTAGGCTGTAAGAGCACTGTGCAGAGCGAGTTGTTTCTTAGCTTCCCAAAGAGCTGGAAGCAAGATGCTTTGGGGCCCAACTCGCCCTTTGTAAAGAAGCCTGCACGTTGTGCCTTTCAGCTCTAGGGCATTGCAGCACAAGCTGAGCAGATGTTCTACTTCAGCCAGATCAGGCCTGCAAAGAAAGTGCGTTTCACAGGCCTTTGTAAGAGATGTTCCCGGTAGGCTGTAAGAGCACTGTGGAGAGCGAGTTATATCTTAGCTTCCAAAAGAGCTGGAAGCAAGATGCTTTGGGGCCCAACTCGCCCTTTTGTAAAGAAGCCTGCACGTTGTGCCTTTCAGCTCGGGGCAATATAGCACACCCAGAGCTGAAGTTCTACTTCAGCTAGGTCAGGCCTGTAAAGAAACTGCCTTTCACAGGCCTTTGTAAGAGATGTTCCCAGTAGGCTGTAAGAGCACTGTGCAGAGCGAGTTGTTTCTTAGCTTCCTAAAGAGCTGGAAGCAAGATGCTCTGGGGTCCAACTCGCCCTTTGGAAAGAAGCCTGCACGTTGTGCCTTTCAGCTCTAGGGCAATGTAGCACACCCAGAGCAGAAGTTCTACTTCAGCTAGGTCAGGCCTGCAAAGAAATTGCGTTTCACAGGCCTTTGTAAGAGATGTTCCCGGTAGGCTGTAAGAGCATTCTGCAGAGCGCGTTGTTTCTTAGCTTCCCAAAGAGCTGGAAGCAAGATGCTTTAGGGCCCAGCTCGCTCTTTTGAAAGAAGCCTGCACGTTGTGCGTTTCAGCTCTAGGGCAATGTAGCACACGCTGAGGAGAAGTTCTACTTCAGGCAGATCAGGCCTGCAAAGAAACTGCGTTTCACAGGCCTTTGTAAGAGATGTGCCCGGTAGGCTGTAAGAGCACTGTGCAGAGCGAGCTGTTTCTCAGCTTCCCAAAGAGCTGGAAGCAAGATGGTTTGGGGCCCAACTCGCCCTTTGGAAAGAAGCCTGCATGTTGTTCCTTTCAGCTCTAGGGCAATGTAGCTCACCCAGAGCAGAAGTTCTACTTCAGCCAGATCAGGCCTGCAAAGAAACTGCGTTTCACAGGCCTTTGTAAGAGATGTTCCCGGTAGGCTGTAAGAGCACTCTGCAGAGCGCGTTGTTTCTTAGCTTCCCAAAGAGCTGGAAGCAAGATGCTTTAGGGCCCAGCTCGCTCTTTTGAAAGAAGCCTGCACGTTGTGCGTTTCAGATCTAGGGCAATGTAGCACACGCCGTGGAGAAGTTCTACTTCAGGCAGATCAGGCCTGCAAAGAAACTGCGTTTCACAGGCCTTTGCAAGAGATGTGCCCGGTAGGCTGTAAGAGCACTGTGCAGAGCGAGCTGTTTCTCAGCTTCCCAAAGAGCTGGAAGCAAGATGGTTTGGGGCCCAACTCGCCCTTTGGAAAGAAGCCTGCATGTTGTTCCTTTCAGCTCTAGGGCAATGTAGCTCACCCAGAGCAGAAGTTCTACTTCAGCCAGATCAGGCCTGCAAAGAAACTGCGTTTCACAGGCCTTTGTAAGAGATGTTCCCGGTAGGCTGTAAGAGCACTCTGCAGAGCGCGTTGTTTCTTAGCTTCCCAAAGAGCTGGAAGCAAGATGCTTTAGGGCCCAGCTCGCTCTTTTGAAAGAAGCCTGCATGTTGTGCGTTTCAGCTCTAGGGCAATGTAGCACACGCCGAGGAGAAGTTCTACTTCAGCCAGATCAGGCCTGCAAAGAAACTGCGTTTCACAGGCCTTTGTAAGAGATGTGCCCAGTAGGCTGTAAGAGCACTGTGCAGAGCGAGCTGTTTCTCAGCTTCCCAAAGAGCTGGAAGCAAGATGGTTTGGGGCCCAACTCGCCCTTTGGAAAGAAGCCTGCACGTTGCGTCTTTCAGCTCTAGGGCAATGTAGCACACCCAGAGCAGAAGTTCTACTTCAGCCACATCAGGCCTGCAAAGAAAGTGCGTTTCACAGGCGTTTGTAAGAGATGTTGCCGGTAGGATGTAAGAGCACTGTGCAGAGCGAGTTGTTTCTTAGCTTCCCAAAGAGCTGGAAGCAAGATGCTTTAGGGCTCAACTCGCCCTTTGGAAAGAAGCCTGCACTTTGGGCCTTTCAGCTCTAGGGCAATGTAGCACACGCAGAGCAGAAGTTCTACTTCAGCCAGATCAGGCCTGAAAAGAAACTGCGTTTCACAGGCCTTTGTAAGATATGTTGCCCGTAGGCTGTAAGAGCACTGTGCAGAGCGAGTTGTTTCTTAGCTTCCCAAAGAGCTGGAAGCAAGATGCTTTGGGGCCCAACTCGCCCTCAGGATAGAAGCCTGCACGTATTGCCTTTCAGCTCTAGGGCAATGTAACACACGCAGAGCAGAAGTTCTACTTCAGCCACATCAGGCCTGCAAAGAAACTGCGTTTCACAGGCCCTTGTAAGAGATGTTCCCGGTAGGCTGTAAGAGCACAGTGCAGAGCGAGTTGTTTCTTGGCTTCCCAAAGAGATGGAAGCAAGATGCTTTGGGGCCCAACTCGCCCTTTGGAAAGAAGCCTGCACGTTGTGCCTTCCAGCTCTAGGGCAATGTAGCACACGCAGAGCAGAACTTCAACTTCAGCCAGATCGGGCCTGCAAAATAACTGCGTTTCACAGGCCTTTGTAAGAGATGTTCCCGGTAGGCTGTAAGAGCACTGTGCAGAGCGAGCTGTTTCTTAGCTTCCCAAAGAGCTGGAAGCAAAATGGTTTGGGGCCCAACTCGCCCTTTGGAAAGAAGCCTGCACGTTGTGCCTTTCAGCTCTAGGGCAATGGAGCACACCCAGAGCAGAAGTTACACTTCAGCCAGATCAGGCGTGCAAAGAAACTGCGTTTCACAGGCCTTTGTAAGAGATGTTCCCGGTAGGCTGTAAGAGCACTGTGCAGAGCGAGATGTTTCTTAGCTTCCCAAAGAGCTGGAAGCAAGATGCTTTGGGGCCCAACTCGCCCTTTGGAAAGAAGCCTGCGTGTTGTTCCTTTCAGCTCTAGGGCAATGTAGCTCACCCAGAGCAGAAGTTCTACTTCAGCCAGATCAGGCCTGCAAAGAAACTGCATTTCACAGGCCTTTGTAAGAGATGTTCCCGGTAGGCTGTAAGAGCACTGTGCAGAGCGAGTTGTTTCTTAGCTTCCCAAAGAGCTGGAAGCAAGATGCTTTGGGGCCCAACTCGCCCTTTGGAAAGAAGCCTGCACGTTGTGCCTTTCAGCTGCAGGGCAATGTAGCACACCCAGAGCAGAAGTTCTACTTCAGCCAGATCAGGCCTGCAAAGAAACTGCCTTTCACAGGCCTTTGTAAGAGATGTTCCCAGTAGGCTGTAAGAGCACTGTGCAGAGCGAGTCGTTTCTTACCTTCCCAAAGAGCTGGAAGCAAGATGCTTTAGGGCCCAGCACGCTCTTTTGAAAGAAGATTGCACGTTGTGCGCTTCAGCTCTAGGGCAATGTAGCACACCGAGAGCAGAAGTTCTACTTCAGCCAGATCAGGCCTGCAAAGAAACTGCGTTTCACAGGCCTTTGTAAGAGATGTTCCCGGTAGGCTGTAAGAGCACTGTGCAGAGCGAGTTGTTTCTTAGCTTCCCAAAGAGCTGGAAGCAAGATGCTTTGCGGCCCAACTCGCCCTTTGGAAAGAAGCCTGCATGTTGTGCCTTTCAGCTCTAGGGCAATGGAGCACACGCAGAGCAGAAGTTCAACTTCAGCCAGATCGGGCCTTCAAAGAAACTGCGTTTCACAGGCCTTTGTAACAGATGTTGCCGGTAGGCTGTAAGAGCACTGTGCAGAGCGAGTTGTTTCTTAGCTTCCCAAAGAGCTGGAAGCAAGATGCTTTGGGGCCCAACTCGCCCTTTGAAAAGAAGCCTGCACGTTGTGCCTTTCAGCTGCAGGGCAATGTAGCACACCCAGAGCAGAAGTTCTACTTCAGCTAGGTCAGGCCTGTAAAGAAACTGCGTTTCACAGGCCTTTGTAAGAGATGTTCCCGGTAGTCTGTAAGAGCACTGTGCAGGGCGAGTTGTTTCTTAGCTTCCCAAAGAGCTGGAAGCAAGATGCTTTGGGGCCAAACTCGCCATTTGGAAAGAAGCCTGCACGTTGCGTCTTTCACCTCTAGGGCAATGTAGCACACCCAGAGCAGAAGTTCTACTTCAGCCAGATCAGGCCTGCAAAGAAAGTGCGTTTCACAGGCGTTTGTAAGAGATGTTCCCGGTAGGCTGTAAGAGCACTGTGCAGAGCGAGTTGTTTCTTAGCTTCCCAAAGAGCTGGAAGCAAGATGCTTTGGGGCCCAACTCGCCCTTTTTTAAAGAAGCCTGCACGTTGTGCCTTTCAGCTCGGGGCAATATAGCACACCCAGAGCTGAAGTTCTACTTCAGCTAGGTCAGTCCTGTAAAGAAACTGCCTGTCACAGGCCTTTGTAAGAGATGTTCCCAGTAGGCTGTAAGAGCACTGTGCAGAGCGAGTTGTCTCTTAGCTTCCTAAAGAGCTGGAAGCAAGATGCTCTGGGGTCCAACTCGCCCTTTGGAAAGAAGCCTGCACGTTGTGCGTTTCAGCTCTAGGGCAATGTAGCACACGTCGAGGAGAAGTTCTACTTCAGGCAGATCAGGCCTGCAAAGAAACTGCGTTTCACAGGCCTTTGTAAGAGATGTGCCCGGTAGGCTGTAAGAGCACTGTGCAGAGCGAGCTGTTTCTCAGCTTCCCAAAGAGCTGGAAGCAAGATGGTTTGGGGCCCAACTCGCCCTTTGGAAAGAAGCCTGCATGTTGTTCCTTTCAGCTCTAGGGCAATGTAGCTCACCCAGAGCAGAAGTTCTACTTCAGCCAGATCAGGCCTGCAAAGAAACTGCGTTTCACAGGCCTTTGTAAGAGATGTTCCCGGTAGGCTGTAAGAGCACTCTGCAGAGCGCGTTGTTTCTTAGCTTCCCAAAGAGCTGGAAGCAAGATGCTTTAGGGCCCAGCTCGCTCTTTTGAAAGAAGCCTGCACGTTGTGCGTTTCAGCTCTAGGGCAATGTAGCACACGCCGAGGAGAAGTTCTACTTCAGCCAGATCAGGCCTGCAAAGAAACTGCGTTTCACAGGCCTTTGTAAGAGATGTGCCCGGTAGGCTGTAAGATCACTGTGCAGAGCGAGCTGTTTCTCAGCTTCCCAAAGAGCTGGAAGCAAGATGGTTTGGGGCCCAACTCGCCCTTTGGAAAGAAGCCTGCACGTTGCGTCTTTCAGCTCTAGGGCAATGTAGCACACCCAGAGCAGAAGTTCTACTTCAGCCACATCAGGCCTGCAAAGAAAGTGCGTTTCACAGGCGTTTGTAAGAGATGTTGCCGGTAGGCTGTAAGAGCACTGTGCAGAGCGAGTTGTTTCTTAGCTTCCCAAAGAGCTGGAAGCAAGATGCTTTAGGCTCAACTCACCCTTTGGAAAGAAGCCTGCACTTTGGGCCTTTCAGCTCTAGGGCAATGTAGCACACGCAGAGCAGAAGTTCTACTTCAGCCAGATCAGGCCTGAAAAGAAACTGCGTTTCACAGGCCTTTGTAAGATATGTTGCCCGTAGGCTGTAAGAGCACTGTGCAGAGCGAGTTGTTTCTTAGCTTCCCAAAGAGCTGGAAGCAAGATGCTTTGGGGCCCAACTCGCCCTTTGGAAAGAAGCCTGCACGTTGTGCCTTTCAGCTGCAGGGCAATGTAGCACACCCAGAGCAGAAGTTCTACTTCAGCCAGATCAGGCCTGCAAAGAAACTGCCTTTCACAGGCCTTTGTAAGAGATGTTCCCGGTAGGCTGTAAGAGCACTGTGCAGAGCGAGTTGTTTCTTAGCTTCCCAAACAGCTGGAAGCAAGATGCTTTGGGGCCCAACTGGCCCTTTGGAAAGAAGCCTGCACGTTGTGCCTTTCAGCTCTAGGGCAATGTAACACACGCAGAGCAGAAGTTCTACTTCAGCCAGATCAGGCCTGCAAAGAAAGTGCGTTTCACAGGCGTTTGTAAGAGATGTTCCTGGTAGGCTGTAAGAGCACTGTGCAGAGCGAGTTGTTTCTTAGCTTCCCAAAGAGCTGGAAGCAAGATGCTTTGGGGCCCAACTCGCCCTTTGGAAAGAAGCCTGCACGTTGTGCCTTTCAGCTCTAGGGCAATGGAGCTCACCCACAGCAGATGTTCTACTTCAGCCAGATCAGGCCTGCAAAGAAACTGCGTTTCACAGGCCTTTGCAAGAGATGTTCCCGGTAGGCTGTAAGAGCACTGTGCACAGCGAGTTGTTTCTTAGCTTCCCAAAGAGCTGGAAGCAAGATGCTTTGGGTCCCAACTCGCCCTTTGGAAAGAAGCCTGCACTTTGTGCCTTTCAGCTGCAGGGCAATGTAGCACACCCAGAGCAGAAGTTCTACTTCAGCCAGATCAGGCCTGCAAAGAAACTGCGTTTCACAGGCCTTTGTAAGAGATGTTCCCAGTGGGCTGTAAGAGCACTGTGCAGAGCGAGTCGTTTCTTAGCTTCCCAAAGAGCTGGAAGCAAGATGCTTTAGGGCCCAGCTCGCTCTTTTGAAAGAAGCCTTCACGTTGTGCGTTTCAGCTCGAGGGCAATGTGGCACACCGAGAGCAGAAGTTCTACTTCAGCCAGATCAGGCCTGCAAAGAAACTGCGTTTCACAGGCCTTTGTAAGAGATGTTCCCGGTAGGCTGTAAGAGCACTGTGCAGAGCGAGTTGTTTCTTAGCTTCCCAAAGAGCTGGAAGCAAGATGCTTTGCGGCCCAACTCGCCCTTTGGAAAGAAGCCTGCACGTTGTGCCTTTCAGCTCTAGGGCAATGTAGCACACCCAGAGCAGAAGTTCTACTTCAGCCAGATCAGGCCTGCAAAGAAAGTTCGTTTCACAGGCCTTTGTAAGAGATGTTCCCGGTAGGCTGTAAGAGCACTGTGGAGAGCGAGTTATATCTTAGCTTCCAAAAGAGCTGGAAGCAAGATGCTTTGGGGCCCAACTCGCCCTTTTTTAAAGAAGCCTGCACGTTGTGCGTTTCAGCTCTAGGGCAATGTAGCACACCCAGAGCAGAAGTTCTACTTCAGCCAGATCAGGCCTGCAAAGAAAGTGCGTTTCACAGGCCTTTGTAAGAGATGTTCCCGGTAGGCTGTAAGAGCACTGTGCAGAGCGAGTTGTTTCTTAGCTTCCCAAAGAGCTGGAAGCAAGATGCTTTGGGGCCCAACTCGCCCTTTGGAAAGAAGCCTGCATGTTGTGCCTTTCAGCTCTAGGGCATTGCAGCACAAGCTGAGCAGATGTTCTACTTCAGCCAGATCAGGCCTGCAAAGAAACTGCGTTTCACAGGCCTTTGTAAGAGATGTTCCCGGTAGGCTGTAAGAGCACTGTGCAGAGCGAGTTATATCTTAGCTTCCAAAAGAGCTGGAAGCAAGATGCTTTGGGGCCCAACTCGCCCTTTTGGAAAGAAGCCTGCACGTTGTGCCTTTCAGCTCGGGGCAATATAGCACACCCAGAGCTGAAGTTCTACTTCAGCTAGGTCAGGCCTGTAAAGAAACTGCCTTTCACAGGCCTTTGTAAGAGATCTTCCCAGTAGGCTGTAAGAGCACTGTGCAGAGCGAGTTGTTTCTTAGCTTCCTAAAGAGCTGGAAGCAAGATGCTCTGGGGTCCAACTCGCCCTTTGGAAAGAAGCCTGCACGTTGTGCCTTTCAGCTCAGGGCAATGGAGCTCACCCAGAGCAGAAGTTCTACTTCAGCCAGATCAGGCCTGCAAAGAAACTGCGTTTCACAGGCCTTTGTAAGAGATGTTCCCGGTAGGCTGTAAGAGCACTGTGCAGAGCGAGTTGTTTCTTAGCTTCCCAAAGAGCTGGAAGCAAGATGCTTTGGGGCCCAACTCGCCCTTTGGAAAGAAGCCTGCACGTTGTGCCTTTCAGCTCTAGGGCAATGTAGCACACGCAGAGCAGAAGTTCTACTTCAGCCAGATCAGGCCTGCAAAGAAACTGCGTTTCACAGGCCTTTGTAAGAGATGTTCCCGGTAGGCTGTAAGAGCACTGTGCAGAGCGAGTTGTTTCTTAGCTTCCCAAAGAGCTGGAAGCAAGATGCTTTGCGGCCCAACTCGCCCTTTGGAAAGAAGCCTGCACGTTGTGCCTTTCAGCTCTAGGGCAATGTAGCACACCCAGAGCAGAAGTTCTACTTCAGCCAGATCAGGCCTGCAAAGAAACTGCGTTTCACAGGCCTTTGTAAGAGATGTTCCCGGTAGGCTGTAAGAGCACTGTGCAGAGCGAGTTGTTTCTTAGCTTCCCAAAGAGCTGGAAGCAAGATGCTTTGGGGCCCAACTCGCCCTTTGGAAAGAAGCCTGCACGTTGTGCCTTTCAGCTCTAGGGCAATGTAGCACACCCAGAGCAGAAGTTCTACTTCAGCCAGATCAGGCCTGCAAAGAAACTGCGTTTCACAGGCCTTTGTAAGAGATGTTCCCGGTAGGCTGTAAGAGCACTGTGCAGAGCGAGTTGTTTCTTAGCTTCCCAAAGAGCTGGAAGCAAGATGCTTTGGGGCCCAACTCGCCCTTTTGGAAAGAAGCCTGCACGTTGTGCCTTTCAGCTCTAGGGCAATGTAGCACACCCAGAGCAGAAGTTCTACTTCAGCCAGATCAGGCCTGCAAAGAAACTGCGTTTCACAGGCCTTTGTAAGAGATGTTCCCGGTAGGCTGTAAGAGCACTGTGCAGAGCGAGTTGTTTCTTAGCTTCCTAAAGAGCTGGAAGCAAGATGCTTTGGGGCCCAACTCGCCCTTTGGAAAGAAGCCTGCACGTTGTGCCTTTCAGCTCTAGGGCAATGTAGCACACCCAGAGCAGAAGTTCTACTTCAGCCAGATCAGGCCTGCAAAGAAAGTGCGTTTCACAGGCCTTTGTAAGAGATGTTCCCGGTAGGCTGTAAGAGCACTGTGCAGAGCGAGTTGTTTCTTAGCTTCCCAAAGAGCTGGAAGCAAGATGCTTTGGGGCCCAACTCGCCCTTTTGAAAGAAGCCTGCACGTTGTGCGTTTCAGCTCTAGGGCAATGTAGCACACGCTGAGCAGAAGTTCTACTTCAGCCAGATCAGGCCTGCAAAGAAACTGCGTTTCACAGGCCTTTGTAAGAGATGTTCCCGGTAGGCTGTAAGAGCACTGTGCAGAGCGAGTTGTTTCTTAGCTTCCCAAAGAGCTGGAAGCAAGATGCTTTGGGGCCCAACTCGCCCTTTGGAAAGAAGCCTGCATGTTGTGCCTTTCAGCTCTAGGGCAATGTAGCACACCCAGAGCAGAAGTTCTACTTCAGCCAGATCAGGCCTGCAAAGAAACTGCGTTTCACAGGCCTTTGTTAGAGATGTTCCCGGTAGGCTGTAAGAGCACTGTGCAGAGCGAGTTGTTTCTTAGCTTCCCAAAGAGCTGGAAGCAAGATGCTTTGGGGCCGAACTCGCCCTTTGGAAAGAAGCCTGCACGTTGTGCCTTTCAGCTCGAGGGCAATGTAGCACACCCAGAGCAGAAGTTCTACTTCAGCCAGGTCAGGCCTGTAAAGAAACTGCGTTTCACAGGCCTTTGTAAGAGATGTTGCCGGTAGGCTGTAAGAGCACTGTGCAGAGCGAGTTGTTGCTTAGCTTCCCAAAGAGCTGGAAGCAAGATGCTTTGGGGCCCAACTCGCCATTTGGAAAGAAGCCTGCACGTTTTGCCTTTCAGCTCTAGGGCAATGTAACACACGCAGAGCAGAAGTTCTACTTCAGCCAGATCAGGCCTGCAAAGAAACTGCGTTTCACAGGCCTTTGTAAGAGATGTTCCCGGTAGGCTGTAAGAGCACTGTGCAGAGCGCGTTGTTTCTTAGCTTCCCAAAGAGCTGGAAGCAAGATGCTTTGGGGCCCAACTCGCCCTTTGGAAAGAAGCCTGCACGTTGTGCCTTTCAGCTCTAGGGCAATGGAGCTCACCCAGAGCAGATGTTCTACTTCAGCCAGATCAGGCCTGCAAAGAAACTGCGTTTCACAGGCGTTTGTAAGAGATGTTCCCGGTAGGCTGTAAGAGCACTGTGCAGAGCGAGTTGTTTCTTAGCTTCCCAAAGAGCTGGAAGCAAGATGCTTTGGAGCCCAACTCGCCCTTTGGAAAGAAGCCTGCATGTTGTGCCTTTCAGCTCTAGGGCATTGCAGCACAAGCTGAGCAGATGTTCTACTTCAGCCAGATCAGGCCTGCAAAGAAACTGCGTTTCACAGGCCTTTGTAAGAGATGTTCCCGGTAGGCTGTAAGAGCACTGTGGAGAGCGAGTTATATCTTACCTTCCAAAAGAGCTGGAAGCAAGATGCTTTGGGGCCCAACTCGCCCTTTTGTAAAGAAGCCTGCACGTTGTGCCTTTCAGCTCGGGGCAATATAGCACACCCAGAGCTGAAGTTCTACCTCAGCTAGGTCAGGCCTGTAAAGAAACTGCCTTTCACAGGCCTTTGTAAGAGATGTTCCCAGTAGGCTGTAAGAGCACTGTGAAGAGCGAGTTGTTTCTTAGCTTCCTAAAGAGCTGGAAGCAAGATGCTCTGGGGTCCAACTCGCCCTTTGGAAAGAAGCCTGCACGTTGTGCCTTTCAGCTCTAGGGCAATGTAGCACACCCAGAGCAGAAGTTCTACTTCAGCTAGGTCAGGCCTGCAAAGAAACTGCGTTTCACAGGCCTTTGTAAGAGATGTTCCCGGTAGGCTGTAAGAGCACTCTGCAGAGCGCGTTGTTTCTTAGCTTCCCAAAGAGCTGGAAGCAAGATGCTTTAGGGCCCAGCTCGCTCTTTTGAAAGAAGCCTGCACGTTGTGCGTTTCAGCTCTAGGGCAATGTAGCACACGCCGTGGAGAAGTTCTACTTCAGGCAGATCAGGCCTGCAAAGAAACTGCGTTTCACAGGCCTTTGCAAGAGATGTGCCCGGTAGGCTGTAAGAGCACTGTGCAGAGCGAGCTGTTTCTCAGCTTCCCAAAGAGCTGGAAGCAAGATGGTTTGGGGCCCAACTCGCCCTTTGGAAAGAAGCCTGCATGTTGTTCCTTTCAGCTCTAGGGCAATGTAGCTCACCCAGAGCAGAAGTTCTACTTCAGCCAGATCAGGCCTGCAAAGAAACTGCGTTTCACAGGCCTTTGTAAGAGATGTTCCTGGTAGGCTGTAAGAGCACTCTGCAGAGCGCGTTGTTTCTTAGCTTCCCAAAGAGCTGGAAGCAAGATGCTTTGGCCCAGCTCGCTCTTTTGAAAGAAGCCTGCACGTTGTGCGTTTCAGCTCTAGGGCAATGTAGCACACGCCGAGGAGAAGTTCTACTTCAGCCAGATCAGGCCTGCAAAGAAACTGCGTTTCACAGGCCTTTGTAAGAGATGTGCCCGGTAGGCTGTAAGAGCACTGTGCAGAGCGAGCTGTTTCTCAGCTTCCCAAAGAGCTGGAAGCAAGATGGTTTGGGGCCCAACTCGCCCTTTGGAAAGAAGCCTGCACGTTGCGTCTTTCAGCTCTAGGGCAATGTAGCACACGCATAGCAGAACTTCAACTTCAGCCAGATCGGGCCTGCAAAATAACTGCGTTTCACAGGCCTTTGTAAGAGATGTTCCCGGTAGGCTGTAAGAGCACTGTGCAGAGCGAGCTGTTTCTTAGCTTCCCAAAGAGCTGGAAGCAAAATGGTTTGGGGCCCAACTCGCCCTTTGGAAAGAAGCCTGCATGTTGTGCCTTTCAGCTCTAGGGTAATGGAGCACACTCAGAGCAGAAGTTACACTTCTGCCAGATCAGGCGTGCAAAGAATCTGCGTTTCACAGGCCTTTGTAAGAGATGTTGCCGGTAGGCTGTAAGAGCACTGTGCAGAGCGAGATGTTTCTTAGCTTCCCAAAGAGCTGGAAGCAAGATGCTTTGGGGCCCAACTCGCCCTTTGGAAAGAAGCCTGCGTGTTGTTCCTTTCAGCTCTAGGGCAATGTAGCTCACCCAGAGCAGAAGTTCTACTTCAGCCAGATCAGGCCTGCAAAGAAACTGCATTTCACAGGCCTTTGTAAGAGATGTTCCCGGTAGGCTGTAAGAGCACTGTGCAGAGCGAGTTGTTTCTTAGCTTCCCAAAGAGCTGGAAGCAAGATGCTTTGGGGCCCAACTCGCCCTTTGGAAAGAAGCCTGCACGTTGTGCCTTTCAGCTGCAGGGCAATGTAGCACACCCAGAGCAGAAGTTCTACTTCAGCCAGATCAGGCCTGCAAAGAAACTGCATTTCACAGGCCTTTGTAAGAGATGTTCCCAGTAGGCTGTAAGAGCACTGTGCAGAGCGAGTCGTTTCTTAGCTTCCCAAAGAGCTGGAAGCAAGATGCTTTAGGGCCCAGCACGCTCTTTTGAAAGAAGATTGCACGTTGTTCGCTTCAGCTCTAGGGCAATGTAGCACACCGAGAGCAGAAGTTCTACTTCAGCCAGATCAGGCCTGCAAAGAAACTCCGTTTCACAGGCCTTTGTAAGAGATGTTCCCGGTAGGCTGTAAGAGCACTGTGCAGAGCGAGTTGTTTCTTAGCTTCCCAAAGAGCTGCAAGCAAGATGCTTTGCAGCCCAACTCGCCCTTTGGAAAGAAGCCTGCATGTTGTGCCTTTCAGCTCTAGGGCAATGTAGCACACGCAGAGCAGAAGTTCAACTTCAGCCAGATCGGGCCTGCAAAGAAACTGCGTTTCACAGGCCTTTGTAACAGATGTTGTCGGTAGGCTGTAAGAGCACTGTGCAGAGCGAGTTGTTTCTTAGCTTCCCAAAGGGCTGGAAGCAAGATGCTTTGGGGCCCAAATCGCCCTTTGGAAAGAAGCCTGCACGTTGTGCCTTTCAGCTGCAGGGCAATGTAGCACACCCAGAGCAGAAGTTCTACTTCAGCTAGGTCAGGCCTGTAAAGAAACTGCGTTTCACAGGCCTTTGTAAGAGATGTTCCCGGTAGTCTGTAAGAGCACTGTGCAGGGCGAGTTGTTTCTTAGCTTCCCAAAGAGCTGGAAGCAAGATGCTTTGGGGCCAAACTCGCCATTTGGAAAGAAGCCTGCACGTTGCGTCTTTCACCTCTAGGGCAATGTAGCACACCCAGAGCAGAAGTTCTACTTCAGCCAGATCAGGCCTGCAAAGAAAGTGCGTTTCACAGGCGTTTGTAAGAGATGTTCCCGGTAGGCTGTAAGAGCACTGTGCAGAGCGAGTTGTTTCTTAGCTTCCCAAAGAGCTGGAAGCAAGATGCTTTGGGGCCCAACTCGCCCTTTGGAAAGAAGCCTGCATGTTGTGCCTTTCAGCTCTAGGGCATTGCAGCACAAGCTGAGCAGATGTTCTACTTCAGCCAGATCAGGCCTGCAAAGAAACTGCGTTTCACAGGCCTTTGTAAGAGATGTTCCCGGTAGGCTGTAAGAGCACTGTGGAGAGCGAGTTATATCTTAGCTTCCAAAAGAGCTGGAAGCAAGATGCTTTGGGGCCCAACTCGCCCTTTTGTAAAGAAGCCTGCACGTTGTGCCTTTCAGCTCGGGGCAATATAGCACACCCAGAGCTGAAGTTCTACTTCAGCTAGGTCAGGCCTGTAAAGAAACTGCCTTTCACAGGCCTTTGTAAGAGATGTTCCCAGTAGGCTGTAAGAGCACTGTGCAGAGCGAGCTGTTTCCTAGCTTCCCAAAGAGCTGGAAGCAAGATGGTTTGGGGCCCAACTCGCCCTTTGGAAAGAAGGCTGCATGTTGTTCCTTTAGGCTCTAGGGCAATGTAGCTCACCCAGAGCAGAAGTTCTACTTCAGCCAGATCAGGCCTGCAAAGAAACTGCATTTCACAGGCCTTTGTAAGAGATGTTCCCGGTAGGCTGTAAGAGCACTGTGCAGAGCGAGTTGTTTCTTAGCTTCCCAAAGAGCTGGAAGCAAGATGCTTTGGGGCCCAACTCGCCCTTTGGAAAGAAGCCTGCACGTTGTGCCTTTCAGCGCTAGGGCAATGTAGCACACGCAGAGCAGAAGTTCAACTTCAGCCAGATCGGGCCTGCAAAGAAACTGCGTTTCACAGGCCTTTGTAAGAGATGTTCCCGGTAGGCTGTAAGAGCACTGTGCAGAGTGAGTTGTTTCTTAGCTTTCCAAAGAGCTGGAAGCAAGATGCTTTGGGGCCCAACTCGCCCTTTGGAAAGAAGCCTGCACGTTTTGCCTTTCAGCTCTAGGGCAATGTAACACACGCAGAGCAGAAGTTCTACTTCAGCCAGATCAGGCCTGCAAAGAAACTGCGTTTCACAGGCCTTTGTAAGAGATGTTGCCGGTAGGCTGTAAGAGCACTGTGCAGAGCGAGTTGTTTCTTAGCTTCCCAAAGAGCTGGAAGCAAGATGCTTTGGGGCCGAACTCGCCCTTTGGAAAGAAGGCTGCACGTTGTACCTTTCAGCTCGAGGGCAATGTAGCACACCCAGAGCAGAAGTTCTACTTCAGCTAGGTCAGGCCTGTAAAGAAACTGCGTTTCACAGGCCTTTGTAAGAGATGTTCCCGGTAGGCTGTAAGAGCACTGTGCAGAGCGAGTTGTTGCTTAGCTTCCCAAAGAGCTGGAAGCAAGATGCTTTGGGGCCCAACTCGCCATTTGGAAAGAAGGCTGCATGTTGTGCCTTTCAGCGCTAGGGCAATGTAGCACACGCAGAGCAGAAGTTCAACTTCAGCCAGATCGGGCCTGCAAAGAAACTGCGTTTCACAGGCCTTTGTAAGAGATGTTCCCGGTAGGCTGTAAGAGCACTGTGCAGAGCGAGTTGTTTCTTAGCTTCCCAAAGAGCTGGAAGCAAGATGCTTTGGGGCCCAACTCGCCCTTTCGAAAGAAGCCTGCACGTTGTGCCTTTCAGCTCTAGGGCAATGGAGCTCACCCAGAGCAGATGTTCTACTTCAGCCAGATCAGGCCTGCAAAGAAACTGCGTTTCACAGGCCTTTGTAAGAGATGTTGCCGGTAGGCTGTAAGAGCACTGGGCAGAGCGAGTTGTTTCTTAGCTTCCCAAAGAGCTGGAAGCAAGATGCTTTGGGGCCCAACTCGCCCTTTGGAAAGAAGGCTGCACGTTGTACCTTTCAGCTCGAGGGCAATGTAGCACACCCAGAGCAGAAGTTCTACTTCAGCCAGGTCAGGCCTGTAAAGAAACTGCGTTTCACAGGCCTTTGTAAGAGATGTTCCCAGTAGGCTGTAAGAGCACTGTGCAGAGCGAGTTGTTCCTTAGCTTCCCAAAGAGCTGGAAGCAAGATGCTTTGGGGCCCAACTCGCCCTTTGGAAAGAAGGCTGCACATTGTGCCTTTCAGCTCTAGGGCAATGTAGCACACCCAGAGCAGAAGTTCTACTTCAGCTAGGTCAGGCCCGCAAAGAAACTGCGTTTCACAGGCCTTTGTAAGAGATGTTCCCGGTAGGCTGTAAGAGCACTGTGCAGAGCGAGTTGTTTCTTAGCTTCCCAAAGAGCTGGAAGCAAGATGCTTTGGGGCCCAACTCGCCCTTTGGAAAGAAGGCTGCATGTTGTGCCTTTCAGCTCTAGGGCAATGTAGCACACCCAGAGCAGAAGTTCTACTTCAGCCAGATCAGGCCTGCAAGGAAAGTGCGTTTCACAGGCCTTTGTAAGAGATGTTCCCGGTAGGCTGTAAGAGCACTGTGCAGAGCGAGTTGTTTCTTAGCTTCCCAAAGAGCTGGAAGCAAGATGCTTTGCGGCCCAACTCGCCCTTTGGAAAGAAGCCTGCACGTTGTGCCTTTCAGCTCTAGGGCAATGTAGCACACCCAGAGCAGAAGTTCTACTTCAGCCAGATCAGGCCTGCAAAGAAAGTGCGTTTCACAGGCGTTTGTAAGAGATGTTCCCAGTAGGTTGTAAGAGCACTGTGCAGAGCGAGTTGTTTCTAAGCTTCCCAAAGAGCTGGAAGCAAGATGCTTTGTGGCCCAACTCGCCCTTTGCAAAGAAGCCTGCACGTTGTGCCTTTCAGCGCTAGGGCAATGTAGCACACGCAGAGCAGAAGTTCAACTTCAGCCAGATCGGGCCTGCAAAGAAACTGCGTTTCACAGGCCTTTGTAAGAGATGTTCCCGGTAGGCTGTAAGAGCACTGTGCAGAGCGAGTTGTTTCTTAGCTTCCCAAAGAGCTGGAAGCAAGATGCTTTGGGGCCCAACTCGCCCTTTCGAAAGAAGCCTGCACGTTGTGCCTTTGACCTCTAGGGCAATGGAGCTCACCCAGAGCAGATGTTCTACTTCAGCCAGATCAGGCCTGCAAAGAAACTGCGTTTCACAGGCCTTTGTAAGAGATGTTCAAGGTAGGCTGTAAGAGCACTGTGCAGAGCGAGTTGTTTCTTAGCTTCCCAAAGAGCTGGAAGCAAGATGCTTTGGGGCCCAACTCGCCCTTTGGAAAGAAGGCTGCACGTTGTACCTTTCAGCTCGAGGGCAATGTAGCACACCCAGAGCAGAAGTTCTACTTCAGCTAGGTCAGGCCTGTAAAGAAACTGCGTTTCACAGGCCTTTGTAAGAGATGTTCCCGGTAGGCTGTAAGAGCACTGTGCAGAGCGAGTTGTTTCTTAGCTTCCCAAAGAGCTGGAAGCAAGATGCTTTGGGGCCCAACTCGCCCTTTGGAAAGAAGGCTGCACATTGTGCCTTTCAGCTCTAGGGCAATGTAGCACACCCAGAGCAGAAGTTCTACTTCAGCTAGGTCAGGCCTGCAAAGAAACTGCGTTTCACAGGCCTTTGTAAGAGATGTTCCCGGTAGGCTGTAAGAGCACTGTGCAGAGCGCGTTGTTTCTTAGCTTCCCAAAGAGCTGGAAGCAAGATGCTTTAGGGCCCAGCTCGCTCTTTTGAAAGAAGCCTGCACGTTGTGCGTTTCAGCTCTAGGGCAATGTAGCACACGCCGAGGAGAAGTTCTACTTCAGGCAGATCAGGCCTGCAAAGAAACTGCGTTTCACAGGCCTTTGTAAGAGATGTGCCCGGTAGGCTGTAAGAGCACTGTGCAGAGCGAGCTGTTTCTCAGCTTCCCTAAGAGCTGGAAGCAAGATGCTTTGGGGCCCAACTCGCCCTTTGGAAAGAAGCCTGCATGTTGTTCCTTTCAGCTCTAGGGCAATGTAGCTCACCCAGAGCCGAAGTTCTACTTCAGCCAGATCAGGCCTGCAAAGAAACTGCGTTTCACAGGCGTTTGTAAGAGATGTTCCCGGTAGGCTGTAAGAGCACTGTGCAGAGCGAGTTGTTTCTTAGCTTCCCAAAGAGCTGGAAGCAAGATGCTTTGGGGCCCAACTCGCCCTTTGGAAAGAAGCCTGCACGTTGTGCCTTTCAGCTCTAGGGCAATGGAGCTCACCCAGAGCAGATGTTCTACTTCAGCCAGATCAGGCCTGCAAAGAAACTGCGTTTCACAGGCCTTTGCAAGAGATGTTGCCGGTAGGCTGTAAGAGCACTGTGCAGAGCGAGTTGTTTCTTAGCTTCCCAAAGAGCTGGAAGCAAGATGCTTTGGAGCCCAACTCGCCCTTGTGAAACAAGCCTGCACATTGTGCCTTTCAGCTCTAGGGCAATGGAGTTCACCCAGAGCAGATGTTCTACTTCAGCCAGATCAGGCCTGCAAAGAAACTGCGTTTCACAGGCCTTTGTAAGAGATGTTGCCGGTAGGCTGTAAGAGCACTGTGCAGAGCGAGTTGTTTCTTAGCTTCCCAAAGAGCTGGAGGCAAGATGCTTTGGGGCCGAACTCGCCCTTTGGAAAGAAGGCTGCACGTTGTACCTTTCAGCTCGAGGGCAATGTAGCACACCCAGAGCAGAAGTTCTACTTCAGCTAGGTCAGGCCTGTAAAGAAACTGCGTTTCACAGGCCTTTGTAAGAGATGTTCCCGGTAGGCTGTAAGAGCACTGTGCAGAGCGAGTTGTTGCTTAGCTTCCCAAAGAGCTGGAAGCAAGATGCTTTGGGGCCCAACTCGCCATTTGGAAAGAAGGCTGCATGTTGTGCCTTTCAGCTCTAGGGCAATGTAGCACACCCAGAGCAGATGTTCTACTTCAGCCAGATCAGGCCTGCAAAGAAACTGCGTTTCACAGGCCTTTGTAAGAGATGTTCCCGGTAGGCTGTAAGAGCACTGTGCAGAGCGAGATGTTTCTTAGCTTCCCAAAGAGCTGGAAGCAAGATGCTTTGGGGCCCAACTCGCCCTTTGGAAAGAAGCCTGCGTGTTGTTCCTTTCAGCTCTAGGGCAATGTAGCTCACCCAGAGCCGAAGTTCTACTTCAGCCAGATCAGGCCTGCAAAGAAACTGCATTTCACAGGCCTTTGTAAGAGATGTTCCCGGTAGGCTGTAAGAGCACTGTGCAGAGCGAGTTGTTTCTTAGCTTCCCAAAGAGCTGGAAGCAAGATGCTTTGGGGCCCAACTCGCCCTTTGGAAAGAAGCCTGCACGTTGTGCCTTTCAGCTGCAGGGCAATGTAGCACACCCAGAGCAGAAGTTCTACTTCAGCCAGATCAGGCCTGCAAAGAAACTGCGTTTCACAGGCCTTTGTAAGAGATGTTCCCAGTAGGCTGTAAGAGCACTGTGCAGAGCGAGTCGTTTCTTAGCTTCCCAAAGAGCTGGAAGCAAGATGCTTTGGGGCCCAACTCGCCCTTTGGAAAGAAGCCTGCATGTTGTGCCTTTCAGCTCTAGGGCATTGCAGCACAAGCTGAGCAGATGTTCTACTTCAGCCAGATCAGGCCTGCAAAGAAACTGCGTTTCACAGGCCTTTGTAAGAGATGTTCCCGGTAGGCTGTAAGAGCACTGTGGAGAGCGAGTTATATCTTAGCTTCCAAAAGAGCTGGAAGCAAGATGCTTTGGGGCCCAACCCGCCCTTTTGTAAAGAAGCCTGCACGTTGTGCCTTTCAGCTCGGGGCAATATAGGACACCCAGAGCTGAAGTTCTACTTCAGCTAGGTCAGGCCTGTAAAGAAACTGCCTTTCACAGGCCTTTGTAAGATATGTTGCCCGTAGGCTGTAAGAGCACTGTGCAGAGCGAGCTGTTTCCTAGCTTCCCAAAGAGCTGGAAGCAAGATGGTTTGGGGCCCAACTCGCCCTTTGGAAAGAAGGCTGCATGTTGTTCCTTTCAGCTCTAGGGCAATGTAGCTCACCCAGAGCAGAAGTTCTACTTCAGCCAGATCAGGCCTGCAAAGAAACTGCATTTCACAGGCCTTTGTAAGAGATGTTCCCGGTAGGCTGTAAGAGCACTGTGCAGAGCGAGTTGTTTCTTAGCTTCCCAAAGAGCTGGAAGCAAGATGCTTTGGGGCCCAACTCGCCCTTTGGAAAGAAGCCTGCACGTTTTGCCTTTCAGCTCTAGGGCAATGTAACACATGCAGAGCAGAAGTTCTACTTCAGCCATATCAGGCCTGCAAAGAAAGTGCGTTTCACAGGCGTTTGTAAGAGATGTTCCTGGTAGGCTGTAAGAGCACTGTGCAGAGCGAGTTGTTTCTTAGCTTCCCAAAGAGCTGGAAGCAAGATGTTTTGGGGCCCAACTCGCCCTTTGGAAAGAAGCCTGCACGTTGTGCCTTTCAGCTGCAGGGCAATTTAGCACACCCAGAGCAGAAGTTCTACTTCAGCCAGATCAGGCCTGCAAAGAAACTGCGTTTCACAGGCCTTTGTAAGAGATGTTCCCGGTAGGCTGTAAGAGCACTGTGCAGAGCGAGTTGTTTCTTAGCTTCACAAAGAGCTGGAAGCAAGATGCTTTGCAGCCCAACTCGCCCTTTGGAAAGAAGCCTGCACGTTGTGCCTTTCAGCTGCAGGGCAATGTAGCACACCCAGAGCAGAAGTTCTACTTCAGCCAGATCAGGCCTGCAAAGAAACTGCGTTTCACAGGCCTTTGTAAGAGATGTTCCCAGTAGGCTGTAAGAGCACTGTGCAGAGCGAGTCGTTTCTTAGCTTCCCAAAGAGCTGGAAGCAAGATGCTTTGGGGCCCAACTCGCCCTTTGGAAAGAAGCCTGCATGTTGTGCCTTTCAGCTCTAGGGCATTGCAGCACAAGCTGAGCAGATGTTCTACTTCAGCCAGATCAGGCCTGCAAAGAAACTGCGTTTCACAGGCCTTTGTAAGAGATGTTCCCGGTAGGCTGTAAGAGCACTGTGGAGAGCGAGTTATATCTTAGCTTCCAAAAGAGCTGGAAGCAAGATGCTTTGGGGCCCAACCCGCCCTTTTGTAAAGAAGCCTGCACGTTGTGCCTTTCTGCTCGGGGCAATATAGGACACCCAGAGCTGAAGTTCTACTTCAGCTAGGTCAGGCCTGTAAAGAAACTGCCTTTCACAGGCCTTTGTAAGATATGTTGCCCGTAGGCTGTAAGAGCACTGTGCAGAGCGAGCTGTTTCCTAGCTTCCCAAAGAGCTGGAAGCAAGATGGTTTGGGGCCCAACTCGCCCTTTGGAAAGAAGGCTGCATGTTGTTCCTTTCAGCTCTAGGGCAATGTAGCTCACCCAGAGCAGAAGTTCTACTTCAGCCAGATCAGGCCTGCAAAGAAACTGCATTTCACAGGCCTTTGTAAGAGATGTTCCCGGTAGGCTGTAAGAGCACTGTGCAGAGCGAGTTGTTTCTTAGCTTCCCAAAGAGCTGGAAGCAAGATGCTTTGGGGCCCAACTCGCCCTTTGGAAAGAAGCCTGCACGTTTTGCCTTTCAGCTCTAGGGCAATGTAACACATGCAGAGCAGAAGTTCTACTTCAGCCAGATCAGGCCTGCAAAGAAAGTGCATTTCACAGGCGTTTGTAAGAGATGTTCCTGGTAGGCTGTAAGAGCACTGTGCAGAGCGAGTTGTTTCTTAGCTTCCCAAAGAGCTGGAAGCAAGATGCTTTGGGGCCCAACTCGCCCTTTGGAAAGAAGCCTGCACGTTGTGCCTTTCAGCTGCAGGGCAATTTAGCACACCCAGAGCAGAAGTTCTACTTCAGCCAGATCAGGCCTGCAAAGAAACTGCGTTTCACAGGCCTTTGTAAGAGATGTTCCCGGTAGGCTGTAAGAGCACTGTGCAGAGCGAGTTGTTTCTTAGCTTCACAAAGAGCTGGAAGCAAGATGCTTTGCAGCCCAACTCGCCCTTTGGAAAGAAGCCTGCATGTTGTGCCTTTCAGCTCTAGGGCAATGTAGCACACGCAGAGCAGAAGTTCAACTTCAGCCAGATCGGGCCTGCAAAGAAACTGCGTTTCACAGGCCTTTGTAAGAGATGTTCCCGGTAGGCTGTAAGAGCACAGTGCAGAGCGAGTTGTTTCTTAGCTTCCCAAAGAGCTGGAAGCAAGATGCTTTGGGGCCCAACTCGCCCTTTGGAAAGAAGCCTGCACGTTTTGACTTTCAGCTCTAGGGCAATGTAACACACGCAGAGCAGAAGTTCTACTTCAGCCAGATCAGGCCTGCAAAGAAAGTGCGTTTCACAGGCGTTTGTAAGAGATGTTCCTGGTAGGCTGTAAGAGCACTGTGCAGAGCGAGTTGTTTGTTAGCTTCCCAAAGAGCTGGAAGCAAGATGCTTTGGGGCCCAACTCGCCCTTTGGAAAGAAGCCTGCACGTTGTGCCTTTCAGCTCTAGGGCAATGGAGCTCACCCACAGCAGATGTTCTACTTCAGCCAGATCAGGCCTGCAAAGAAACTGCGTTTCACAGGCCTTTGCAAGAGATGTTCCCGGTAGGCTGTAAGAGCACTGTGCACAGCGAGTTGTTTCTTAGCTTCCCAAAGAGCTGGAAGCAAGATGCTTTGGGGCCCAACTCGCCCTTTGGAAAGAAGCCTGCACGTTGTGCCTTTCAGCTGCAGGGCAATGTAGCACACCCAGAGCAGAAGTTCTACTTCAGCCAGATCAGGCCTGCAAAGAAACTGCGTTTCACAGGCCTTTGTAAGAGATGTTCCCAGTAGGCTGTAAGAGCACTGTGCAGAGCGAGTCGTTTCTTAGCTTCCCAAAGAGCTGGAAGCAAGATGCTTTAGGGCCCAGCTCGCTCTTTTGAAAGAAGCCTTCACGTTGTGCATTTCAGCTCTAGGGCAATGTAGCACACCGAGAGCAGAAGTTCTACTTCAGCCAGATCAGGCCTGCAAAGAAACTGCGTTTCACAGGCCTTTGTAAGAGATGTTCCCGGTAGGCTGTAAGAGCACTGTGCAGAGCGAGTTGTTTCTTAGCTTCCCAAAGAGCTGGAAGCAAGATGCTTTGGGGCCCAACTCGCCGTTTGCAAAGAAGCCTGCACGTTGTGCCTTTGAGCTCTAGGGCAATGTAACACACGCAGAGCAGAAGTTCTACTTCAGCCAGATCAGGCCTGCAAAGAAAGTGCGTTTCACAGGCGTTTGTAAGAGATGTTCCCGGTAGGCTGTAAGAGCACTGTGCAGAGCGAGTTGTTTCTTAGCTTCCCAAAGAGCTGGAAGCAAGATGCTTTGGGGCCCAACTCGCCCTTTGGAAAGAAGCCTGCACGTTGTGCCTTTCAGCTCTAGGGCAATGGAGCTCACCCTGTGCAGATGTTCTACTTCAGCCAGATCAGGCCTGCAAAGAAACTGCGTTTCACAGGCCTTTGTAAGAGATGTTGCCGGTAGGCTGTAAGAGCACTGTGCAGAGCGAGTTGTTTCTTAGCTTCCCAAAGAGCTGGAAGCAAGATGCTTTGGGGCCGAACTCGCCCTTTGCAAAGAAGGCTGCACGTTTTACCTTTCAGCTCTAGGGCAATGTAGCACACCCAGAGCAGAAGTTCTACTTCAGCTAGGTCAGGCCTGTAAAGAAACTTCGTTTCACAGGCCTTTGTAAGAGATGTTCCCGGTAGTCTGTAAGAGCACTGTGCAGAGCGAGTTGTTTCTTAGCTTCCCAAAGAGCTGGAAGCAACATGCTTTGGGGCCCAACTCGCCCTTTGGAAAGAAGGCTGCACATTGTGCCTTTCAGCTCTAGGGCAATGTAGCACACCCAGAGCAGAAGTTCTACTTCAGCTAGGTCAGGCCTGCAAAGAAACTGCGTTTCACAGGCCTTTGTAAGAGATGTTCCTGGTAGGCTGTAAGAGCACTGTGCAGAGCGCGTTGTTTCTTAGCTTCCCAAAGAGCTGGAAGCAAGATGCTTTAGGGCCCAGCTCGCTCTTTTGAAAGAAGCCTGCACGTTGTGCGTTTCAGCTCTAGGGCAATGTAGCACACGCCGAGGAGAAGTTCTACTTCAGGCAGATCAGGCCTGCAAAGAAACTGCGTTTCACAGGCCTTTGTAAGAGATGTGCCCGGTAGGCTGTAAGAGCACTGTGCAGAGCGAGCTGTTTCTCAGCTTCCCTAAGAGCTGGAAGCAAGATGCTTTGGGGCCCAACTCGCCATTTGGAAAGAAGCCTGCATGTTGTTCCTTTCAGCTCTAGGGCAATGTAACACACGCAGAGCAGAAGTTCAACTTCAGCCAGATCGGGCCTGCAAAGAAACTGCCTTTCACAGGCCTTTGTAAGAGATGTTCCCGGTAGGCTGTAAGAGCACGGTGCAGAGCGAGTTGTTTCTTAGCTTCCCAAAGAGCTGGAAGCAAGATGCTTTGGGGCCCAACTCGCCCTTTGGAAAGAAGCCTGCACGTTGTGCCTTTCAGCTCTAGGGCAATGGAGCTCACCCAGAGCAGATGTTCTACTTCAGCCAGATCAGGCCTGCAAAGAAACTGCGTTTCACAGGCCTTTGTAAGAGATGTTCCCGGTAGGCTGTAAGAGCACTGTGCAGAGCGAGTTGTTTCTTAGCTTCCCAAAGAGCTGGAAGCAAGATGCTTTGGGGCCGAACTCGCCCTTTGGAAAGAAGGCTGCACGTTGTACCTTTCAGCTCGAGGGCAATGTAGCACACCCAGAGCAGAAGTTCTACTTCAGCTAGGTCAGGCCTGTAAAGAAACTGCGTTTCACAGGCCTTTGTAAGAGATGTTCCCGGTAGGCTGTAAGAGCACTGTGCAGAGCGAGTTGTTTCTTAGCTTCCCAAAGAGCTGGAAGCAAGATGCTTTGGGGCCCAACTCGCCCTTTGGAAAGAAGCCTGCACGTTTTGCCTTTCAGCTCTAGGGCAATGTAGCACACGCAGAGCAGAAGTTCTACTTCAGCCAGATCAGGCCTGCAAAGAAACTGCGTTTCACAGGCCTTAGTAAGAGATGTTCCCGGTAGGCTGTAAGAGCACTGTGCAGAGCGAGTTGTTTCTTAGCTTCCCAAAGAGCTGGAAGCAAGATGCTTTGGGGCCCAACTCGCCCTTTGGAAAGAAGGCTGCATGTTGTGCCTTTCAGCTCTAGGGCAATGTAGCACACCCAGAGCAGAAGTTCTACTTCAGCCAGATCAGGCCTGCAAAGAAACTGCGTTTCACAGGCCTTTGTAAGAGATGTTCCCGGTAGGCTGTAAGAGCACTGTGCAGAGCGAGTTGTTTCTTAGCTTCCCAAAGAGCTGGAAGCAAGATGCTTTAGGGCCCAGCTCGCCCTTTGGAAAGAAGCCTGCACGTTGTGCCTTTCAGCTCTAGGGCAATGTAGCACACCCAGAGCAGAAGTTCTACTTCAGCCAGATCAGGCCTGCAAAGAAAGTGCGTTTCACAGGCGTTTGTAAGAGATGTTCCCAGTAGGCTGTAAGAGCACTGTGCAGAGCGAGTTGTTTCTTAGCTTCCCAAAGAGCTGGAAGCAAGATGCTCTGGGGTCCAACTCGCCCTTTGGAAAGAAGCCTGCACGTTGTGCCTTTCAGCTCTAGGGCAATGTAGCACACCCAGAGCAGAAGTTCTACTTCAGACAGATCAGGCCTGCAAAGAAAGTGCGTTTCACAGGCTTTTGTAAGAGATGTTCCCGGTAGGTTGTAAGAGCACTGTGCAGAGCGAGTTGTTTCTTAGCTTCCCAAAGAGCTGGAAGCAAGATGCTTTGCGGCCCAACTCGCCCTTTGGAAAGAAGCCTGCACGTTGTGCCTTTCAGCGCTAGGGCAATGTAGCACACGCAGAGCAGAATTTCAACTTCAGCCAGATCGGGCCTGCAAAGAAAGTGCGTTTCACAGGCCTTTGTAAGAGATGTTCCCGGTAGGCTGTAAGAGCACGGTGCAGAGCGAGTTGTTTCTTAGCTTCCCAAAGAGCTGGAAGCAAGATGCTTTGGGGCCCAACTCGCCCTTTGGAAAGAAGCCTGCACGTTGTGCCTTTCAGCTCTAGGGCAATGGAGCTCACCCAGAGCAGATGTTCTACTTCAGCCAGATCAGGCCTGCAAAGAAACTGCGTTTCACAGGCCTTTGCAAGAGATGTTGCCGGTAGGCTGTAAGAGCACTGTGCAGAGCGAGTTGTTTCTTAGCTTCCCAAAGAGCTGGAAGCAAGATGCTTTGGGGCCGAACTCGCCCTTTGGAAAGAAGGCTGCACGTTGTACCTTTCAGCTCGAGGGCAATGTAGCACACCCAGAGCAGAAGTTCTACTTCAGCTAGGTCAGGCCTGTAAAGAAACTGCGTTTCACAGGCCTTTGTAAGACATGTTCCCGGTAGGCTGTAAGAGCACTGTGCAGAGCGAGTTGTTTCTTAGCTTCCCAAAGAGCTGGAAGCAAGATGCTTTGGGGCCCAACTCGCCCTTTGGAAAGAAGCCTGCACGTTTTGCCTTTCAGCTCTAGGGCAATGTAGCACACGCAGAGCAGAAGTTCTACTTCAGCCAGATCAGGCCTGCAAAGAAACTGCGTTTCACAGGCCTTAGTAAGAGATGTTCCCGGTAGGCTGTAAGAGCACTGTGCAGAGCGAGTTGTTTCTTAGCTTCCCAAAGAGCTGGAAGCAAGATGCTTTGGGCCCAACTCGCCCTTTGGAAAGAAGGCTGCATGTTGTGCCTTTCAGCTCTAGGGCAATGTAGCACACCCAGAGCAGAAGTTCTACTTCAGCCAGATCAGGCCTGCAAAGAAACTGCGTTTCACAGGCCTTTGTAAGAGATGTTCCCGGTAGGCTGTAAGATCACTGTGCAGAGCGAGTTGTTTCTTAGCTTCCCAAAGAGCTGGAAGCAAGATGCTTTGCGGCCCAACTCGCCCTTTGGAAAGAAGCCTGCACGTTGTGCCTTTCAGCTCTAGGGCAATGTAGCACACCCAGAGCAGAAGTTCTACTTCAGCCAGATCAGGCCTGCAAAGAAAGTGCGTTTCACAGGCGTTTGTAAAAGATGTTCCCAGTAGGCTGTAAGAGCACTGTGCAGAGCGAGTTGTTTCTTAGCTTCCCAAAGAGCTGGAAGCAAGATGCTCTGGGGTCCAACTCGCCCTTTGGAAAGAAGCCTGCACGTTGTGCCTTTCAGCTCTAGGGCAATGTAGCACACCCAGAGCAGAAGTTCTACTTCAGACAGATCAGGCCTGCAAGCAAAGTGCGTTTCACAGGCTTTTGTAAGAGATGTTCCCGGTAGGTTGTAAGAGCACTGTGCAGAGCGAGTTGTTTCTTAGCTTCCCAAAGAGCTGGAAGCAAGATGCTTTGCGGCCCAACTCGCCCTTTGGAAAGAAGCCTGCACGTTGTGCCTTTCAGCGCTAGGGCAATGTAGCACACGCAGAGCAGAAGTTCAACTTCAGCCAGATCGGGCCTGCAAAGAAAGTGCGTTTCACAGGCCTTTGTAAGAGATGTTCCCGGTAGGCTGTAAGAGCACGGTGCAGAGCGAGTTGTTTCTTAGCTTCCCAAAGAGCTGGAAGCAAGATGCTTTGGGGCCCAACTCGCCCTTTGGAAAGAAGCCTGCACGTTGTGCCTTTCAGCTCTAGGGCAATGGAGCTCACCCAGAGCAGATGTTCTACTTCAGCCAGATCAGGCCTGCAAAGAAACTGCGTTTCACAGGCCTTTGCAAGAGATGTTGCCGGTAGGCTGTAAGAGCACTGTGAAGAGCGAGTTGTATCTTAGCTTCCCAAAGAGCTGGAAGCAAGATGCTTTGGAGCCCAACTCGCCCTTTGGAAACAAGCCTGCACGTTGTGCCTTTCAGCTCTAGGGCAATGGAGCTCACCCAGAGCAGATGTTCTACTTCAGCCAGATCAGGCCTGCAAAGAAACTGCGTTTCACAGGCTTTTGTAAGAGATGTTGCCGGTAGGCTGTAAGAGCACTGTGCAGAGCGAGTTGTTTCTTAGCTTCCCAAAGAGCTGGAAGCAAGATGCTTTGGGGCCGAACTCGCCCTTTGGAAAGAAGGCTGCACGTTGTACCTTTCAGCTCGAGGGCAATGTAGCACACCCAGAGCAGAAGTTCTACTTCAGCTAGGTCAGGCCTGTAAAGAAACTGCGTTTCACAGGCCTTTGTAAGAGATGTTCCCGGTAGGCTGTAAGAGCACTGTGCAGAGCGAGTTGTTGCTTAGCTTCCCAAAGAGCTGGAAGCAAGATGCTTTGGGGCCCAACTCGCCATTTGGAAAGAAGGCTGCATGTTGTGCCTTTCAGCACTAGGGCAATGTAGCACACCCAGAGCAGAAGTTCTACTTCAGCCAGATCAGGCCTGCAAAGAAACTGCGTTTCACAGGCCTTTGTAAGAGATGTTCCCGGTAGGCTGTAAGAGCACTGTGCAGAGCGAGTTGTTTCTTAGCTTCCCAAAGAGCTGGAAGCAAGATGCTTTGCGGCCCAACTCGCCCTTTGGAAAGAAGCCTGCACGTTGTGCCTTTCAGCTCTAGGGCAATGTAGCACACCCAGAGCAGAAGTTCTACTTCAGCCAGATCAGGCCTGCAAAGAAAGTGCGTTTCACAGGCGTTTGTAAGAGATGTTCCCAGTAGGCTGTAAGAGCACTGTGCAGAGCGAGTTGTTTCTTAGCTTCCCAAAGAGCTGGAAGCAAGATGCTCTGGGGTCCAACTCGCCCTTTGGAAAGAAGCCTGCACGTTGTGCCTTTCAGCTCTAGGGCAATGTAGCACACCCAGAGCAGAAGTTCTACTTCAGACAGATCAGGCCTGCAAATAAAGTGCGTTTCACAGGCTTTTGTAAGAGATGTTCCCGGTAGGTTGTAAGAGCACTGTGCAGAGCGAGTTGTTTCTTAGCTTCCCAAAGAGCTGGAAGCAAGATGCTTTGCGGCCCAACTCGCCCTTTGGAAAGAAGCCTGCACGTTGTGCCTTTCAGCGCTAGGGCAATGTAGCACACGCAGAGCAGAAGTTCAACTTCAGCCAGATCGGGCCTGCAAAGAAAGTGCGTTTCACAGGCCTTTGTAAGAGATGTTCCCGGTAGGCTGTAAGAGCACGGTGCAGAGCGAGTTGTTTCTTAGCTTCCCAAAGAGCTGGAAGCAAGATGCTTTGGGGCACAACTCGCCCTTTGGAAAGAAGCCTGCACGTTGTGCCTTTCAGCTCTAGGGCAATGGAGCTCACCCAGAGCAGATGTTCTACTTCAGCCAGATCAGGCCTGCAAAGAAACTGCGTTTCACAGGCCTTTGCAAGAGATGTTGCCGGTAGGCTGTAAGAGCACTGTGAAGAGCGAGTTGTATCTTAGCTTCCCAAAGAGCTGGAAGCAAGATGCTTTGGAGCCCAACTCGCCCTTTGGAAACAAGCCTGCACGTTGTGCCTTTCAGCTCTAGGGCAATGGAGCTCACCCAGAGCAGATGTTCTACTTCAGCCAGATCAGGCCTGCAAAGAAACTGCGTTTCACAGGCCTTTGTAAGAGATGTTGCCGGTAGGCTGTAAGAGCACTGTGCAGAGCGAGTTGTTTCTTAGCTTCCCAAAGAGCTGGAAGCAAGATGCTTTGGGGCCGAACTCGCCCTTTGGAAAGAAGGCTGCACGTTGTACCTTTCAGCTCGAGGGCAATGTAGCACACCCAGAGCAGAAGTTCTACTTCAGCTAGGTCAGGCCTGTAAAGAAACTGCGTTTCACAGGCCTTTGTAAGAGATGTTCCCGGTAGGCTGTAAGAGCACTGTGCAGAGCGCGTTGTTTCTTAGCTTCCCAAAGAGCTGGAAGCAAGATGCTTTGGGGCCCAACTCGCCCTTTGGAAAGAAGGCTGCACACTGTGCCTTTCAGCTCTAGGGCAATGTAGCACACCCAGAGCAGAAGTTCTACTTCAGCTAGGTCAGGCCTGCAAAGAAACTGCGTTTCACAGGCCTTTGTAAGAGATGTTCCCGGTAGGCTGTAAGAGCACTGTGCAGAGCGCGTTGTTTCTTAGCTTCCCAAAGAGCTGGAAGCAAGATGCTTTAGGGCCCAGCTCGCTCTTTTGAAAGAAGCCTGCACGTTGTGCGTTTCAGCTCTAGGGCAATGTAGCACATGCCGAGGAGAAGTTCTACTTCAGCCAGATCAGGCCTGCAAAGAAACTGCGTTTCACAGGCCTTTGTAAGAGATGTGCCCGGTAGGCTGTAAGAGCACTGTGCAGAGCGAGCTGTTTCTCAGCTTCCCTAAGAGCTGGAAGCAAGATGCTTTGGGGCCCAACTCGCCCTTTGGAAAGAAGCCTGCATGTTGTTCCTTTCAGCTCTAGGGCAATGTAGCTCACCCAGAGCAGAAGTTCTACTTCAGCCAGATCAGGCCTGCAAAGAAACTGCGTTTCACAGGCGTTTGTAAGAGATGTTCCCGGTAGGCTGTAAGAGCACTGTGCAGAGCGAGTTGTTTCTTAGCTTCCCAAAGAGCTGGAAGCAAGATGCTTTGGGCCCCAACTCGCCCTTTGGAAAGAAGGCTGCATGTTGTGCCTTTCAGCTCTAGGGCAATGTAACACACGCAGAGCAGAAGTTCTACTTCAGCCAGATCAGGCCTGCAAAGAAAGTGCGTTTCACAGGCCTTTGTAAGAGATGTTCCCGGTAGGCTGTAAGAGCACTGTGCAGAGCGAGTTGTTTCTTAGCTTCACTAAGAGCTGGAAGCAAGATGCTTTGGGGCCCAACTCGCCCTTTGGAAAGAAGCCTGCATGTTGTTCCTTTCAGCTCTAGGGCAATGTAGCTCACCCAGAGCAGAAGTTCTACTTCAGCCAGATCAGGCCTGCAAAGAAACTGCGTTTCACAGGCGTTTGTAAGAGATGTTCCCGGTAGGCTGTAAGAGCACTGTGCAGAGCGAGTTGTTTCTTAGCTTCCCAAAGAGCTGGAAGCAAGATGCTTTGGGGCCCAACTCGCCCTTTGGAAAGAAGGCTGCATGTTGTGCCTTTCAGCTCTAGGGCAATGTAGCACACCCAGAGCAGAAGTTCTACTTCAGCCAGATCAGGCCTGCAAAGAAAGTGCGTTTCACAGGCCTTTGTAAGAGATGTTGCCGGTAGGCTGTAAGAGCACTGTGCAGAGCGAGTTGTTTCTTAGCTTCCCAAAGAGCTGGAAGCAAGATGCTTTGGGGCCGAACTCGCCCTTTGGAAAGAAGGCTGCATGTTGTACCTTTCAGCTCGAGGGCAATGTAGCACACCCAGAGCAGAAGTTCTACTTCAGCTAGGTCAGGCCTGTAAAGAAACTGCGTTTCACAGGCCTTTGTAAGAGATGTTCCCGGTAGGCTGTAAGAGCACTGTGCAGAGCGAGTTGTTGCTTAGCTTCCCAAAGAGCTGGAAGCAAGATGCTTTGGGGCCCAACTCGCCATTTGGAAAGAAGGCTGCATGTTGTGCCTTTCAGCTCTAGGGCAATGTAGCACACCCAGAGCAGAAGTTCTACTTCAGCCAGATCAGGCCTGCAAAGAAACTGCGTTTCACAGGCCTTTGTAAGAGATGTTCCCGGTAGGCTGTAAGAGCACTGTGCAGAGCGAGTTGTTTCTTAGCTTCCCAAAGAGCTGGAAGCAAGATGCTTTGGGGCCCAACTCGCCCTTTGGAAAGAAGCCTGCACGTTGTGCCTTTCAGCTCTAGGGCAATGTAGCACACCCAGAGCAGAAGTTCTACTTCAGCCAGATCGGGCGTGCAAAGAAACTGCGTTTCACAGGCCTTTGTAAGAGATGTTCCCGGTAGGCTGTAAGAGCACTGTGCAGAGCGAGTTGTTTCTTAGCTTCCCAAAGAGCTGGAAGCAAGATGCTTTGGGGCCCAACTCGCCCTTTGGAAAGAAGCCTGCACGTTGTGCCTTTCAGCTCTAGGGCAATGTAGCACACCCAGAGCAGATGTTCTACTTCAGCCAGATCAGGCCTGCAAAGAAACTGCGTTTCACAGGCCTTTGTAAGAGATGTTGCCGGTAGGCTGTAAGAGCACTGTGCAGAGCGAGTTGTTTCTTAGCTTCCCAAAGAGCTGGAAGCAAGATGCTTTAGGGCTCAACTCGCCCTTTGGAAAGAAGCCTGCTCTTTGGGCCTTTCAGCTCTAGGGCAATGTAGCACACGCAGAGCAGAAGTTCTACTTCAGCCAGATCAGGCCTGCAAAGAAACTGCGTTTCACAGGCGTTTGTAAGAGATGTTCCCGGTAGGCTGTAAGAGCACTGTGCAGAGCGAGTTGTTTCTTAGCTTCCCAAAGAGCTGGAAGCAAGATGCTTTGGGGCCCAACTCGCCCTTTGGAAAGAAGGCTGCATGTTGTGCCTTTCAGCTCTAGGGCAATGTAACACACGCAGAGCAGAAGTTCTACTTCAGCCAGATCAGGCCTGCAAAGAAAGTGCGTTTCACAGGCCTTTGTAAGAGATGTTCCCGGTAGGCTGTAAGAGCACTGTGCAGAGCGAGTTGTTTCTTAGCTTCCCAAAGAGCTGGAAGCAAGATGCTTTGCGGCCCAACTTGCCCTTTGGAAAGAAGCCTGCACGTTGTGCCTTTCAGCTCTAGGGCAATGTAGCACACCCAGAGCAGAAGTTCTACTTCAGCCAGATCAGGCCTGCAAAGAAAGTGCGTTTCACAGGCGTTTGTAAGAGATGTTCCCAGTAGGCTGTAAGAGCACTGTGCAGAGCGAGTTGTTTCTTAGCTTCCCAAAGAGCTGGAAGCAAGATGCTCTGGGGTCCAACTCGCCCTTTGGAAAGAAGCCTGCACGTTGTGCCTTTCAGCTCTAGGGCAATGTAGCACACCCAGAGCAGAAGTTCTACTTCAGCCAGATCAGGCCTGCAAAGAAAGTGCGTTTCACAGGCTTTTGTAAGAGATGTTCCCGGTAGGTTGTAAGAGCACTGTGCAGAGCGAGTTGTTTCTTACCTTCCCAAAGAGCTGGAAGCAAGATGCTTTGCGGCCCAACTCGCCCTTTGGAAAGAAGCCTGCACGTTGTGCCTTTCAGCGCTAGGGCAATGTAGGACACGCAGAGCAGAAGTTCAACTTCAGCCAGATCGGTCCTGCAAAGAAACTGCGTTTCACAGGCCTTTGTAAGAGATGTTCCCGGTAGGCTCTAAGAGCACGGTGCAGAGCGAGTTGTTTCTTAGCTTCCCAAAGAGCTGGAAGCAAGATGCTTTGGGGCCCAACTCGCCCTTTGGAAAGAAGCCTGCACGTTGTGCCTTTCAGCTCTAGGGCAATGGAGCTCACACAGAGCAGATGTTCTACTTCAGCCAGATCAGGCCTGCAAAGAAACTGCGTTTCACAGGCCTTTGTAAGAGATGTTGCCGGTAGGCTGTAAGAGCACTGTGCAGAGCGAGTTGTTTCTTAGCTTCCCAAAGAGCTGGAAGCAAGATGCTTTGGGGCCGAACTAGCCCTTTGGAAAGAAGGCTGCACGTTGTACCTTTCAGCTCGAGGGCAATGTAGCACACCCAGAGCAGAAGTTCTACTTCAGCTAGGTCAGGCCTGTAAAGAAACTGCGTTTCACAGGCCTTTGTAAGAGATGTTCCCGGTAGGGTGTAAGAGCACTGTGCAGAGCGAGTTGTTTCTAAGCTTCCCAAAGAGCTGGAAGCAAGATGCTTTGGGGCCCAACTCGCCCTTTGGAAAGAAGCCTGCACGTTTTGCCTTTCAGCTCTAGGGCAATGTAACACACGCAGAGCAGAAGTTCTACTTCAGCCAGATCAGGCCTGCAAAGAAACTGCGTTTCACAGGCCTTTGTAAGAGATGTGCCCGGTAGGCTGTAAGAGCACTGTGCAGAGCGAGTTGTTGCTTAGCTTCCCAAAGAGCTGGAAGCAAGATGCTTTGGGGCCCAACTCGCCCTTTGGAAAGAAGGCTGCATGTTGTGCCTTTCAGCTCTAGGGCAATGTAGCACACCCAGAGCAGAAGTTCTACTTCAGCCAGATCAGGCCTGCAAAGAAAGTGCGTTTCACAGGCCTTTGTAAGAGATGTTGCCGGTAGGCTGTAAGAGCACTGTGCAGAGCGAGTTGTTTCTTAGCTTCCCAAAGAGCTGGAAGCATGATGCTTTGGGGCCGAACTCGCCCTTTGGAAAGAAGGCTGCATGTTGTACCTTTCAGCTCGAGGGCAATGTAGCACACCCAGAGCAGAAGTTCTACTTCAGCTAGGTCAGGCCTGTAAAGAAACTGCGTTTCACAGGCCTTTGTAAGAGATGTTCCCGGTAGGCTGTAAGAGCACTGTGCAGAGCGAGTTGTTGCTTAGCTTCCCAAAGAGCTGGAAGCAAGATGCTTTGGGGCCCAACTGGCCATTTGGAAAGAAGGCTGCATGTTGTGCCTTTCAGCTCTAGGGCAATGTAGCACACCCAGAGCAGAAGTTCTACTTCAGCCAGATCAGGCCTGCAAAGAAACTGCGTTTCACAGGCCTTTGTAAGAGATGTTCCCGGTAGGCTGTAAGAGCACTGTGCAGAGCGAGTTGTTTCTTAGCTTCCCAAAGAGCTGGAAGCAAGATGCTTTGCGGCCCAACTCGCCCTTTGGAAAGAAGCCTGCACGTTGTGCCTTTCAGCTCTAGGGCAATGTAGCACACCCAGAGCAGAAGTTCTACTTCAGCCAGATCGGGCCTGCAAAGAAACTGCGTTTCACAGGCCTTTGTAAGAGATGTTCCCGGTAGGCTGTAAGAGCACTGTGCAGAGCGAGTTGTTTCTTAGCTTCCCAAAGAGCTGGAAGCAAGATGCTTTGCGGCCCAACTTGCCCTTTGGAAAGAAGCCTGCACGTTGTGCCTTTCAGCTCTAGGGCAATGTAGCACACCCAGAGCAGAAGTTCTACTTCAGCCAGATCAGGCCTGCAAAGAAAGTGCGTTTCACAGGCGTTTGTAAGAGATGTTCCCAGTAGGCTGTAAGAGCACTGTGCAGAGCGAGTTGTTTCTTAGCTTCCCAAAGAGCTGGAAGCAAGATGCTCTGGGGTCCAACTCGCCCTTTGGAAAGAAGCCTGCACGTTGTGCCTTTCAGCTCTAGGGCAATGTAGCACACCCAGAGCAGAAGTTCTACTTCAGCCAGATCAGGCCTGCCAAGAAAGTGCGTTTCACAGGCTTTTGTAAGAGATGTTCCCGGTAGGTTGTAAGAGCACTGTGCAGAGCGAGTTGTTTCTTAGCTTCCCAAAGAGCTGGAAGCAAGATGCTTTGCGGCCCAACTCGCCCTTTGGAAAGAAGCCTGCACGTTGTGCCTTTCAGCGCTAGGGCAATGTAGCACACGCAGAGCAGAAGTTCAACTTCAGCCAGATCGGTCCTGCAAAGAAACTGCGTTTCACAGGCCTTTGTAAGAGATGTTCCCGGTAGGCTCTAAGAGCACGGTGCAGAGCGAGTTGTTTCTTAGCTTCCCAAAGAGCTGGAAGCAAGATGCTTTGGGGCCCAACTCGCCCTTTGGAAAGAAGCCTGCACGTTGTGCCTTTCAGCTCTAGGGCAATGGAGCTCACCCAGAGCAGATGTTCTACTTCAGCCAGATCAGGCCTGCAAAGAAACTGCGTTTCACAGGCCTTTGTAAGAGATGTTGCCGGTAGGCTGTAAGAGCACTGTGCAGAGCGAGTTGTTTCTTAGCTTCCCAAAGAGCTGGAAGCAAGATGCTTTGGGGCCGAACTCGCCCTTTGGAAAGAAGGCTGCACGTTGTACCTTTCAGCTCGAGGGCAATGTAGCACACCCAGAGCAGAAGTTCTACTTCAGCTAGGTCAGGCCTGTAAAGAAACTGCGTTTCACAGGCCTTTGTAACAGATGTTCCCGGTAGGGTGTAAGAGCACTGTGCAGAGCGAGTTGTTTCTAAGCTTCCCAAAGAGCTGGAAGCAAGATGCTTTGGGGCCCAACTCGCCCTTTGGAAAGAAGCCTGCACGTTTTGCCTTTCAGCTCTAGGGCAATGTAACACACGCAGAGCAGAAGTTCTACTTCAGCCAGATCAGGCCGGCAAAGAAACTGCGTTTCACAGGCCTTTGTAAGAGATGTTCCCGGTAGGCTGTAAGAGCACTGTGCAGAGCGAGTTGTTTCTTAGCTTCCCAAAGAGCTGGAAGCAAGATGCTTTGGGGCCCAATTCGCCCTTTGAAAGAAGCCTGCACGTTGTGCCTTTCAGCTCTAGGGCAATGGAGCTCACCCAGAGCAGATGTTCTACTTCAGCCAGATCAGGCCTGCAAAGAAACTGCGTTTCACAGGCCTTTGCAAGAGATGTTGCCGGTAGGCTGTAAGAGCACTGTGCAGAGCGAGTTGTTTCTTAGCTTCCCAAAGAGCTGGAAGCAAGATGCTTTGGAGCCCAACTCGCCCTTTGGAAACAAGCCTGCACGTTGTGCCTTTCAGCTCTAGGGCAATGGAGCTCACCCAGAGCAGATGTTCTACTTCAGCTAGGTCAGGCCTGTAAAGAAACTGCGTTTCACAGGCCTTTGTAAGAGATGTTCCCGGTAGGCTGTAAGAGCACTGTGCAGAGCGAGTTGTTGCTTAGCTTCCCAAAGAGCTGGAAGCAAGATGCTTTGGGGCCCAGCTCGCTCTTTTGAAAGAAGCCTGCACGTTGTGCGTTTCAGCTCTAGGGCAATGTAGCCCACTGAGAGCAGAAGTTCTACTTCAGCCAGATCAGGCCTGCAAAGACACTGCGTTTCACAGGCCTTTGTAAGAGATGTTCCCGGTAGGCTGTAAGAGCACTGTGCAGAGCGAGTTGTTTCTTAGCTTCCCAAAGAGCTGGAAGCAAGATGCTTTGCGGCCCAACTTGCCCTTTGGAAAGAAGCCTGCACGTTGTGCCTTTCAGCTCTAGGGTAATGTAGCACACAGAGAGCAGAAGTTCAACTTCAGCCACATCGGGCCTGCAAAGAAACTGCGTTTCACAGGCCTTTGTAAGAGATGTTCCCGGTAGGCTGTAAGAGCACTGTGAAGAGCGAGTTGTTTCTTAGCTTCCCAAAGAGCTGGAAGCAAGATGCTTTGGGGCCCAACTCGCCCTTTGCAAAGAAGCCTGCACGTTGTGCCTTTCAGCTCAGGGCAATGGAGCTCACCCAGAGCAGATGTTCTACTTCAGCCAGATCAGGCCTGCAAAGAAACTGCGTTTCACAGGCCTCTGTTAGAGATGTTGCCGGTAGGCTGTAAGAGCACTGTGCAGAGCGAGTTGTTTCTTAGCTTCCCAAAGAGCTGGAAGCAAGATGCTTTGGGGCCCAACTCGCCCTTTGGAAAGAAGCCTGCACGTTTTGCCTTTCAGCTCTAGGGCAATGTAACACACGCAGAGCAGAAGTTCTACTTCAGCCAGATCAGGCCTGCAAAGAAAGTGCGTTTCACAGGCGTTTGTAAGAGATGTTCCCGGTAGGCTGTAAGAGCACTGTGCAGAGCGAGTTGTTTCTTAGCTTCCCAAAGAGCTGGAAGCAAGATGCTTTGCGGCCCAACTCCCCCTTTGGAAAGAAGGCTGCATGTTGTGCCTTTCAGCTCTAGGGCAATGTAGCACACCCAGAGCAGAAGTTCTACTTCAGCCAGATCAGGCCTGCAAAGAAACTGCGTTTCACAGGCCTTTGTAAGAGATGTTCCCGGTAGGCTGTAAGAGCACTGTGCAGAGCGAGTTGTTTCTTAGCTTCCCAAAGAGCTGGAAGCAAGATGCTTTGCGGCCCAACTCGCCCTTTGGAAAGAAGCCTGCACGTTGTGCCTTTCTGCTCTAGGGCAATGTAGCACACCCAGAGCAGAAGTTCTACTTCAGCCAGATCAGGCCTGCAAAGAAAGTGCGTTTCACAGGCGTTTGTAAGAGATGTTCCCAGTAGGTTGTAAGAGCACTGTGCAGAGCGAGTTGTTTCTTAGCTTCCCAAAGAGCTGGAAGCAAGATGCTTTGTGGCCCAACTCGCCCTTTGGAAAGAAGCCTGCGTGTTGTTCCTTTCAGCTCTAGGGCAATGTAGCTCACCCAGAGCAGAAGTTCTACTTCAGCCAGATCAGGCCTGCAAAGAAACTGCATTTCACAGGCCTTTGTAAGAGATGTTCCCGGTAGGCTGTAAGAGCACTGTGCAGAGCGAGTTGTTTCTTAGCTTCCCAAAGAGCTGGAAGCAAGATGCTTTGCGGCCCAACTCCCCCTTTGGAAAGAAGGCTGCATGTTGTGCCTTTCAGCTCTAGGGCAATGTAGCACACCCAGAGCAGAAGTTCTACTTCAGCCAGATCAGGCCTGCAAAGAAACTGCGTTTCACAGGCCTTTGTAAGAGATGTTCCCGGTAGGCTGTAAGAGCACTGTGCAGAGCGAGTTGTTTCTTAGCTTCCCAAAGAGCTGGAAGCAAGATGCTTTGCGGCCCAACTCGCCCTTTGGAAAGAAGCCTGCACGTTGTGCCTTTCTGCTCTAGGGCAATGTAGCACACCCAGAGCAGAAGTTCTACTTCAGCCAGATCAGGCCTGCAAAGAAAGTGCGTTTCACAGGCGTTTGTAAGAGATGTTCCCAGTAGGTTGTAAGAGCACTGTGCAGAGCGAGTTGTTTCTTAGCTTCCCAAAGAGCTGGAAGCAAGATGCTTTGTGGCCCAACTCGCCCTTTGGAAAGAAGCCTGCGTGTTGTTCCTTTCAGCTCTAGGGCAATGTAGCTCACCCAGAGCAGAAGTTCTACTTCAGCCAGATCAGGCCTGCAAAGAAACTGCATTTCACAGGCCTTTGTAAGAGATGTTCCCGGTAGGCTGTAAGAGCACTGTGCAGAGCGAGTTGTTTCTTAGCTTCCCAAAGAGCTGGAAGCAAGATGCTTTGGGGCCCAACTCGCCCTTTGGAAAGAAGCCTGCACGTTGGGCCTTTCAGCTGCAGGGCAATGTAGCACACCCAGAGCAGAAGTTCTACTTCAGCCAGATCAGGCCTGCAAAGAAACTGCGTTTCACAGGCCTTTGTAAGAGATGTTCCCAGTAGGCTGTAAGAGCACTGTGCAGAGCGAGTCGTTTCTTAGCTTCCCAAAGAGCTGGAAGCAAGATGCTTTAGGACCCAGAACGCTCTTTTGAAAGAAGATTGCACGTTGTGCGCTTCAGCTCTAGGGCAATGTAGCACACCGAGAGCAGAAGTTCTACTTCAGCCAGATCAGGCCTGCAAAGAAACTGCGTTTCACAGGCCTTTGTAAGAGATGTTCCCGGTAGGCTGTAAGAGCACTGTGCAGAGCGAGTTGTTGCTTAGCTTCCCAAAGAGCTGGAAGCAAGATGCTTTGCAGCCCAACTCGCCCTTTGGAAAGAAGCCTGCATGTTGTGCCTTTCAGCTCTAGGGCAATGTAGCACACGCAGAGCAGAAGTTCAACTTCAGCCAGATCGGGCCTGCAAAGAAACTGCGTTTCACAGGCCTTTGTAACAGATGTTGCCGGTAGGCTGTAAGAGCACTGTGCAGAGCGAGTTGTTTCTTAGCTTCCCAAAGAGCTGGAAGCAAGATGCTTTGGGGCCCAACTCGCCCTTTGCAAAGAAGCCTGCACCTTGTGCCTTTCAGCTCTAGGGCAATGGAGCTCACCCAGAGCAGATGTTCTACTTCAGCCAGATCAGGCCTGCAAAGAAACTGCGTTTCACAGGCCTTTGCAAGAGATGTTGCCGGTAGGCTGTAAGAGCACTGTGCAGAGCGAGTTGTTTCTTAGCTTCCCAAAGAGCTGGAAGCAAGATGCTTTGGAGCCCAACTCGCCCTTTGGAAACAAGCCTGCACGTTGTGCCTTTCAGCTCTAGGGCAATGGAGCTCACCCAGAGCAGATGTTCTACTTCAGCTAGGTCAGGCCTGTAAAGAAACTGCGTTTCACAGGCCTTTGTAAGAGATGTTCCCGGTAGGCTGTAAGAGCACTGTGCAGAGCGAGTTGTTGCTTAGCTTCCCAAAGAGCTGGAAGCAAGATGCTTTGGGGCCCAGCTCGCTCTTTTGAAAGAAGCCTGCACGTTGTGCGTTTCAGCTCTAGGGCAATGTAGCCCACTGAGAGCAGAAGTTCTACTTCAGCCAGATCAGGCCTGCAAAGACACTGCGTTTCACAGGCGTTTGTAAGAGATGTTCCCGGTAGGCTGTAAGAGCACTGTGCAGAGCGAGTTGTTTCTTAGCTTCCCAAAGAGCTGGAAGCAAGATGCTTTGCGGCCCAACTCCCCCTTTGGAAAGAAGGCTGCATGTTGTGCCTTTCAGCTCTAGGGCAATGTAGCACACCCAGAGCAGAAGTTCTACTTCAGCGAGATCAGGCCTGCAAAGAAACTGCGTTTCACAGGCCTTTGTAAGAGATGTTCCCGGTAGGCTGTAAGAGCACTGTGCAGAGCGAGTTGTTTCTTAGCTTCCCAAAGAGCTGGAAGCAAGATGCTTTGGGGCCCAACTCGCCCTTTGGAAAGAAGCCTGCACGTTGTGCCTTTCAGCTGCAGGGCAATGTAGCACACCCAGAGCAGAAGTTCTACTTCAGCCAGATCAGGCCTGCAAAGAAACTGCGTTTCACAGGCCTTTGTAAGAGATGTTCCCAGTAGGCTGTAAGAGCACTGTGCAGAGCGAGTCGTTTCTTAGCTCCCAAAGAGCTGGAAGCAAGATGCTTTAGGACCCAGAACGCTCTTTTGAAAGAAGATTGCACGTTGTGCGCTTCAGCTCTAGGGCAATGTAGCACACCGAGAGCAGAAGTTCTACTTCAGCCAGATCAGACCTGCAAAGAAACTGCGTTTCACAGGCCTTTGTAACAGATGTTGCCGGTAGGCTGTAAGAGCACTGTGCAGAGCTAGTTGTTTCTTAGCTTCCCAAAGAGCTGGAAGCAAGATACTTTGGGGCCCAACTCGCCCTTTGGAAAGAAGCCTGCACGTTGTGCCTTTCAGCTCTAGGGCAATGGAGCTCACCCACAGCAGATGTTCTACTTCAGCCAGATCAGGCCTGCAAAGAAACTGCGTTTCACAGGCCTTTGATAGAGATGTTGCCGGTAGGCTGTAAGAGCACTGTGCAGAGCGAGTCGTTTCTTAGCTTCCCAAAGAGCTGGAAGCAAGATGCTTTAGGGCCCGTCTCGCTCTTTTGAAAGAAGCCTTCACGTTGTGCGTTTCAGCTCTAGGGCAATGTAGCACACCGAGAGCAGAAGTTCTACTTCAGCCAGATCAGGCCTGCAAAGAAACTGCGTTTCACAGGCCTTTGTAAGAGATGTTCCCGGTAGGCTGTAAGAGCACTGTGCAGAGCGAGTTGTTTCTTAGCTTCCCAAAGAGCTGGAAGCAAGATGCTTTGCGGCCCAACTCGCCCTTTGGAAAGAAGCCTGCACGTTGGGCCTTTCAGCTCGAGGGCAATGTAGCACACCCAGAGCAGAAGTTCTACTTCAGCCAGATCAGGCCTGCAAAGAAAGTGCGTTTCACAGGCGTTTGTAAGAGATGTTCCCGGTAGGCTGTAAGAGCACTGTGCAGAGCGAGTTGTTTCTTAGCTTCCCAAAGAGCTGGAAGCAAGATGCTTTGGGGCCCAACTCGCCCTTTGGAAAGAAGCCTGCATGTTGTGCCTTTCAGCTCTAGGGCATTGCAGCACAAGCTGAGCAGATGTTCTACTTCAGCCAGATCAGGCCTGCAAAGAAACTGCGTTTCACAGGCCTTTGTAAGAGATGTTCCCGGTAGGCTGTAAGAGCACTGTGGAGAGGGAGTTATATCTTAGCTTCCCAAAGAGCTGGAAGCAAGATGCTTTGGGGCCCAACTCGCCCTTTGGAAAGAAGCCTGCACGTTGTGCCTTTCTGCTCTAGGGCAATGTAGCACACCCAGAGCAGAAGTTCTACTTCAGCCAGATCAGGCCTGCAAAGAAAGTGCGTTTCACAGGCGTTTGTAAGAGATGTTCCCAGTAGGTTGTAAGAGCACTGTGCAGAGCGAGTTGTTTCTTAGCTTCCCAAAGAGCTGGAAGCAAGATGCTTTGTGGCCCAACTCGCCCTTTGGAAAGAAGCCTGCGTGTTGTTCCTTTCAGCTCTAGGGCAATGTAGCTCACCCAGAGCAGAAGTTCTACTTCAGCCAGATCAGGCCTGCAAAGAAACTGCATTTCACAGGCCTTTGTAAGAGATGTTCCCGGTAGGCTGTAAGAGCACTGTGCAGAGCGAGTTGTTTCTTAGCTTCCCAAAGAGCTGGAAGCAAGATGCTTTGGGGCCCAACTCGCCCTTTGGAAAGAAGCCTGCACGTTGGGCCTTTCAGCTGCAGGGCAATGTAGCACACCCAGAGCAGAAGTTCTACTTCAGCCAGATCAGGCCTGCAAAGAAACTGCGTTTCACAGGCCTTTGTAAGAGATGTTCCCAGTAGGCTGTAAGAGCACTGTGCAGAGCGAGTCGTTTCTTAGCTTCCCAAAGAGCTGGAAGCAAGATGCTTTAGGACCCAGAACGCTCTTTTGAAAGAAGATTGCACGTTGTGCGCTTCAGCTCTAGGGCAATGTAGCACACCGAGAGCAGAAGTTCTACTTCAGCCAGATCAGGCCTGCAAATAAACTGCGTTTCACAGGCCTTTGTAAGAGATGTTCCCGGTAGGCTGTAAGAGCACTGTGCAGAGCGAGTTGTTGCTTAGCTTCCCAAAGATCTGGAAGCAAGATGCTTTGCAGCCCAACTCGCCCTTTGGAAAGAAGCCTGCATGTTGTGCCTTTCAGCTCTAGGGCAATGTAGCACACGCAGAGCAGAAGTTCAACTTCAGCCAGATCGGGCCTGCAAAGAAACTGCGTTTCACAGGCCTTTGTAACAGATGTTGCCGGTAGGCTGTAAGAGCACTGTGCAGAGCGAGTTGTTTCTTAGCTTCCCAAAGAGCTGGAAGCAAGATGCTTTGGGGCCCAACTCGCCCTTTGCAAAGAAGCCTGCACCTTGTGCCTTTCAGCTCTAGGGCAATGGAGCTCACCCAGAGCAGATGTTCTACTTCAGCCAGATCAGGCCTGCAAAGAAACTGCGTTTCACAGGCCTTTGCAAGAGATGTTGCCGGTAGGCTGTAAGAGCACTGTGCAGAGCGAGTTGTTTCTTAGCTTCCCAAAGAGCTGGAAGCAAGATGCTTTGGAGCCCAACTCGCCCTTTGGAAACAAGCCTGCACGTTGTGCCTTTCAGCTCTAGGGCAATGGAGCTCACCCAGAGCAGATGTTCTACTTCAGCTAGGTCAGGCCTGTAAAGAAACTGCGTTTCACAGGCCTTTGTAAGAGATGTTCCCGGTAGGCTGTAAGAGCACTGTGCAGAGCGAGTTGTTGCTTAGCTTCCCAAAGAGCTGGAAGCAAGATGCTTTGGGGCCCAGCTCGCTCTTTTGAAAGAAGCCTGCACGTTGTGCGTTTCAGCTCTAGGGCAATGTAGCCCACTGAGAGCAGAAGTTCTACTTCAGCCAGATCAGGCCTGCAAAGAAACTGCGTTTCACAGGCCTTTGTAAGAGATGTTCCCGGTAGGCTGTAAGAGCACTGTGCAGAGCGAGTTGTTTCTTAGCTTCCCAAAGAGCTGGAAGCAAGATGCTTTGGGGCCCAACTCGCCCTTTGGAAAGAAGCCTGCACGTTGTGCCTTTCAGCTGCAGGGCAATGTAGCACACCCAGAGCAGAAGTTCTACTTCAGCCAGATCAGGCCTGCAAAGAAACTGCGTTTCACAGGCCTTTGTAAGAGATGTTCCCAGTAGGCTGTAAGAGCACTGTGCAGAGCGAGTCGTTTCTTAGCTTCCCAAAGAGCTGGAAGCAAGATGCTTTAGGACCCAGAACGCTCTTTTGAAAGAAGATTGCACGTTGTGCGCTTCAGCTCTAGGGCAATGTAGCACACCGAGAGCAGAAGTTCTACTTCAGCCAGATCAGGCCTGCAAAGAAACTGCGTTTCACAGGCCTTTGTAACAGATGTTGCCGGTAGGCTGTAAGAGCACTGTGCAGAGCTAGTTGTTTCTTAGCTTCCCAAAGAGCTGGAAGCAAGATACTTTGGGGCCCAACTCGCCCTTTGGAAAGAAGCCTGCACGTTGTGCCTTTCAGCTCTAGGGTAATGGAGCTCACCCACAGCAGATGTTCTACTTCAGCCAGATCAGGCCTGCAAAGAAACTGCGTTTCACAGGCCTTTGCAAGAGATGTTCCCGGTAGGCTGTAAGAGCACTGTGCACAGCGAGTTGTTTCTTAGCTTCCCAAAGAGCTGGAAGCAAGATGCTTTGTGGCCCAACTCGCCCTTTGGAAAGAAGCCTGCACGTTGTGCCTTTCAGCTCGAGGGCAATGTAGCACACCCAGAGCAGAAGTTCTACTTCAGCCAGATCAGGCCTGCAAAGAAAGTGCGTTTCACAGGCGTTTGTAAGAGATGTTCCCGGTAGGCTGTAAGAGCACTGTGCAGAGCGAGTTGTTTCTTAGCTTCCCAAAGAGCTGGAAGCAAGATGCTTTGGGGCCCAACTCGCCCTTTGGAAAGAAGCCTGCATGTTGTGCCTTTCAGCTCTAGGGCATTGCAGCACAAGCTGAGCAGATGTTCTACTTCAGCCAGATCAGGCCTGCAAAGAAACTGCGTTTCACAGGCCTTTGTAAGAGATGTTCCCGGTAGGCTGTAAGAGCACTGTGGAGAGGGAGTTATATCTTAGCTTCCAAAAGAGCTGGAAGCAAGATGCTTTGGGGCCCAACTCGCCCTTTTGTAAAGAAGCCTGCACGTTGTGCCTTTCAGCTCGGGGCAATATATCACACCCAGAGCTGAAGTTCTACTTCAGCTAGGTCAGGCCTGTAAAGAAACTGCCTTTCACAGGCCTGTGTAAGAGATGTTCCCAGTAGGCTGTAAGAGCACTGTGCAGAGCGAGTTGTTTCTTAGCTTCCCAAAGAGCTGGAAGCAAGATGCTTTAGGACCCAGAACGCTCTTTTGAAAGAAGATTGCACGTTGTGCGCTTCAGCTCTAGGGCAATGTAGCACACCGAGAGCAGAAGTTCTACTTCAGCCAGATCAGGCCTGCAAAGAAACTGCGTTTCACAGGCCTTTGTAAGAGATGTTCCCGGTAGGCTGTAAGAGCACTGTGCAGAGCGAGTTGTTTCTTAGCTTCCCAAAGAGCTGGAAGCAAGATGCTTTGCAGCCCAACTCGCCCTTTGGAAAGAAGCCTGCATGTTGTGCCATTCAGCTCTAGGGCAATGTAGCACACGCAGAGCAGAAGTTCAACTTCAGCCAGATCGGGCCTGCAAAGAAACTGCGTTTCACAGGCCTTTGTAACAGATGTTGCCGGTAGGCTGTAAGAGCACTGTGCAGAGCGAGTTGTTTCTTAGCTTCCCAAAGAGCTGGAAGCAAGATGCTTTGGGGCCTAACTCGCCCTTTGAAAGAAGCCTGCACCTTGTGCCTTTCAGCTCTAGGGCAATGGAGCTCACCCAGAGCAGATGTTCTACTTCAGCCAGATCAGGCCTGCAAAGAAACCGCGTTTCACAGGCCTTTGCAAGAGATGTTGCCGGTAGGCTGTAAGAGCACTGTGCAGAGCGAGTTGTTTCTTAGCTTCCCAAAGAGCTGGAAGCAAGATGCTTTGGAGCCCAACTCGGCCTTTGGAAACAAGCCTGCACGTTGTGCCTTTCAGCTCTAGGGCAATGGAGCTCACCCAGAGCAGATGTTCTACTTCAGCTAGGTCAGGCCTGTAAAGAAACTGCGTTTCACAGGCCTTTGTAAGAGATGTTCCCGGTAGGCTGTAAGAGCACTGTGCAGAGCGAGTTGTTGCTTAGCTTCCCAAAGAGCTGGAAGCAAGATGCTTTGGGGCCCAGCTCGCTCTTTTGAAAGAAGCCTGCACGTTGTGCTTTCAGCTCTAGGGCAATGTAGCCCACTGAGAGCAGAAGTTCTCCTTCAGCCAGATCAGGCCTGCAAAGACACTGCGTTTCACAGGCGTTTGTAAGAGATGTTCCCGGTAGGCTGTAAGAGCACTGTGCAGAGCGAGTTGTTTCTTAGCTTCCCAAAGAGCTGGAAGCAAGATGCTTTGCGGCCCAACTCCCCCTTTGGAATGAAGGCTGCATGTTGTGCCTTTCAGCTCTAGGGCAATGTAGCACACCCAGAGCAGAAGTTCTACTTCAGCCAGATCAGGCCTGCAAAGAAACTGCGTTTCACAGGCCTTTGTAAGAGATGTTCCCGGTAGGCTGTAAGAGCACTGTGCAGAGCGAGTTGTTTCTTAGCTTCCCAAAGAGCTGGAAGCAAGATGCTTTGGGGCCCAACTCGTCCTTTGGAAAGAAGCCTGCACGTTGTGCCTTTCAGCTGCAGGGCAATGTAGCACACCCAGAGCAGAAGTTCTACTTCAGCCAGATCAGGCCTGCAAAGAAAGTGCGTTTCACAGGCGTTTGTAAGAGATGTTCCCGGTAGGTTGTAAGAGCACTGTGCAGAGCGAGTTGTTTCTTAGCTTCCCAAAGAGCTGGAAGCAAGATGCTTTGTGGCCCAACTCGCCCTTTGGAAAGAAGCCTGCGTGTTGTTCCTTTCAGCGCTAGGGCAATGTAGCTCACCCAGAGCAGAAGTTCTACTTCAGCCAGATCAGGCCTGCAAAGAAACTGCATTTCACAGGCCTTTGTAAGAGATGTTCCCGGTAGGCTGTAAGAGCACTGTGCAGAGCGAGTTGTTTCTTAGCTTCCCAAAGAGCTGGAAGCAAGATGCTTTGGGGCCCAACTCGCCCTTTGGAAAGAAGCCTGCACGTTGTGCCTTTCAGCTGCAGGGCAATGTAGCACACCCAGAGCAGAAGTTCTACTTCAGCCAGATCAGGCCTGCAAAGAAACTGCGTTTCACAGGCCTTTGTAAGAGATGTTCCCAGTAGGCTGTAAGAGCACTGTGCAGAGCGAGTCGTTTGTTAGCTTCCCAAAGAGCTGGAAGCAAGATGCTTTAGGACCCAGAACGCTCTTTTGAAAGAAGATTGCACGTTGTGCGCTTCAGCTCTAGGGCAATGTAGCACACCGAGAGCAGAAGTTCTACTTCAGCCAGATCAGGCCTGCAAAGAAACTGCGTTTCACAGGCCTTTTTAAGAGATGTTCCCGGTAGGCTGTAAGAGCACTGTGCAGAGCGAGTTGTTTCTTAGCTTCCCAAAGAGCTGGAAGCAAGATGCTTTGCAGATCAACTCGCCCTTTGGAAAGAAGCCTGCATGTTGTGCCTTTCAGCTCTAGGGCAATGTAGCACACGCAGAGCAGAAGTTCAACTTCAGCCAGATCGGGCCTGCAAAGAAACTGCGTTTCACAGGCCTTTGTAACAGATGTTGCCGGTAGGCTGTAAGAGCACTGTGCAGAGCGAGTTGTTTCTTAGCTTCCCAAAGAGCTGGAAGCAAGATGCTTTGGGGCCCAACTCGCCCTTTGGAAAGAAGCCTGCACCTTGTGCCTTTCAGCTGCAGGGCAATGTAGCACACCCAGAGCAGAAGTTCTACTTCAGCTAGGTCAGGCCTGCAAAGAAACTGCGTTTCACAGGCCTTTGTAAGTGATGTTCCCGGTAGGCTGTAAGAGCACTGTGCAGAGCGCGTTGTTTCTTAGCTTCCCAAAGAGCTGGAAGCAAGATGCTTTAGGGCCCAGCTCGCTCTTTTGAAAGAAGCCTGCACGATGTGCGTTTCAGCTCTAGGGCAATGTAGCACACGCCGAGGAGAAGTTCTACTTCAGCCAGATCAGGCCTGCAAAGAAACTGCGTTTCAGAGGCCTTTGTAAGAGATGTGCCCAGTAGGCTGTAAGAGCACTGTGCAGAGCGAGCTGTTTCTCAGTTTCCCTAAGAGCTGGAAGCAAGATGCTTTGGGGCCCAACTCGCCCTTTGGAAAGAAGCCTGCATGTTGTTCCTTTCAGCTCTAGGGCAATGTAGCTCACCCAGAGCAGAAGTTCTACTTCAGCCAGATCAGGCCTGCAAAGAAACTGCGTTTCACAGGCGTTTGTAAGAGATGTTCCCGGTAGGCTGTAAGAGCACTGTGCAGAGCGAGTTGTTTCTTAGCTTCCCAAAGAGCTGGAAGCAAGATGCTTTGGGGCCCAACTCGCCCTTTGCAAAGAAGCCTGCACGTTGTGCCTTTCAGCTCAGGGCAATGGAGCTCACCCAGAGCAGATGTTCTACTTCAGCCAGATCAGGCCTGCAAAGAAACTGCGTTTCACAGGCCTTTGTTAGAGATGTTGCCGGTAGGATGTAAGAGCACTGTGCAGAGCGAGTTGTTTCTTAGCTTCCCAAAGAGCTGGAAGCAAGATGCTTTGGGGCCCAACTCGCCCTTTGGAAAGAAGCCTGCACGTTTTGCCTTTCAGCTCTAGGGCAATGTAACACACGCAGAGCAGAAGTTCTACTTCAGCCAGATCAGGCCTGCAAAGAAAGTGCGTTTCACAGGCGTTTGTAAGAGATGTTCCCGGTAGGCTGTAAGAGCACTGTGCAGAGCGAGTTGTTTCTTAGCTTCCCAAAGAGCTGGAAGCAAGATGCTTTGGGGCCCAACTCGCCCTTTGGAAAGAAGCCTGCACGTTGTGCCTTTCAGCTCTAGGGCAATGTAGCACACCCAGAGCAGAAGTTCTACTTCAGCCAGATCAGGCCTGCAAAGAAAGTGCGTTTCCCAGGCGTTTGTAAGAGATGTTCCCAGTAGGTTGTAAGAGCACTGTGCAGAGCGAGTTGTTTCTTAGCTTCCCAAAGAGCTGGAAGCAAGATGCTTTGTGGCCCAACTCGCCCTTTGGAAAGAAGCCTGCACGTTGTGCCTTTCAGCGCTAGGGCAATGTAGCACACGCAGAGCAGAAGTTCAACTTCAGCCAGATCGGGCCTGCAAAGAAACTGCGTTTCACAGGCCTTTGTAAGAGATGTTCCCGGTAGGCTGTAAGAGCACTGTGCAGAGCGAGTTGTTTCTTAGCTTCCCAAAGAGCTGGAAGCAAGATGCTTTGGGGCCCAACTCGCCCTTTGGAAAGAAGCCTGCACGTTGTGCCTTTCAGCTCTAGGGCAATGGAGCTCACCCAGAGCAGATGTTCTACTTCAGCCAGATCAGGCCTGCAAAGAAACTGCGTTTCACAGGCCTTTGTAAGAGATGTTGCCGGTAGGCTGTAAGAGCACTGTGCAGAGCGAGTTGTTTCTTAGCTTCCCAAAGAGCTGGAAGCAAGATGCTTTGGGGCCGAACTCGCCCTTTGGAAAGAAGGCTGCACGTTGTACCTTAAGCTCGAGGGCAATGTAGCGCACCCAGAGCAGAAGTTCTACTTCAGCTAGGTCAGGCCTGTAAAGAAACTGCCTTTCACAGGCCTTTGTAAGAGATGTTCCCGGTAGGCTGTAAGAGCACTGTGCAGAGCGAGTTGTTTCTTAGCTTCCCAAAGAGCTGGAAGCAAGATGCTTTGGGGCCCAACTCGCCCTTTGGAAAGAAGGCTGCACATTGTGCCTTTCAGCTCTAGGGCAATGTATCACACCCAGAGCAGAAGTTCTACTTCAGCTAGGTCAGGCCTGCAAAGAAACTGCGTTTCACAGGCCTTTGTAAGAGATGTTCCCGGTAGGCTGTAAGAGCACTGTGCAGAGCGCGTTGTTTCTTAGCTTCCCAAAGAGCTGGAAGCAAGATGCTTTAGGGCCCAGCTCGCTCTTTTGAAAGAAGCCTGCACGTTGTGCGTTTCAGCTCTAGGGCAATGTAGCACACGCCGAGGAGAAGTTCTACTTCAGGCAGATCAGGCCTGCAAAGAAACTGCGTTTCACAGGCCTTTGTAAGAGATGTGCCCGGTAGGCTGTAAGAGCACTGTGCAGAGCGAGCTGTTTCTCAGCTTCCCTAAGAGCTGGAAGCAAGATGCTTTGGGGCCCAACTCGCCCTTTGGAAAGAAGCCTGCATATTGTTCCTTTCAGCTCTAGGGCAATGTAGCTCACCCAGAGCCGAAGTTCTACTTCAGCCAGATCAGGCCTGCAAAGAAACTGCGTTTCACAGGCGTTTGTAAGAGATGTTCCCGGTAGGCTGTAAGAGCACTGTGCAGAGCGAGTTGTTTCTTAGCTTCCCAAAGAGCTGGAAGCAAGATGCTTTGGGGCCCAACTCGCCCTTTGCAAAGAAGCCTGCACGTTGTGCCTTTCAGCTCAGGGCAATGGAGCTCACCCAGAGCAGATGTTCTACTTCAGCCAGATCAGGCCTGCAAAGAAACTGCGTTTCACAGGCCTTTGTTAGAGATGTTGCCGATAGGCTGTAAGAGCACTGTGCAGAGCGAGTTGTTTCTTAGCTTCCCAAAGAGCTGGAAGCAAGATGCTTTGGGGCCCAACTCGCCCTTTGGAAAGAAGCCTGCACGTTGTGCCTTTCAGCTCTAGGGCAATGTAGCACACCCAGAGCAGAAGTTCTACTTCAGCTAGGTCAGGCCTGCAAAGAAACTGCGTTTCACAGGCCTTTGTAAGAGATGTTCCCGGTAGGCTGTAAGAGCACTGTGCAGAGCGCGTTGTTTCTTAGCTTCCCAAAGAGCTGGAAGCAAGATGCTTTAGGGCCCAGCTCGCTCTTTTGAAAGAAGCCTGCACGTTGTGCGTTTCAGCTCTAGGGCAATGTAGCACACGCCGAGGAGAAGTTCTACTTCAGGCAGATCAGGCCTGCAAAGAAACTGCGTTTCACAGGCCTTTGTAAGAGATGTGCCCGGTAGGCTGTAAGAGCACTGTGCAGAGCGAGCTGTTTCTCAGCTTCCCTAAGAGCTGGAAGCAAGATGCTTTGGGGCCCAACTCGCCCTTTGGAAAAAAGCCTGCATGTTGTTCCTTTCAGCTCTAGGGCAATGTAGCTCACCCAGAGCCGAAGTTCTACTTCAGCCAGATCAGGCCTGCAAAGAAACTGCGTTTCACAGGCGTTTGTAAGAGATGTTCCCGGTAGGCTGTAAGAGCACTGTGCAGAGCGAGTTGTTTCTTAGCTTCCCAAAGAGCTGGAAGCAAGATGCTTTGGGGCCCAAATCGCCCTTTGCAAAGAAGCCTGCACGTTGTGCCTTTCAGCTCAGGGCAATGGAGCTCACCCAGAGCAGATGTTCTACTTCAGCCAGATCAGGCCTGCAAAGAAACTGCGTTTCACAGGCCTTTGTTAGAGATGTTGCCGGTAGGCTGTAAGAGCACTGTGCAGAGCGAGTTGTTTCTTAGCTTCCCAAAGAGCTGGAAGCAAGATGCTTTGCGGCCCAACTCCCCCTTTGGAAAGAAGGCTGCATGTTGTGCCTTTCAGCTCTACGGCAAAGTAGCACACCCAGAGCAGAAGTTCTACTTCAGCCAGATCAGGCCTGCAAAGAAACTGCGTTTCACAGGCCTTTGTAAGAGATGTTCCCGGTAGGCTGTAAGAGCACTGTGCAGAGCGAGTTGTTTCTTAGCTTCCCAAAGAGCTGGAAGCAAGATGCTTTGCGGCCCAACTCGCCCTTTGGAAAGAAGCCTGCACGTTGTGCCTTTCAGCTCTAGGGCAATGTAGCACACCCAGAGCAGAAGTTCTACTTCAGCCAGATCAGGCCTGCAAAGAAAGTGCGTTTCACAGGCGTTTGTAAGAGATGTTCCCAGTAGGTTGTAAGAGCACTGTGCAGAGCGAGTTGTTTCTTAGCTTCCCAAAGAGCTGGAAGCAAGATGCTTTGTGGCCCAACTCGCCCTTTGGAAAGAAGCCTGCGTGTTGTTCCTTTCAGCTCTAGGGCAATGTAGCTCACCCAGAGCAGAAGTTCTACTTCAGCCAGATCAGGCCTGCAAAGAAACTGCATTTCACAGGCCTTTGTAAGAGATGTTCCCGGTAGGCTGTAAGAGCACTGTGCAGAGCGAGTTGTTTCTTAGCTTCCCAAAGAGCTGGAAGCAAGATGCTTTGGGGCCCAACTCGCCCTTTGGAAAGAAGCCTGCACGTTGTGCCTTTCAGCTGCAGGGCAATGTAGCACACCCAGAGCAGAAGTTCTACTTCAGCCAGATCAGGCCTGCAAAGAAACTGCGTTTCACAGGCCTTTGTAAGAGATGTTCCCAGTAGGCTGTAAGAGCACTGTGCAGAGCGAGTCGTTTCTTAGCTTCCCAAAGAGCTGGAAGCAAGATGCTTTAGGGCCCAGCACGCTCTTTTGAAAGAAGATTGCACGTTGTGCGCTTCAGCTCTAGGGCAATGTAGCACACCGAGAGCAGAAGTTCTACTTCAGCCAGATCAGGCCTGCAAAGAAACTGCGTTTCACAGGCCTTTGTAAGAGATGTTCCCGGTAGTCTGTAAGAGCACTGTGCAGGGCGAGTTGTTTCTTAGCTTCCCAAAGAGCTGGAAGCAAGATGCTTTGGGGCCAAACTCGCCATTTGGAAAGAAGCCTGCACGTTGCGGCTTTCACCTCTAGGGCAATGTAGCACACCCAGAGCAGAAGTTCTACTTCAGCCAGATCAGGCCTGCAAAGAAAGTGCGTTTCACAGGCGTTTGTAAGAGATGTTCCCGGTAGGCTGTAAGAGCACTCTGCAGAGCGAGTTGTTTCTTAGCTTCCCAAAGAGCTGGAAGCAAGATGCTTTGGGGCCCAACTCGCCCTTTGGAAAGAAGCCTGCATGTTGTGCCTTTCAGCTCTAGGGCATTGGAGCACAAGCTGAGCAGAAGTCCTACTTCAGCCAGATCAGGCCTGCAAAGAAACTGCGTTTCACAGGCCTTTGTAAGAGATGTTCCCGGTAGGCTGTAAGAGCACTGTGGAGAGCGAGTTATATCTTAGCTTCCAAAAGAGCTGGAAGCAAGATGCTTTGGGGCCCAACTCGCCCTTTTGTAAAGAAGCCTGCACGTTGTGCCTTTCAGCTCGGGGCAATATAGCACACCCAGAGCTGAAGTTCTACTTCAGCTAGGTCAGGCCTGTAAAGAAACTGCCTTTCACAGGCCTTTGTAAGAGATGTTCCCAGTAGGCTGTAAGAGCACTGTGCAGAGCGAGTTGTTTCTTAGCTTCCCAAAGAGCTGGAAGCAAGATGCTTTGGGGCCCAACTCGCCCTTTGGAAAGAAGCCTGCATGTTGTGCCTTTCAGCTCTAGGGCATTGCAGCACAAGCTGAGCAGATGTTCTACTTCAGCCAGATCAGGCCTGCAAAGAAACTGCGTTTCACAGGCCTTTGTAAGAGATGTTCCCGGTAGGCTGTAAGAGCACTGTGGAGAGCGAGTTATATCTTAGCTTCCAAAAGAGCTGGAAGCAAGATGCTTTGGGGCCCAACTCGCCCTTTTGTAAAGAAGCCTGCACGTTGTGCCTTTCAGCTCGGGGCAATATAGCACACCCAGAGCTGAAGTTCTACTTCAGCTAGGTCAGGCCTGCAAAGAAACTGCGTTTCACAGGCCTTTGTAAGAGATGTTCCCAGTAGGCTGTAAGAGCACTGTGCAGAGCGAGTCGTTTCTTAGCTTCCCAAAGAGCTGGAAGAAAGATGCTTTAGGGCCCAGCTCGCTCTTTTGAAAGAAGCCTGCACGTTGTGCGTTTCAGCTCTAGGGCAATGTAGCCCACTGAGAGCAGAAGTTCTACTTCAGCCAGATCAGGCCTGCAAAGACACTGCGTTTCACAGGCCTTTGTAAGAGATGTTCCCGGTAGGCTGTAAGAGCACTGTGCAGAGCGAGTTGTTTCTTAGCTTCCCAAAGAGCTGGAAGCAAGATGCTTTGCGGCCCAACTCGCCCTTTGGAAAGAAGCCTGCACGTTGTGCCTTTCAGCTCTAGGGCAATGTAGCACACACAGAGCAGAAGTTCAACTTCAGCCACATCGGGCCTGCAAAGAAACTGCGTTTCACAGGCCTTTGTAAGAGATGTTCCCGGTAGGCTGTAAGAGCACTGTGCAGAGCGAGTTGTTTCTTAGCTTCCCAAAGAGCTGGAAGCAAGATGCTTTGGGGCCCAACTCGCCCTTTGGAAAGAAGCCTGCACGTTGTGCCTTTCAGCTCTAGGGCAATGGAGCTCACCCAGAGCAGATGTTCTACTTCAGCCAGATCAGGCCTGCAAAGAAACTGCGTTTCACAGGCCTTTGTAAGAGATGTTCCCGGTAGGCTGTAAGAGCACTGTGCAGAGCGAGTTGTTTCTTAGCTTCCCAAAGAGCTGGAAGCAAGATGCTTTGGGGCCGAACTCGCCCTTTGGAAAGAAGGCTGCACGTTGTACCTTTCAGCTCGAGGGCAATGTAGCACACCCAGAGCAGAAGTTCTACTTCAGCTAGGTCAGGCCTGTAAAGAAACTGCGTTTCACAGGCCTTTGTAAGAGATGTTCCCGGTAGGCTGTAAGAGCACTGTGCAGAGCGAGTTGTTTCTTAGCTTCCCAAAGAGCTGGAAGCAAGATGCTTTGGGGCCCAACTCGCCCTTTGGAAAGAAGGCTGCACATTGTGCCTTTCAGCTCTAGGGCAATGTAGCACACCCAGAGCAGAAGTTCTACTTCAGCTAGGTCAGGCCTGCAAAGAAACTGCGTTTCACAGGCCTTTGTAAGAGATGTTCCCGGTAGGCTGTAAGAGCACTGTGCAGAGCGCGTTGTTTCTTAGCTTCCCAAAGAGCTGGAAGCAAGATGCTTTAGGGCCCAGCTCGCTCTTTTGAAAGAAGCCTGCACGTTGTGCGTTTCAGCTCTAGGGCAATGTAGCACACGCCGAGGAGAAGTTCTACTTCAGCCAGATCAGGCCTGCAAAGAAACTGCGTTTCAGAGGCCTTTGTGAGAGATGTGCCCGGTAGGCTGTAAGAGCACTGTGCAGAGCGAGCTGTTTCTCAGCTTCCCTAAGAGCTGGAAGCAAGATGCTTTGGGGCCCAACTCGCCCTTTGGAAAGAAGCCTGCATGTTGTTCCTTTCAGCTCTAGGGCAATGTAGCTCACCCAGAGCAGAAGTTCTACTTCAGCCAGATCAGGCCTGCAAAGAAACTGCGTTTCACAGGCGTTTGTAAGAGATGTTCCCGGTAGGCTGTAAGAGCACTGTGCAGAGCGAGTTGTTTCTTAGCTTCCCAAAGAGCTGGAAGCAAGATGCTTTGGGGCCCAACTCGCCCTTTGCAAAGAAGCCTGCACGTTGTGCCTTTCAGCTCAGGGCAATGGAGCTCACCCAGAGCAGATGTTCTACTTCAGCCAGATCAGGCCTGCAAAGAAACTGCGTTTCACAGGCCTTTGTTAGAGATGTTGCCGGTAGGCTGTAAGAGCACTGTGCAGAGCGAGTTGTTTCTTAGCTTCCCAAAGAGCTGGAAGCAAGATGCTTTGGGGCCCAACTCGCCCTTTGGAAAGAAGCCTGCACGTTTTGCCTTTCAGCTCTAGGGCAATGTAGCACACCCAGAGCAGAAGTTCTACTTCAGCTAGGTCAGGCCTGCAAAGAAACTGCGTTTCACAGGCCTTTGTAAGAGATGTTCCCGGTAGGCTGTAAGAGCACTGTGCAGAGCGAGTTGTTTCTTAGCTTCTCAAAGAGCTGGAAGCAAGATGCTTTGGGGCCCAACTCGCCCTTTGGAAAGAAGCCTGTACGTTGAGCCTTTCAGCTGCAGGGCAATGTAGCACGCCCAGAGCAGAAGTTCTACTTCAGCCAGATCAGGCATGCAAAGAAACTGCGTTTCACAGGCCTTTGTAAGAGATGTTCCCAGTAGGCTGTAAGAGCACTGTGCAGAGCGAGTCGTTTCTTAGCTTCCCAAAGAGCTGGAAGAAAGATGCTTTAGGGCCCAGCTCGCTCTTTTGAAAGAAGCCTGCACGTTGTGCGTTTCAGCTCTAGGGCAATGTAGCCCACTGAGAGCAGAAGTTCTACTTCAGCCAGATCAGGCCTGCAAAGACACTGCGTTTCACAGGCCTTTGTAAGAGATGTTCCCGGTAGGCTGTAAGAGCACTGTGCAGAGCGAGTTGTTTCTTAGCTTCCCAAAGAGCTGGAAGCAAGATGCTTTGCGGCCCAACTCGCCCTTTGGAAAGAAGCCTGCATGTTGTTCCTTTCAGCTCTAGGGCAATGTAGCTCACCCAGAGCCGAAGTTCTACTTCAGCCAGATCAGGCCTGCAAAGAAACTGCGTTTCACAGGCGTTTGTAAGAGATGTTCCCGGTAGGCTGTAAGAGCACTGTGCAGAGCGAGTTGTTTCTTAGCTTCCCAAAGAGCTGGAAGCAAGATGCTTTGGGGCCCAAATAGCCCTTTGCAAAGAAGCCTGCACGTTGTGCCTTTCAGCTCAGGGCAATGGAGCTCACCCAGAGCAGATGTTCTACTTCAGCCAGATCAGGCCTGCAAAGAAACTGCGTTTCACAGGCCTTTGTTAGAGATGTTGCCGGTAGGCTGTAAGAGCACTGTGCAGAGCGAGTTGTTTCTTAGCTTCCCAAAGAGCTGGAAGCAAGATGCTTTGCGGCCCAACTCCCCCTTTGGAAAGAAGGCTGCATGTTGTGCCTTTCAGCTCTACGGCAAAGTAGCACACCCAGAGCAGAAGTTCTACTTCAGCCAGATCAGGCCTGCAAAGAAACTGCGTTTCACAGGCCTTTGTAAGAGATGTTCCCGGTAGGCTGTAAGAGCACTGTGCAGAGCGAGTTGTTTCTTAGCTTCCCAAAGAGCTGGAAGCAAGATGCTTTGCGGCCCAACTCGCCCTTTGGAAAGAAGCCTGCACGTTGTGCCTTTCAGCTCTAGGGCAATGTAGCACACCCAGAGCAGAAGTTCTACTTCAGCCAGATCAGGCCTGCAAAGAAAGTGCGTTTCACAGGCGTTTGTAAGAGATGTTCCCAGTAGGTTGTAAGAGCACTGTGCAGAGCGAGTTGTTTCTTAGCTTCCCAAAGAGCTGGAAGCAAGATGCTTTGTGGCCCAACTCGCCCTTTGGAAAGAAGCCTGCGTGTTGTTCCTTTCAGCTCTAGGGCAATGTAGCTCACCCAGAGCAGAAGTACTACTTCAGCCAGATCAGGCCTGCAAAGAAACTGCATTTCACAGGCCTTTGTAAGAGATGTTCCCGGTAGGCTGTAAGAGCACTGTGCAGAGCGAGTTGTTTCTTAGCTTCCCAAAGAGCTGGAAGCAAGATGCTTTGGGGCCCAACTCGCCCTTTGGAAAGAAGCCTGCACGTTGTGCCTTTCAGCTGCAGGGCAATGTAGCACACCCAGAGCAGAAGTTCTACTTCAGCCAGATCAGGCCTGCAAAGAAACTGCGTTTCACAGGCCTTTGTAAGAGATGTTCCCAGTAGGCTGTAAGAGCACTGTGCAGAGCGAGTCGTTTCTTAGCTTCCCAAAGAGCTGGAAGCAAGATGCTTTAGGGCCCAGCACGCTCTTTTGAAAGAAGATTGCACGTTGTGCGCTTCAGCTCTAGGGCAATGTAGCACACCGAGAGCAGAAGTTCTACTTCAGCCAGATCAGGCCTGCAAAGAAACTGCGTTTCACAGGCCTTTGTAAGAGATGTTCCCGGTAGGCTGTAAGAGCACTGTGCAGAGCGAGTTGTTTCTTAGCTTCCCAAAGAGCTGGAAGCAAGATGCTTTGCAGCCCAACTCGCCCTTTGGAAAGAAGCCTGCATGTTGTGCCTTTCAGCTCTAGGGCAATGTAGCACACGCAGAGCAGAAGTTCAACTTCAGCCAGATCGGGCCTGCAAAGAAACTGCGTTTCACAGGCCTTTGTAACAGATGTTGCCGGTAGGCTGTAAGAGCACTGTGCAGAGCGAGTTGTTTCTTAGCTTCCCAAAGAGCTGGAAGCAAGATGCTTTGCGGCCCAACTCGCCCTTTGGAAAGAAGCCTGCACGTTGTGCCTTTCAGCTGCAGGGCAATGTAGCACACCCAGAGCAGAAGTTCTACTTCAGCTAGGTCAGGCCTGTAAAGAAACTGCGTTTCACAGGCCTTTGTAAGAGATGTTCCCGGTAGTCTGTAAGAGCACTGTGCAGGGCGAGTTGTTTCTTAGCTTCCCAAAGAGCTGGAAGCAAGATGCTTTGGGGCCAAACTCGCCATTTGGAAAGAAGCCTGCACGTTGCGGCTTTCACCTCTAGGGCAATGTAGCACACCCAGAGCAGAAGTTCTACTTCAGCCAGATCAGGCCTGCAAAGAAAGTGCGTTTCACAGGCGTTTGTAAGAGATGTTCCCGGTAGGCTGTAAGAGCACTCTGCAGAGCGAGTTGTTTCTTAGCTTCCCAAAGAGCTGGAAGCAAGATGCTTTGGGGCCCAACTCGCCCTTTGGAAAGAAGCCTGCATGTTGTGCCTTTCAGCTCTAGGGCATTGGAGCACAAGCTGAGCAGAAGTCCTACTTCAGCCAGATCAGGCCTGCAAAGAAACTGCGTTTCACAGGCCTTTGTAAGAGATGTTCCCGGTAGGCTGTAAGAGCACTGTGGAGAGCGAGTTATATCTTAGCTTCCAAAAGAGCTGGAAGCAAGATGCTTTGGGGCCCAACTCGCCCTTTTGTAAAGAAGCCTGCACGTTGTGCCTTTCAGCTCGGGGCAATATAGCACACCCAGAGCTGAAGTTCTACTTCAGCTAGGTCAGGCCTGTAAAGAAACTGCCTTTCACAGGCCTTTGTAAGAGATGTTCCCAGTAGGCTGTAAGAGCACTGTGCAGAGCGAGTTGTTTCTTAGCTTCCCAAAGAGCTGGAAGCAAGATGCTTTGGGGCCCAACTCGCCCTTTGGAAAGAAGCCTGCATGTTGTGCCTTTCAGCTCTAGGGCATTGCAGCACAAGCTGAGCAGATGTTCTACTTCAGCCAGATCAGGCCTGCAAAGAAACTGCGTTTCACAGGCCTTTGTAAGAGATGTTCCCGGTAGGCTGTAAGAGCACTGTGGAGAGCGAGTTATATCTTAGCTTCCAAAAGAGCTGGAAGCAAGATGCTTTGGGGCCCAACTCGCCCTTTTGTAAAGAAGCCTGCACGTTGTGCCTTTCAGCTCGGGGCAATATAGCACACCCAGAGCTGAAGTTCTACTTCAGCTAGGTCAGGCCTGCAAAGAAACTGCGTTTCACAGGCCTTTGTAAGAGATGTTCCCAGTAGGCTGTAAGAGCACTGTGCAGAGCGAGTCGTTTCTTAGCTTCCCAAAGAGCTGGAAGAAAGATGCTTTAGGGCCCAGCTCGCTCTTTTGAAAGAAGCCTGCACGTTGTGCGTTTCAGCTCTAGGGCAATGTAGCCCACTGAGAGCAGAAGTTCTACTTCAGCCAGATCAGGCCTGCAAAGACACTGCGTTTCACAGGCCTTTGTAAGAGATGTTCCCGGTAGGCTGTAAGAGCACTGTGCAGAGCGAGTTGTTTCTTAGCTTCCCAAAGAGCTGGAAGCAAGATGCTTTGCGGCCCAACTCGCCCTTTGGAAAGAAGCCTGCACGTTGTGCCTTTCAGCTCTAGGGCAATGTAGCACACACAGAGCAGAAGTTCAACTTCAGCCACATCGGGCCTGCAAAGAAACTGCGTTTCACAGGCCTTTGTAAGAGATGTTCCCGGTAGGCTGTAAGAGCACTGTGCAGAGCGAGTTGTTTCTTAGCTTCCCAAAGAGCTGGAAGCAAGATGCTTTGGGGCCCAACTCGCCCTTTGGAAAGAAGCCTGCACGTTGTGCCTTTCAGCTCTAGGGCAATGGAGCTCACCCAGAGCAGATGTTCTACTTCAGCCAGATCAGGCCTGCAAAGAAACTGCGTTTCACAGGCCTTTGTAAGAGATGTTCCCGGTAGGCTGTAAGAGCACTGTGCAGAGCGAGTTGTTTCTTAGCTTCCCAAAGAGCTGGAAGCAAGATGCTTTGGGGCCGAACTCGCCCTTTGGAAAGAAGGCTGCACGTTGTACCTTTCAGCTCGAGGGCAATGTAGCACACCCAGAGCAGAAGTTCTACTTCAGCTAGGTCAGGCCTGTAAAGAAACTGCGTTTCACAGGCCTTTGTAAGAGATGTTCCCGGTAGGCTGTAAGAGCACTGTGCAGAGCGAGTTGTTTCTTAGCTTCCCAAAGAGCTGGAAGCAAGATGCTTTGGGGCCCAACTCGCCCTTTGGAAAGAAGGCTGCACATTGTGCCTTTCAGCTCTAGGGCAATGTAGCACACCCAGAGCAGAAGTTCTACTTCAGCTAGGTCAGGCCTGCAAAGAAACTGCGTTTCACAGGCCTTTGTAAGAGATGTTCCCGGTAGGCTGTAAGAGCACTGTGCAGAGCGCGTTGTTTCTTAGCTTCCCAAAGAGCTGGAAGCAAGATGCTTTAGGGCCCAGCTCGCTCTTTTGAAAGAAGCCTGCACGTTGTGCGTTTCAGCTCTAGGGCAATGTAGCACACGCCGAGGAGAAGTTCTACTTCAGCCAGATCAGGCCTGCAAAGAAACTGCGTTTCAGAGGCCTTTGTGAGAGATGTGCCCGGTAGGCTGTAAGAGCACTGTGCAGAGCGAGCTGTTTCTCAGCTTCCCTAAGAGCTGGAAGCAAGATGCTTTGGGGCCCAACTCGCCCTTTGGAAAGAAGCCTGCATGTTGTTCCTTTCAGCTCTAGGGCAATGTAGCTCACCCAGAGCAGAAGTTCTACTTCAGCCAGATCAGGCCTGCAAAGAAACTGCGTTTCACAGGCGTTTGTAAGAGATGTTCCCGGTAGGCTGTAAGAGCACTGTGCAGAGCGAGTTGTTTCTTAGCTTCCCAAAGAGCTGGAAGCAAGATGCTTTGCGGCCCAACTCGCCCTTTGGAAAGAAGCCTGCATGTTGTGCCTTTCAGCTCTACGGCAAAGTAGCACACCCAGAGCAGAAGTTCTACTTCAGCCAGATCAGGCCTGCAAAGAAACTGCGTTTCACAGGCCTTTGTAAGAGATGTTCCCGGTAGGCTGTAAGAGCACTGTGCAGAGCGAGTTGTTTCTTAGCTTCCCAAAGAGCTGGAAGCAAGATGCTTTGGGGCCCAAATAGCCCTTTGCAAAGAAGCCTGCACGTTGTGCCTTTCAGCTCAGGGCAATGGAGCTCACCCAGAGCAGATGTTCTACTTCAGCCAGATCAGGCCTGCAAAGAAACTGCGTTTCACAGGCCTTTGTTAGAGATGTTGCCGGTAGGCTGTAAGAGCACTGTGCAGAGCGAGTTGTTTCTAGCTTCCCAAAGAGCTGGAAGCAAGATGCTTTGCGGCCCAACTCCCCCTTTGGAAAGAAGGCTGCATGTTGTGCCTTTCAGCTCTACGGCAAAGTAGCACACCCAGAGCAGAAGTTCTACTTCAGCCAGATCAGGCCTGCAAAGAAACTGCGTTTCACAGGCCTTTGTAAGAGATGTTCCCGGTAGGCTGTAAGAGCACTGTGCAGAGCGAGTTGTTTCTTAGCTTCCCAAAGAGCTGGAAGCAAGATGCTTTGCGGCCCAACTCGCCCTTTGGAAAGAAGCCTGCACGTTGTGCCTTTCAGCTCTAGGGCAATGTAGCACACCCAGAGCAGAAGTTCTACTTCAGCCAGATCAGGCCTGCAAAGAAAGTGCGTTTCACAGGCGTTTGTAAGAGATGTTCCCAGTAGGTTGTAAGAGCACTGTGCAGAGCGAGTTGTTTCTTAGCTTCCCAAAGAGCTGGAAGCAAGATGCTTTGTGGCCCAACTCGCCCTTTGGAAAGAAGCCTGCGTGTTGTTCCTTTCAGCTCTAGGGCAATGTAGCTCACCCAGAGCAGAAGTTCTACTTCAGCCAGATCAGGCCTGCAAAGAAACTGCATTTCACAGGCCTTTGTAAGAGATGTTCCCGGTAGGCTGTAAGAGCACTGTGCAGAGCGAGTTGTTTCTTAGCTTCCCAAAGAGCTGGAAGCAAGATGCTTTGGGGCCCAACTCGCCCTTTGGAAAGAAGCCTGCACGTTGTGCCTTTCAGCTGCAGGGCAATGTAGCACACCCAGAGCAGAAGTTCTACTTCAGCCAGATCAGGCCTGCAAAGAAACTGCGTTTCACAGGCCTTTGTAAGAGATGTTCCCAGTAGGCTGTAAGAGCACTGTGCAGAGCGAGTCGTTTCTTAGCTTCCCAAAGAGCTGGAAGCAAGATGCTTTAGGGCCCAGCACGCTCTTTTGAAAGAAGATTGCACGTTGTGCGCTTCAGCTCTAGGGCAATGTAGCACACCGAGAGCAGAAGTTCTACTTCAGCCAGATCAGGCCTGCAAAGAAACTGCGTTTCACAGGCCTTTGTAAGAGATGTTCCCGGTAGGCTGTAAGAGCACTGTGCAGAGCGAGTTGTTTCTTAGCTTCCCAAAGAGCTGGAAGCAAGATGCTTTGCAGCCCAACTCGCCCTTTGGAAAGAAGCCTGCATGTTGTGCCTTTCAGCTCTAGGGCAATGTAGCACACGCAGAGCAGAAGTTCAACTTCAGCCAGATCGGGCCTGCAAAGAAACTGCGTTTCACAGGCCTTTGTAACAGATGTTGCCGGTAGGCTGTAAGAGCACTGTGCAGAGCGAGTTGTTTCTTAGCTTCCCAAAGAGCTGGAAGCAAGATGCTTTGGGGCCCAACTCGCCCTTTGGAAAGAAGCCTGCACGTTGTGCCTTTCAGCTGCAGGGCAATGTAGCACACCCAGAGCAGAAGTTCTACTTCAGCTAGGTCAGGCCTGTAAAGAAACTGCGTTTCACAGGCCTTTGTAAGAGATGTTCCCGGTAGTCTGTAAGAGCACTGTGCAGGGCGAGTTGTTTCTTAGCTTCCCAAAGAGCTGGAAGCAAGATGCTTTGGGGCCAAACTCGCCATTTGGAAAGAAGCCTGCACGTTGCGGCTTTCACCTCTAGGGCAATGTAGCACACCCAGAGCAGAAGTTCTACTTCAGCCAGATCAGGCCTGCAAAGAAAGTGCGTTTCACAGGCGTTTGTAAGAGATGTTCCCGGTAGGCTGTAAGAGCACTCTGCAGAGCGAGTTGTTTCTTAGCTTCCCAAAGAGCTGGAAGCAAGATGCTTTGGGGCCCAACTCGCCCTTTGGAAAGAAGCCTGCATGTTGTGCCTTTCAGCTCTAGGGCATTGGAGCACAAGCTGAGCAGAAGTCCTACTTCAGCCAGATCAGGCCTGCAAAGAAACTGCGTTTCACAGGCCTTTGTAAGAGATGTTCCCGGTAGGCTGTAAGAGCACTGTGGAGAGCGAGTTATATCTTAGCTTCCAAAAGAGCTGGAAGCAAGATGCTTTGGGGCCCAACTCGCCCTTTTGTAAAGAAGCCTGCACGTTGTGCCTTTCAGCTCGGGGCAATATAGCACACCCAGAGCTGAAGTTCTACTTCAGCTAGGTCAGGCCTGTAAAGAAACTGCCTTTCACAGGCCTTTGTAAGAGATGAACCCAGTAGGCTGTAAGAGCACTGTGCAGAGCGAGTTGTTTCTTAGCTTCCCAAAGAGCTGGAAGCAAGATGCTTTGGGGCCCAACTCGCCCTTTGGAAAGAAGCCTGCATGTTGTGCCTTTCAGCTCTAGGGCATTGCAGCACAAGCTGAGCAGATGTTCTACTTCAGCCAGATCAGGCCTGCAAAGAAACTGCGTTTCACAGGCCTTTGTAAGAGATGTTCCCGGTAGGCTGTAAGAGCACTGTGGAGAGCGAGTTATATCTTAGCTTCCAAAAGAGCTGGAAGCAAGATGCTTTGGGGCCCAACTCGCCCTTTTGTAAAGAAGCCTGCACGTTGTGCCTTTCAGCTCGGGGCAATATAGCACACCCAGAGCTGAAGTTCTACTTCAGCTAGGTCAGGCCTGCAAAGAAACTGCGTTTCACAGGCCTTTGTAAGAGATGTTCCCAGTAGGCTGTAAGAGCACTGTGCAGAGCGAGTCGTTTCTTAGCTTCCCAAAGAGCTGGAAGAAAGATGCTTTAGGGCCCAGCTCGCTCTTTTGAAAGAAGCCTGCACGTTGTGCGTTTCAGCTCTAGGGCAATGTAGCCCACTGAGAGCAGAAGTTCTACTTCAGCCAGATCAGGCCTGCAAAGACACTGCGTTTCACAGGCCTTTGTAAGAGATGTTCCCGGTAGGCTGTAAGAGCACTGTGCAGAGCGAGTTGTTTCTTAGCTTCCCAAAGAGCTGGAAGCAAGATGCTTTGTGGCCCAACTCGCCCTTTGGAAAGAAGCCTGCACGTTGTGCCTTTCAGCTCTAGGGCAATGTAGCACACACAGAGCAGAAGTTCAACTTCAGCCACATCGGGCCTGCAAAGAAACTGCGTTTCACAGGCCTTTGTAAGAGATGTTCCCGGTAGGCTGTAAGAGCACTGTGCAGAGCGAGTTGTTTCTTAGCTTCCCAAAGAGCTGGAAGCAAGATGCTTTGGGGCCCAACTCGCCCTTTGGAAAGAAGCCTGCACGTTGTGCCTTTCAGCTCTAGGGCAATGGAGCTCACCCAGAGCAGATGTTCTACTTCAGCCAGATCAGGCCTGCAAAGAAACTGCGTTTCACAGGCCTTTGTAAGAGATGTTCCCGGTAGGCTGTAAGAGCACTGTGCAGAGCGAGTTGTTTCTTAGCTTCCCAAAGAGCTGGAAGCAAGATGCTTTGGGGCCGAACTCGCCCTTTGGAAAGAAGGCTGCACGTTGTACCTTTCAGCTCGAGGGCAATGTAGCACACCCAGAGCAGAAGTTCTACTTCAGCTAGGTCAGGCCTGTAAAGAAACTGCGTTTCACAGGCCTTTGTAAGAGATGTTCCCGGTAGGCTGTAAGAGCACTGTGCAGAGCGAGTTGTTTCTTAGCTTCCCAAAGAGCTGGAAGCAAGATGCTTTGGGGCCCAACTCGCCCTTTGGAAAGAAGGCTGCACATTGTGCCTTTCAGCTCTAGGGCAATGTAGCACACCCAGAGCAGAAGTTCTACTTCAGCTAGGTCAGGCCTGCAAAGAAACTGCGTTTCACAGGCCTTTGTAAGAGATGTTCCCGGTAGGCTGTAAGAGCACTGTGCAGAGCGCGTTGTTTCTTAGCTTCCCAAAGAGCTGGAAGCAAGATGCTTTAGGGCCCAGCTCGCTCTTTTGAAAGAAGCCTGCACGTTGTGCGTTTCAGCTCTAGGGCAATGTAGCACACGCCGAGGAGAAGTTCTACTTCAGCCAGATCAGGCCTGCAAAGAAACTGCGTTTCAGAGGCCTTTGTGAGAGATGTGCCCGGTAGGCTGTAAGAGCACTGTGCAGAGCGAGCTGTTTCTCAGCTTCCCTAAGAGCTGGAAGCAAGATGCTTTGGGGCCCAACTCGCCCTTTGGAAAGAAGCCTGCATGTTGTTCCTTTCAGCTCTAGGGCAATGTAGCTCACCCAGAGCAGAAGTTCTACTTCAGCCAGATCAGGCCTGCAAAGAAACTGCGTTTCACAGGCGTTTGTAAGAGATGTTCCCGGTAGGCTGTAAGAGCACTGTGCAGAGCGAGTTGTTTCTTAGCTTCCCAAAGAGCTGGAAGCAAGATGCTTTGGGGCCCAACTCGCCCTTTGCAAAGAAGCCTGCACGTTTTGCCTTTCAGCTCTAGGGCAATGTAGCACACCCAGAGCAGAAGTTCTACTTCAGCTAGGTCAGGCCTGCAAAGAAACTGCGTTTCACAGGCCTTTGTAAGAGATGTTCCCGGTAGGCTGTAAGAGCACTGTGCAGAGCGAGTTGTTTCTTAGCTTCTCAAAGAGCTGGAAGCAAGATGCTTTGGGGCCCAACTCGCCCTTTGGAAAGAAGCCTGTACGTTGAGCCTTTCAGCTGCAGGGCAATGTAGCACGCCCAGAGCAGAAGTTCTACTTCAGCCAGATCAGGCATGCAAAGAAACTGCGTTTCACAGGCCTTTGTAAGAGATGTTCCCAGTAGGCTGTAAGAGCACTGTGCAGAGCGAGTCGTTTCTTAGCTTCCCAAAGAGCTGGAAGAAAGATGCTTTAGGGCCCAGCTCGCTCTTTTGAAAGAAGCCTGCACGTTGTGCGTTTCAGCTCTAGGGCAATGTAGCCCACTGAGAGCAGAAGTTCTACTTCAGCCAGATCAGGCCTGCAAAGACACTGCGTTTCACAGGCCTTTGTAAGAGATGTTCCCGGTAGGCTGTAAGAGCACTGTGCAGAGCGAGTTGTTTCTTAGCTTCCCAAAGAGCTGGAAGCAAGATGCTTTGCGGCCCAACTCGCCCTTTGGAAAGAAGCCTGCACGTTGTTCCTTTCAGCTCTAGGGCAATGTAGCTCACCCAGAGCCGAAGTTCTACTTCAGCCAGATCAGGCCTGCAAAGAAACTGCGTTTCACAGGCGTTTGTAAGAGATGTTCCCGGTAGGCTGTAAGAGCACTGTGCAGAGCGAGTTGTTTCTTAGCTTCCCAAAGAGCTGGAAGCAAGATGCTTTGGGGCCCAAATAGCCCTTTGCAAAGAAGCCTGCACGTTGTGCCTTTCAGCTCAGGGCAATGGAGCTCACCCAGAGCAGATGTTCTACTTCAGCCAGATCAGGCCTGCAAAGAAACTGCGTTTCACAGGCCTTTGTTAGAGATGTTGCCGGTAGGCTGTAAGAGCACTGTGCAGAGCGAGTTGTTTCTAGCTTCCCAAAGAGCTGGAAGCAAGATGCTTTGCGGCCCAACTCCCCCTTTGGAAAGAAGGCTGCATGTTGTGCCTTTCAGCTCTACGGCAAAGTAGCACACCCAGAGCAGAAGTTCTACTTCAGCCAGATCAGGCCTGCAAAGAAACTGCGTTTCACAGGCCTTTGTAAGAGATGTTCCCGGTAGGCTGTAAGAGCACTGTGCAGAGCGAGTTGTTTCTTAGCTTCCCAAAGAGCTGGAAGCAAGATGCTTTGCGGCCCAACTCGCCCTTTGGAAAGAAGCCTGCACGTTGTGCCTTTCAGCTCTAGGGTAATGTAGCACACCCAGAGCAGAAGTTCTACTTCAGCCAGATCAGGCCTGCAAAGAAAGTGCGTTTCACAGGCGTTTGTAAGAGATGTTCCCAGTAGGTTGTAAGAGCACTGTGCAGAGCGAGTTGTTTCTTAGCTTCCCAAAGAGCTGGAAGCAAGATGCTTTGTGGCCCAACTCGCCCTTTGGAAAGAAGCCTGCGTGTTGTTCCTTTCAGCTCTAGGGCAATGTAGCTCACCCAGAGCAGAAGTTCTACTTCAGCCAGATCAGGCCTGCAAAGAAACTGCATTTCACAGGCCTTTGTAAGAGATGTTCCCGGTAGGCTGTAAGAGCACTGTGCAGAGCGAGTTGTTTCTTAGCTTCCCAAAGAGCTGGAAGCAAGATGCTTTGGGGCCCAACTCGCCCTTTGGAAAGAAGCCTGCACGTTGTGCCTTTCAGCTGCAGGGCAATGTAGCACACCCAGAGCAGAAGTTCTACTTCAGCCAGATCAGGCCTGCAAAGAAACTGCGTTTCACAGGCCTTTGTAAGAGATGTTCCCAGTAGGCTGTAAGAGCACTGTGCAGAGCGAGTCGTTTCTTAGCTTCCCAAAGAGCTGGAAGCAAGATGCTTTAGGGCCCAGCACGCTCTTTTGAAAGAAGATTGCACGTTGTGCGCTTCAGCTCTAGGGCAATGTAGCACACCGAGAGCAGAAGTTCTACTTCAGCAAGATCAGGCCTGCAAAGAAACTGCGTTTCACAGGCCTTTGTAAGAGATGTTCCCGGTAGGCTGTAAGAGCACTGTGCAGAGCGAGTTGTTTCTTAGCTTCCCAAAGAGCTGGAAGCAAGATGCTTTGCAGCCCAACTCGCCCTTTGGAAAGAAGCCTGCATGTTGTGCCTTTCAGCTCTAGGGCAATGTAGCACACGCAGAGCAGAAGTTCAACTTCAGCCAGATCGGGCCTGCAAAGAAACTGCGTTTCACAGGCCTTTGTAACAGATGTTGCCGGTAGGCTGTAAGAGCACTGTGCAGAGCGAGTTGTTTCTTAGCTTCCCAAAGAGCTGGAAGCAAGATGCTTTGGGGCCCAACTCGCCCTTTGGAAAGAAGCCTGCACGTTGTGCCTTTCAGCTGCAGGGCAATGTAGCACACCCAGAGCAGAAGTTCTACTTCAGCTAGGTCAGGCCTGTAAAGAAACTGCGTTTCACAGGCCTTTGTAAGAGATGTTCCCGGTAGTCTGTAAGAGCACTGTGCAGGGCGAGTTGTGTCTTAGCTTCCCAAAGAGCTGGAAGCAAGATGCTTTGGGGCCAAACTCGCCATTTGGAAAGAAGCCTGCACGTTGCGGCTTTCACCTCTAGGGCAATGTAGCACACCCAGAGCAGAAGTTCTACTTCAGCCAGATCAGGCCTGCAAAGAAAGTGCGTTTCACAGGCGTTTGTAAGAGATGTTCCCGGTAGGCTGTAAGAGCACTCTGCAGAGCGAGTTGTTTCTTAGCTTCCCAAAGAGCTGGAAGCAAGATGCTTTGGGGCCCAACTCGCCCTTTGGAAAGAAGCCTGCATGTTGTGCCTTTCAGCTCTAGGGCATTGGAGCACAAGCTGAGCAGAAGTCCTACTTCAGCCAGATCAGGCCTGCAAAGAAACTGCGTTTCACAGGCCTTTGTAAGAGATGTTCCCGGTAGGCTGTAAGAGCACTGTGGAGAGCGAGTTATATCTTAGCTTCCAAAAGAGCTGGAAGCAAGATGCTTTGGGGCCCAACTCGCCCTTTTGTAAAGAAGCCTGCACGTTGTGCCTTTCAGCTCGGGGCAATATAGCACACCCAGAGCTGAAGTTCTACTTCAGCTAGGTCAGGCCTGTAAAGAAACTGCCTTTCACAGGCCTTTGTAAGAGATGTTCCCAGTAGGCTGTAAGAGCACTGTGCAGAGCGAGTTGTTTCTTAGCTTCCCAAAGAGCTGGAAGCAAGATGCTTTGGGGCCCAACTCGCCCTTTGGAAAGAAGCCTGCATGTTGTGCCTTTCAGCTCTAGGGCATTGCAGCACAAGCTGAGCAGATGTTCTACTTCAGCCAGATCAGGCCTGCAAAGAAACTGCGTTTCACAGGCCTTTGTAAGAGATGTTCCCGGTAGGCTGTAAGAGCACTGTGGAGAGCGAGTTATATCTTAGCTTCCAAAAGAGCTGGAAGCAAGATGCTTTGGGGCCCAACTCGCCCTTTTGTAAAGAAGCCTGCACGTTGTGCCTTTCAGCTCGGGGCAATATAGCACACCCAGAGCTGAAGTTCTACTTCAGCTAGGTCAGGCCTGCAAAGAAACTGCGTTTCACAGGCTTTTGTAAGAGATGTTCCCAGTAGGCTGTAAGAGCACTGTGCAGAGCGAGTCGTTTCTTAGCTTCCCAAAGAGCTGGAAGAAAGATGCTTTAGGGCCCAGCTCGCTCTTTTGAAAGAAGCCTGCACGTTGTGCGTTTCAGCTCTAGGGCAATGTAGCCCACTGAGAGCAGAAGTTCTACTTCAGCCAGATCAGGCCTGCAAAGACACTGCGTTTCACAGGCCTTTGTAAGAGATGTTCCCGGTAGGCTGTAAGAGCACTGTGCAGAGCGAGTTGTTTCTTAGCTTCCCAAAGAGCTGGAAGCAAGATGCTTTGCGGCCCAACTCGCCCTTTGGAAAGAAGCCTGCACGTTGTGCCTTTCAGCTCTAGGGCAATGTAGCACACACAGAGCAGAAGTTCAACTTCAGCCACATCGGGCCTGCAAAGAAACTGCGTTTCACAGGCCTTTGTAAGAGATGTTCCCGGTAGGCTGTAAGAGCACTGTGCAGAGCGAGTTGTTTCTTAGCTTCCCAAAGAGCTGGAAGCAAGATGCTTTGCGGCCCAACTCGCCCTTTGGAAAGAAGCCTGCACGTTGTGCCTTTCAGCTCTAGGGCAATGTAGCACACCCAGAGCAGAAGTTCTACTTCAGCCAGATCAGGCCTGCAAAGAAAGTGCGTTTCACAGGCCCTTGTAAGAGATGTTCCCAGTAGGCTGTAAGAGCACTGTGCAGAGCGAGTTGTTTCTTAGCTTCCCAAAGAGCTGGAAGCAAGATGCTTTGTGGCCCAACTCGCCCTTTGGAAAGAAGCCTGCACGTTGTGCCTTTCAGCGCTAGGGCAATGTAGCACACGCAGAGCAGAAGTTCAACTTCAGCCAGATCGGGCCTGCAAAGAAACTGCGTTTCACAGGCCTTTGTAAGAGATGTTCCCGGTAGGGTGTAAGAGCACTGTGCAGAGCGAGTTGTTTCTTAGCTTCCCAAAGAGCTGGAAGCAAGATGCTTTGGGGCCCAACTCGCCCTTTGGAAAGAAGCCTGCACGTTGTGCCTTTCAGCTCTAGGGCAATGGAGCTCACCCAGAGCAGATGTTCTACTTCAGCCAGATCAGGCCTGCAAAGAAACTGCGTTTCACAGGCCTTTGTAAGAGATGTTCCCGGTAGGCTGTAAGAGCACTGTGCAGAGCGAGTTGTTTCTTAGCTTCCCAAAGAGCTGGAAGCAAGATGCTTTGGGGCCGAACTCGCCCTTTGGAAAGAAGGCTGCACGTTGTACCTTTCAGCTCGAGGGCAATGTAGCACACCCAGAGCAGAAGTTCTACTTCAGCTAGGTCAGGCCTGTAAAGAAACTGCGTTTCACAGGCCTTTGTAAGAGATGTTCCCGGTAGGCTGTAAGAGCACTGTGCAGAGCGAGTTGTTTCTTAGCTTCCCAAAGAGCTGGAAGCAAGATGCTTTGGGGCCCAACTCGCCCTTTGCAAAGAAGCCTGCACGTTGTGCCTTTCAGCTCAGGGCAATGGAGCTCAGCCAGAGCAGATGTTCTACTTCAGCCAGATCAGGCCTGCAAAGAAACTGCGTTTCACAGGCCTTTGTTAGAGATGTTGCCGGTAGGCTGTAAGAGCACTGTGCAGAGCGAGTTGTTTCTTAGCTTCCCAAAGACCTGGAAGCAAGATGCTTTGGGGCCCAACTCGCCCTTTGGAAAGAAGCCTGCACGTTTTGCCTTTCAGCTCTAGGGCAATGTAGCACACCCAGAGCAGAAGTTCTACTTCAGCTAGGTCAGGCCTGCAAAGAAACTGCGTTTCATAGACCTTTGTAAGAGATGTTCCCGGTAGGCTGTAAGAGCACTGTGCAGAGCGAGTTGTTTCTTAGCTTCTCAAAGAGCTGGAAGCAAGATGCTTTGGGGCCCAACTCGCCCTTTGGAAAGAAGCCTGTACGTTGAGCCTTTCAGCTGCAGGGCAATGTAGCACACCCAGAGCAGAAGTTCTACTTCAGCCAGATCAGGCGTGCAAAGAAACTGCGTTTCACAGGCCTTTGTAAGAGATGTTCCCAGTAGGCTGTAAGAGCACTGTGCAGAGCGAGTCGTTTCTTAGCTTCCCAAAGAGCTGGAAGAAAGATGCTTTAGGGCCCAGCTCGCTCTTTTGAAAGAAGCCTGCACGTTGTGCGTTTCAGCTCTAGGGCAATGTAGCCCACTGAGAGCAGAAGTTCTACTTCAGCCAGATCAGGCCTGCAAAGACACTGCGTTTCACAGGCCTTTGTAAGAGATGTTCCCGGTAGGCTGTAAGAGCACTGTGCAGAGCGAGTTGTTTCTTAGCTTCCCAAAGAGCTGGAAGCAAGATGCTTTGCGGCCCAACTCGCCCTTTGGAAAGAAGCCTGCACGTTGTGCCTTTCAGCTCTAGGGCAATGTAGCACACACAGAGCAGAAGTTCAACTTCAGCCACATCGGGCCTGCAAAGAAACTGCGTTTCACAGGCCTTTGTAAGAGATGTTCCCGGTAGGCTGTAAGAGCACTGTGCAGAGCGAGTTGTTTCTTAGCTTCCCAAAGAGCTGGAAGCAAGATGCTTTGCGGCCCAACTCGCCCTTTGGAAAGAAGCCTGCACGTTGTGCCTTTCAGCTCTAGGGCAATGTAGCACACCCAGAGCAGAAGTTCTACTTCAGCCAGATCAGGCCTGCAAAGAAAGTGCGTTTCACAGGCGTTTGTAAGAGATGTTCCCAGTAGGTTGTAAGAGCACTGTGCAGAGCGAGTTGTTTCTTAGCTTCCCAAAGAGCTGGAAGCAAGATGCTTTGTGGCCCAACTCGCCCTTTGGAAAGAAGCCTGCACGTTGTGCCTTTCAGCGCTAGGGCAATGTAGCACACGCAGAGCAGAAGTTCAACTTCAGCCAGATCGGGCCTGCAAAGAAACTGCGTTTCACAGGCCTTTGTAAGAGATGTTCCCGGTAGGGTGTAAGAGCACTGTGCAGAGCGAGTTGTTTCTTAGCTTCCCAAAGAGCTGGAAGCAAGATGCTTTGGGGCCCAACTCGCCCTTTGGAAAGAAGCCTGCACGTTGTGCCTTTCAGCTCTAGGGCAATGGAGCTCACCCAGAGCAGATGTTCTACTTCAGCCAGATCAGGCCTGCAAAGAAACTGCGTTTCACAGGCCTTTGTAAGAGATGTTCCCGGTAGGCTGTAAGAGCACTGTGCAGAGCGAGTTGTTTCTTAGCTTCCCAAAGAGCTGGAAGCAAGATGCTTTGGGGCCGAACTCGCCATTTGGAAAGAAGGCTGCACGTTGTACCTTTCAGCTCGAGGGCAATGTAGCACACCCAGAGCAGAAGTTCTACTTCAGCTAGGTCAGGCCTGTAAAGAAACTGCGTTTCACAGGCCTTTGTAAGAGATGTTCCCGGTAGGCTGTAAGAGCACTGTGCAGAGCGAGTTGTTTCTTAGCTTCCCAAAGAGCTGGAAGCAAGATGCTTTGGGGCCCAACTCGCCCTTTGGAAAGAAGGCTGCACATTGTGCCTTTCAGCTCTAGGGCAATGTAGCACACCCAGAGCAGAAGTTCTACTTCAGCTAGGTCAGGCCTGCAAAGAAACTGCGTTTCACAGGCCTTTGTAAGAGATGTTCCCGGTAGGCTGTAAGAGCACTGTGCAGAGCGCGTTGTTTCTTAGCTTCCCAAAGAGCTGGAAGCAAGATGCTTTGGGGCCCAACTCGCCCTTTGGAAAGAAGCCTGCATGTTGTTCCTTTCAGCTCTAGGGCAATGTAGCTCACCCAGAGCAGAAGTTCTACTTCAGCCAGATCAGGCCTGCAAAGAAACTGCGTTTCACAGGCGTTTGTAAGAGATGTTCCCGGTAGGCTGTAAGAGCACTGTGCAGAGCGAGTTGTTTCTTAGCTTCCCAAAGAGCTGGAAGCAAGATGCTTTGGGGCCCAACTCGCCCTTTGCAAAGAAGCCTGCACGTTGTGCCTTTCAGCTCAGGGCAATGGAGCTCACCCAGAGCAGATGTTCTACTTCAGCCAGATCAGGCCTGCAAAGAAACTGCGTTTCACAGGCCTTTGTTAGAGATGTTGCCGGTAGGCTGTAAGAGCACTGTGCAGAGCGAGTTGTTTCTTAGCTTCCCAAAGAGCTGGAAGCAAGATGCTTTGGGGCCCAACTCGCCCTTTGGAAAGAAGCCTGCACGTTTTGCCTTTCAGCTCTAGGGCAATGTAGCACACCCAGAGCAGAAGTTCTACTTCAGCTAGGTCAGGCCTGCAAAGAAACTGCGTTTCACAGGCCTTTGTAAGAGATGTTCCCGGTAGGCTGTAAGAGCACTGTGCAGAGCGCGTTGTTTCTTAGCTTCCCAAAGAGCTGAAAGCAAGATGCTTTAGGGCCCAGCTCGCTCTTTTGAAAGAAGCCTGCACGTTGTGCGTTTCAGCTCTAGGGCAATGTAGCACACGCCGAGGAGAAGTTCTACTTCAGCCAGATCAGGCCTGCAAAGAAACTGCGTTTCAGAGGCCTTTGTGAGAGATGTGCCCGGTAGGCTGTAAGAGCACTGTGCAGAGCGAGCTGTTTCTCAGCTTCCCTAAGAGCTGGAAGCAAGATGCTTTGGGGCCCAACTCGCCCTTTGGAAAGAAGCCTGCATGTTGTTCCTTTCAGCTCTAGGGCAATGTAGCTCACCCAGAGCAGAAGTTCTACTTCAGCCAGATCAGGCCTGCAAAGAAACTGCGTTTCACAGGCGTTTGTAAGAGATGTTCCCGGTAGGCTGTAAGAGCACTGTGCAGAGCGAGTTGTTTCTTAGCTTCCCAAAGAGCTGGAAGCAAGATGCTTTGGGGCCCAACTCGCCCTTTGCAAAGAAGCCTGCACGTTGTGCCTTTCAGCTCAGGGCAATGGAGCTCACCCAGAGCAGATGTTCTACTTCAGCCAGATCAGGCCTGCAAAGAAACTGCGTTTCACAGGCCTTTGTTAGAGATGTTGCCGGTAGGCTGTAAGAGCACTGTGCAGAGCGAGTTGTTTCTTAGCTTCCCAAAGAGCTGGAAGCAAGATGCTTTGGGGCCCAACTCGCCCTTTGGAAAGAAGCCTGCACGTTGTGCCTTTCAGCTCTAGGGCAATGTAGCACACCCAGAGCAGAAGTTCTACTTCAGCCAGATCAGGCCTGCAAAGAAACTGCGTTTCACAGGCCTTTGTAAGAGATGTTCCCAGTAGGCTGTAAGAGCACTGTGCAGAGCGAGTCGTTTCTTAGCTTCCCAAAGAGCTGGAAGCAAGATGCTTTAGGGCCCAGCTCGCTCTTTTGAAAGAAGCCTGCACGTTGTGCGTTTCAGCTCTAGGGCAATGTAGCCCACTGAGAGCAGAAGTTCTACTTCAGCCAGATCAGGCCTGCAAAGACACTGCGTTTCACAGGCCTTTGTAAGAGATGTTCCCGGTAGGCTGTAAGAGCACTGTGCAGAGCGAGTTGTTTCTTAGCTTCCCAAAGAGCTGGAAGCAAGATGCTTTGCGGCCCAACTCGCCCTTTGGAAAGAAGCCTGCACGTTGTGCCTTTCAGCTCTAGGGCAATGTAGCACACACAGAGCAGAAGTTCAACTTCAGCCACATCGGGCCTGCAAAGAAACTGCGTTTCACAGGCCTTTGTAAGAGATGTTCCCGGTAGGCTGTAAGAGCACTGTGCAGAGCGAGTTGTTTCTTAGCTTCCCAAAGAGCTGGAAGCAAGATGCTTTGCGGCCCAACTCGCCCTTTGGAAAGAAGCCTGCACGTTGTGCCTTTCAGCTCTAGGGCAATGTAGCACACCCAGAGCAGAAGTTCTACTTCAGCCAGATCAGGCCTGCAAAGAAAGTGCATTTCACAGGCGTTTGTAAGAGATGTTCCCAGTAGGTTGTAAGAGCACTGTGCAGAGCGAGTTGTTTCTTAGCTTCCCAAAGAGCTGGAAGCAAGATGCTTTGTGGCCCAACTCGCCCTTTGGAAAGAAGCCTGCACGTTGTGCCTTTCAGCGCTAGGGCAATGTAGCACACGCAGAGCAGAAGTTCAACTTCAGCCAGATCGGGCCTGCAAAGAAACTGCGTTTCACAGGCCTTTGTAAGAGATGTTCCCGGTAGGGTGTAAGAGCACTGTGCAGAGCGAGTTGTTTCTTAGCTTCCCAAAGAGCTGGAAGCAAGATGCTTTGGGGCCCAACTCGCCCTTTGCAAAGAAGCCTGCACGTTGTGCCTTTCAGCTCTAGGGCAATGGAGCTCACCCAGAGCAGATGTTCTACTTCAGCCAGATCAGGCCTGCAAAGAAACTGCGTTTCACAGGACTTTGTAAGAGATGTTCCCGGTAGGCTGTAAGAGCACTGTGCAGAGCGAGTTGTTTCTTAGCTTCCCAAAGAGCTGGAAGCAAGATGCTTTGGGGCCAAACTCGCCCTTTGGAAAGAAGGCTGCACGTTGTACCTTTCAGCTCGAGGGCAATGTAGCACACCCAGAGCAGAAGTTCTACTTCAGCTAGGTCAGGCCTGTAAAGAAACTGCGTTTCACAGGCCTTTGTAAGAGATGTTCCCGGTAGGCTGTAAGAGCACTGTGCAGAGCGAGTTGTTTCTTAGCTTCCCAAAGAGCTGGAAGCAAGATGCTTTGGGGCCCAACTCGCCCTTTGGAAAGAAGGCTGCACATTGTGCCTTTCAGCTCTAGGGCAATGTAGCACACCCAGAGCAGAAGTTCTACTTCAGCTAGGTCAGGCCTGCAAAGAAACTGCGTTTCACAGGCCTTTGTAAGAGATGTTCCCGGTAGGCTGTAAGAGCACTGTGGAGAGCGAGTTATATCTTAGCTTCCAAAAGAGCTGGAAGCAAGATGCTTTGGGGCCCAACTCGCCCTTTTGTAAAGAAGCCTGCACGTTGTGCCTTTCAGCTCGGGGCAATATAGCACACCCAGAGCTGAAGTTCTACTTCAGCTAGGTCAGGCCTGTAAAGAAACTGCCTTTCACAGGCCTTTGTAAGAGATGTTCCCAGTAGGCTGTAAGAGCACTGTGCAGAGCGAGTTGTTTCTTAGCTTCCCAAAGAGCTGGAAGCAAGATGCTTTGGGGCCCAACTCGCCCTTTGGAAAGAAGCCTGCATGTTGTGCCTTTCAGCTCTAGGGCATTGCAGCACAAGCTGAGCAGATGTTCTACTTCAGCCAGATCAGGCCTGCAAAGAAACTGCGTTTCACAGGCCTTTGTAAGAGATGTTCCCGGTAGGCTGTAAGAGCACTGTGGAGAGCGAGTTATATCTTAGCTTCCAAAAGAGCTGGAAGCAAGATGCTTTGGGGCCCAACTCGCCCTTTTGTAAAGAAGCCTGCACGTTGTGCCTTTCAGCTCGGGGCAATATAGCACACCCAGAGCTGAAGTTCTACTTCAGCTAGGTCAGGCCTGCAAAGAAACTGCGTTTCACAGGCCTTTGTAAGAGATGTTCCCAGTAGGCTGTAAGAGCACTGTGCAGAGCGAGTCGTTTCTTAGCTTCCCAAAGAGCTGGAAGAAAGATGCTTTAGGGCCCAGCTCGCTCTTTTGAAAGAAGCCTGCACGTTGTGCGTTTCAGCTCTAGGGCAATGTAGCCCACTGAGAGCAGAAGTTCTACTTCAGCCAGATCAGGCCTGCAAAGACACTGCGTTTCACAGGCCTTTGTAAGAGATGTTCCCGGTAGGCTGTAAGAGCACTGTGCAGAGCGAGTTGTTTCTTAGCTTCCCAAAGAGCTGGAAGCAAGATGCTTTGCGGCCCAACTCGCCCTTTGGAAAGAAGCCTGCACGTTGTGCCTTTCAGCTCTAGGGCAATGTAGCACACACAGAGCAGAAGTTCAACTTCAGCCACATCGGGCCTGCAAAGAAACTGCGTTTCACTGGCCTTTGTAAGAGATGTTCCCGGTAGGCTGTAAGAGCACTGTGCAGAGCGAGTTGTTTCTTAGCTTCCCAAAGAGCTGGAAGCAAGATGCTTTGCGGCCCAACTCGCCCTTTGGAAAGAAGCCTGCACGTTGTGCCTTTCAGCTCTAGGGCAATGTAGCACACCCAGAGCAGAAGTTCTACTTCAGCCAGATCAGGCCTGCAAAGAAAGTGCGTTTCACAGGCGTTTGTAAGAGATGTTCCCAGTAGGCTGTAAGAGCACTGTGCAGAGCGAGTTGTTTCTTAGCTTCCCAAAGAGCTGGAAGCAAGATGCTTTGTGGCCCAACTCGCCCTTTGGAAAGAAGCCTGCACGTTGTGCCTTTCAGCGCTAGGGCAATGTAGCACACGCAGAGCAGAAGTTCAACTTCAGCCAGATCGGGCCTGCAAAGAAACTGCGTTTCACAGGCCTTTGTAAGAGATGTTCCCGGTAGGGTGTAAGAGCACTGTGCAGAGCGAGTTGTTTCTTAGCTTCCCAAAGAGCTGGAAGCAAGATGCTTTGGGGCCCAACTCGCCCTTTGGAAAGAAGCCTGCACGTTGTGCCTTTCAGCTCTAGGGCAATGGAGCTCACCCAGAGCAGATGTTCTACTTCAGCCAGATCAGGCCTGCAAAGAAACTGCGTTTCACAGGCCTTTGTAAGAGATGTTCCCGGTAGGCTGTAAGAGCACTGTGCAGAGCGAGTTGTTTCTTAGCTTCCCAAAGAGCTGGAAGCAAGATGCTTTGGGGCCGAACTCGCCCTTTGGAAAGAAGGCTGCACGTTGTACCTTTCAGCTCGAGGGCAATGTAGCACACCCAGAGCAGAAGTTCTACTTCAGCTAGGTCAGGCCTGTAAAGAAACTGCGTTTCACAGGCCTTTGTAAGAGATGTTCCCGGTAGGCTGTAAGAGCACTGTGCAGAGCGAGTTGTTTCTTAGCTTCCCAAAGAGCTGGAAGCAAGATGCTTTGGGGCCCAACTCGCCCTTTGGAAAGAAGGCTGCACATTGTGCCTTTCAGCTCTAGGGCAATGTAGCACACCCAGAGCAGAAGTTCTACTTCAGCTAGGTCAGGCCTGCAAAGAAACTGCGTTTCACAGGCCTTTGTAAGAGATGTTCCCGGTAGGCTGTAAGAGCACTGTGCAGAGCGCGTTGTTTCTTAGCTTCCCAAAGAGCTGGAAGCAAGATGCTTTAGGGCCCAGCTCGCTCTTTTGAAAGAAGCCTGCACGTTGTGCGTTTCAGCTCTAGGGCAATGTAGCACACGCCGAGGAGAAGTTCTACTTCAGCCAGATCAGGCCTGCAAAGAAACTGCGTTTCAGAGGCCTTTGTGAGAGATGTGCCCGGTAGGCTGTAAGAGCACTGTGCAGAGCGAGCTGTTTCTCAGCTTCCCTAAGAGCTGGAAGCAAGATGCTTTGGGGCCCAACTCGCCCTTTGGAAAGAAGCCTGCATGTTGTTCCTTTCAGCTCTAGGGCAATGTAGCTCACCCAGAGCAGAAGTTCTACTTCAGCCAGATCAGGCCTGCAAAGAAACTGCGTTTCACAGGCGTTTGTAAGAGATGTTCCCGGTAGGCTGTAAGAGCACTGTGCAGAGCGAGTTGTTTCTTAGCTTCCCAAAGAGCTGGAAGCAAGATGCTTTGGGGCCCAACTCGCCCTTTGCAAAGAAGCCTGCACGTTGTGCCTTTCAGCTCAGGGCAATGGAGCTCAGCCAGAGCAGATGTTCTACTTCAGCCAGATCAGGCCTGCAAAGAAACTGCGTTTCACAGGCCTTTGTTAGAGATGTTGCCGGTAGGCTGTAAGAGCACTGTGCAGAGCGAGTTGTTTCTTAGCTTCTCAAAGAGCTGGAAGCAAGATGCTTTGGGGCCCTACTCGCCCTTTGGAAAGAAGCCTGTACGTTGAGCCTTTCAGCTGCAGGGCAATGTAGCACACCCAGAGCAGAAGTTCTACTTCAGCCAGATCAGGCGTGCAAAGAAACTGCGTTTCACAGGCCTTTGTAAGAGATGTTCCCAGTAGGCTGTAAGAGCACTGTGCAGAGCGAGTCGTTTCTTAGCTTCCCAAAGAGCTGGAAGAAAGATGCTTTAGGGCCCAGCTCGCTCTTTTGAAAGAAGCCTGCACGTTGTGCGTTTCAGCTCTAGGGCAATGTAGCCCACTGAGAGCAGAAGTTCTACTTCAGCCAGATCAGGCCTGCAAAGACACTGCGTTTCACAGGCCTTTGTAAGAGATGTTCCCGGTAGGCTGTAAGAGCACTGTGCAGAGCGAGTTGTTTCTTAGCTTCCCAAAGAGCTGGAAGCAAGATGCTTTGCGGCCCAACTCGCCCTTTGGAAAGAAGCCTGCACGTTGTGCCTTTCAGCTCTAGGGCAATGTAGCACACACAGAGCAGAAGTTCAACTTCAGCCACATCGGGCCTGCAAAGAAACTGCGTTTCACAGGCCTTTGTAAGAGATGTTCCCGGTAGGCTGTAAGAGCACTGTGCAGAGCGAGTTGTTTCTTAGCTTCCCAAAGAGCTGGAAGCAAGATGCTTTGCGGCCCAACTCGCCCTTTGGAAAGAAGCCTGCACGTTGTGCCTTTCAGCTCTAGGGCAATGTAGCACACCCAGAGCAGAAGTTCTACTTCAGCCAGATCAGGCCTGCAAAGAAAGTGCGTTTCACAGGCGTTTGTAAGAGATGTTCCCAGTAGGTTGTAAGAGCACTGTGCAGAGCGAGTTGTTTCTTAGCTTCCCAAAGAGCTGGAAGCAAGATGCTTTGTGGCCCAACTCGCCCTTTGGAAAGAAGCCTGCACGTTGTGCCTTTCAGCGCTAGGGCAATGTAGCACACGCAGAGCAGAAGTTCAACTTCAGCCAGATCGGGCCTGCAAAGAAACTGCGTTTCATAGGCCTTTGTAAGAGATGTTCCCGGTAGGGTGTAAGAGCACTGTGCAGAGCGAGTTGTTTCTTAGCTTCCCAAAGAGCTGGAAGCAAGATGCTTTGGGGCCCAACTCGCCCTTTGGAAAGAAGCCTGCACGTTGTGCCTTTCAGCTCTAGGGCAATGGAGCTCACCCAGAGCAGATGTTCTACTTCAGCCAGATCAGGCCTGCAAAGAAACTGCGTTTCACAGGCCTTTGTAAGAGATGTTCCCGGTAGGCTGTAAGAGCACTGTGCAGAGCGAGTTGTTTCTTAGCTTCCCAAAGAGCTGGAAGCAAGATGCTTTGGGGCCGAACTCGCCCTTTGGAAAGAAGGCTGCACGTTGTACCTTTCAGCTCGAGGGCAATGTAGCACACCCAGAGCAGAAGTTCTACTTCAGCTAGGTCAGGCCTGTAAAGAAACTGCGTTTCACAGGCCTTTGTAAGAGATGTTCCCGGTAGGCTGTAAGAGCACTGTGCAGAGCGAGTTGTTTCTTAGCTTCCCAAAGAGCTGGAAGCAAGATGCTTTGGGGCCCAACTCGCCCTTTGGAAAGAAGGCTGCACATTGTGCCTTTCAGCTCTAGGGCAATGTAGCACACCCAGAGCAGAAGTTCTACTTCAGCTAGGTCAGGCCTGCAAAGAAACTGCGTTTCACAGGCCTTTGTAAGAGATGTTCCCGGTAGGCTGTAAGCGCACTGTGCAGAGCGCGTTGTTTCTTAGCTTCCCAAAGAGCTGGAAGCAAGATGCTTTGGGGCCCAACTCGCCCTTTGGAAAGAAGCCTGCATGTTGTTCCTTTCAGCTCTAGGGCAATGTAGCTCACCCAGAGCAGAAGTTCTACTTCAGCCAGATCAGGCCTGCAAAGAAACTGCGTTTCACAGGCGTTTGTAAGAGATGTTCCCGGTAGGCTGTAAGAGCACTGTGCAGAGCGAGTTGTTTCTTAGCTTCCCAAAGAGCTGGAAGCAAGATGCTTTGGGGCCCAACTCGCCCTTTGCAAAGAAGCCTGCACGTTGTGCCTTTCAGCTCAGGGCAATGGAGCTCACCCAGAGCAGATGTTCTACTTCAGCCAGATCAGGCCTGCAAAGAAACTGCGTTTCACAGGCCTTTGTTAGAGATGTTGCCGGTAGGCTGTAAGAGCACTGTGCAGAGCGAGTTGTTTCTTAGCTTCCCAAAGAGCTGGAAGCAAGATGCTTTGGGGCCCAACTCGCCCTTTGGAAAGAAGCCTGCACGTTTTGCCTTTCAGCTCTAGGGCAATGTAGCACACCCAGAGCAGAAGTTCTACTTCAGCTAGGTCAGGCCTGCAAAGAAACTGCGTTTCACAGGCCTTTGTAAGAGATGTTCCCGGTAGGCTGTAAGAGCACTGTGCAGAGCGCGTTGTTTCTTAGCTTCCCAAAGAGCTGAAAGCAAGATGCTTTAGGGCCCAGCTCGCTCTTTTGAAAGAAGCCTGCACGTTGTGCGTTTCAGCTCTAGGGCAATGTAGCACACGCCGAGGAGAAGTTCTACTTCAGCCAGATCAGGCCTGCAAAGAAACTGCGTTTCAGAGGCCTTTGTGAGAGATGTGCCCGGTAGGCTGTAAGAGCACTGTGCAGAGCGAGCTGTTTCTCAGCTTCCCTAAGAGCTGGAAGCAAGATGCTTTGGGGCCCAACTCGCCCTTTGGAAAGAAGCCTGCATGTTGTTCCTTTCAGCTCTAGGGCAATGTAGCTCACCCAGAGCAGAAGTTCTACTTCAGCCAGATCAGGCCTGCAAAGAAACTGCGTTTCACAGGCGTTTGTAAGAGATGTTCCCGGTAGGCTGTAAGAGCACTGTGCAGAGCGAGTTGTTTCTTAGCTTCCCAAAGAGCTGGAAGCAAGATGCTTTGGGGCCCAACTCGCCCTTTGCAAAGAAGCCTGCACGTTGTGCCTTTCAGCTCAGGGCAATGGAGCTCACCCAGAGCAGATGTTCTACTTCAGCCAGATCAGGCCTGCAAAGAAACTGCGTTTCACAGGCCTTTGTTAGAGATGTTGCCGGTAGGCTGTAAGAGCACTGTGCAGAGCGAGTTGTTTCTTAGCTTCCCAAAGAGCTGGAAGCAAGATGCTTTGGGGCCCAACTCGCCCTTTGGAAAGAAGCCTGCACGTTTTGCCTTTCAGCTCTAGGGCAATGTAGCACACCCAGAGCAGAAGTTCTACTTCAGCCAGATCAGGCCTGCAAAGAAACTGCGTTTCACAGGCCTTTGTAAGAGATGTTCCCAGTAGGCTGTAAGAGCACTGTGCAGAGCGAGTCGTTTCTTAGCTTCCCAAAGAGCTGGAAGAAAGATGCTTTAGGGCCCAGCTCGCTCTTTTGAAAGAAGCCTGCACGTTGTGCGTTTCAGCTCTAGGGCAATGTAGCCCACTGAGAGCAGAAGTTCTACTTCAGCCAGATCAGGCCTGCAAAGACACAGCGTTTCACAGGCCTTTGTAAGAGATGTTCCCGGTAGGCTGTAAGAGCACTGTGCAGAGCGAGTTGTTTCTTAGCTTCCCAAAGAGCTGGAAGCAAGATGCTTTGCGGCCCAACTCGCCCTTTGGAAAGAAGCCTGCACGTTGTGCCTTTCAGCTCTAGGGCAATGTAGCACACACAGAGCAGAAGTTCAACTTCAGCCACATCGGGCCTGCAAAGAAACTGCGTTTCACAGGCCTTTGTAAGAGATGTTCCCGGTAGGCTGTAAGAGCACTGTGCAGAGCGAGTTGTTTCTTAGCTTCCCAAAGAGCTGGAAGCAAGATGCTTTGCGGCCCAACTCGCCCTTTGGAAAGAAGCCTGCACGTTGTGCCTTTCAGCTCTAGGGCAATGTAGCACACCCAGAGCAGAAGTTCTACTTCAGCCAGATCAGGCCTGCAAAGAAAGTGCGTTTCACAGGCGTTTGTAAGAGATGTTCCCAGTAGGCTGTAAGAGCACTGTGCAGAGCGAGTTGTTTCTTAGCTTCCCAAAGAGCTGGAAGCAAGATGCTTTGTGGCCCAACTCGCCCTTTGGAAAGAAGCCTGCACGTTGTGCCTTTCAGCGCTAGGGCAATGTAGCACACGCAGAGCAGAAGTTCAACTTCAGCCAGATCGGGCCTGCAAAGAAACTGCGTTTCACAGGCCTTTGTAAGAGATGTTCCCGGTAGGGTGTAAGAGCACTGTGCAGAGCGAGTTGTTTCTTAGCTTCCCAAAGAGCTGGAAGCAAGATGCTTTGGGGCCCAACTCGCCCTTTGGAAAGAAGCCTGCACGTTGTGCCTTTCAGCTCTAGGGCAATGGAGCTCACCCAGAGCAGATGTTCTACTTCAGCCAGATCAGGCCTGCAAAGAAACTGCGTTTCACAGGCCTTTGTAAGAGATGTTCCCGGTAGGCTGTAAGAGCACTGTGCAGAGCGAGTTGTTTCTTAGCTTCCCAAAGAGCTGGAAGCAAGATGCTTTGGGGCCGAACTCGCCCTTTGGAAAGAAGGCTGCACGTTGTACCTTTCAGCTCGAGGGCAATGTAGCACACCCAGAGCAGAAGTTCTACTTCAGCTAGGTCAGGCCTGTAAAGAAACTGCGTTTCACAGGCCTTTGTAAGAGATGTTCCCGGTAGGCTGTAAGAGCACTGTGCAGAGCGAGTTGTTTCTTAGCTTCCCAAAGAGCTGGAAGCAAGATGCTTTGGGGCCCAACTCGCCCTTTGGAAAGAAGGCTGCACATTGTGCCTTTCAGCTCTAGGGCAATGTAGCACACCCAGAGCAGAAGTTCTACTTCAGCTAGGTCAGGCCTGCAAAGAAACTGCGTTTCACAGGCCTTTGTAAGAGATGTTCCCGGTAGGCTGTAAGAGCACTGTGCAGAGCGCGTTGTTTCTTAGCTTCCCAAAGAGCTGGAAGCAAGATGCTTTAGGGCCCAGCTCGCTCTTTTGAAAGAAGCCTGCACGTTGTGCGTTTCAGCTCTAGGGCAATGTAGCACACGCCGAGGAGAAGTTCTACTTCAGCCAGATCAGGCCTGCAAAGAAACTGCGTTTCAGAGGCCTTTGTGAGAGATGTGCCCGGTAGGCTGTAAGAGCACTGTGCAGAGCGAGCTGTTTCTCAGCTTCCCTAAGAGCTGGAAGCAAGATGCTTTGGGGCCCAACTCGCCCTTTGGAAAGAAGCCTGCATGTTGTTCCTTTCAGCTCTAGGGCAATGTAGCTCACCCAGAGCAGAAGTTCTACTTCAGCCAGATCAGGCCTGCAAAGAAACTGCGTTTCACAGGCGTTTGTAAGAGATGTTCCCGGTAGGCTGTAAGAGCACTGTGCAGAGCGAGTTGTTTCTTAGCTTCCCAAAGAGCTGGAAGCAAGATGCTTTGGGGCCCAACTCGCCCTTTGCAAAGAAGCCTGCACGTTGTGCCTTTCAGCTCAGGGCAATGGAGCTCAGCCAGAGCAGATGTTCTACTTCAGCCAGATCAGGCCTGCAAAGAAACTGCGTTTCACAGGCCTTTGTTAGAGATGTTGCCGGTAGGCTGTAAGAGCACTGTGCAGAGCGAGTTGTTTCTTAGCTTCCCAAAGAGCTGGAAGCAAGATGCTTTGGGGCCCAACTCGCCCTTTGGAAAGAAGCCTGCACGTTTTGCCTTTCAGCTCTAGGGCAATGTAGCACACCCAGAGCAGAAGTTCTACTTCAGCTAGGTCAGGCCTGCAAAGAAACTGCGTTTCATAGACCTTTGTAAGAGATGTTCCCGGTAGGCTGTAAGAGCACTGTGCAGAGCGAGTTGTTTCTTAGCTTCTCAAAGAGCTGGAAGCAAGATGCTTTGGGGCCCTACTCGCCCTTTGGAAAGAAGCCTGTACGTTGAGCCTTTCAGCTGCAGGGCAATGTAGCACACCCAGAGCAGAAGTTCTACTTCAGCCAGATCAGGCGTGCAAAGAAACTGCGTTTCACAGGCCTTTGTAAGAGATGTTCCCAGTAGGCTGTAAGAGCACTGTGCAGAGCGAGTCGTTTCTTAGCTTCCCAAAGAGCTGGAAGAAAGATGCTTTAGGGCCCAGCTCGCTCTTTTGAAAGAAGCCTGCACGTTGTGCGTTTCAGCTCTAGGGCAATGTAGCCCACTGAGAGCAGAAGTTCTACTTCAGCCAGATCAGGCCTGCAAAGACACTGCGTTTCACAGGCCTTTGTAAGAGATGTTCCCGGTAGGCTGTAAGAGCACTGTGCAGAGCGAGTTGTTTCTTAGCTTCCCAAAGAGCTGGAAGCAAGATGCTTTGCGGCCCAACTCGCCCTTTGGAAAGAAGCCTGCACGTTGTGCCTTTCAGCTCTAGGGCAATGTAGCACACACAGAGCAGAAGTTCAACTTCAGCCACATCGGGCCTGCAAAGAAACTGCGTTTCACAGGCCTTTGTAAGAGATGTTCCCGGTAGGCTGTAAGAGCACTGTGCAGAGCGAGTTGTTTCTTAGCTTCCCAAAGAGCTGGAAGCAAGATGCTTTGCGGCCCAACTCGCCCTTTGGAAAGAAGCCTGCACGTTGTGCCTTTCAGCTCTAGGGCAATGTAGCACACCCAGAGCAGAAGTTCTACTTCAGCCAGATCAGGCCTGCAAAGAAAGTGCGTTTCACAGGCGTTTGTAAGAGATGTTCCCAGTAGGTTGTAAGAGCACTGTGCAGAGCGAGTTGTTTCTTAGCTTCCCAAAGAGCTGGAAGCAAGATGCTTTGTGGCCCAACTCGCCCTTTGGAAAGAAGCCTGCACGTTGTGCCTTTCAGCGCTAGGGCAATGTAGCACACGCAGAGCAGAAGTTCAACTTCAGCCAGATCGGGCCTGCAAAGAAACTGCGTTTCACAGGCCTTTGTAAGAGATGTTCCCGGTAGGGTGTAAGAGCACTGTGCAGAGCGAGTTGTTTCTTAGCTTCCCAAAGAGCTGGAAGCAAGATGCTTTGGGGCCCAACTCGCCCTTTGGAAAGAAGCCTGCACGTTGTGCCTTTCAGCTCTAGGGCAATGGAGCTCACCCAGAGCAGATGTTCTACTTCAGCCAGATCAGGCCTGCAAAGAAACTGCGTTTCACAGGCCTTTGTAAGAGATGTTCCCGGTAGGCTGTAAGAGCACTGTGCAGAGCGAGTTGTTTCTTAGCTTCCCAAAGAGCTGGAAGCAAGATGCTTTGGGGCCGAACTCGCCCTTTGGAAAGAAGGCTGCACGTTGTACCTTTCAGCTCGAGGGCAATGTAGCACACCCAGAGCAGAAGTTCTACTTCAGCTAGGTCAGGCCTGTAAAGAAACTGCGTTTCACAGGCCTTTGTAAGAGATGTTCCCGGTAGGCTGTAAGAGCACTGTGCAGAGCGAGTTGTTTCTTAGCTTCCCAAAGAGCTGGAAGCAAGATGCTTTGGGGCCCAACTCGCCCTTTGGAAAGAAGGCTGCACATTGTGCCTTTCAGCTCTAGGGCAATGTAGCACACCCAGAGCAGAAGTTCTACTTCAGCTAGGTCAGGCCTGCAAAGAAACTGCGTTTCACAGGCCTTTGTAAGAGATGTTCCCGGTAGGCTGTAAGAGCACTGTGCAGAGCGCGTTGTTTCTTAGCTTCCCAAAGAGCTGGAAGCAAGATGCTTTGGGGCCCAACTCGCCCTTTGGAAAGAAGCCTGCATGTTGTTCCTTTCAGCTCTAGGGCAATGTAGCTCACCAGGAGCAGAAGTTCTACTTCAGCCAGATCAGGCCTGCAAAGAAACTGCGTTTCACAGGCGTTTGTAAGAGATGTTCCCGGTAGGCTGTAAGAGCACTGTGCAGAGCGAGTTGTTTCTTAGCTTCCCAAAGAGCTGGAAGCAAGATGCTTTGGGGCCCAACTCGCCCTTTGCAAAGAAGCCTGCACGTTGTGCCTTTCAGCTCAGGGCAATGGAGCTCACCCAGAGCAGATGTTCTACTTCAGCCAGATCAGGCCTGCAAAGAAACTGCGTTTCACAGGCCTTTGTTAGAGATGTTGCCGGTAGGCTGTAAGAGCACTGTGCAGAGCGAGTTGTTTCTTAGCTTCCCAAAGAGCTGGAAGCAAGATGCTTTGGGGCCCAACTCGCCCTTTGGAAAGAAGCCTGCACGTTTTGCCTTTCAGCTCTAGGGCAATGTAGCACACCCAGAGCAGAAGTTCTACTTCAGCTAGGTCAGGCCTGCAAAGAAACTGCGTTTCACAGGCCTTTGTAAGAGATGTTCCCGGTAGGCTGTAAGAGCACTGTGCAGAGCGCGTTGTTTCTTAGCTTCCCAAAGAGCTGAAAGCAAGATGCTTTAGGGCCCAGCTAGCTCTTTTGAAAGAAGCCTGCACGTTGTGCGTTTCAGCTCTAGGGCAATGTAGCACACGCCGAGGAGAAGTTCTACTTCAGCCAGTTCAGGCCTGCAAAGAAACTGCGTTTCAGAGGCCTTTGTGAGAGATGTGCCCGGTAGGCTGTAAGAGCACTGTGCAGAGCGAGCTGTTTCTCAGCTTCCCTAAGAGCTGGAAGCAAGATGCTTTGGGGCCCAACTCGCCCTTTGGAAAGAAGCCTGCATGTTGTTCCTTTCAGCTCTAGGGCAATGTAGCTCACCCAGAGCAGAAGTTCTACTTCAGCCAGATCAGGCCTGCAAAGAAACTGCGTTTCACAGGCGTTTGTAAGAGATGTTCCCGGTAGGCTGTAAGAGCACTGTGCAGAGCGAGTTGTTTCTTAGCTTCCCAAAGAGCTGGAAGCAAGATGCTTTGGGGCCCAACTCGCCCTTTGCAAAGAAGCCTGCACGTTGTGCCTTTCAGCTCAGGGCAATGGAGCTCACCCAGAGCAGATGTTCTACTTCAGCCAGATCAGGCCTGCAAAGAAACTGCGTTTCACAGGCCTTTGTTAGAGATGTTGCCGGTAGGCTGTAAGAGCACTGTGCAGAGCGAGTTGTTTCTTAGCTTCCCAAAGAGCTGGAAGCAAGATGCTTTGGGGCCCAACTCGCCCTTTGGAAAGAAGCCTGCACGTTTTGCCTTTCAGCTCTAGGGCAATGTAGCACACCCAGAGCAGAAGTTCTACTTCAGCCAGATCAGGCCTGCAAAGAAACTGCGTTTCACAGGCCTTTGTAAGAGATGTTCCCAGTAGGCTGTAAGAGCACTGTGCAGAGCGAGTCGTTTCTTAGCTTCCCAAAGAGCTGGAAGAAAGATGCTTTAGGGCCCAGCTCGCTCTTTTGAAAGAAGCCTGCACGTTGTGCGTTTCAGCTCTAGGTCAATGTAGCCCACTGAGAGCAGAAGTTCTACTTCAGCCAGATCAGGCCTGCAAAGACACTGCGTTTCACAGGCCTTTGTAAGAGATGTTCCCGGTAGGCTGTAAGAGCACTGTGCAGAGCGAGTTGTTTCTTAGCTTCCCAAAGAGCTGGAAGCAAGATGCTTTGCGGCCCAACTCGCCCTTTGGAAAGAAGCCTGCACGTTGTGCCTTTCAGCTCTAGGGCAATGTAGCACACACAGAGCAGAAGTTCAACTTCAGCCACATCGGGCCTGCAAAGAAACTGCGTTTCACAGGCCTTTGTAAGAGATGTTCCCGGTAGGCTGTAAGAGCACTGTGCAGAGCGAGTTGTTTCTTAGCTTCCCAAAGAGCTGGAAGCAAGATGCTTTGCGGCCCAACTCGCCCTTTGGAAAGAAGCCTGCACGTTGTGCCTTTCAGCTCTAGGGCAATGTAGCACACCCAGAGCAGAAGTTCTACTTCAGCCAGATCAGGCCTGCAAAGAAAGTGCGTTTCACAGGCGTTTGTAAGAGATGTTCCCAGTAGGTTGTAAGAGCACTGTGCAGAGCGAGTTGTTTCTTAGCTTCCCAAAGAGCTGGAAGCAAGATGCTTTGTGGCCCAACTCGCCCTTTGGAAAGAAGCCTGCACGTTGTGCCTTTCAGCGCTAGGGCAATGTAGCACACGCAGAGCAGAAGTTCAACTTCAGCCAGATCGGGCCTGCAAAGAAACTGCGTTTCACAGGCCTTTGTAAGAGATGTTCCCGGTAGGGTGTAAGAGCACTGTGCAGAGCGAGTTGTTTCTTAGCTTCCCAAAGAGCTGGAAGCAAGATGCTTTGGGGCCCAACTCGCCCTTTGGAAAGAAGCCTGCACGTTGTGCCTTTCAGCTCTAGGGCAATGGAGCTCACCCAGAGCAGATGTTCTACTTCAGCCAGATCAGGCCTGCAAAGAAACTGCGTTTCACAGGCCTTTGTAAGAGATGTTCCCGGTAGGCTGTAAGAGCACTGTGCAGAGCGAGTTGTTTCTTAGCTTCCCAAAGAGCTGGAAGCAAGATGCTTTGGGGCCGAACTCGCCCTTTGGAAAGAAGGCTGCACGTTGTACCTTTCAGCTCGAGGGCAATGTAGCACACCCAGAGCAGAAGTTCTACTTCAGCTAGGTCAGGCCTGTAAAGAAACTGCGTTTCACAGGCCTTTGTAAGAGATGTTCCCGGTAGGCTGTAAGAGCACTGTGCAGAGCGAGTTGTTTCTTAGCTTCCCAAAGAGCTGGAAGCAAGATGCTTTGGGGCCCAACTCGCCCTTTGGAAAGAAGGCTGCACATTGTGCCTTTCAGCTCTAGGGCAATGTAGCACACCCAGAGCAGAAGTTCTACTTCAGCTAGGTCAGGCCTGCAAAGAAACTGCGTTTCACAGGCCTTTGTAAGAGATGTTCCCGGTAGGCTGTAAGAGCACTGTGCAGAGCGCGTTGTTTCTTAGCTTCCCAAAGAGCTGGAAGCAAGATGCTTTGGGGCCCAACTCGCCCTTTGGAAAGAAGCCTGCATGTTGTTCCTTTCAGCTCTAGGGCAATGTAGCTCACCCAGAGCAGAAGTTCTACTTCAGCCAGATCAGGCCTGCAAAGAAACTGCGTTTCACAGGCGTTTGTAAGAGATGTTCCCGGTAGGCTGTAAGAGCACTGTGCAGAGCGAGTTGTTTCTTAGCTTCCCAAAGAGCTGGAAGCAAGATGCTTTGGGGCCCAACTCGCCCTTTGCAAAGAAGCCTGCACGTTGTGCCTTTCAGCTCAGGGCAATGGAGCTCACCCAGAGCAGATGTTCTACTTCAGCCAGATCAGGCCTGCAAAGAAACTGCGTTTCACAGGCCTTTGTTAGAGATGTTGCCGGTAGGCTGTAAGAGCACTGTGCAGAGCGAGTTGTTTCTTAGCTTCTCAAAGAGCTGGAAGCAAGATGCTTTGGGGCCCAACTCGCCCTTTGGAAAGAAGCCTGTACGTTGAGCCTTTCAGCTGCAGGGCAATGTAGCTCACCCAGAGCAGAAGTTCTACTTCAGCCAGATCAGGCCTGCAAAGAAACTGCGTTTCACAGGCCTTTGTAAGAGATGTTCCCAGTAGGCTGTAAGAGCACTGTGCAGAGCGAGTCGTTTCTTAGCTTCCCAAAGAGCTGGAAGAAAGATGCTTTAGGGCCCAGCTCGCTCTTTTGAAAGAAGCCTGCACGTTGTGCGTTTCAGCTCTAGGGCAATGTAGCCCACTGACAGCAGAAGTTCTACTTCAGCCAGATCAGGCCTGCAAAGACACTGCGTTTCACAGGCCTTTGTAAGAGATGTTCCCGGTAGGCTGTAAGAGCACTGTGCAGAGCGAGTTGTTTCTTAGCTTCCCAAAGAGCTGGAAGCAAGATGCTTTGCGGCCCAACTCGCCCTTTGGAAAGAAGCCTGCACGTTGTGCCTTTCAGCTCTAGGGCAATGTAGCACACACAGAGCAGAAGTTCAACTTCAGCCACATCGGGCCTGCAAAGAAACTGCGTTTCACAGGCCTTTGTAAGAGATGTTCCCGGTAGGCTGTAAGAGCACTGTGCAGAGCGAGTTGTTTCTTAGCTTCCCAAAGAGCTGGAAGCAAGATGCTTTGCGGCCCAACTCGCCCTTTGGAAAGAAGCCTGCACGTTGTGCGTTTCAGCTCTAGGGCAATGTAGCACACCCAGAGCAGAAGTTCTACTTCAGCCAGATCAGGCCTGCAAAGAAAGTGCGTTTCACAGGCGTTTGTAAGAGATGTTCCCAGTAGGTTGTAAGAGCACTGTGCAGAGCGAGTTGTTTCTTAGCTTCCCAAAGAGCTGGAAGCAAGATGCTTTGTGGCCCAACTCGCCCTTTGGAAAGAAGCCTGCACGTTGTGCGTTTCAGCTCTAGGGCAATGTAGCACACGCCGAGGAGAAGTTCTACTTCAGCCAGATCAGGCCTGCAAAGAAACTGCGTTTCAGAGGCCTTTGTAAGAGATGTGCCCGGTAGGCTGTAAGAGCACTGTGCAGAGCGAGCAGTTTCTCAGCTTCCCTAAGAGCTGGAAGCAAGATGCTTTGGGGCCCAACTCGCCCTTTGGAAAGAAGCCTGCATGTTGTTCCTTTCAGCTCTAGGGCAATGTAGCTCACCCAGAGCAGAAGTTCTACTTCAGCCAGATCAGGCCTGCAAAGAAACTGCGTTTCACAGGCGTTTGTAAGAGATGTTCCCGGTAGGCTGTAAGAGCACTGTGCAGAGCGAGTTGTATCTTAGCTTCCCAAAGAGCTGGAAGCAAGATGCTTTGGGGCCCAACTCGCCCTTTGCAAAGAAGCCTGCACGTTGTGCCTTTCAGCTCAGGGCAATGGAGCTCACCCAGAGCAGATGTTCTACTTCAGCCAGATCAGGCCTGCAAAGAAACTGCGTTTCACAGGCCTTTGTTAGAGATGTTGCCGGTAGGCTGTAAGAGCACTGTGCAGAGCGAGTTGTTTCTTAGCTTCCCAAAGAGCTGGAAGCAAGATGCTTTGGGGCCCAAATCGCCCTTTGGAAAGAAGCCTGCACGTTTTGCCTTTCAGCTCTAGGGCAATGTAACACACGCAGAGCAGAAGTTCTACTTCAGCCAGATCAGGCCTGCAAAGAAAGTGCGTTTCACAGGCGTTTGTAAGAGATGTTCCCGGTAGGCTGTAAGAGCACTGTGCAGAGCGAGTTGTTTCTTAGCTTCTCAAAGAGCTGGAAGCAAGATGCTTTGGGGCCCAACTCGCCCTTTGGAAAGAAGGCTGCATGTTGTGCCTTTCAGCTCTAGGGCAATGTAGCTCACCCAGAGCAGAAGTTCTACTTCAGCCAGATCAGGCCTGCAAAGAAACTGCGTTTCACAGGCCTTTGTAAGAGATGTTCCCGGTAGGCTGTAAGAGCACTGTGCAGAGCGAGTTGTTTCTTAGCTTCCCAAAGAGCTGGAAGCAAGATGCTTTGGGGCCCAACTCGCCCTTTGGAAAGAAGCCTGCACGTTGTGCCTTTCAGCTCTAGGGCAATGTAGCACACCCAGAGCAGAAGTTCTACTTCAGCCAGATCAGGCCTGCAAAGAAAGTGCGTTTCCCAGGCGTTTGTAAGAGATGTTCCCAGTAGGTTGTAAGAGCACTGTGCAGAGCGAGTTGTTTCTTAGCTTCCCAAAGAGCTGGAAGCAAGATGCTTTGTGGCCCAACTCGCCCTTTGGAAAGAAGCCTGCACGTTGTGCCTTTCAGCGCTAGGGCAATGTAGCACACGCAGAGCAGAAGTTCAACTTCAGCCAGATCGGGCCTGCAAAGAAACTGCGTTTCACAGGCCTTTGTAAGAGATGTTCCCGGTAGGCTGTAAGAGCACTGTGCAGAGCGAGTTGTTTCTTAGCTTCCCAAAGAGCTGGAAGCAAGATGCTTTGGGGCCCAACTCGCCCTTTGGAAAGAAGCCTGCACGTTGTGCCTTTCAGCTCTAGGGCAATGGAGCTCACCCAGAGCAGATGTTCTACTTCAGCCAGATCAGGCCTGCAAAGAAACTGCGTTTCACAGGCCTTTGTAAGAGATGTTGCCGGTAGGCTGTAAGAGCACTGTGCAGAGCGAGTTGTTTCTTAGCTTCCCAAAGAGCTGGAAGCAAGATGCTTTGGGGCCCAACTCACCCTTTGGAAAGAAGGCTGCACGTTGTACCTTAAGCTCGAGGGCAATGTAGCGCACCCAGAGCAGAAGTTCTACTTCAGCTAGGTCAGGCCTGTAAAGAAACTGCCTTTCACAGGCCTTTGTAAGAGATGTTCCCGGTAGGCTGTAAGAGCACTGTGCAGAGCGAGTTGTTTCTTAGCTTCCCAAAGAGCTGGAAGCAAGATGCTTTGGGGCCCAACTCGCCCTTTGGAAAGAAGGCTGCACATTGTGCCTTTCAGCTCTAGGGCAATGTATCACACCCAGAGCAGAAGTTCTACTTCAGCTAGGTCAGGCCTGCAAAGAAACTGCGTTTCACAGGCCTTTGTAAGAGATGTTCCCGGTAGGCTGTAAGAGCACTGTGCAGAGCGCGTTGTTTCTTAACTTCCCAAAGAGCTGGAAGCAAGATGCTTTAGGGCCCAGCTCGCTCTTTTGAAAGAAGCCTGCACGTTGTGCGTTTCAGCTCTAGGGCAATGTAGCACACGCCGAGGAGAAGTTCTACTTCAGGCAGATCAGGCCTGCAAAGAAACTGCGTTTCACAGGCCTTTGTAAGAGATGTGCCCGGTAGGCTGTAAGAGCACTGTGCAGAGCGAGCTGTTTCTCAGCTTCCCTAAGAGCTGGAAGCAAGATGCTTTGGGGCCCAACTCGCCCTTTGGAAAGAAGCCTGCATGTTGTTCCTTTCAGCTCTAGGGCAATGTAGCTCACCCAGAGCCGAAGTTCTACTTCAGCCAGATCAGGCCTTCAAAGAAACTGCGTTTCACAGGCGTTTGTAAGAGATGTTCCCGGTAGGCTGTAAGAGCACTGTGCAGAGCGAGTTGTTTCTTAGCTTCCCAAAGAGCTGGAAGCAAGATGCTTTGGGTCCCAACTCGCCCTTTGCAAAGAAGCCTGCACGTTGTGCCTTTCAGCTCAGGGCAATGGAGCTCACCCAGAGCAGATGTTCTACTTCAGCCAGATCAGGCCTGCAAAGAAACTGCGTTTCACAGGCCTTTGTTAGAGATGTTGCCGGTAGGCTGTAAGAGCACTGTGCAGAGCGAGTTGTTTCTTAGCTTCCCAAAGAGCTGGAAGCAAGATGCTTTGCGGCCCAACTCCCCCTTTGGAAAGAAGGCTGCATGTTGTGCCTTTCAGCTCTAGGGCAATGTAGCACACCCAGAGCAGAAGTTCTACTTCAGCCAGATCAGGCCTGCAAAGAAACTGCGTTTCACAGGCCTTTGTAAGAGATGTTCCCGGTAGGCTGTAAGAGCACTGTGCAGAGCGAGTTGTTTCTTAGCTTCCCAAAGAGCTGGAAGCAAGATGCTTTGCGGCCCAACTCGCCCTTTGGAAAGAAGCCTGCACGTTGTGCCTTTCAGCTCTAGGGCAATGTAGCACACCCAGAGCAGAAGTTCTACTTCAGCCAGATCAGGCCTGCAAAGAAAGTGCGTTTCACAGGCGTTTGTAAGAGATGTTCCCAGTAGGTTGTAAGAGCACTGTGCAGAGCGAGTTGTTTCTTAGCTTCCCAAAGAGCTGGAAGCAAGATGCTTTGTGGCCCAACTCGCCCTTTGGAAAGAAGCCTGCGTGTTGTTCCTTTCAGCTCTAGGGCAATGTAGCTCACCAAGAGCAGAAGTTCTACTTCAGCCAGATCAGGCCTGCGAAGAAACTGCATTTCACAGTCCTTTGTAAGAGATGTTCCCGGTAGGCTGTAAGAGCACTGTGCAGAGCGAGTTGTTTCTTAGCTTCCCAAAGAGCTGGAAGCAAGATGCTTTGGGGCCCAACTCGCCCTTTGGAAAGAAGCCTGCACGTTGTGCCTTTCAGCTGCAGGGCAATGTAGCACACCCAGAGCAGAAGTTCTACTTCAGCCAGATCAGGCCTGCAAAGAAACTGCGTTTCACAGGCCTTTGTAAGAGATGTTCCCAGTAGGCTGAAAGAGCACTGTGCAGAGCGAGTCGTTTCTTAGCTTCCCAAAGAGCGGGAAGCAAGATGCTTTAGGGCCCAGCACGCTCTTTTGAAAGAAGATTGCACGTTGTGCGCTTCAGCTCTAGGGCAATGTAGCACACCGAGAGCAGAAGTTCTACTTCAGCCAGATCAGGCCTGCAAAGAAACTGCGTTTCACAGGCCTTTGTAAGAGATGTTCCCGGTAGGCTGTAAGAGCACTGTGCAGAGCGAGTTGTTTCTTAGCTTCCCAAAGAGCTGGAAGCAAGATGCTTTGCGGCCCAACACGCCCTTTGGAAAGAAGCCTGCGTGTTGTGCCTTTCAGCTCTAGGGCAATGTAGCACACGCAGAGCAGAAGTTCAACTTCAGCCACATCGGGCCTGCAAAGAAACTGCGTTTCACAGGCCTTTGTAACAGATGTTGCCGGTAGGCTGTAAGAGCACTGTGCAGAGCGAGTTGTTTCTTAGCTTCCCAAAGAGCTGGAAGCAAGATGCTTTGGGGCCCAACTCGCCCTTTGGAAAGAAGCCTGCACCTTGTGCCTTTCAGCTGCAGGGCAATGTAGCACACCCAGAGCAGAAGTTCTACTTCAGCTAGGTCAGGCCTGTAAAGAAACTGCATTTCACAGGCCTTTGTAAGAGATGTTCCCGGTAGGCTGTAAGAGCACTGTGCAGAGCGAGTTGTTTCTTAGCTTCCCAAAGAGCTGGAAGCAAGATGCTTTGGGGCCCAACTCGCCCTTTGGAAAGAAGCCTGCATGTTGTGCCTTTCAGCTCTAGGGCATTGCAGCACAAGCTGAGCAGATGTTCTACTTCAGCCAGATCAGGCCTGCAAAGAAACTGCGTTTCACAGGCCTTTGTAAGAGATGTTCCCGGTAGGCTGTAAGAGCACTGTGGAGAGCGAGTTATATCTTAGCTTCCCAAAGAGCTGGAAGCAAGATGCTTTGGGGCCCAACTCGCCCTTTTGTAAAGAAGCCTGCACGTTGTGCCTTTCAGCTCGGGGCAATATAGCACACCCAGAGCTGAAGTTCTACTTCAGCTAGGTCAGGCCTGTAAAGAAACTGCCTTTCACAGGCCTGTGTAAGAGATGTTCCCAGTAGGCTGTAAGAGCACTGTGCAGAGCGAGTTGTTTCTTAGCTTCCTAAAGAGCTGGAAGCAAGATGCTCTGGGGTCCAACTCGCCCTTTGGAAAGAAGCCTGCACGTTGTGCCTTTCAGCTCTAGGGCAATGTAGCACACCCAGAGCAGAAGTTCTACTTCAGCTAGGTCAGGCCTGCAAAGAAACTGCGTTTCACAGGCCTTTGTAAGAGATGTTGCCGGTAGGCTGTAAGAGCACTCTGCAGAGCGCGTTGTTTCTTAGCTTCCCAAAGAGCTGGAAGCAAGATGCTTTAGGGCCCAGCTCGCTCTTTTGAAAGAAGCCTGCACGTTGTGCGTTTCAGCTCTAGGGCAATGTAGCACACGCCGAGGAGAAGTTCTACTTCAGGCAGATCAGGCCTGCAAAGAAACTGCGTTTCACAGGCCTTTGTAAGATATGTGCCCGGTAGGCTGTAAGAGCACTGTGCAGAGCGAGCTGTTTCTCAGCTTCCCAAAGAGCTGGAAGCAAGATGGTTTGGGGCCCAACTCGCCCTTTGAAAAGAAGCCTGCATGTTGTTCCTTTCAGCTCTAGGGCAATGTAGCTCACCCAGAGCAGAAGTTCTACTTCAGCCAGATCAGGCCTGCAAAGAAACTGCGTTTCACAGGCCTTTGTAAGAGATGTTCCCGGTAGGCTGTAAGAGCACTGTGCAGAGCGCGTTGTTTCTTAGCTTCCCAAAGAGCTGGAAGCAAGATGCTTTAGGGCCCAGCTCGCTCTTTTGAAAGAAGCCTGCACGTTGTGCGTTTCAGCTCTAGGGCAATGTAGCACACGCCGAGGAGAAGTTCTACTTCAGCCAGATCAGGCCTGCAAAGAAACTGCGTTTCACAGGCCTTTGTAAGAGATGTGCCCGGTAGGCTGTAAGAGCACTGTGCAGAGCGAGCTGTTTCTCAGCTTCCCAAAGAGCTGGAAGCAAGATGGTTTGGGGCCCAACTCGCCCTTTGGAAAGAGGCCTGCATGTTGTTCCTTTCAGCTCTAGGGCAATGTAGCTCACCCAGAGCAGAAGTTCTACTTCAGCCAGATCAGGCCTGCAAAGAAACTGCATTTCACAGGCCTTTGTAAGAGATGTTCCCGGTAGGCTGTAAGAGCACTGTGCAGAGCGAGTTGTTTCTTAGCTTCCCAAAGAGCTGGAAGCATGATGCTTTGGGGCCCAACTCCCCCTTTGGAAAGAAGCCTGTACGTTGAGCCTTTCAGCTGCAGGGCAATGTAGCACACCCAGAGCAGAAGTTATACTTCAGCCAGATCAGGCCTGCAAAGAAACTGCGTTTCACAGGCGTTTGTAAGAGATGTTCCCAGTAGGCTGTAAGAGCACTGTGCAGAGCGAGTCGTTTCTTAGCTTCCCAAAGAGCTGGAAGAAAGATGCTTTAGGGCCCAGCTCGCTCTTTTGAAAGAAGCCTGCACGTTGTGCGTTTCAGCTCTAGGGCAATGTAGCCCACTGAGAGCAGAAGTTCTACTTCAGCCAGATCAGGCCTGCAAAAACACTGCGTTTCACAGGCCTTTGTAAGAGATGTTCCCGGTAGGCTGTAAGAGCACTGTGCAGAGCGCGTTGTTTCTTAGCTTCCCAAAGAGCTGGAAGCAAGATGCTTTAGGGCCCAGCTCGCTCTTTAGAAAGAAGCCTGCACGTTGTGCGTTTCAGCTCTAGGCCAATGTAGCACACGCCGAGGAGAAGTTCTACTTCAGCCAGATCAGGCCTGCAAAGAAACTGCGTTTCACAGGTCTTTGTAAGAGATGTGCCCGGTAGGCTGTAAGAGCACTGTGCAGAGCGAGCTGTTTCTCAGCTTCCCTAAGAGCTGGAAGCAAGATGCTTTGGGGCCCTACTCGCCCTTTGGAAAGAAGACTGCATGTTGTTCCTTTCAGCTCTAGGGCAATGTAGCTCACCCAGAGCAGAAGTTCTACTTCAGCCAGATCAGGCCTGCAAAGAAACTGCGTTTCACAGGCGTTTGTAAGAGATGTTCCCGGTAGGCTGTAAGAGCACTGTGCAGAGCGAGTTGTTTCTTAGCTTCCCAAAGAGCTGGAAGCAAGATGCTTTGGGGCCCAACTCGCCCTTTGGAAAGAAGGCTGCATGTTGTGCCTTTCAGCTCTAGGGCAATGTAGCACACCCAGAGCAGAAGTTCTACTTCAGCCAGATCAGGCCTGCAAAGAAAGTGCGTTTCACAGGCCTTTGTAAGAGATGTTCCCGGTAGGCTGTAAGAGCACTGTGCAGAGCGAGTTGTTTCTTAGCTTCCCAAAGAGCTGGAAGCAAGATGCTTTGCGGCCCAACTCGCCCTTTGGAAAGAAGCCTGCACGTTGTGCCTTTCAGCTCTAGGGCAATGTAGCACACCCAGAGCAGAAGTTCTACTTCAGCTAGGTCAGGCCTGCAAAGAAACTGCGTTTCACAGGCCTTTGTAAGAGATGTTCCCGGTAGGCTGTAAGAGCACTGTGCAGAGCGCGTTGTTTCTTAGCTTCCCAAAGAGCTGAAAGCAAGATGCTTTAGGGCCCAGCTCGCTCTTTTGAAAGAAGCCTGCACGTTGTGCGTTTCAGCTCTAGGGCAATGTAGCACACGCCGAGGAGAAGTTCTACTTCAGCCAGATCAGGCCTGCAAAGAAACTGCGTTTCAGAGGCCTTTGTGAGAGATGTGCCCGGTAGGCTGTAAGAGCACTGTGCAGAGCGAGCTGTTTCTCAGCTTCCCTAAGAGCTGGAAGCAAGATGCTTTGGGGCCCAACTCGCCCTTTGGAAAGAAGCCTGCATGTTGTTCCTTTCAGCTCTAGGGCAATGTAGCTCACCCAGAGCAGAAGTTCTACTTCAGCCAGATCAGGCCTGCAAAGAAACTGCGTTTCACAGGCGTTTGTAAGAGATGTTCCCGGTAGGCTGTAAGAGCACTGTGCAGAGCGAGTTGTTTCTTAGCTTCCCAAAGAGCTGGAAGCAAGATGCTTTGGGGCCCAACTCGCCCTTTGCAAAGAAGCCTGCACGTTGTGCCTTTCAGCTCAGGGCAATGGAGCTCACCCAGAGCAGATGTTCTACTTCAGCCAGATCAGGCCTGCAAAGAAACTGCGTTTCACAGGCCTTTGTTAGAGATGTTGCCGGTAGGCTGTAAGAGCACTGTGCAGAGCGAGTTGTTTCTTAGCTTCCCAAAGAGCTGGAAGCAAGATGCTTTGGGGCCCAACTCGCCCTTTGGAAAGAAGCCTGCACGTTTTGCCTTTCAGCTCTAGGGCAATGTAGCACACCCAGAGCAGAAGTTCTACTTCAGCCAGATCAGGCCTGCAAAGAAACTGCGTTTCACAGGCCTTTGTAAGAGATGTTCCCAGTAGGCTGTAAGAGCACTGTGCAGAGCGAGTCGTTTCTTAGCTTCCCAAAGAGCTGGAAGAAAGATGCTTTAGGGCCCAGCTCGCTCTTTTGAAAGAAGCCTGCACGTTGTGCGTTTCAGCTCTAGGGCAATGTAGCCCACTGACAGCAGAAGTTCTACTTCAGCCAGATCAGGCCTGCAAAGACACTGCGTTTCACAGGCCTTTGTAAGAGATGTTCCCGGTAGGCTGTAAGAGCACTGTGCAGAGCGAGTTGTTTCTTAGCTTCCCAAAGAGCTGGAAGCAAGATGCTTTGCGGCCCAACTCGCCCTTTGGAAAGAAGCCTGCACGTTGTGCCTTTCAGCTCTAGGGCAATGTAGCACACACAGAGCAGAAGTTCAACTTCAGCCACATCGGGCCTGCAAAGAAACTGCGTTTCACAGGCCTTTGTAAGAGATGTTCCCGGTAGGCTGTAAGAGCACTGTGCAGAGCGAGTTGTTTCTTAGCTTCCCAAAGAGCTGGAAGCAAGATGCTTTGCGGCCCAACTCGCCCTTTGGAAAGAAGCCTGCACGTTGTGCCTTTCAGCTCTAGGGCAATGTAGCACACCCAGAGCAGAAGTTCTACTTCAGCCAGATCAGGCCTGCAAAGAAAGTGCGTTTCACAGGCGTTTGTAAGAGATGTTCCCAGTAGGTTGTAAGAGCACTGTGCAGAGCGAGTTGTTTCTTAGCTTCCCAAAGAGCTGGAAGCAAGATGCTTTGTGGCCCAACTCGCCCTTTGGAAAGAAGCCTGCACGTTGTGCCTTTCAGCGCTAGGGCAATGTAGCACACGCAGAGCAGAAGTTCAACTTCAGCCAGATCGGGCCTGCAAAGAAACTGCGTTTCACAGGCCTTTGTAAGAGATGTTCCCGGTAGGGTGTAAGAGCACTGTGCAGAGCGAGTTGTTTCTTAGCTTCCCAAAGAGCTGGAAGCAAGATGCTTTGGGGCCCAACTCGCCCTTTGGAAAGAAGCCTGCACGTTGTGCCTTTCAGCTCTAGGGCAATGGAGCTCACCCAGAGCAGATGTTCTACTTCAGCCAGATCAGGCCTGCAAAGAAACTGCGTTTCACAGGCCTTTGTAAGAGATGTTCCCGGTAGGCTGTAAGAGCACTGTGCAGAGCGAGTTGTTTCTTAGCTTCCCAAAGAGCTGGAAGCAAGATGCTTTGGGGCCGAACTCGCCCTTTGGAAAGAAGGCTGCACGTTGTACCTTTCAGCTCGAGGGCAATGTAGCACACCCAGAGCAGAAGTTCTACTTCAGCTAGGTCAGGCCTGTAAAGAAACTGCGTTTCACAGGCCTTTGTAAGAGATGTTCCCGGTAGGCTGTAAGAGCACTGTGCAGAGCGAGTTGTTTCTTAGCTTCCCAAAGAGCTGGAAGCAAGATGCTTTGGGGCCCAACTCGCCCTTTGGAAAGAAGGCTGCACATTGTGCCTTTCAGCTCTAGGGCAATGTAGCACACCCAGAGCAGAAGTTCTACTTCAGCTAGGTCAGGCCTGCAAAGAAACTGCGTTTCACAGGCCTTTGTAAGAGATGTTCCCGGTAGGCTGTAAGAGCACTGTGCAGAGCGCGTTGTTTCTTAGCTTCCCAAAGAGCTGGAAGCAAGATGCTTTGGGGCCCAACTCGCCCTTTGGAAAGAAGCCTGCATGTTGTTCCTTTCAGCTCTAGGGCAATGTAGCTCACCCAGAGCAGAAGTTCTACTTCAGCCAGATCAGGCCTGCAAAGAAACTGCGTTTCACAGGCGTTTGTAAGAGATGTTCCCGGTAGGCTGTAAGAGCACTGTGCAGAGCGAGTTGTTTCTTAGCTTCCCAAAGAGCTGGAAGCAAGATGCTTTGGGGCCCAACTCGCCCTTTGCAAAGAAGCCTGCACGTTGTGCCTTTCAGCTCAGGGCAATGGAGCTCACCCAGAGCAGATGTTCTACTTCAGCCAGATCAGGCCTGCAAAGAAACTGCGTTTCACAGGCCTTTGTAAGAGATGTTCCCAGTAGGCTGTAAGAGCACTGTGCAGAGCGAGTTGTTTCTTAGCTTCCCAAAGAGCTGGAAGCAAGATGCTTTGGGGCCCAACTCGCCCTTTGGAAAGAAGCCTGCACGTTTTGCCTTTCAGCTCTAGGGCAATGTAGCACACCCAGAGCAGAAGTTCTACTTCAGCTAGGTCAGGCCTGCAAAGAAACTGCGTTTCACAGGCCTTTGTAAGAGATGTTCCCGGTAGGCTGTAAGAGCACTGTGCAGAGCGCGTTGTTTCTTAGCTTCCCAAAGAGCTGAAAGCAAGATGCTTTAGGGCCCAGCTCGCTCTTTTGAAAGAAGCCTGCACGTTGTGCGTTTCAGCTCTAGGGCAATGTAGCACACGCCGAGGAGAAGTTCTACTTCAGCCAGATCAGGCCTGCAAAGAAACTGCGTTTCAGAGGCCTTTGTGAGAGATGTGCCCGGTAGGCTGTAAGAGCACTGTGCAGAGCGAGCTGTTTCTCAGCTTCCCTAAGAGCTGGAAGCAAGATGCTTTGGGGCCCAACTCGCCCTTTGGAAAGAAGCCTGCATGTTGTTCCTTTCAGCTCTAGGGCAATGTAGCTCACCCAGAGCAGAAGTTCTACTTCAGCCAGATCAGGCCTGCAAAGAAACTGCGTTTCACAGGCGTTTGTAAGAGATGTTCCCGGTAGGCTGTAAGAGCACTGTGCAGAGCGAGTTGTTTCTTAGCTTCCCAAAGAGCTGGAAGCAAGATGCTTTGGGGCCCAACTCGCCCTTTGCAAAGAAGCCTGCACGTTGTGCCTTTCAGCTCAGGGCAATGGAGCTCACCCAGAGCAGATGTTCTACTTCAGCCAGATCAGGCCTGCAAAGAAACTGCGTTTCACAGGCCTTTGTTAGAGATGTTGCCGGTAGGCTGTAAGAGCACTGTGCAGAGCGAGTTGTTTCTTAGCTTCCCAAAGAGCTGGAAGCAAGATGCTTTGGGGCCCAACTCGCCCTTTGGAAAGAAGCCTGCACGTTTTGCCTTTCAGCTCTAGGGCAATGTAGCACACCCAGAGCAGAAGTTCTACTTCAGCCAGATCAGGCCTGCAAAGAAACTGCGTTTCACAGGCCTTTGTAAGAGATGTTCCCAGTAGGCTGTAAGAGCACTGTGCAGAGCGAGTCGTTTCTTAGCTTCCCAAAGAGCTGGAAGAAAGATGCTTTAGGGCCCAGCTCGCTCTTTTGAAAGAAGCCTGCACGTTGTGCGTTTCAGCTCTAGGGCAATGTAGCCCACTGAGAGCAGAAGTTCTACTTCAGCCAGATCAGGCCTGCAAAGACACTGCGTTTCACAGGCCTTTGTAAGAGATGTTCCCGGTAGGCTGTAAGAGCACTGTGCAGAGCGAGTTGTTTCTTAGCTTCCCAAAGAGCTGGAAGCAAGATGCTTTGCGGCCCAACTCGCCCTTTGGAAAGAAGCCTGCACGTTGTGCCTTTCAGCTCTAGGGCAATGTAGCACACACAGAGCAGAAGTTCAACTTCAGCCACATCGGGCCTGCAAAGAAACTGCGTTTCACAGGCCTTTGTAAGAGATGTTCCCGGTAGGCTGTAAGAGCACTGTGCAGAGCGAGTTGTTTCTTAGCTTCCCAAAGAGCTGGAAGCAAGATGCTTTGCGGCCCAACTCGCCCTTTGGAAAGAAGCCTGCACGTTGTGCCTTTCAGCTCTAGGGCAATGTAGCACACCCAGAGCAGAAGTTCTACTTCAGCCAGATCAGGCCTGCAAAGAAAGTGCGTTTCACAGGCGTTTGTAAGAGATGTTCCCAGTAGGTTGTAAGAGCACTGTGCAGAGCGAGTTGTTTCTTAGCTTCCCAAAGAGCTGGAAGCAAGATGCTTTGTGGCCCAACTCGCCCTTTGGAAAGAAGCCTGCACGTTGTGCCTTTCAGCGCTAGGGCAATGTAGCACACGCAGAGCAGAAGTTCAACTTCAGCCAGATCGGGCCTGCAAAGAAACTGCGTTTCACAGGCCTTTGTAAGAGATGTTCCCGGTAGGGTGTAAGAGCACTGTGCAGAGCGAGTTGTTTCTTAGCTTCCCAAAGAGCTGGAAGCAAGATGCTTTGGGGCCCAACTCGCCCTTTGGAAAGAAGCCTGCACGTTGTGCCTTTCAGCTCTAGGGCAATGGAGCTCACCCAGAGCAGATGTTCTACTTCAGCCAGATCAGGCCTGCAAAGAAACTGCGTTTCACAGGCCTTTGTAAGAGATGTTCCCGGTAGGCTGTAAGAGCACTGTGCAGAGCGAGTTGTTTCTTAGCTTCCCAAAGAGCTGGAAGCAAGATGCTTTGGGGCCGAACTCGCCCTTTGGAAAGAAGGCTGCACGTTGTACCTTTCAGCTCGAGGGCAATGTAGCACACCCAGAGCAGAAGTTCTACTTCAGCTAGGTCAGGCCTGTAAAGAAACTGCGTTTCACAGGCCTTTGTAAGAGATGTTCCCGGTAGGCTGTAAGAGCACTGTGCAGAGCGAGTTGTTTCTTAGCTTCCCAAAGAGCTGGAAGCAAGATGCTTTGGGGCCCAACTCGCCCTTTGGAAAGAAGGCTGCACATTGTGCCTTTCAGCTCTAGGGCAATGTAGCACACCCAGAGCAGAAGTTCTACTTCAGCTAGGTCAGGCCTGCAAAGAAACTGCGTTTCACAGGCCTTTGTAAGAGATGTTCCCGGTAGGCTGTAAGAGCACTGTGCAGAGCGCGTTGTTTCTTAGCTTCCCAAAGAGCTGGAAGCAAGATGCTTTGGGGCCCAACTCGCCCTTTGGAAAGAAGCCTGCATGTTGTTCCTTTCAGCTCTAGGGCAATGTAGCTCACCCAGAGCAGAAGTTCTACTTCAGCCAGATCAGGCCTGCAAAGAAAGTGCGTTTCACAGGCGTTTGTAAGAGATGTTCCCGGTAGGCTGTAAGAGCACTGTGCAGAGCGAGTTGTTTCTTAGCTTCCCAAAGAGCTGGAAGCAAGATGCTTTGGGGCCCAACTCGCCCTTTGCAAAGAAGCCTGCACGTTGTGCCTTTCAGCTCAGGGCAATGGAGCTCACCCAGAGCAGATGTTCTACTTCAGCCAGATCAGGCCTGCAAAGAAACTGCGTTTCACAGGCCTTTGTTAGAGATGTTGCCGGTAGGCTGTAAGAGCACTGTGCAGAGCGAGTTGTTTCTTAGCTTCCCAAAGAGCTGGAAGCAAGATGCTTTGGGGCCCAACTCGCCCTTTGGAAAGAAGCCTGCACGTTTTGCCTTTCAGCTCTAGGGCAATGTAGCACACCCAGAGCAGAAGTTCTACTTCAGCTAGGTCAGGCCTGCAAAGAAACTGCGTTTCAGAGGCCTTTGTAAGAGATGTTCCCGGTAGGCTGTAAGAGCACTGTGCAGAGCGAGTTGTTTCTTAGCTTCTCAAAGAGCTGGAAGCAAGATGCTTTGGGGCCCAACTCGCCCTTTGGAAAGAAGCCTGTACGTTGAGCCTTTCAGCTGCAGGGCAATGTAGCTCACCCAGAGCAGAAGTTCTACTTCAGCCAGATCAGGCCTGCAAAGAAACTGCGTTTCACAGGCCTTTGTAAGAGATGTTCCCAGTAGGCTGTAAGAGCACTGTGCAGAGCGAGTCGTTTCTTAGCTTCCCAAAGAGCTGGAAGAAAGATGCTTTAGGGCCCAGCTCGCTCTTTTGAAAGAAGCCTGCACGTTGTGCGTTTCAGCTCTAGGGCAATGTAGCCCACTGACAGCAGAAGTTCTACTTCAGCCAGATCAGGCCTGCAAAGACACTGCGTTTCACAGGCCTTTGTAAGAGATGTTCCCGGTAGGCTGTAAGAGCACTGTGCAGAGCGAGTTGTTTCTTAGCTTCCCAAAGAGCTGGAAGCAAGATGCTTTGCGGCCCAACTCGCCCTTTGGAAAGAAGCCTGCACGTTGTGCCTTTCAGCTCTAGGGCAATGTAGCACACACAGAGCAGAAGTTCAACTTCAGCCACATCGGGCCTGCAAAGAAACTGCGTTTCACAGGCCTTTGTAAGAGATGTTCCCGGTAGGCTGTAAGAGCACTGTGCAGAGCGAGTTGTTTCTTAGCTTCCCAAAGAGCTGGAAGCAAGATGCTTTGCGGCCCAACTCGCCCTTTGGAAAGAAGCCTGCACGTTGTGCGTTTCAGCTCTAGGGCAATGTAGCACACCCAGAGCAGAAGTTCTACTTCAGCCAGATCAGGCCTGCAAAGAAAGTGCGTTTCACAGGCGTTTGTAAGAGATGTTCCCAGTAGGTTGTAAGAGCACTGTGCAGAGCGAGTTGTTTCTTAGCTTCCCAAAGAGCTGGAAGCAAGATGCTTTGTGGCCCAACTCGCCCTTTGGAAAGAAGCCTGCACGTTGTGCGTTTCAGCTCTAGGGCAATGTAGCACACGCCGAGGAGAAGTTCTACTTCAGCCAGATCAGGCCTGCAAAGAAACTGCGTTTCAGAGGCCTTTGTAAGAGATGTGCCCGGTAGGCTGTAAGAGCACTGTGCAGAGCGAGCAGTTTCTCAGCTTCCCTAAGAGCTGGAAGCAAGATGCTTTGGGGCCCAACTCGCCCTTTGGAAAGAAGCCTGCATGTTGTTCCTTTCAGCTCTAGGGCAATGTAGCTCACCCAGAGCAGAAGTTCTACTTCAGCCAGATCAGGCCTGCAAAGAAACTGCGTTTCACAGGCGTTTGTAAGAGATGTTCCCGGTAGGCTGTAAGAGCACTGTGCAGAGCGAGTTGTATCTTAGCTTCCCAAAGAGCTGGAAGCAAGATGCTTTGGGGCCCAACTCGCCCTTTGCAAAGAAGCCTGCACGTTGTGCCTTTCAGCTCAGGGCAATGGAGCTCACCCAGAGCAGAAGTTCTACTTCAGCCAGATCAGGCCTGCGAAGAAACTGCATTTCACAGGCCTTTGTAAGAGATGTTGCCGGTAGGCTGTAAGAGCACTGTGCAGAGCGAGTTGTTTCTTAGCTTCCCAAAGAGCTGGAAGCAAGATGCTTTGGGGCCCAACTCGCCCTTTGGAAAGAAGCCTGCACGTTGTGCCTTTCAGCTGCAGGGCAATGTAGCACACCCAGAGCAGAAGTTCTACTTCAGCCAGATCAGGCCTGCAAAGAAACTGCGTTTCACAGGCCTTTGTAAGAGATGTTCCCAGTAGGCTGAAAGAGCACTGTGCAGAGCGAGTCGTTTCTTAGCTTCCCAAAGAGCGGGAAGCAAGATGCTTTAGGGCCCAGCACGCTCTTTTGAAAGAAGATTGCACGTTGTGCGCTTCAGCTCTAGGGCAATGTAGCACACCGAGAGCAGAAGTTCTACTTCAGCCAGATCAGGCCTGCAAAGAAACTGCGTTTCACAGGCCTTTGTAAGAGATGTTCCCGGTAGGCTGTAAGAGCACTGTGCAGAGCGAGTTGTTTCTTAGCTTCCCAAAGAGCTGGAAGCAAGATGCTTTGCGGCCCAACACGCCCTTTGGAAAGAAGCCTGCGTGTTGTGCCTTTCAGCTCTAGGGCAATGTAGCACACGCAGAGCAGAAGTTCAACTTCAGCCACATCGGGCCTGCAAAGAAACTGCGTTTCACAGGCCTTTGTAACAGATGTTGCCGGTAGGCTGTAAGAGCACTGTGCAGAGCGAGTTGTTTCTTAGCTTCCCAAAGAGCTGGAAGCAAGATGCTTTGGGGCCCAACTCGCCCTTTGGAAAGAAGCCTGCACCTTGTGCCTTTCAGCTGCAGGGCAATGTAGCACACCCAGAGCAGAAGTTCTACTTCAGCTAGGTCAGGCCTGTAAAGAAACTGCATTTCACAGGCCTTTGTAAGAGATGTTCCCGGTAGGCTGTAAGAGCACTGTGCAGAGCGAGTTGTTTCTTAGCTTCCCAAAGAGCTGGAAGCAAGATGCTTTGGGGCCCAACTCGCCCTTTGGAAAGAAGCCTGCATGTTGTGCCTTTCAGCTCTAGGGCATTGCAGCACAAGCTGAGCAGATGTTCTACTTCAGCCAGATCAGGCCTGCAAAGAAACTGCGTTTCACAGGCCTTTGTAAGAGATGTTCCCGGTAGGCTGTAAGAGCACTGTGGAGAGCGAGTTATATCTTAGCTTCCAAAAGAGCTGGAAGCAAGATGCTTTGGGGCCCAACTCGCCCTTTTGTAAAGAAGCCTGCACGTTGTGCCTTTCAGCTCGGGGCAATATAGCACACCCAGAGCTGAAGTTCTACTTCAGCTAGGTCAGGCCTGTAAAGAAACTGCCTTTCACAGGCCTGTGTAAGAGATGTTCCCAGTAGGCTGTAAGAGCACTGTGCAGAGCGAGTTGTTTCTTAGCTTCCTAAAGAGCTGGAAGCAAGATGCTCTGGGGTCCAACTCGCCCTTTGGAAAGAAGCCTGCACGTTGTGCCTTTCAGCTCTAGGGCAATGTAGCACACCCAGAGCAGAAGTTCTACTTCAGCTAGGTCAGGCCTGCAAAGAAACTGCGTTTCACAGGCCTTTGTAAGAGATGTTGCCGGTAGGCTGTAAGAGCACTCTGCAGAGCGCGTTGTTTCTTAGCTTCCCAAAGAGCTGGAAGCAAGATGCTTTAGGGCCCAGCTCGCTCTTTTGAAAGAAGCCTGCACGTTGTGCGTTTCAGCTCTAGGGCAATGTAGCACACGCCGAGGAGAAGTTCTACTTCAGGCAGATCAGGCCTGCAAAGAAACTGCGTTTCACAGGCCTTTGTAAGAGATGTGCCCGGTAGGCTGTAAGAGCACTGTGCAGAGCGAGCTGTTTCTCAGCTTCCCAAAGAGCTGGAAGCAAGATGGTTTGGGGCCCAACTCGCCCTTTGGAAAGAAGCCTGCATGTTGTTCCTTTCAGCTCTAGGGCAATGTAGCTCACCCAGAGCAGAAGTTCTACTTCAGCCAGATCAGGCCTGCAAAGAAACTGCGTTTCACAGGCCTTTGTAAGAGATGTTCCCGGTAGGCTGTAAGAGCACTGTGCAGAGCGCGTTGTTTCTTAGCTTCCCAAAGAGCTGGAAGCAAGATGCTTTAGGGCCCAGCTCGCTCTTTAGAAAGAAGCCTGCACGTTGTGCGTTTCAGCTCTAGGCCAATGTAGCACACGCCGAGGAGAAGTTCTACTTCAGCCAGATCAGGCCTGCAAAGAAACTGCGTTTCACAGGTCTTTGTAAGAGATGTGCCCGGTAGGCTGTAAGAGCACTGTGCAGAGCGAGCTGTTTCTCAGCTTCCCTAAGAGCTGGAAGCAAGATGCTTTGCGGCCCTACTCGCCCTTTGGAAAGAAGACTGCATGTTGTTCCTTTCAGCTCTAGGGCAATGTAGCTCACCTAGAGCAGAAGTTCTACTTCAGCCAGATCAGGCCTGCAAAGAAACTGCGTTTCACAGGCATTTGTAAGAGATGTTCCCGGTAGGCTGTAAGAGCACTGTGCAGAGCGAGTTGTTTCTTAGCTTCCCAAAGAGCTGGAAGCAAGATGCTTTGGGGCCCAACTCGCCCTTTGGAAAGAAGGCTGCATGTTGTGCCTTTCAGCTCTAGGGCAATGTAGCACACCCAGAGCAGAAGTTCTACTTCAGCCAGATCAGGCCTGCAAAGAAAGTGCGTTTCACAGGCCTTTGTAAGAGATGTTCCCGGTAGGCTGTAAGAGCACTGTGCAGAGCGAGTTGTTTCTTAGCTTCCCAAAGAGCTGGAAGCAAGATGCTTTGTGGCCCAACTCGCCCTTTGGAAAGAAGCCTGCATGTTGTGCCTTTCAGCTCTAGGGCAATGTAGCACACCCAGAGCAGAAGTTCTACTTCAGCCAGATCAGGCCTGCAAAGAAAGTGCGTTTCACAGGCGTTTGTAAGAGATGTTCCCAGTAGGCTGTAAGAGCACTGTGCAGAGCGAGTTGTTTCTTAGCTTCCCAAAGAGCTGGAAGCAAGATGCTCTGGGGTCCAACTCGCCCTTTGGAAAGAAGCCTGCACGTTGTGCCTTTCAGCTCTAGGGCAATGTAGCACACCCAGAGCAGAAGTTCTACTTCAGCCAGATCAGGCCTGCAAAGAAAGTGCGTTTCACAGGCTTTTGTAAGAGATGTTCCCAGTAGGTTGTAAGAGCACTGTGCAGAGCGAGTTGTTTCTTAGCTTCCCAAAGAGCTGGAAGCAAGATGCTTTGCGGCCCAACTCGCCCTTTGGAAAGAAGCCTGCACGTTGTGCCTTTCAGCTCTAGGGCAATGTAGCACACACAGAGCAGAAGTTCAACTTCAGCCACATCGGGCCTGCAAAGAAACTGCGTTTCACAGGCCTTTGTAAGAGATGTTCCCGGTAGGCTGTAAGAGCACTGTGAAGTGCGAGTTGTTTCTTAGCTTCCCAAAGAGCTGGAAGCAAGATGCTTTGGGGCCCAACTCGCCCTTTGCAAAGAAGCCTGCACGTTGTGCCTTTCAGCTCAGGGCAATGGAGCTCACCCAGAGCAGATGTTCTACTTCAGCCAGATCAGGCCTGCAAAGAAACTGCGTTTCACAGGACTTTGTTAGAGATGTTGCCGGTAGGCTGTAAGAGCACTGTGCAGAGCGAGTTGTTTCTTAGCTTCCCAAAGAGCTGGAAGCAATATGCTTTGGGGCCCAACTCGCCCTTTGGAAAGAAGCCTGCACGTTTTGCCTTTCAGCTCTAGGGCAATGTAACACACGCAGAGCAGAAGTTCTACTTCAGCCAGATCAGGCCTGCAAAGAAAGTGCATTTCACAGGCGTTTGTAAGAGATGTTCCCGGTAGGCTGTAAGAGCACTGTGCAGAGCGAGTTGTTTCTTAGCTTCCCAAAGAGCTGGAAACAAGATGCTTTGTGGCCCAACTCGCCCTTTGGAAAGAAGGCTGCATGTTGTGCCTTTCAGCTCTAGGGCAATGTAGCACACCCAGAGCAGAAGTTCTACTTCAGCCAGATCAGGCCTGCAAAGAAACTGCGTTTCACAGGCCTTTGTAAGAGATGTTCCCGGTAGGCTGTAAGAGCACTGTGCAGAGCGAGTTGTTTCTTAGCTTCCCAAAGAGCTGGAAGCAAGATGCTTTGCGGCCCAACTCGCCCTTTGGAAAGAAGCCTGCACGTTGTGCCTTTCAGCTCTAGGGCAGTGTAACACACGCAGAGCAGAAGTTCTACTTCAGCCAGATCAGGCCTGCAAAGAAAGTGCGTTTCACAGGCGTTTGTCAGAGATGTTCCTGGTAGGCTGTAAGAGCACTGTGCAGAGCGAGTTGTTTCTTAGCTTCCCAAAGAGCTGGAAGCAAGATGCTTTGGGGCCCAACTCGCCCTTTGGAAAGAAGCCTGCACGTTCTGCCTTTCAGCTCTAGGGCAATGGAGCTCACCCACAGCAGATGTTCTACTTCAGCCAGATCAGGCCTGCAAAGAAACTGCGTTTCACAGGCCTTTGCAAGAGATGTTCCCGGTAGGCTGTAAGAGCACTGTGCACAGCGAGTTGTTTCATAGCTTCCCAAAGAGCTGGAAGCAAGATGCTTTGGGGCCCAACTCGCCCTTTGGAAAGAAGCCTGCACGTTGTGCCTTTCAGCTGCAGGGCAATGTAGCACACCCAGAGCAGAAGTTCTACTTCAGCCAGATCAGGCCTGCAAAGACACTGCGTTTCACAGGCCTTTGTAAGAGAAGTTCCCAGTAGGCTGTAAGAGCACTGTGCAGAGCGAGTCGTTTCTTAGCTTCCCAAAGAGCTGGAAGAAAGATGCTTTAGGGCCCAGCTCGCTCTTTTGAAAGAAGCCTGCACGTTGTGCGTTTCAGCTCTAGGGCAATGTAGCCCACTGAGAGCAGAAGTTCTACTTCAGCCAGATCAGGCCTGCAAAGACACTGCGTTTCACAGGCCTTTGTAAGAGATGTTCCCGGTAGGCTGTAAGAGCACTGTGCAGAGCGAGTTGTTTCTTAGCTTCCCAAAGAGCTGGAAGCAAGATGCTTTGCGGCCCAACTCGCCCTTTGGAAAGAAGCCTGCACGTTGTGCCTTTCAGCTCTAGGGCAATGTAGCACACACAGAGCAGAAGTTCAACTTCAGCCACATCGGGCCTGCAAAGAAACTGCGTTTCACAGGCGTTTGTAAGAGATGTTCCCGGTAGGCTGTAAGAGCACTGTGAAGAGCGAGTTGTTTCTTAGCTTCCCAAAGAGCTGGAAGCAAGATGCTTTGGGGCCCAACTCGCCCTTTGCAAAGAAGCCTGCACGTTGTGCCTTTCAGCTCAGGGCAATGGAGCTCACCCAGAGCAGATGTTCTACTTCAGCCAGATCAGGACTGCAAAGAAACTGCGTTTCACAGGCCTTTGTTAGAGATGTTGCCGGTAGGCTGTAAGAGCACTGTGCAGAGCGAGTTGTTTCTTAGCTTCCCAAAGAGCTGGAAGCAATATGCTTTGGGGCCCAACTCGCCCTTTGGAAAGAAGCCTGCACGTTTTGCCTTTCAGCTCTAGGGCAATGTAACACACGCAGAGCAGAAGTTCTACTTCAGCCACATCAGGCCTGCAAAGAAACTGCGTTTCACAGGCGTTTGTAAGAGATGTTCCCGGTAGGCTGTAAGAGCACTGTGCAGAGCGAGTTGTTTCTTAGCTTCCCAAAGAGCTGGAAGCAAGATGCTTTGCGGCCCAACTCGCCCTTTGGAAAGAAGGCTGCATGTTGTGCCTTTCAGCTCTAGGGCAATGTAGCACACCCAGAGCAGAAGTTCTACTTCAGCCAGATCAGGCCTGCAAAGAAAGTGCGTTTCACAGGCGTTTGTAAGAGATGTTCCCAGTAGGTTGTAAGAGCACTGTGCAGAGCGAGTTGTTTCTTAGCTTCCCAAAGAGCTGGAAGCAAGATGCTTTGTGGCCCAACTCGCCCTTTGGAAAGAAGCCTGCACGTTGTGCCTTTCAGCGCTAGGGCAATGTAGCACACGCAGAGCAGAAGTTCAACTTCAGCCAGATCGGGCCTGCAAAGAAACTGCGTTTCACAGGCCTTTGTAAGAGATGTTCCCGGTAGGCTGTAAGAGCACTGTGCAGAGCGAGTTGTTTCTTAGCTTCGAAAAGAGCTGGAAGCAAGATGCTTTGGGGCCCAACTCGCCCTTTGGAAAGAAGCCTGCACGTTGTGCCTTTCAGCTCTAGGGCAATGGAGCTCACCCAGAGCAGATGTTCTACTTCAGCCAGATCAGGCCTGCAAAGAAACTGCGTTTCACAGGCCTTTGTAAGAGATGTTGCCGGTAGGCTGTAAGAGCACTGTGCAGAGCGAGTTGTTTCTTAGCTTCCCAAAGAGCTGGAAGCAAGATGCTTTGGGGCCGAACTCGCCCTTTGGAAAGAAGGCTGCACGTTGTACCTTTCAGCTCGAGGGCAATGTAGCACACCCAGAGCAGAAGTTCTACTTCAGCTAGGTCAGGCCTGTAAAGAAACTGCGTTTCACAGGCCTTTGTAAGAGATGTTCCCGGTAGTCTGTAAGAGCACTGTGCAGAGCGAGTTGTTTCTTAGCTTCCCAAAGAGCTGGAAGCAAGATGCTTTGGGGCCCAACTCGCCCTTTGGAAAGAAGGCTGCACATTGTGCCTTTCAGCTCTAGGGCAATGTAGCACACCCAGAGCAGAAGTTCTACTTCAGCTAGGTCAGGCCTGCAAAGAAACTGCGTTTCACAGGCCTTTGTAAGAGATGTTCCCGGTAGGCTGTAAGAGCACTGTGCAGAGCGAGTTGTTTCTTAGCTTCCCAAAGAGCTGGAAGCAAGATGCTTTAGGGCCCAGCTCGCTCTTTTGAAAGAAGCCTGCACGTTGTGCGTTTCAGCTCTAGGGCAATGTAGCACACGCCGAGGAGAAGTTCTACTTCAGCCAGATCAGGCCTGCAAAGAAACTGCGTTTCACAGGCCTTTGTAAGAGATGTGCCCGGTAGGCTGTAAGAGCACTGTGCAGAGCGAGCTGTTTCTCAGCTTCCCTAAGAGCTGGAAGCAAGATGCTTTGGGGCCAAACTCGCCCTTTGGAAAGAAGCCTGCATGTTGTTCCTTTCAGCTCTAGGGCAATGTAGCTCACCCAGAGCAGAAGTTCTACTTCAGCCAGATCAGGCCTGCAAAGAAACTGCGTTTCACAGGCGTTTGTAAGAGATGTTCCCGGTAGGCTGTAAGAGCACTGTGCAGAGCGAGTTGTTTCTTAGCTTCCCAAAGAGCTGGAAGCAAGATGCTTTGGGGCCCAACTCGCCCTTTGGAAAGAAGGCTGCATGTTGTGCCTTTCAGCTCTAGGGCAATGTAACACACGCAGAGCAGAAGTTCTACTTCAGCCAGATCAGGCCTGCAAAGAAACTGCGTTTCACAGGCCTTTGTAAGAGATGTTCCCGGTAGGCTGTAAGAGCACTGTGCAGAGCGAGTTGTTTCTTAGCTTCCCAAAGAACTGGAAGCAAGATGCTTTGGGGCCCAACTCGCCCCTTGGAAAGAAGCCTGCACGTTGTGCCTTTCAGCTCTAGGGCAATGGAGCTCACCCAGAGCAGAAGTTCTACTTCAGCCAGATCAGGCCTGGAAAGAAACTGCGTTTCACAGGCCTTTGTAAGAGATGTTCCCAGTAGGCTTTAAGAGCACTGTGCAGAGCGAGTTGTTTCTTAGCTTCCCAAAGGGCTGGAAGAAAGATGCTTTAGGGCCCAGCTCGCTCTTTTGAAAGAAGCCTGCACGTTGTGCGTTTCAGCTTTAGGGCAATGCAACACACCGAGAGCAGAAGTCCTACTTCAGCCATATCAGGCCTGCAAAGAAACTGCGTTTCACAGGCCTTTGTAAGAGATGTTGCCGGTAGGCTGTAAGAGCACTGTGCAGAGCGAGTTGTTTCTTAGCTTCCCAAAGAGCTGGAAGCAAGATGCTTTGCGGCCCAACTCGCCATTTGGAAAGAAGGCTGCACGTTGTGCCTTTCAGCTCTAGGGCAATGGAGCTCACCCACAGCAGATGTTCTACTTCTGCCAGATCAGGCCTGCAAAGAAACTGCGTTTCACAGGCCTTTGCAAGAGATGTTGCCGGTAGGCTGTAAGAGCACTGTGCAGAGCGAGTTGTTTCTTAGCTTCCCAAAGAGCTGGAAGCAAGATAGTTTGGGGCCCAACTCGCCCTTTGGAAAGAAGGCTGCACGTTGTGCCTTTCAGCTCGAGGGCAATGTAGCACACCCAGAGCAGAAGTTCTACGTCAGCTAGGTCAGGCCTGCAAAGAAACTGCGTTCCACAGGCCTTTGTAAGAGATGTTCCCGGTAGGCTGTAAGAGCACTGTGCAGAGCGAGTTGTTTCTTAGCTTCCCAAAGAGCTGGAAGCAAGATGCTTTGGGGCCCAACTCGCCCTTTGGAAAGAAGCCTGCACGTTGTGCCTTTCAGCTGCAGGGCAATGTAGCACACCCAGAGCAGAAGTTCTACTTCAGCCAGATCAGGCCTGCAAAGAAACTGCGTTTCACAGGCCTTTGTAAGAGATGTTCCCGGTAGGCTGTAAGAGCACTGTGCAGAGCGAGTTGTTTCTTAGCTTCCCAAAGAGCTGGAAGCAAGATGCTTTAGGGCCCAGCTCGCTCTTTTGAAAGAAGCCTGCACCTTGTGCGTTTCAGCTCTAGGGCAATGTAGCACATGCCGAGGAGAAGTTCTACTTCAGCCAGATCAGGCCTGCAAAGAAACTGCGTTTCACAGGCCCTTGTAAGTGTTCCCGGTAGGCTGTAAGAGCACTGTGCAGGGCGAGTTGTTTCTTAGCTTCCCAAAGAGATGGAAGCAAGATGCTTTGGGGCCCAAATCGCCCTTTGGAAAGAACCTGCATGTTGTGCCTTTCAGCTCTAGGGCATTGTAGCACAAGCTGAGCAGATGTTCTACTTCAGCCAGATCAGGCCTGGAAAGAAACTGCGTTTCACAGGCCTTTGCAAGAGATGTTGCCGGTAGGCTGTTAGAGCACTGTGCAAAGCGAGTTGTTTCTTAGCTTCCCAAAGAGCTGGAAGCAAGATGGTTTGGGGCCCAACTCGCCCTTTGGAAAGAAGCCTGCATGTTGTTCCTTTCAGCTCTGGGCAAGGGAGCTCACCCAGAGCAGATGTTCTACTTCAGCCAGATCAGGCCTGCAAAGAAACTGCGTTTCACAGGCCTTTGTAAGAGATGTTCCCGGTAGGCTGTAAGAGCACTGTGCAGAGCGAGCTGATTCTTAGCTTCCCAAAGAGCTGGAAGCAAGATGCTTTGGGGCCCAACTCGCCCTTTGCAAAGAAGCCTGCATGTTGTGCCTTTCAGCTCTAGGGCAATGCAGCACACCCAGAGCAGAAGTTCTACTTCAGCCAGATCAGGCCTGCAAAGAACCTGCGTTTCGCCGGCCTCTGTAAGAGATGTTCCCGGTAGGCTCTAAGAGCACTGTGCAGAGCGAGTTGTTTCTTAGCTTCCCAAAGAACTGGAAGCAAGATGCTTTGGGGCCCAACTCGCCCCTTGGAAAGAAGCCTGCACGTTGTGCCTTTCAGCTCTAGGGCAATGGAGCTCACCCAGAGCAGAAGTTCTACTTCAGCCAGATCAGGCCTGGAAAGAAACTGCGTTTCACAGGCCTTTGTAAGAGATGTTCCCAGTAGGCTTTAAGAGCACTGTGCAGAGCGAGTTGTTTCTTAGCTTCCCAAAGGGCTGGAAGAAAGATGCTTTAGGGCCCAGCTCGCTCTTTTGAAAGAAGCCTGCACGTTGTGCGTTTCAGCTTTAGGGCAATGCAACACACCGAGAGCAGAAGTCCTACTTCAGCCAGATCAGGCCTGCAAAGAAACTGCGTTTCACAGGCCTTTGTAAGAGATGTTGCCGGTAGGCTGTAAGAGCACTGTGCAGAGCGAGTTGTTTCTTAGCTTCCCAAAGAGCTGGAAGCAAGATGCTTTGCGGCCCAACTCGCCATTTGGAAAGAAGGCTGCACGTTGTGCCTTTCAGCTCTAGGGCAATGGAGCTCACCCACAGCAGATGTTCTACTTCTGCCAGATCAGGCCTGCAAAGAAACTGCGTTTCACAGGCCTTTGCAAGAGATGTTGCCGGTAGGCTGTAAGAGCACTGTGCAGAGCGAGTTGTTTCTTAGCTTCCCAAAGAGCTGGAAGCAAGATAGTTTGGGGCCCAACTCGCCCTTTGGAAAGAAGGCTGCACGTTGTGCCTTTCAGCTCGAGGGCAATGTAGCACACCCAGAGCAGAAGTTCTACGTCAGCTAGGTCAGGCCTGCAAAGAAACTGCGTTCCACAGGCCTTTGTAAGAGATGTTCCCGGTAGGCTGTAAGAGCACTGTGCAGAGCGAGTTGTTTCTTAGCTTCCCAAAGAGCTGGAAGCAAGATGCTTTGGGGCCCAACTCGCCCTTTGGAAAGAAGCCTGCACGTTGTGCCTTTCAGCTGCAGGGCAATGTAGCACACCCAGAGCAGAAGTTCTACTTCAGCCAGATCAGGCCTGCAAAGAAACTGCGTTTCACAGGCCTTTGTAAGAGATGTTCCCGGTAGGCTGTAAGAGCACTGTGCAGAGCGAGTTGTTTCTTAGCTTCCCAAAGAGCTGGAAGCAAGATGCTTTAGGGCCCAGCTCGCTCTTTTGAAAGAAGCCTGCACCTTGTGCGTTTCAGCTCTAGGGCAATGTAGCACATGCCGAGGAGAAGTTCTACTTCAGCCAGATCAGGCCTGCAAAGAAACTGCGTTTCACAGGCCCTTGTAAGTGTTCCCGGTAGGCTGTAAGAGCACTGTGCAGGGCGAGTTGTTTCTTAGCTTCCCAAAGAGATGGAAGCAAGATGCTTTGGGGCCCAAATCGCCCTTTGGAAAGAACCTGCATGTTGTGCCTTTCAGCTCTAGGGCATTGTAGCACAAGCTGAGCAGATGTTCTACTTCAGCCAGATCAGGCCTGGAAAGAAACTGCGTTTCACAGGCCTTTGCAAGAGATGTTGCCGGTAGGCTGTTAGAGCACTGTGCAAAGCGAGTTGTTTCTTAGCTTCCCAAAGAGCTGGAAGCAAGATGCTTTGGGGCCCAACTCGCCCTTTGGAAAGAAGCCTGCACGTTGTGCCTTTCAGCTCTGGGCAAGGGAGCTCACCCAGAGCAGATGTTCTACTTCAGCCAGATCAGGCCTGCAAAGAAACTGCGTTTCACAGGCCTTTGTAAGAGATGTTCCCGGTAGGCTGTAAGAGCACTGTGCAGAGCGAGCTGATTCTTAGCTTCCCAAAGAGCTGGAAGCAAGATGCTTTGGGGCCCAACTCGCCCTTTGCAAAGAAGCCTGCATGTTGTGCCTTTCAGCTCTAGGGCAATGCAGCACACCCAGAGCAGAAGTTCTACTTCAGCCAGATCAGGCCTGCAAAGAACCTGCGTTTCGCCGGCCTCTGTAAGAGATGTTCCCGGTAGGCTGTAAGAGCACTGTGCAGAGCGAGTTGTTTCTTAGCTTCACAAAGAGCTGGAAGCAAGATGCTTTGGGGCCCAACTCGCCCTTTGGAAAGAAGCCTGCACGTTTTGCCTTTCAGCTCTAGGGCAATGTAACACACGCAGAGCAGAAGTTCTACTTCAGCCAGATCAGGCCTGCAAAGAAACTGCGTTCCACAGGCCTTTGTAAGAGATGTTGCCGGTAGGCTGTAAGAGCACTGTGCAGAGCGAGTTGTTTCTTAGCTTCCCAAAGAGCTGGAAGCAAGAATCTTTGAGGCCCAACTCGCCCTTTGGAAAGAAGGCTGCACGTTGTGCCTTTCAGCTCGAGGGCAATGTAGCACACCCAGAGCAGAAGTTCTACTTCAGCTAGGTCAGGCCTGTAAAGAAACTGCGTTTCACAGGCCTTTGTAAGAGATGTTCCCGGTAGGCTGTAAGAGCACTGTGCAGAGCGAGCTGTTTCTTAGCATCCCAAAGAGCTGGAAGCAAGATGCTTTGGGGCCCAACTCGCCCTTTGGAAAGAAGCCTGCATGTTGTGCCTTTCAGCTCTAGGGCAATGGAGCTCACCCAGAGCAGAAGTTCTACTTCAGCCAGATCAGGCCTGCAAAGAAACTGCGTTTCACAGGCCTTTGTAAGAGATGTGCCCGGTAGGCTGTAAGAGCACTGTGCAGAGCGAGTTGTTTCTTAGCTTCCCAAAGAGCTGGAAGCAAGATGCTTTGGGGCCCAACTCGTCCTTTGGAAAGAAGCCTGCACGTTTTGCCTTTCAGCTCTAGGGCAATGTAGCACACCCAGAGCAGAAGTTCTACTTCAGCCAGATCAGGCCTGCAAAGAAACTCCGTTTCACAGGCGTTTGTAAGAGATGTTCCCGGTAGGCTGTAAGAGCACTGTGCAGAGCGAGATGTTTCTTAGCTTCCCAAAGAGCTGGAAGCAAGATGCTTTGGGGCCCAACTCGCCCTTTGGAAAGAAGCCTGCACGTTTTGCCTTTCAGCTCTAGGGCAATGTAACACACGCAGAGCAGAAGTTCTACTTCAGCCAGATCAGGCCTGCAAAGAAACTGCGTTTCACAGGCCTTTGTAAGAGATGTTCCCGGTAGGATGTAAGAGCACTGTGCAGAGCGAGTTGTTTCTTAGCTTCCCAAAGAGCTGGAAGCAAGATGCTTTGGGGCCCAACTCGCCCTTTGGAAAGAAGGCTGCACGTTGTGCCTTTCAGCTCTAGGGCAATGGAGCTCACCCACAGCAGATGTTCTACTTCAGCCAGATCAGGCCTGCAAAGAAACTGCGTTTCACAGGCCTTTGCAAGAGATGTTGCCGGTAGGCTGTAAGAGCACTGTGCAGAGCGAGTTGTTTCTTAGCTTCCCGAAGAGCTGGAAGCAAGATGCTTTGGGGCCCAGCTCGCTCTTTTGAAAGAAGCCTGCACGTTGTGCCTTTCAGCTCTAGGGCAAAGTAACACACGCAGAGCAGAAGTTCTACTTCAGCCAGATCACGCCTGCAAAGAAACTGCGTTTCACAGGCCTTTGTAAGACATGTTCCCGGTAGGCTGTAAGAGCACTGTGCAGAGCGAGTTGTTTCTTAGCTTCCCAAAGAGCTGGAAGCAAGATGCTTTGGGGCCCATCTCGCCCATTGGAAAGAAGCCTGCATGTTGTGCCTTTCAGCTGTAGGGCAATGGAGCTCACCCACAGCAGATGTTCTACTTCAGCCAGATCAGGCCTTCAAAGAAACTGCGTTTCACAGGCCTTTGTAAGAGATGTTGCCGGTAGGCTGTAAGAGCACTGTGCAGAGCGAGTTGTTTCTTAGCTTCCCGAAGAGCTGGAAGCAAGATGCTTTGGGGCCCAGCTCGCTCTTTTGAAAGAAGCCTGCACGTTGTGCGTTTCAGCTCTAGGGCAATGTAGCACACGCCGAGGAGAAGTTCTACTTCAGCCAGATCAGGCCTGCAAAGAAACTGCGTTTCACAGGCCCTTGTAAGTGTTCCCGGTAGGCTGTAAGAGCACTGTGCAGGGCGAGTTGTTTCTTAGCTTCCCAAAGAGATGGAAGCAAGATGCTTTGGGACCCAAATCGCCCTTTGGAAAGAACCTGCATGTTGTGCCTTTCAGCTCTAGGGCATTGTAGCACAAGCTGAGCAGATGTTCTACTTCAGCCAGATCAGGCCTGCAAAGAAACTGCGTTTCACAGGCCTTTGCAAGAGATGTTGCCGGTAGGCTGTTAGAGCACTGTGCAAAGCGAGTTGTTTCTTAGCTTCCCAAAGAGCTGGAAGCAAGATGCTTTGGGGCCCAACTCGCCCTTTGGAAAGAAGCCTGCACGTTGTGCCTTTCAGCTCTGGGCAAGGGAGCTCACCCAGAGCAGATGTTCTACTTCAGCCAGATCAGGCGTGCAAAGAAACTGCGTTTCACAGGCCTTTGTAAGAGATGTTCCTGGTAGGCTGTAAGAGCACTGTGCAGAGCGAGCTGTTTCTTAGCTTCCCAAAGAGCTGGAAGCAAGATGCTTTGGGGCCCAACTCGCCCTTTGCAAAGAAGCCTGCACGTTGTGCCTTTCAGCTCTAGGGCAATGCAGCACACCCAGAGAGGAAGTTCTACTTCAGCCAGATCAGGCCTGCAAAGAAACTGCGTTTCGCCGGCCTTTGTAAGAGATGTTCCCGGTAGGCTGTAAGAGCACTGTGCAGAGCGAGTTGTTTCTTAGCTTCCCAAAGAGCTGGAAGCAAGATGCTCTGGGGTCCAACTCGCCCTTTGGAAAGAAGCCTGCACGTTGTGCCTTTCAGCTCTAGGGCAATGTAGCACACCCAGAGCAGAAGTTCTACTTCAGCCAGATCAGGCCTGCAAAGAAAGTGCGTTTCACAGGCTTTTGTAAGAGATGTTCCCAGTAGGTTGTAAGAGCACTGTGCAGAGCGAGTTGTTTCTTAGCTTCCCAAAGAGCTGGAAGCAAGATGCTTTGCGGCCCAACTCGCCCTTTGGAAAGAAGCCTGCACGTTGTGCCTTTCAGCTCTAGGGCAATGTAGCACACACAGAGCAGAAGTTCAACTTCAGCCACATCGGGCCTGCAAAGAAACTGCGTTTCACAGGCCTTTGTAAGAGATGTTCCCGGTAGGCTGTAAGAGCACTGTGAAGAGCGAGTTGTTTCTTAGCTTCCCAAAGAGCTGGAAGCAAGATGCTTTGGGGCCCAACTCGCCCTTTGCAAAGAAGCCTGCACGTTGTGCCTTTCAGCTCAGGGCAATGGAGCTCACCCAGAGCAGATGTTCTACTTCAGCCAGATCAGGCCTGCAAAGAAACTGCGTTTCACAGGCCTTTGTTAGAGAGGTTGCCGGTAGGCTGTAAGAGCACTGTGCAGAGCGAGTTGTTTCTTAGCTTCCCAAAGAGCTGGAAGCAAGATGCTTTGGGGCCCAACTCGCCCTTTGGAAAGAAGCCTGCACGTTTTGCCTTTCAGCTCTAGGGCAATGTAACACACGCAGAGCAGAAGTTCTACTTCAGCCAGATCAGGCCTGCAAAGAAAGTGCATTTCACAGGCGTTTGTAAGAGATGTTCCCGGTAGGCTGTAAGAGCACTGTGCAGAGCGAGTTGTTTCTTAGCTTCCCAAAGAGCTGGAAACAAGATGCTTTGTGGCCCAACTCGCCCTTTGGAAAGAAGGCTGCATGTTGTGCCTTTCAGCTCTAGGGCAATGTAGCACACCCAGAGCAGAAGTTCTACTTCAGCCAGATCAGGCCTGCAAAGAAACTGCGTTTCACAGGCCTTTGTAAGAGATGTTCCCGGTAGGCTGTAAGAGCACTGTGCAGAGCGAGTTGTTTCTTAGCTTCCCAAAGAGCTGGAAGCAAGATGCTTTGCGGCCCAACTCGCCCTTTGGAAAGAAGCCTGCACGTTGTGCCTTTCAGCTCTAGGGCAGTGTAACACACGCAGAGCAGAAGTTCTACTTCAGCCAGATCAGGCCTGCAAAGAAAGTGCGTTTCACAGGCGTTTGTCAGAGATGTTCCTGGTAGGCTGTAAGAGCACTGTGCAGAGCGAGTTGTTTCTTAGCTTCCCAAAGAGCTGGAAGCAAGATGCTTTGGGGCCCAACTCGCCCTTTGGAAAGAAGCCTGCACGTTCTGCCTTTCAGCTCTAGGGCAATGGAGCTCACCCACAGCAGATGTTCTACTTCAGCCAGATCAGGCCTGCAAAGAAACTGCGTTTCACAGGCCTTTGCAAGAGATGTTCCCGGTAGGCTGTAAGAGCACTGTGCACAGCGAGTTGTTTCATAGCTTCCCAAAGAGCTGGAAGCAAGATGCTTTGGGGCCCAACTCGCCCTTTGGAAAGAAGCCTGCACGTTGTGCCTTTCAGCTGCAGGGCAATGTAGCACACCCAGAGCAGAAGTTCTACTTCAGCCAGATCAGGCCTGCAAAGAAACTGCGTTTCACAGGCCTTTGTAAGAGATGTTCCCAGTAGGCTGTAAGAGCACTGTGCAGAGCGAGTCGTTTCTTAGCTTCCCAAAGAGCTGGAAGCAAGATGCTTTAGGGCCCAGCTCGCTCTTTTGAAAGAAGCCTTCACGTTGTGCGTTTCAGCTCTAGGGCAATGTAGCACACCAAGAGCAGAAGTTCTACTTCAGCCAGATCAGGCCTGCAAAGAAACTGCGTTTCACAGGCCTTTGTAAGAGATGTTCCCGGTAGGCTGTAAGAGCACTGTGCAGAGCGAGTTGTTTCTTAGCTTCCCAAAGAGCTGGAAGCAAGTTGCTTTGCGGCCCAACTCGCCCTTTGGAAAGAAGCCTGCACGTTGTGCCTTTCAGCTCTAGGGCAATGTAGCACACCCAGAGCAGAAGTTCTACTTCAGCCAGATAAGGCCTGCAAAGAAAGTGCGTTTCACAGGCGTTTGTAAGAGATGTTCCCGGTAGGCTGTAAGAGCACTGTGCAGAGCGAGTTGTTTCTTAGCTTCCCAAAGAGCTGGAAGCAAGATGCTTTAGGGCCCAGCTCGCTCTTTTGAAAGAAGCCTGCACGTTGTGCGTTTCAGCTCTAGGGCAATGTAGCACACGCCGAGGAGAAGTTCTACTTCAGGCAGATCAGGCCTGCAAAGAAACTGCGTTTCACAGGCCTTTGTAAGAGATGTGCCCGGTAGGCTGTAAGAGCACTGTGCAGAGCGAGCTGTTTCTCAGCTTCCCAAAGAGCTGGAAGCAAGATGGTTTGGGGCCCAACTCGCCCTTTGGAAAGAAGCCTGCATGTTGTTCCTTTCAGCTCTAGGGCAATGTAGCTCACCCAGAGCAGAAGTTCTACTTCAGCCAGATCAGGCCTGCAAAGAAACTGCGTTTCACAGGCCTTTGTAAGAGATGTTCCCGGTAGGGTGTAAGAGCACTGTGCAGAGCGAGTTGTTTCTTAGCTTCCCAAAGAGCTGGAAGCAAGATGCTTTGGGGCCCAACTCGCCCTTTGGAAAGAAGCCTGTACGTTGAGCCTTTCAGCTGCAGGGCAATGTAGCACACCCAGAGCAGAAGTTCTACTTCAGCCAGATCAGGCCTGCAAAGAAACTGCGTTTCACAGGCCTTTGTAAGAGAAGTTCCCAGTAGGCTGTAAGAGCACTGTGCAGAGCGAGTCGTTTCTTAGCTTCCCAAAGAGCTGGAAGAAAGATGCTTTAGGGCCCAGCTCGCTCTTTTGAAAGAAGCCTGCACGTTGTGCGTTTCAGCTCTAGGGCAATGTAGCCCACTGAGAGCAGAAGTTCTACTTCAGCCAGATCAGGCCTGCAAAGACACTGCGTTTCACAGGCCTTTGTAAGAGATGTTCCCGGTAGGCTGTAAGAGCACTGTGCAGAGCGAGTTGTTTCTTAGCTTCCCAAAGAGCTGGAAGCAAGATGCTTTGCGGCCCAACTCGCCCTTTGGAAAGAAGCCTGCAGGTTGTGCCTTTCAGCTCTAGGGCAATGTAGCACACACAGAGCAGAAGTTCAACTTCAGCCACATCGGGCCTGCAAAGAAACTGCGTTTCACAGGCATTTGTAAGAGATGTTCCCGGTAGGCTGTAAGAGCACTGTGAAGAGCGAGTTGTTTCTTAGCTTCCCAAAGAGCTGGAAGCAAGATGCTTTGGGGCCCAACTCGCCCTTTGCAAAGAAGCCTGCACGTTGTGCCTTTCAGCTCAGGGCAATGGAGCTCACCCAGAGCAGATGTTCTACTTCAGCCAGATCAGGCCTGCAAAGAAACTGCGTTTCACAGGCCTTTGTTAGAGATGTTGCCGGTAGGCTGTAAGAGCACTGTGCAGAGCGAGTTGTTTCTTAGCTTCCCAAAGAGCTGGAAGCAATATGCTTTGGGGCCCAACTCGCCCTTTGGAAAGAAGCCTGCACGTTTTGCCTTTCAGCTCTAGGGCAATGTAACACACGCAGAGCAGAAGTTCTACTTCAGCCACATCAGGCCTGCAAAGAAACTGCGTTTCACAGGCCTTTGTAAGAGATGTTCCCGGTAGGCTGTAAGAGCACTGTGCAGAGCGAGTTGTTTCTTAGCTTCCCAAAGAGCTGGAAGCAAGATGCTTTGCGGCCCAACTCGCCCTTTGGAAAGAAGGCTGCATGTTGTGCCTTTCAGCTCTAGGGCAATGTAGCACACCCAGAGCAGAAGTTCTACTTCAGCCAGATCAGGCCTGCAAAGAAAGTGCGTTTCACAGGCGTTTGTAAGAGATGTTCCCAGTAGGTTGTAAGAGCACTGTGCAGAGCGAGTTGTTTCTTAGCTTCCCAAAGAGCTGGAAGCAAGATGCTTTGTGGCCCAACTCGCCCTTTGGAAAGAAGCCTGCACGTTGTGCCTTTCAGCGCTAGGGCAATGTAGCACACGCAGAGCAGAAGTTCAACTTCAGCCAGATCGGGCCTGCAAAGAAACTGCGTTTCACAGGCCTTTGTAAGAGATGTTCCCGGTAGGCTGTAAGAGCACTGTGCAGAGCGAGTTGTTTCTTAGCTTCGAAAAGAGCTGGAAGCAAGATGCTTTGGGGCCCAACTCGCCCTTTGGAAAGAAGCCTGCACGTTGTGCCTTTCAGCTCTAGGGCAATGGAGCTCACCCAGAGCAGATGTTCTACTTCAGCCAGATCAGGCCTGCAAAGAAACTGCGTTTCACAGGCCTTTGTAAGAGATGTTGCCGGTAGGCTGTAAGAGCACTGTGCAGAGCGAGTTGTTTCTTAGCTTCCCAAAGAGCTGGAAGCAAGATGCTTTGGGGCCGAACTCGCCCTTTGGAAAGAAGGCTGCACGTTGTACCTTTCAGCTCGAGGGCAATGTAGCACACCCAGAGCAGAAGTTCTACTTCAGCTAGGTCAGGCCTGTAAAGAAACTGCGTTTCACAGGCCTTTGTAAGAGATGTTCCCGGTAGTCTGTAAGAGCACTGTGCAGAGCGAGTTGTTTCTTAGCTTCCCAAAGAGCTGGAAGCAAGATGCTTTGGGGCCCAACTCGCCCTTTGGAAAGAAGGCTGCACATTGTGCCTTTCAGCTCTAGGGCAATGTAGCACACCCAGAGCAGAAGTTCTACTTCAGCTAGGTCAGGCCTGCAAAGAAACTGCGTTTCACAGGCCTTTGTAAGAGATGTTCCCGGTAGGCTGTAAGAGCACTGTGCAGAGCGCGTTGTTTCTTAGCTTCCCAAAGAGCTGGAAGCAAGATGCTTTAGGGCCCAGCTCGCTCTTTTGAAAGAAGCCTGCACGTTGTGCGTTTCAGCTCTAGGGCAATGTAGCACACGCCGAGGAGAAGTTCTACTTCAGCCAGATCAGGCCTGCAAAGAAACTGCGTTTCACAGGCCTTTGTAAGAGATGTGCCCGGTAGGCTGTAAGAGCACTGTGCAGAGCGAGCTGTTTCTCAGCTTCCCTAAGAGCTGGAAGCAAGATGCTTTGGGGCCAAACTCGCCCTTTGGAAAGAAGCCTGCATGTTGTTCCTTTCAGCTCTAGGGCAATGTAGCTCACCCAGAGCAGAAGTTCTACTTCAGCCAGATCAGGCCTGCAAAGAAACTGCGTTTCACAGGCGTTTGTAAGAGATGTTCCCGGTAGGCTGTAAGAGCACTGTGCAGAGCGAGTTGTTTCTTAGCTTCCCAAAGAGCTGGAAGCAAGATGCTTTGGGGCCCAACTCGCCCTTTGGAAAGAAGGCTGCATGTTGTGCCTTTCAGCTCTAGGGCAATGTAACACACGCAGAGCAGAAGTTCTACTTCAGCCAGATCAGGCCTGCAAAGAAACTGCGTTTCACAGGCCTTTGTAAGAGATGTTCCCGGTAGGCTGTAAGAGCACTGTGCAGAGCGAGTTGTTTCTTAGCTTCCCAAAGAACTGGAAGCAAGATGCTTTGGGGCCCAACTCGCCCCTTGGAAAGAAGCCTGCCCGTTGTGCCTTTCAGCTCTAGGGCAATGGAGCTCACCCAGAGCAGAAGTTCTACTTCAGCCAGATCAGGCCTGGAAAGAAACTGCGTTTCACAGGCCTTTGTAAGAGATGTTCCCAGTAGGCTTTAAGAGCACTGTGCAGAGCGAGTTGTTTCTTAGCTTCCCAAAGAGCTGGAAGAAAGATGCTTTAGGGCCCAGCTCGCTCTTTTGAAAGAAGCCTGCACGTTGTGCGTTTCAGCTTTAGGGCAATGCAACACACCGAGAGCAGAAGTCCTACTTCAGCCAGATCAGGCCTGCAAAGAAACTGCGTTTCACAGGCTTTGTAAGAGATGTTGCCGGTAGGCTGTAAGAGCACTGTGCAGAGCGAGTTGTTTCTTAGCTTCCCAAAGAGCTGGAAGCAAGATGCTTTGCGGCCCAACTCGCCATTTGGAAAGAAGGCTGCACGTTGTGCCTTTCAGCTCTAGGGCAATGGAGCTCACCCACAGCAGATGTTCTACTTCTGCCAGATCAGGCCTGCAAAGAAACTGCGTTTCACAGGCCTTTGCAAGAGATGTTGCCGGTAGGCTGTAAGAGCACTGTGCAGAGCGAGTTGTTTCTTAGCTTCCCAAAGAGCTGGAAGCAAGATAGTTTGGGGCCCAACTCGCCCTTTGGAAAGAAGGCTGCACGTTGTGCCTTTCAGCTCGAGGGCAATGTAGCACACCCAGAGCAGAAGTTCTACGTCAGCTAGGTCAGGCCTGCAAAGAAACTGCGTTCCACAGGCCTTTGTAAGAGATGTTCCCGGTAGGCTGTAAGAGCACTGTGCAGAGCGAGTTGTTTCTTAGCTTCCCAAAGAGCTGGAAGCAAGATGCTTTGGGGCCCAACTCGCCCTTTGGAAAGAAGCCTGCACGTTGTGCCTTTCAGCTGCAGGGCAATGTAGCACACCCAGAGCAGAAGTTCTACTTCAGCCAGATCAGGCCTGCAAAGAAACTGCGTTTCACAGGCCTTTGTAAGAGATGTTCCCGGTAGGCTGTAAGAGCACTGTGCAGAGCGAGTTGTTTCTTAGCTTCCCAAAGAGCTGGAAGCAAGATGCTTTAGGGCCCAGCTCGCTCTTTTGAAAGAAGCCTGCACCTTGTGCGTTTCAGCTCTAGGGCAATGTAGCACATGCCGAGGAGAAGTTCTACTTCAGCCAGATCAGGCCTGCAAAGAAACTGCGTTTCACAGGCCCTTGTAAGTGTTCCCGGTAGGCTGTAAGAGCACTGTGCAGGGCGAGTTGTTTCTTAGCTTCCCAAAGAGATGGAAGCAAGATGCTTTGGGGCCCAAATCGCCCTTTGGAAAGAACCTGCATGTTGTGCCTTTCAGCTCTAGGGCATTGTAGCACAAGCTGAGCAGATGTTCTACTTCAGCCAGATCAGGCCTGGAAAGAAACTGCGTTTCACAGGCCTTTGCAAGAGATGTTGCCGGTAGGCTGTTAGAGCACTGTGCAAAGCGAGTTGTTTCTTAGCTTCCCAAAGAGCTGGAAGCAAGATGCTTTGGGGCCCAACTCGCCCTTTGGAAAGAAGCCTGCACGTTGTGCCTTTCAGCTCTGGGCAAGGGAGCTCACCCAGAGCAGATGTTCTACTTCAGCCAGATCAGGCCTGCAAAGAAACTGCGTTTCACAGGCCTTTGTAAGAGATGTTCCCGGTAGGCTGTAAGAGCACTGTGCAGAGCGAGCTGATTCTTAGCTTCCCAAAGAGCTGGAAGCAAGATGCTTTGGGGCCCAACTCGCCCTTTGCAAAGAAGCCTGCATGTTGTGCCTTTCAGCTCTAGGGCAATGCAGCACACCCAGAGCAGAAGTTCTACTTCAGCCAGATCAGGCCTGCAAAGAACCTGCGTTTCGCCGGCCTCTGTAAGAGATGTTCCCGGTAGGCTGTAAGAGCACTGTGCAGAGCGAGTTGTTTCTTAGCTTCACAAAGAGCTGGAAGCAAGATGCTTTGGGGCCCAACTCGCCCTTTGGAAAGAAGCCTGCACGTTTTGCCTTTCAGCTCTAGGGCAATGTAACACACGCAGAGCAGAAGTTCTACTTCAGCCAGATCAGGCCTGCAAAGAAACTGCGTTCCACAGGCCTTTGTAAGAGATGTTGCCGGTAGGCTGTAAGAGCACTGTGCAGAGCGAGTTGTTTCTTAGCTTCCCAAAGAGCTGGAAGCAAGATTCTTTGAGGCCCAACTCGCCCTTTGGAAAGAAGGCTGCACGTTGTGCCTTTCAGCTCGAGGGCAATGTAGCACACCCAGAGCAGAAGTTCTACTTCAGCTAGGTCAGGCCTGTAAAGAAACTGCGTTTCACAGGCCTTTGTAAGAGATGTTCCCGGTAGGCTGTAAGAGCACTGTGGAGAGCGAGTTCTTTCTTAGCTTCGAAAAGAGCTGGAAGCAAGATGCTTTGGGGCCCAACTCGCCCTTTGGAAAGAAGCCTGCACGTTGTGCCTTTCAGCTCTAGGCAATGTAGCACACCGAGAGCAGAAGTTCTACTTCAGCCAGATCAGGCCTGCAAAGAAACTGCGTTTCACAGGCCTGTGTAAGAGATGTTCCCAGTAGGCTGTAAGAGCACTGTGCTGAGCGAGCTGTTTCTTAGCATCCCAAAGAGCTGGAAGCAAGATGCTTTGGGGCCCAACTCGCCCTTTGGAAAGAAGCCTGCATGTTGTGCCTTTCAGCTCTAGGGCAATGGAGCTCACCCAGAGCAGAAGTTCTACTTCAGCCAGATCAGGCCTGCAAAGAAACTGCGTTTCACAGGCCTTTGTAAGAGATGTGCCCGGTAGGCTGTAAGAGCACTGTGCAGAGCGAGTTGTTTCTTAGCTTCCCAAAGAGCTGGAAGCAAGATGCTTTGGGGCCCAACTCGCCCTTTGCAAAGAAGCCTGCACGTTTTGCCTTTCAGCTCTAGGGCAATGTAGCACACCCAGAGCAGAAGTTCTACTTCAGCCAGATCAGGCCTGCAAAGAAACTCCGTTTCACAGGCGTTTGTAAGAGATGTTCCCGGTAGGCTGTAAGAGCACTGTGCAGAGCGAGATGTTTCTTAGCTTCCCAAAGAGCTGGAAGCAAGATGCTTTGGGGCCCAACTCGCCCTTTGGAAAGAAGCCTGCACGTTTTGCCTTTCAGCTCTAGGGCAATGTAACACACGCAGAGCAGAAGTTCTACTTCAGCCAGATCAGGCCTGCAAAGAAACTGCGTTTCACAGGCCTTTGTAAGAGATGTTCCCGGTAGGATGTAAGAGCACTGTGCAGAGCGAGTTGTTTCTTAGCTTCCCAAAGAGCTGGAAGCAAGATGCTTTGGGGCCCAACTCGCCCTTTGGAAAGAAGGCTGCACGTTGTGCCTTTCAGCTCTAGGGCAATGGAGCTCACCCACAGCAGATGTTCTACTTCAGCCAGATCAGGCCTGCAAAGAAACTGCGTTTCACAGGCCTTTGCAAGAGATGTTGCCGGTAGGCTGTAAGAGCACTGTGCAGAGCGAGTTGTTTCTTAGCTTCCCGAAGAGCTGGAAGCAAGATGCTTTGGGGCCCAGCTCGCTCTTTTGAAAGAAGCCTGCACGTTGTGCCTTTCAGCTCTAGGGCAAAGTAACACACGCAGAGCAGAAGTTCTACTTCAGCCAGATCACGCCTGCAAAGAAACTGCGTTTCACAGGCGTTTGTAAGAGATGTTCCCGGTAGGCTGTAAGAGCACTGTGCAGAGCGAGTTGTTTCTTAGCTTCCCAAAGAGCTGGAAGCAAGATGCTTTGGGGCCCATCTCGCCCTTTGGAAAGAAGCCTGCATGTTGTGCCTTTCAGCTGTAGGGCAATGGAGCTCACCCACAGCAGATGTTCTACTTCAGCCAGATCAGGCCTGCAAAGAAACTGCGTTTCACAGGCCTTTGCAAGAGATGTTGCCGGTAGGCTTTAAGAGCACTGTGCAGAGCGAGTTGTTTCTTAGCTTCCCGAAGAGCTGGAAGCAAGATGCTTTGGGGCCCAGCTCGCTCTTTTGAAAGAAGCCTGCACGTTGTGCGTTTCAGCTCTAGGGCAATGTAGCACACGCCGAGGAGAAGTTCTACTTCAGCCAGATCAGGCCTGCAAAGAAACTGCGTTTCACAGGCCCTTGTAAGTGTTCCCGGTAGGCTGTAAGAGCACTGTGCAGGGCGAGTTGTTTCTTAGCTTCCCAAAGAGATGGAAGCAAGATGCTTTGGGACCCAAATCGCCCTTTGGAAAGAACCTGCATGTTGTGCCTTTCAGCTCTAGGGCATTGTAGCACAAGCTGAGCAGATGTTCTACTTCAGCCAGATCAGGCCTGCAAAGAAACTGCGTTTCACAGGCCTTTGCAAGAGATGTTGCCGGTAGGCTGTTAGAGCACTGTGCAAAGCGAGTTGTTTCTTAGCTTCCCAAAGAGCTGGAAGCAAGATGCTTTGGGGCCCAACTCGCCCTTTGGAAAGAAGCCTGCACGTTGTGCCTTTCAGCTCTGGGCAAGGGAGCTCACCCAGAGCAGATGTTTAACTTCAGCCAGATCAGGCGTGCAAAGAAACTGCGTTTCACAGGCCTTTGTAAGAGATGTTCCCGGTAGGCTGTAAGAGCACTGTGCAGAGCGAGCTGTTTCTTAGCTTCCCAAAGAGCTGGAAGCAAGATGCTTTGGGGCCCAACTCGCCCTTTGCAAAGTAGCCTGCACGTTGTGCCTTTCAGCTCTAGGGCAATGCAGCACACCCAGAGAGGAAGTTCTACTTCAGCCAGATCAGGCCTGCAAAGAAACTGCGTTTCGCCGGCCTTTGTAAGAGATGTTCCCGGTAGGCTGTAAGAGCACTGTGCAGAGCGAGTTGTTTCTTAGCTTCACAAAGAGCTGGAAGCAAGATGCTTTGGGGCCCAACTCGCCCTTTGGAAAGAAGCCTGCACGTTTTGCCTTTCAGCTCTAGGGCAATGTAACACACGCAGAGCAGAAGTTCTACTTCAGCCAGATCAGGCCTGCAAAGAAACTGCGTTCCACAGGCCTTTGTAAGAGATGTTGCCGGTAGGCTGTAAGAGCACTGTGCAGAGCGAGTTGTTTCTTAGCTTCCCAAAGAGCTGGAAGCAAGATTCTTTGAGGCCCAACTCGCCCTTTGGAAAGAAGGCTGCACGTTGTGCCTTTCAGCTCGAGGGCAATGTAGCACACCCAGAGCAGAAGTTCTACTTCAGCTAGGTCAGGCCTGTAAAGAAACTGCGTTTCACAGGCCTTTGTAAGAGATGTTCCCGGTAGGCTGTAAGAGCACTGTGGAGAGCGAGTTCTTTCTTAGCTTCGAAAAGAGCTGGAAGCAAGATGCTTTGGGGCCCAACTCGCCCTTTGGAAAGAAGGCTGCACGTTGTGCCTTTCAGCTCGAGGGCAATGTAGCACACCCAGAGCAGAAGTTCTACTTCAGCTAGGTCAGGCCTGTAAAGAAACTGCGTTTCACAGGCCTTTGTAAGAGATGTTCCCGGTAGGATGTAAGAGCACTGTGGAGAGCGAGTTCTTTCTTAGCTTCGAAAAGAGCTGGAAGCAAGATGATTTGGGGCCCAACTCGCCCTTTGGAAAGAAGCCTGCACGTTGTGCCTTTCAGCTCTAGGCAATGTAGCACACCGAGAGCAGAAGTTCTCCTTCAGCCAGATCAGGCCTGCAAAGAAACTGCGTTTCACCGGCCTTTGGAAGAGATGTTCCCGGGAGGCTGTAAGAGCACTGTGCAGAGCGAGTTGTTTCTTAGCTTCCCAAAGAGCTGGAAGCAAGATTCTTTGATGCCCAACTCGCCCTTTGGAAAGAAGGCTGCACGTTGTGCCTTTCAGCTCGAGGGCAATGGAGCTCACCCACAGCAGATGATCTACTTCAGCCAGATCAGGCCTGCAAAGAAACTGCGTTTCACAGGCCTTTGCAAGAGACGTTCCCGGTAGGCTGTAAGAGCACTGTGCAGAGCGAGTTGTTTCTTAGCTTCCCAAAGAGCTGGAAGCAAGATGCTTTGGGGCCCAGCTCGCTCTTTTGAAAGAAGCCTGCACGTTGTGCCTTTCAGCTCTAGGGCAATGTAACACACGCAGAGCAGAAGTTCTACTTCAGCCAGATCAGGCCTGCAAAGAAACTGCTTTTCACAGGCCTTTGTAAGACATGTTCCCGGTAGGCTGTAAGAGCACTGTGCAGAGCGAGTTGTTTCTTAGCTTCCCAAAGAGCTGGAAGCAAGATGCTTTGGGGCCCATCTCGCCCTTTGCAAAGAAGCCTGCACGTTGTGCCTTTCAGCTATAGGGCAATGGAGCTCACCCAGAGCAGAAGTTCTACTTCAGCCAGATCAGGCCTGCAAAGAAACTGCCTTTCACAGGCCTTTGTAAGAGATGTTGCCGGTAGGCTGTAAGAGCACTGTGCAGAGCGAGTTGTTTCTTAGCTTCCCAAAGAGCTGGAAGCAAGATGCTTTGGGGCCCACCTCGCTCTTTTGAAAGAAGCCTGCACGTTGTGCCTTTCAGCTCTAGGGCAATGTAGCACACGCCGAGGAGAAGTTCTACTTCAGCCAGATCAGGCCTGCAAAGAAACTGCGTTTCACAGGCCTTTGTAAGAGATGTTCCCGGTAGGCACTAAGAGCACTGTGCAGAGCGAGTTGTTTCTTAGCTTCCCAAAGAGCTGGAAGCAAGATGCTTTGGGGCCCAACTCGCCCTTTGGAAAGAAGGCTGCACGTTGTGCCTTTCAGCTCGAGGGCAATGTAGCACACCCAGAGCAGAAGTTCTACTTCAGCTAGGTCAGGCCTGTAAAGAAACTGCGTTTCACAGGCCTTTGTAAGAGATGTTCCCGGTAGGCTGTAAGAGCACTGTGGAGAGCGAGTTCTTTCTTAGCTTCGAAAAGAGCTGGAAGCAAGATGCTTTGGGGCCCAACTCGCCCTTTGGAAAGAAGCCTGCACGTTGTGCCTTTCAGCTCTAGGCAATGTAGCACACCGAGAGCAGAAGTTCTACTTCAGCCAGATCAGGCCTGCAAAGAAACTGCGTTTCACAGGCCTGTGTAAGAGATGTTCCCAGTAGGCTGTAAGAGCACTGTGCAGAGCGAGCTGTTTCTTAGCATCCCAAAGAGCTGGAAGCAAGATGCTTTGGGGCCCAACTCGCCCTTTGGAAAGAAGCCTGCATGTTGTGCCTTTCAGCTCTAGGGCAATGGAGCTCACCCAGAGCAGAAGTTCTACTTCAGCCAGATCAGGCCTGCAAAGAAACTGCGTTTCACAGGCCTTTGTAAGAGATGTGCCCGGTAGGCTGTAAGAGCACTGTGCAGAGCGAGTTGTTTCTTAGCTTCCCAAAGAGCTGGAAGCAAGATGCTTTGGGGCCCAACTCGTCCTTTGGAAAGAAGCCTGCACGTTTTGCCTTTCAGCTCTAGGGCAATGTAGCACACCCAGAGCAGAAGTTCTACTTCAGCCAGATCAGGCCTGCAAAGAAACTCCGTTTCACAGGCGTTTGTAAGAGATGTTCCCGGTAGGCTGTAAGAGCACTGTGCAGAGCGAGATGTTTCTTAGCTTCCCAAAGAGCTGGAAGCAAGATGCTTTGGGGCCCAACTCGCCCTTTGGAAAGAAGCCTGCACGTTGTGCCTTTCAGCTCTAGGGCAATGTAGCACACGCCGAGGAGAAGTTCTACTTCAGCCAGATCAGGCCTGCAAAGAAACTGCGATTCACAGGCCTTTGTAGGAGATGTTCCCGGTAGGATGTAAGAGCACTGTGCAGAGCGAGTTGTTTCTTAGCTTCCCAAAGAGCTGGAAGCAAGATGCTTTGGGGCCCAACTCGCCCTTTGGAAAGAAGCCTGCACGTTGTGCCTTTCAGCTCTAGGCCAAAGTAGCACATGCAGAGCAGAAGATCTACTTCAGCCACATCAGGCCTGCAAATAAACTGCGTTTCACAAGCCTTTGTAAGATATGTTCCCGGTAGGCTTTAAGAGCACTGTGCAGAGCGAGTTGTTTCTTAGCTTCCCAAAGAGCTGGAAGCAAGATGCTTTGGGGCCCAACTCGCCCTTTGGAAAGAAGCCTGCACGTTGTGCCTTTCAGCTCGAGGGCAATGTAGCACACCCAGAGCAGAAGTTCTTCCTCAGCTAGGTCAGGACTGTAATGAAACTGCGTTTCACAGGCCTTTGTAAGAGATGTTCCCGGTAGGCTGTAAGAGCACTGTGCAGACCGAGGTGTTTCTTAGCTTCCCAAAGAGCTGGAAGCAAGATGCTTTGGGGCCCAACTCGCCCTTTGGAAAGAAGGCTGCACGTTGTGCCTTTCAGCTCGAGGGCAATGTAGCACACCCAGAGCAGAAGTTCTACTTCAGCTAGGTCAGGCCTGTAAAGAAACTGCGTTTCACAGGCCTTTGTAAGAGATGTTCCCGGTAGGCTGTAAGAGCACTGTGGAGAGCGAGTTCTTTCTTAGCTTCGAAAAGAGCTGGAAGCAAGATGCTTTGGGGCCCAACTCGCCCTTTGGAAAGAAGCCTGCACGTTGTGCCTTTCAGCTCTAGGCAATGTAGCACACCGAGAGCAGAAGTTCTACTTCAGCCAGATCAGGCCTGCAAAGAAACTGCGTTTCACAGGCCTGTGTAAGAGATGTTCCCAGTAGGCTGTAAGAGCACTGTGCAGAGCGAGCTGTTTCTTAGCATCCCAAAGAGCTGGAAGCAAGATGTTTGGGGCCCAACTCGCCCTTTGGAAAGAAGCCTGCATGTTGTGCCTTTCAGCTCTAGGGCAATGGAGCTCACCCAGAGCAGAAGTTCTACTTCAGCCAGATCAGGCCTGCAAAGAAACTGCGTTTCACAGGCCTTTGTAAGAGATGTGCCCGGTAGGCTGTAAGAGCACTGTGCAGAGCGAGTTGTTTCTTAGCTTCCCAAAGAGCTGGAAGCAAGATGCTTTGGGGCCCAACTCGTCCTTTGGAAAGAAGCCTGCACGTTTTGCCTTTCAGCTCTAGGGCAATGTAGCACACCCAGAGCAGAAGTTCTACTTCAGCCAGATCAGGCCTGCAAAGAAACTCCGTTTCACAGGCGTTTGTAAGAGATGTTCCCGGTAGGCTGTAAGAGCACTGTGCAGAGCGAGATGTTTCTTAGCTTCCCAAAGAGCTGGAAGCAAGATGCTTTGGGGCCCAACTCGCCCTTTGGAAAGAAGCCTGCACGTTGTGCCTTTCAGCTCTAGGGCAATGTAACACACGCAGAGCAGAAGTTCTACTTCAGCCAGATCAGGCCTGCAAAGAAACTGCGTTTCACAGGCCTTTGTAAGAGATGTTCCCGGTAGGATGTAAGAGCACTGTGCAGAGCGAGTTGTTTCTTAGCTTCCCAAAGAGCTGGAAGCAAGATGCTTTGGGGCCCAACTCGCCCTTTGGAAAGAAGGCTGCACGTTGTGCCTTTCAGCTCTAGGGCAATGGAGCTCACCCACAGCAGATGTTCTACTTCAGCCAGATCAGGCCTGCAAAGAAACTGCGTTTCACAGGCCTTTGCAAGAGATGTTGCCGGTAGGCTGTAAGAGCACTGTGCAGAGCGAGTTGTTTCTTAGCTTCCCGAAGAGCTGGAAGCAAGATGCTTTGGGGCCCAGCTCGCTCTTTTGAAAGAAGCCTGCACGTTGTGCCTTTCAGCTCTAGGGCAAAGTAACACACGCAGAGCAGAAGTTCTACTTCAGCCAGATCACGCCTGCAAAGAAACTGCGTTTCACAGGCCTTTGTAAGACATGTTCCCGGTAGGCTGTAAGAGCACTGTGCAGAGCGAGTTGTTTCTTAGCTTCCCAAAGAGCTGGAAGCAAGATGCTTTGGGGCCCATCTCGCCCTTTGGAAAGAAGCCTGCATGTTGTGCCTTTCAGCTGTAGGGCAATGGAGCTCACCCACAGCAGATGTTCTACTTCAGCCAGATCAGGCCTGCAAAGAAACTGCGTTTCACAGGCCTTTGCAAGAGATGTTGCCGGTAGGCTGTAAGAGCACTGTGCAGAGCGAGTTGTTTCTTAGCTTCCCGAAGAGCTGGAAGCAAGATGCTTTGGGGCCCAGCTCGCTCTTTTGAAAGAAGCCTGCACGTTGTGCGTTTCAGCTCTAGGGCAATGTAGCACACGCCGAGGAGAAGTTCTACTTCAGCCAGATCAGGCCTGCAAAGAAACTGCGTTTCACAGGCCCTTGTAAGTGTTCCCGGTAGGCTGCAAGAGCACTGTGCAGGGCGAGTTGTTTCTTAGCTTCCCAAAGAGATGGAAGCAAGATGCTTTGGGACCCAAATCGCCCTTTGGAAAGAACCTGCATGTTGTGCCTTTCAGCTCTAGGGCATTGTAGCACAAGCTGAGCAGATGTTCTACTTCAGCCAGATCAGGCCTGCAAAGAAACTGCGTTTCACAGGCCTTTGCAAGAGATGTTGCCGGTAGGCTGTTAGAGCACTGTGCAAAGCGAGTTGTTTCTTAGCTTCCCAAAGAGCTGGAAGCAAGATGCTTTGGGGCCCAACTCGCCCTTTGGAAAGAAGCCTGCACGTTGTGCCTTTCAGCTCTGGGCAAGGGAGCTCACCCAGAGCAGATGTTCTACTTCAGCCAGATCAGGCGTGCAAAGAAACTGCGTTTCACAGGCCTTTGTAAGAGATGTTCCCGGTAGGCTGTAAGAGCACTGTGCAGAGCGAGCTGTTTCTTAGCTTCCCAAAGAGCTGGAAGCAAGATGCTTTGGGGCCCAACTCGCCCTTTGCAAAGAAGCCTGCACGTTGTGCCTTTCAGCTCTAGGGCAATGCAGCACACCCAGAGAGGAAGTTCTACTTCAGCCAGATCAGGCCTGCAAAGAAACTGCGTTTCGCCGGCCTTTGTAAGAGATGTTCCCGGTAGGCTGTAAGAGCACTGTGCAGAGCGAGTTGTTTCTTAGCTTCACAAAGAGCTGGAAGCAAGATGCTTTGGGGCCCAACTCGCCCTTTGGAAAGAAGCCTGCACGTTTTGCCTTTCAGCTCTAGGGCAATGTAACACACGCAGAGCAGAAGTTCTACTTCAGCCAGATCAGGCCTGCAAAGAAACTGCGTTCCACAGGCCTTTGTAAGAGATGTTGCCGGTAGGCTGTAAGAGCACTGTGCAGAGCGAGTTGTTTCTTAGCTTCCCAAAGAGCTGGAAGCAAGATTCTTTGAGGCCCAACTCGCCCTTTGGAAAGAAGGCTGCACGTTGTGCCTTTCAGCTCGAGGGCAATGTAGCACACCCAGAGCAGAAGTTCTACTTCAGCTAGGTCAGGCCTGTAAAGAAACTGCGTTTCACTGGCCTTTGTAAGAGATGTTCCCGGTAGGCTGTAAGAGCACTGTGGAGAGCGAGTTCTTTCTTAGCTTCGAAAAGAGCTGGAAGCAAGATGCTTTGGGGCCCAACTCGCCCTTTGGAAAGAAGGCTGCACGTTGTGCCTTTCAGCTCGAGGGCAATGTAGCACACCCAGAGCAGAAGTTCTACTTCAGCTAGGTCAGGCCTGTAAAGAAACTGCGTTTCACAGGCCTTTGTAAGAGATGTTCCCGGTAGGATGTAAGAGCACTGTGGAGAGCGAGTTCTTTCTTAGCTTCGAAAAGAGCTGGAAGCAAGATGCTTTGGGGCCCAACTCGCCCTTTGGAAAGAAGCCTGCACGTTGTGCCTTTCAGCTCTAGGCAATGTAGCACACCGAGAGCAGAAGTTCTCCTTCAGCCAGATCAGGCCTGCAAAGAAACTGCGTTTCACCGGCCTTTGGAAGAGATGTTCCCGGGAGGCTGTAAGAGCACTGTGCAGAGCGAGTTGTTTCTTAGCTTCCCAAAGAGCTGGAAGCAAGATTCTTTGATGCCCAACTCGCCCTTTGGAAAGAAGGCTGCACGTTGTGCCTTTCAGCTCGAGGGCAATGGAGCTCACCCACAGCAGATGTTCTACTTCAGCCAGATCAGGCCTGCAAAGAAACTGCGTTTCACAGGCCTTTGCAAGAGACGTTCCCGGTAGGCTGTAAGAGCACTGTGCAGAGCGAGTTGTTTCTTAGCTTCCCAAAGAGCTGGAAGCAAGATGCTTTGGGGCCCAGCTCGCTCTTTTGAAAGAAGCCTGCACGTTGTGCCTTTCAGCTCTAGGGCAATGTAACACACGCAGAGCAGAAGTTCTACTTCAGCCAGATCAGGCCTGCAAAGAAACTGCTTTTCACAGGCCTTTGTAAGACATGTTCCCGGTAGGCTGTAAGAGCACTGTGCAGAGCGAGTTGTTTCTTAGCTTCCCAAAGAGCTGGAAGCAAGATGCTTTGGGGCCCATCTCGCCCTTTGCAAAGAAGCCTGCACGTTGTGCCTTTCAGCTCGAGGGCAATGTAGCACACCCAGAGCAGAAGTTCTTCCTCAGCTAGGTCAGGCCTGTAAAGAAACTGCGTTTCACAGGCCTTTGTAAGAGATGTTCCCGGTAGGCTGTAAGAGCACTGTGCAGAGCGAGTTGTTTCTTAGCTTCCCAAAGAGCTGGAAGCAAGATGCTTTGGGGCCCAACTCGCCCTTTGGAAAGAAGCCTGCACGTTGTGCCTTTCAGCTCTAGGGCAATGTAGCACACCCAGAGCAGAAGTTCTACTTCAGCCAGATCAGGCCTGCAAAGAAAGTGCGTTTCACAGGCGTTTGTAAGAGATGTTCCCGGTAGGCTGTAAGAGCACTGTGCAGAGCGAGATGTTTCTTAGCTTCCCAAAGAGCTGGAAGCAAGATGCTTTGGGGCCCAACTCGCCCTTTGGAAAGAAGCCTGCACGTTTTGCCTTTCAGCTCTAGGGCAATGTAACACACGCAGAGCAGAAGTTCTACTTCAGCCAGATCAGGCCTGCAAAGAAACTGCGTTTCACAGGCCTTTGTAAGAGATGTTCCCGGTAGGCTGTAGGAGCACTGTGCAGAGCGAGTTGTTTCTTAGCTTCCCAAAGAGCTGGAAGCAAGATGCTTTGGGGCCCAACTCGCCCTTTGGAAAGAAGCCTGCACGTTGTGCCTTTCAGCTCTAGGGCAATGGAGCTCACCCACAGCAGATGTTCTACTTCAGCCAGATCAGGCCTGCAAAGAAACTGCGTTTCACAGGCCTTTGCAAGAGATGTTGCCGGTAGGCTGTAAGAGCACTGTGCAGAGCGAGTTGTTTCTTAGCTTCCCAAAGAGCTGGAAGCAAGATGCTTTGGGGCCCAGCTCGCTCTTTTGAAAGAAGCCTGCACGTTGTGCCTTTCAGCTCTAGGGCAATGTAGCACACGCCGAGGAGAAGTTCTACTTCAGCCAGATCAGGCCTGCAGAGAAACTGCGATTCACAGGCCTTTGTAAGAGATGTTCCCGGTAGGCTGTAAGAGCAATGTGCAGAGCGAGTTGTTCCTTAGCTTCCCAAAGAGCTGGAAGCAAGATGCTTTGGGGCCCAACTCGCCCTTTGGAAAGAAGCCTGCACGTTGTGCCTTTCAGCTCTAGGCCAAAGTAGCACATGCAGAGCAGAAGATCTACTTCAGCCACATCAGGCCTGCAAATAAACTGCGTTTCACAAGCCTTTGTAAGATATGTTCCCGGTAGGCTTTAAGAGCACTGTGCAGAGCGAGTTGTTTCTTAGCTTCCCAAAGAGCTGGAAGCAAGATGCTTTGGGGCCCAAATCGCCCTTTGGAAAGAAGCCTGCACGTTGTGCCTTTCAGCTCGAGGGCAATGTAGCACACCCAGAGCAGAAGTTCTTCCTCAGCTAGGTCAGGCCTGTAAAGAAACTGCGTTTCACAGGCCTTTGTAAGAGATATTCCCGGTAGGCTGTAAGAGCACTGCGCAGAGCGAGTTGTTTCTTAGCTTCCCAAAGAGCTGGAAGCAAGATGCTTTGGGGCCCAACTCGCCCTTTGGAAAGAAGGCTGCACGTTGTGCCTTTCAGCTCGAGGGCAATGTAGCACACCCAGAGCAGAAGTTCTACTTCAGCTAGGTCAGGCCTGTAAAGAAACTGCGTTTCACAGGCCTTTGTAAGAGATGTTCCCGGTAGGCTGTAAGAGCACTGTGGAGAGCGAGTTCTTTCTTAGCTTCGAAAAGAGCTGGAAGCAAGATGCTTTGGGGCCCAACTCGCCCTTTGGAAAGAAGCCTGCACGTTGTGCCTTTCAGCTCTAGGCAATGTAGCACACCGAGAGCAGAAGTTCTACTTCAGCCAGATCAGGCCTGCAAAGAAACTGCGTTTCACAGGCCTGTGTAAGAGATGTTCCCAGTAGGCTGTAAGAGCACTGTGCAGAGCGAGCTGTTTCTTAGCATCCCAAAGAGCTGGAAGCAAGATGCTTTGGGGCCCAACTCGCCCTTTGGAAAGAAGCCTGCATGTTGTGCCTTTCAGCTCTAGGGCAATGGAGCTCACCCAGAGCAGAAGTTCTACTTCAGCCAGATCAGGCCTGCAAAGAAACTGCGTTTCACAGGCCTTTGTAAGAGATGTGCCCGGTAGGCTGTAAGAGCACTGTGCAGAGCGAGTTGTTTCTTAGCTTCCCAAAGAGCTGGAAGCAAGATGCTTTGGGGCCCAACTCGTCCTTTGGAAAGAAGCCTGCACGTTTTGCCTTTCAGCTCTAGGGCAATGTAGCACACCCAGAGCAGAAGTTCTACTTCAGCCAGATCAGGCCTGCAAAGAAACTCCGTTTCACAGGCGTTTGTAAGAGATGTTCCCGGTAGGCTGTAAGAGCACTGTGCAGAGCGAGATGTTTCTTAGCTTCCCAAAGAGCTGGAAGCAAGATGCTTTGGGGCCCAACTCGCCCTTTGGAAAGAAGCCTGCACGTTGTGCCTTTCAGCTCTAGGGCAATGTAACACACGCAGAGCAGAAGTTCTACTTCAGCCAGATCAGGCCTGCAAAGAAACTGCGTTTCACAGGCCTTTGTAAGAGATGTTCCCGGTAGGATGTAAGAGCACTGTGCAGAGCGAGTTGTTTCTTAGCTTCCCAAAGAGCTGGAAGCAAGATGCTTTGGGGCCCAACTCGCCCTTTGGAAAGAAGGCTGCACGTTGTGCCTTTCAGCTCTAGGGCAATGGAGCTCACCCACAGCAGATGTTCTACTTCAGCCAGATCAGGCCTGCAAAGAAACTGCGTTTCACAGGCCTTTGCAAGAGATGTTGCCGGTAGGCTGTAAGAGCACTGTGCAGAGCGAGTTGTTTCTTAGCTTCCCGAAGAGCTGGAAGCAAGATGCTTTGGGGCCCAGCTCGCTCCTTTGAAAGAAGCCTGCACGTTGTGCCTTTCAGCTCTAGGGCAAAGTAACACACGCAGAGCAGAAGTTCTACTTCAGCCAGATCACGCCTGCAAAGAAACTGCGTTTCACAGGCCTTTGTAAGACATGTTCCCGGTAGGCTGTAAGAGCACTGTGCAGAGCGAGTTGTTTCTTAGCTTCCCAAAGAGCTGGAAGCAAGATGCTTTGGGGCCCATCTCTCCCTTTGGAAAGAAGCCTGCATGTTGTGCCTTTCAGCTGTAGGGCAATGGAGCTCACCCACAGCAGATGTTCTACTTCAGCCAGATCAGGCCTGCAAAGAAACTGCGTTTCACAGGCCTTTGCAAGAGATGTTGCCGGTAGGCTGTAAGAGCACTGTGCAGAGCGAGTTGTTTCTTAGCTTCCCGAAGAGCTGGAAGCAAGATGCTTTGGGGCCCAGCTCGCTCTTTTGAAAGAAGCCTGCACGTTGTGCGTTTCAGCTCTAGGGCAATGTAGCACACGCCGAGGAGAAGTTCTACTTCAGCCAGATCAGGCCTGCAAAGAAACTGCGTTTCACAGGCCCTTGTAAGTGTTCCCGGTAGGCTGTAAGAGCACTGTGCAGGGCGAGTTGTTTCTTAGCTTCCCAAAGAGATGGAAGCAAGATGCTTTGGGACCCAAATCGCCCTTTGGAAAGAACCTGCATGTTGTGCCTTTCAGCTCTAGGGCATTGTAGCACAAGCTGAGCAGATGTTCTACTTCAGCCAGATCAGGCCTGCAAAGAAACTGCGTTTCACAGGCCTTTGCAAGAGATGTTGCCGGTAGGCTGTTAGAGCACTGTGCAAAGCGAGTTGTTTCTTAGCTTCCCAAAGAGCTGGAAGCAAGATGCTTTGGGGCCCAACTCGCCCTTTGGAAAGAAGCCTGCACGTTGTGCCTTTCAGCTCTGGGCAAGGGAGCTCACCCAGAGCAGATGTTCTACTTCAGCCAGATCAGGCGTGCAAAGAAACTGCGTTTCACAGGCCTTTGTAAGAGATGTTCCCGGTAGGCTGTAAGAGCACTGTGCAGAGCGAGCTGTTTCTTAGCTTCCCAAAGAGCTGGAAGCAAGATGCTTTGGGGCCCAACTCGCCCTTTGCAAAGAAGCCTGCACGTAGTGCCTTTCAGCTCTAGGGCAATGCAGCACACCCAGAGAGGAAGTTCTACTTCAGCCAGATCAGGCCTGCAAAGAAAGTGCGTTTCACAGGCGTTTGCAAGAGATGTTGCCGGTAGGCTGTAAGAGCACTGTGCAGAGCGAGTTGTTTCTTAGCTTCCCAAAGAGCTGGAAGCAAGATTCTTTGAGGCCCAACTCGCCCTTTGGAAAGAAGGCTGCACGTTGTGCCTTTCAGCTCGAGGGCAATGTAGCACACCCAGAGCAGAAGTTCTACTTCAGCTAGGTCAGGCCTGTAAAGAAACTGCGTTTCACAGGCCTTTGTAAGAGATGTTCCCGGTAGGCTGTAAGAGCACTGTGGAGAGCGAGTTCTTTCTTAGCTTCGAAAAGAGCTGGAAGCAAGATGCTTTGGGGCCCAACTCGCCCTTTGGAAAGAAGGCTGCACGTTGTGCCTTTCAGCTCGAGGGCAATGTAGCACACCCAGAGCAGAAGTTCTACTTCAGCTAGGTCAGGCCTGTAAAGAAACTGCGTTTCACAGGCCTTTGTAAGAGATGTTCCCGGTAGGATGTAAGAGCACTGTGGAGAGCGAGTTCTTTCTTAGCTTCGAAAAGAGCTGGAAGCAAGATGATTTGGGGCCCAACTCGCCCTTTGGAAAGAAGCCTGCACGTTGTGCCTTTCAGCTCTAGGCAATGTAGCACACCGAGAGCAGAAGTTCTCCTTCAGCCAGATCAGGCCTGCAAAGAAACTGCGTTTCACCGGCCTTTGGAAGAGATGTTCCCGGGAGGCTGTAAGAGCACTGTGCAGAGCGAGTTGTTTCTTAGCTTCCCAAAGAGCTGGAAGCAAGATTCTTTGATGCCCAACTCGCCCTTTGGAAAGAAGGCTGCACGTTGTGCCTTTCAGCTCGAGGGCAATGGAGCTCACCCACAGCAGATGTTCTACTTCAGCCAGATCAGGCCTGCAAAGAAACTGCGTTTCACAGGCCTTTGCAAGAGACGTTCCCGGTAGGCTGTAAGAGCACTGTGCAGAGCGAGTTGTTTCTTAGCTTCCCAAAGAGCTGGAAGCAAGATGCTTTGGGGCCCAGCTCGCTCTTTTGAAAGAAGCCTGCACGTTGTGCCTTTCAGCTCTAGGGCAATGTAACACACGCAGAGCAGAAGTTCTACTTCAGCCAGATCAGGCCTGCAAAGAAACTGCTTTTCACAGGCCTTTGTAAGACATGTTCCCGGTAGGCTGTAAGAGCACTGTGCAGAGCGAGTTGTTTCTTAGCTTCCCAAAGAGCTGGAAGCAAGATGCTTTGGGGCCCATCTCGCCCTTTGCAAAGAAGCCTGCACGTTGTGCCTTTCAGCTATAGGGCAATGGAGCTCACCCAGAGCAGAAGTTCTACTTCAGCCAGATCAGGCCTGCAAAGAAACTGCCTTTCACAGGCCTGTGTAAGAGATGTTCCCGGTAGGCTGTAAGAGCACTGTGCAGAGCGAGTTGTTTCTTAGCATCCCAAAGAGCTGGAAGCAAGATGCTTTGGGGCCCAACTCGCCCTTTGGAAAGAAGCCTGCATGTTGTGCCTTTCAGCTCTAGGGCAATGGAGCTCACCCAGAGCAGAAGTTCTACTTCAGCCAGATCAGGCCTGCAAACAAACTGCGTTTCACAGTCCTTTGTAAGAGATGTTCCCGGTAGGCTGTAAGAGCACTGTGCAGAGCGAGTTGTTTCTTAGCTTCCCAAAGAGCTGGAAGCAAGATGCTTTTGGGCCCAACTCGTCCTTTGGAAAGAAGCCTGCACGTTGTGCCTTTCAGCAGCAGGGCAATGTAGCACACCCAGAGCAGAAGTTCTACTTCAGCCAGATCAGGCCTGCAAAGAAACTGCGTTTCACAGTCCTTTGTAAGAGATGTTCCCGGTAGGCTGTAAGAGCACTGTGCAGAGCGAGTTGTTTCTTAGCTTCCCAAAGAGCTGGAAGCAAGATGCTTTGGGGCCCAACTCGCCCTTTTGAAAGAAGCCTGCACGTTGTGCCTTTCAGCTCTAGGGCAATGTAGCACACGCAGAGCAGAAGTTCTACTTCAGCCAGATCAGGCCTGCAAAGAAACTGCGTTTCACCGGCCTTTGTAAGAGATGTTCCCGGTAGGCACTAAGAGCACTGTGCAGAGCGAGTTGTTTCTTAGCTTCCCAAAGAGCTGGAAGCAAGATGCTTTAGGGCTCAAGTCGCCCATTAGAAAGAAGTCTGCACGTTGTCCCTTTCAGCTCTAGGGCAATGGAGCACACCCAGAGCAGAAGTTCTACTTCAGCCAGATCAGGCCTGCAAAGAAACTGCGTTTCGCCGGCCTTTGTAAGAGATGTTCCCGGTAGGCTGTAAGAGCACTGTGCAGAGCGAGTTGTTTCTTAGCTTCCCAAAGAGCTGGAAGCAAGATGCTTTGGGGCCCAGCTCGCTCTTTTGAAAGAAGCCTGCACGTTGTGCCTTTCAGCTCTAGGGCAATGTAACACACGCAGAGCAGAAGTTCTACTTCAGCCAGATCAGGACTGCAAAGAAACTGCTTTTCACAGGCCTTTGTAAGACATGTTCCCGGTAGGCTGTAAGAGCACTGTGCAGAGCGAGTTGTTTCTTAGCTTCCCAAAGAGCTGGAAGCAAGATGCTTTGGGGCCCATCTCGCCCTTTGGAAAGAAGGCTGCACGTTGTGCCTTTCAGCTCTAGGGCAATGGAGCTCACCCACAGCAGATGTTCTACTTCAGCCAGATCAGGCCTTCAAAGAAACTGCGTTTCACAGGCCTTTGTAAGAGATGTTGCCGGTAGGCTGTAAGAGCACTGTGCAGAGCGAGTTGTTTCTTAGCTTCCCAAAGAGCTGGAAGCAAGATGCTTTGGGGCCCAGCTCGCTCTTTTGAAAGAAGCCTGCACGTTGTGCCTTTCAGCTGTAGGGCAATGTAGCACACGCCGAGGAGAAGTTCTACTTCAGCCAGATCAGGCCTGCAAAGAAAGTGCGTTTCACAGGCCTTTGTAAGAGATGTTCCCGGTAGGCTGTAAGAGCACTGTGCAGAGCGAGATGTTTCTTAGTTTCCCAAAGAGCTGGAAGCAAGATGCTTTGGGGCCCAACTCGCCCTTTGGAAAGAAGCCTGCACGTTTTGCCTTTCAGCTCTAGGTCAATGTAACACTCGCAGAGCAGAAGTTCTACTTCAGCCAGATCAGGCCTGCAAAGAAACTGCGTTTCACAGGCCTTTGTAAGAGATGTTCCCGGTAGGCTGTAAGAGCACTGTGCAGAGCGAGTTGTTTCTTAGCTTCCCAAAGAGCTGGAAGCAAGATGCTTTGGGGCCCAACTCGCCCTTTGGAAAGAAGCCTGCACGTTGTGCCTTTCAGCTCTAGGGCAATGGAGCTCACCCACAGCAGATGTTCTACTTCAGCCAGATCAGTCCTGCAAGGAAACTGCGTTTCACAGGCCTTTGCAAGAGATGTTGCCGGTAGGCTGTAAGAGCACTGTGCAGAGCGAGTTGTTTCTTAGCTTCCCAAAGAGCTGGAAGCAAGATGCTTTGGGGCCCAGCTCGCTCTTTTGAAAGAAGCCTGCACGTTGTGCCTTTCAGCTCTAGGGCAATGTAGCACACGCCGAGGAGAAGTTCTACTTCAGCCAGATCAGGCCTGCAAAGAAACTGCGTTTCACAGGCCTTTGTAAGAGATGTTCCCGGTAGGCACTAAGAGCACTGTGCAGAGCGAGTTGTTTCTTAGCTTCCCAAAGAGCTGGAAGCAAGATGCTTTGGGGCCCAACTCGCCCTTTGGAAAGAAGGCTGCACGTTGTGCCTTTCAGCTCGAGGGCAATGTAGCACACCCAGAGCAGAAGTTCTACTTCAGCCAGATCAGGCCTGCAAAGAAAGTGCGTTTCACAGGCGTTTGTAAGAGATGTTCCCGGTAGGCTGTAAGAGCACTGTGCAGAGCGAGATGTTTCTTAGCTTCCCAAAGAGCTGGAAGCAAGATGCTTTCGGGCCCAACTCGCCCTTTGGAAAGAAGCCTGCACGTTGTGCCTTTCAGCTCTAGGGCAATGGAGCTCACCCACAGCAGATGTTCTACTTCAGCCAGATCAGGCCTGCAAAGAAACTGCGTTTCACAGGCCTTTGCAAGAGATGTTGCCGGTAGGCTGTAAGAGCACTGTGCAGAGCGAGTTGTTTCTTAGCTTCCCAAAGAGCTGGAAGCAAGATGCTTTGGGGTCCAGCTCGCTCTTTTGAAAGAAGCCTGCACGTTGTGCCTTTCAGCTCTAGGGCAATGTAGCACACGCCGAGGAGAAGTTCTACTTCAGCCAGATCAGGCCTGCAAAGAAACTGCGTTTCACAGGCCTTTGTAACAGATGTTCCCGGGAGGCTGTAAGAGCAATGTGCAGAGCGAGTTGTTCCTTAGCTTCCCAAAGAGCTGGAAGCAAGATGCTTTGGGGCCCAACTCGCCCTTTGGAAAGAAGCCTGCACGTTGTGCCTTTCAGCTCTAGGCCAAAGTAGCACATGCAGAGCAGAAGATCTACTTCAGCCACATCAGGCCTGCAAATAAACTGCGTTTCACAAGCCTTTGTAAGAGATGTTCCCGGTAGGCTTTAAGAGCACTGTGCAGAGCGAGTTGTTTCTTAGCTTCCCAAAGAGCTGGAAGCAAGATGCTTTGGGGCCCAAATCGCCCTTTGGAAAGAAGCCTGCACGTTGTGCCTTTCAGCTCGAGGGCAATGTAGCACACCCAGAGCAGAAGTTCTTCCTCAGCTAGGTCAGGCCTGTAAAGAAACTGCGTTTCACAGGCCTTTGTAAGAGATGTTCCCGGTAGGCTGTAAGAGCACTGTGCAGAGCGAGTTGTTTCTTAGCTTCCCAAAGAGCTGGAAGCAAGATGCTTTGGGGCCCAACTCGCCCTTTGGAAAGAAGCCTGCACGTTGTGCCTTTCAGCTCTAGGGCAATGTAGCACACCCAGAGCAGAAGTTCTACTTCAGCCAGATCAGGCCTGCAAAGAAAGTGCGTTTCACAGGCGTTTGTAAGAGATGTTCCCGGTAGGCTGTAAGAGCACTGTGCAGATCGAGATGTTTCTTAGCTTCCCAAAGAGCTGGAAGCAAGATGCTTTGGGGCCCAACTCGCCCTTTGGAAAGAAGCCTGCACGTTGTGCCTTTCAGCTCTAGGGCAATGTAGCACACGCCGAGGAGAAGTTCTACTTCAGCCAGATCAGGCCTGCAAAGAAACTGCGTTTCACAGGCCTTTGTAAGAGATGTTCCCGGTAGGCTGTAAGAGCACTGTGCAGAGCGAGTTGTTTCTTAGCTTCCCAAAGAGCTGGAAGCAAGATGCTTTGGGGCCCAACTCGCCCTTTGGAAAGAAGCCTGCACGTTGTGCCTTTCAGCTCTAGGGTAATGTAGCGCACACAGAGCACATGTTCTACTTCAGCCAGATGAGGCCTGCAAAGAAACTGCGTTTCACAGAGCTTTGTAAGAGATGTTCCCTGTAGGCTGTAAGAGCACTGTGCAGAGCGAGTTGTTTCCTGGCTTCCCAAAGAGCTGGAAGCAAGATGCTTTGTGGCCCAACTCGCCCTTTGCAAAGAAGCCTGCAAGTTGTGCCTTTCAGCTCTAGGGCAATGTAGCTCACCCAGAGCAGAAGTTCTACTTCAGCCAGATCAGGCCTCAAAGAAACTGCATTTCAAAGGCCTTTGTAAGAGATGTTCCCGGTAGGCTGTAAGAGCACTGTGCAGAGCGAGTTGTTTCTTAGCTTCCCAAAGAGCTGGAAGCAAGATGCTTTGGGGCCCAACTCGCCCTTTGGAAAGAAGTCTGCACGTTGTGCCTTTCAGCTCAAGGGCAATGTAGCACACCCCGAGCAGAAGTTCTACTTCAGCTAGGTCAGGCCTGTAAAGAGACTGTGTTTCACAGGCCTTTGTAAGAGATGTTCCCGGTAGGCTGTTAGAGCACTGTGCAGAGCGAGTTGTTTCTTAGCTTCCCAAAGAGCTGGAAGCAAGATGCTTTGTGGCCCAACGCGCCCTTTGGAAAGACCCTGACCGTTGTGCCTTTCAGCTCTAGGGCAATGTAGCACACCCAGAGCAGAAGTTCTACTTCAGCCACATCAGGCCTGCAAAAAACTGCGTTTCACAGGGCTTTGTAAGAGATGTTGCCGGTAGGCTGTAAGAGCACTGTGCAGAGCGAGTTGTTTCTTAGCTTCCCAAAGAGCTGGAAGCAAGATGCTTTGGGGCCCAACTCGCCCTTTGGAAAGAAGCCTGTACATTGTGCCTTTCAGTTCTAGGGCAATGGAGCTCACCCAGAGCAGAAGTTCTACTTCAGCCAGATCAGGCCTGCAAAGAAACTGCGTTACACAGGCCTTTGTAAGAGATGTTCCCGGTAGGCTGTAAGAGCACTGTGCAGAGCTAGTTGTTTCTTAGCTTCCCAAAGAGCTGGAAGCAAGATACTTTAGGGCCCAGCTCGCTCTTTTGAAAGAAGCCTGCACGTTGTGCGTTTCAGCTCTAGGGCAATGTAGCACACGCCGAGGAGAAGTTCTACTTCAGCCAGATCAGGCCTGCAAAGAAACTGCGTTTCACAGGCCTTTGTAAGAGATGTTGCCGGTAGGCGGTAACAGCACTGTGCAGAGCGAGTTGTTTCTTAGCTTCCCAAAGAGCTGGAAGCAAGATGCTTTGGGGCCCAACTCGCCCTTTGGAAAGAAGGCTGCACGTTGTGCCTTTCAGCTCGAGGGCAATGTAGCACACCCAGAGCAGAAGTTCTACTTCATCTAGGTCAGGCCTGTAAAGAAACTGCGTTTCACAGGCCTTTGTAAGAGATATTCACGGTAGGCTGTAAGAGCACTGCGCAGAGCGAGTTGTTTCTTAGCTTCCCAAAGAGCTGGAAGCAAGATGCTTTGGGGCCCAACTCGCCCTTTGGAAAGAAGCCTGCACGTTTTGCCTTTCAGCTCTAGGGCAATGTAACACACGCAGAGCAGAAGTTCTACTTCAGCCAGATCAGGCCTGCAAAGAAACTGCGTTTCACAGGCCTTTGTAAGAGATGTTCCCGGTAGGCTGTAAGAGCACTGTGCAGAGCGAGTTGTTTCTTAGCTTCCCAAAGAGCTGGAAGCAAGATGCTTTGGGGCCCAACTCGCCCTTTGGAAAGAAGCCTGCACGTTGTGCCTTTCAGCTCTAGGGCAATGTAGCTCACCCACAGCAGATGTTCTACTTCAGCCAGATCAGGCCTGCAAAGAAACTGCGTTTCACAGGCCTTTGTAAGAGATGTTGCCGGTAGGCTGTAAGAGCACTGTGCAGAGCGAGTTGTTTCTTAGCTTCCCAAAGAGCTGGAAGCAAGATGCTTTGGGGCCCAGCTCGCTCTTTTGAAAGAAGCCTGCACGTTGTGCCTTTCAGCTCTAGGGCAATGTAGCACACGCCGAGCAGAAGTTCTACTTCAGCCAGATCAGGCCTGCAAAGAAACTGCGATTCACAGGCCTTTGTAAGAGATGTTCCCGGTAGGCTGTAAGAGCAATGTGCAGAGCGAGTTGTTTCTTAGCTTCCCAAAGAGCTGGAAGCAAGATGCTTTGGGGCCCAACTCGCCCTTTGGAAAGAAGCCTGCACGTTGTGCCTTTCAGCTCTAGGCCAAAGTAGCACATGCAGAGCAGAAGATCTACTTCAGCCACATCAGGCCTGCAAATAAACTGCGTTTCACAAGCCTTTGTAAGATATGTTCCCGGTAGGCTTTAAGAGCACTGTGCAGAGCGAGTTGTTTCTTAGCTTCCCAAAGAGCTGGAAGCAAGATGCTTTGGGGCCCAACTCGCCCTTTGGAAAGAAGCCTGCACGTTGTGCCTTTCAGCTCGAGGGCAATGTAGCACACCCAGAGCAGAAGTTCTACCTCAGCTAGATCAGGCCTGTAAAGAAACTGCGTTTCACAGGCCTTTGTAAGAGATGTTCCCGGTAGGCTGTAAGAGCACTGTGCAGAGCGAGTTGTTTCTTAGCTTCCCAAAGAGCTGGAAGCAAGATGCTTTGGGGCCCAACTCGCCCTTTGGAAAGAAGCCTGCACGTTGTGCCTTTCAGCTCTAGGGCAATGTAGCACACGCCGAGGAGAAGTTCTACTTCAGCCAGATGAGGCCTGCAAAGAAACTGCGTTTCACAGGCCTTTGTAAGAGATGTTCCGGATAGGCTGTAAGAGCACTGTGCAGAGCGAGTTGTTTCTTAGCTTCCCAAAGAGCTGGAAGCAAGATGATTTAGGGCCCAGCTCGCTCTTTTGAAGGAAGCCTGCACGTTGTGCGTTTCAGCTCTAGGGCAATGTAGCACACGCCGAGGAGAAGTTCTACTTCAGCCAGATCAGGCCTGCAAAGAAACTGCGTTTCACAGGCCTTTGTAAGAGATGTTCCCGGTAGGCAGTAAGAGCACTGTGCAGAGCGAGTTGTTTCTTAGCTTCCCAAAGAGCTGGAAGCAAGATGGTTTGGGGCCCAACTCGCCCTTTGGAAAGAAGCCTGCACGTTGTGAATTTCAGCTCTAGGGCAATGGAGCACACACAGAGCAGAAGTTCTACTTCAGCCAGATCAGGACTGCAAAGAAACTGCGTTTCACAGGCCTTTGTAAGAGATGTTCCCGGTAGGCTGTAAGAGCACTGTGCAGAGCGAGTTGTTTCTTAGCTTCCCAAAGAGCTGGAAGCAAGATGCTTTGGGTCCCAACTCGCCCTTTGGAAACAAGCCTGTACGTTGTGCCTTTCAGCTCTAGGGCAATGTAGCACACCCAGAGCAGAAGTTCTACTTCAGCCAGATCAGGCCTGCAAAGAAACTGCGTTTCACAGGCCTTTGTAAGAGATGTTCCCGGTAGGCTGTAAGAGCACTGTGCAGAGCGAGTTGTTTCTTAGCTTCCCAAAGAGCTGGAAGCAAGATGCTTTGGGGCCCAACTCGCCCTTTGGAAAGAAGCCTGCACGTTGTGTCTTTCAGCTCTAGGGCAATGTAGCACACCAAGAGCAGAAGTTCTACTTCAGCCAGATCATGCCTGCAAAGAAAGTGCGTTTCACAGGCCTTTGTAAGAGATGTTCCCGGTAGGCTGTAAGAGCACTGTGCAGAGCGAGTTGTTTATTAGCTTCCCAAAGAGCTGGAAGCAAGATGCTTTGGGGCCAAACTCGCCCTTTGGAAAGAAGCCTGACCGTTGTGCCGTTCAGCTCTAGGCAATGTAGCACACCGAGAGCAGAAGTTCTACTTCAGCCAAATCAGGCCTTCAAAGAAACTGCGTTTCACAGGCCTTTGTAAGAGATGTTCCCGGTCGGCTGTAAGAGCACTGTGCAGAGCGAGTTGTTTCTTAGCTTCCCAAAGAGCTGGAAGCAAGATGCTTTAGGGCCCAGCTCGCTCTTTTGAAAGAAGCCTGCACGTTTTGCGTTTCAGCTCTAGGGCAATGTAGCACAGGCCGAGGAGAAGTTCTACTTCAGCCACATCAGGCCTGCAAAGAAACTGCGTTTCACAGGCCTTTGTAAGAGATGTTCCCGGTAGGCTGTAAGAGCACGGTGCAGAGCGAGTTGTTTCTTAGCTTCCCAAAGAGCTGGAAGCAAGATGCTTTGGGGCCCAACTCGCCCTTTGGAAAGAAGCCTGCACGTTGTGCCTTTCAGCTCTAGGGTAATGTAGCGCACACAGAGCACATGTTCTACTTCAGCCAGATGAGGCCTGCAAAGAAACTGCGTTTCACAGAGCTTTGTAAGAGATGTTCCCGGTAGGCTGTAAGAGCACTGTGCAGAGCGAGTTGTTTCTTAGCTTCCCAAAGAGCTGGAAGCAAGATGCTTTGTGGCCCAACTCGCCCTTTGCAAAGAAGCCTGCACGTTGTGCCTTTCAGCTCTAGGGCAATGTAGCTCACCCAGAGCAGAAGTTCTACTTCAGCCAGATCAGGCCTGCAAAGAAACTGCATTTCAAAGGCCTTTGTAAGAGATGTTCCCGGTAGGCTGTAAGAGCACTGTGCAGAGCGAGTTGTTTCTTAGCTTCCCAAAGAGCTGGAAGCAAGATGCTTTGGGGCCCAACTCGCCCTTTGGAAAGAAGTCTGTACGTTGTGCCTTTCAGCTCAAGGGCAATGTAGCACACCCCGAGCAGAAGTTCTACTTCAGCGAGGTCAGGCCTGCAAAGAAACTGCGTTTCACAGGCCTTTGTAAGAGATGTTCCCGTTAGGCTGTTAGAGCACTGTGCAGAGCGAGTTGTTTCTTAGCTTCCCAAAGAGCTGGAAGCAAGATGCTTTATGGCCCAACGCGCCCTTTGGAAAGACGCCTGCACGTTGTGCCTTTCAGCTCTAGGGCAATGTAGCACACCCAGAGCAGAAGTTCTACTTCAGCCACATCAGGCCTGCAAAAAACTGCGTTTCACAGGGCTTTGTAAGAGATGTTGCCGGTAGGCTGTAAGAGCACTGTGCAGAGCGAGTTGTTTCTTAGCTTCCGAAAGAGCTGGAAGCAAGATGCTTTGGGGCCCAACTCGCCCTTTGGAAAGAAGGCTGCACGTTGTGCCTTTCAGCTCGAGGGCAATGTAGCACACCCAGAGCAGAAGTTCTACTTCAGCTAGGTCAGGCCTGTAAAGAAACTGCGTTTCACAGGCCTTTGTAAGAGATGTTCCCGGTAGGCTGTAAGAGCACTGTGCAGAGCGAGTTGTTTCTTAGCTTCCCAAAGAGCTGGAAGCAAGATGCTTTGGGGACCAACTCGCACTTTGGAAAGAAGCCTGCACGTTGTGCCTTTCAGCTCTAGGGCAATGTAGAACATGCAGAGCAGAAGTTCTACTTCAGCCACATCAGGCCTGCAAAGAAACTGCGTTTCACAGGCCTTTGTAAGAGATGTTCCCGGTACGCAGTAAGAGCACTGTGCAGAGCGAGTTGTCTCTTAGCTTCCGAAAGAGCAGGAAGCAAGATGCTTTGGGGCCCAACTCGCCCCTTGGAAAGAAGCCTGCACGTTGTGCCTTTCATCTCGAGGGCAATGTAGCACACCCAGAGCAGAAGTTCTACTTCAGCTATGTCAGGCCTGTAAAGAAACTGCGTTTCACAGGCCTTTGTAAGAGATGTTCCCGGTAGGCTGTAAGAGCACTGTGGAGAGCGAGTTCTTTCTTAGCTTCGAAAAGAGCTGGAAGCAAGATGCTTTGGGGCCCAACTCGCCCTTTGGAAAGAAGCCTGCACGTTGTGACTTTCAGCTCTAGGCAATGTAGCACACCGAGAGCAGAAGTTCTACTTCAGCCAGATCAGGCCTGCAAAGAAACTGCGTTTCACCGGCCATTGTAAGAGATGTTGCCGGTGGGCTGTAAGAGCACTGGGCAGAGCGAGTTGTTTCTTAGCTTCCCAAAGAGCTGGAAGCAAGATGCTTTGGGGCCCAACTCGCCCTTTGGAAAGAAGCCTGCACGTTTTGCCTTTCAGCTCTAGGGTAATGTAGCACACGCAGAGCACATGTTCTACTTCAGACAGATGAGGCCTGCAAAGAAACTGCATTTCACAGGCCTTTGTAAGAGATGTTCCCGGTAGGCTGTAAGAGCACTGTGCAGAGCGCGTTGTTTCTTAGCTTCCGAAAGAGCTGGAAGCAAGATGCTTTGGGGCCCAACTCACCCTTTGGAAAGAAGCCTGTACGTTGTGCCTTTCAGCTCTTGGGCAATGGAGCTCACCCAGAGCAGAAGTTCTACTTCAGCCACATCAGGCCTGCAAAGAAACTGCGTTTCACAGGCCTTTGTAAGAGATGTTGCCGGTAGGCTGTAAGAGCACTGTGCAGAGCGAGTTGTTTCTTAGCTTCCCAAAGAGCTGGAAGCAAGATGCTTTGGGGCCCAACTCGCCCTTTGGAAAGAAGCCTGTACATTGTGCCTTTCAGTTCTAGGGCAATGGAGCTCACCCAGAGCAGAAGTTCTACTTCACCCAGATCAAGCCTGCAAAGAAACTGCGTTACACAGGCCTTTGTAAGATATGTTCCCGGTAGGCTGTAAGAGCACTGTGCAGAGCGAGTTGTTTCTTAGCTTCCCAAAGAGCTGGAAGCAAGATGCTTTAGGGCCCAGCTCGCTCTTTTGAAAGAAGCCTGCACGTTGTGCGTTTCAGCTCTAGGGCAATGTAGCACACGCCGAGGAGAAGTTCTATTTCAGCCAGATCAGGCCTGCAAAGAAACTGCGTTTCACAGGCCTTTGTAAGAGATGTTGCCGGTAGGCGGTAACAGCACTGTGCAGAGCGAGTTGTTTCTTAGCTTCCCAAAGAGCTGGAAGCAAGATGCTTTGGGGCCCTACTCGCCCTTTGGAAAGAAGGCTGCACGTTGTGCCTTTCAGCTCGAGGGCAATGTAGCACACCCAGAGCAGAAGTTCTACTTCAGCTAGGTCAGGCCTGTAAAGAAACTGCGTTTCACAGGCCTTTGTAAGAGATATTCACGGTAGGCTGTAAGAGCACTGCGCTGAGCGAGTTGTTTCTTAGCTTCCCAAAGAGCTGGAAGCAAGATGCTCTGGGGCCCAACTCGCCCTTTGGAAAGAAGCCTGCACGTTGTGCCTTTGAGCTGCAGGGCAATGCAGCACACCCAGAGCAGAAGTTCTACTTCAGCCACATCAGGCCTGCAAAGAAACTGCGTTTCACAGTCCTTTGTAAGAGATGTTCCCGGTAGGCTGTAAGAGCACTGTGCAGAGCGAGTTGTTTCTTAGCTTCCCAAAGAGCTGGAAGCAAGATGCTTTGGGGCCCAACTCGCCCTTTGGAAAGAAGCCTGCACGTTGTGCCTTTCAGCTCTAGGCAATGTAGCACACCGAGAGCAGAAGTTCTACTTCAGCCAGATCAGGCCTGCAAAGAAACTGCGTTTCACAGGCCTTTGTAAGAGATGTTCCCGGTAGGCTGTAAGAGCACTGTGCAGAGCGAGTTGTTTCTTAGCTTCCGAAAGAGCTGGAAGCAAGATGATTTGGGGCCCAACTCGCCCTTTGCAAAGAAGCCTGCACGTTGTGCCTTTCAGCTCTAGGGCAATGTAGCTCACCCACAGCAGAAGTTCTACTTCAGCCAGATCATGCCTGCAAAGAAACTGCATTTCATGGCCTTTGTAAGAGATGTTCCCGGTAGGCTGTAAGAGCACTGTGCAGAGCGAGTTGTTCCTTAGCTTCCCAAAGAGCTGGAAGCAAGATGCTTTAGGGCCCAGCTCGCTCTTTTGAAAGAAGCCTGCACGTTGTGCGTTTCAGCTCTAGGGCAATGGAGCTCACCCAGAGCAGAAGTTCTACGTCAGCCAGATCAGGCCTGCAAAGAAACTGCGTTTCACAGGCCTTTGAAAGAGATGTTGCCGGTAGGCTGTAAGAGCACTGTGCAGAGCGAGTTGTCTCTTAGCTTCCGAAAGAGCAGGAAGCAAGATGCTTTGGGGCCCAACTCGCCCCTTGGAAAGAAGCCTGCACGTTGTGCCTTTCATCTCGAGGGCAATGTAGCACACCCAGAGCAGAAGTTCTACTTCAGCTATGTCAGGCCTGTAAAGAAACTGCGTTTCACAGGCCTTTGTAAGAGACGTTCCCGGTAGGCTGTAAGAGCACTGTGGAGAGCGAGTTCTTTCTTAGCTTCGAAAAGAGCTGGAAGCAAGATGCTTTGGGGCCCAACTCGCCCTTTGGAAAGAAGCCTGCACGTTGTGCCTTTCAGCTCTAGGCAATGTAGCACACCGAGAGCAGAAGTTCTACTTCAGCCAGATCAGGCCTGCAAAGAAACTGCGTTTCACCGGCCATTGTAAGAGATGTTGCCGGTAGGCTGTAAGAGCACTGTGCAGAGCGAGTTGTTTCTTAGCTTCCCAAAGACCTGGAAGCAAGATGCTTTGGGGCCCAACTCACCCTTTGGAAAGAAGCCTGCACGTTTTGCCTTTCAGCTCTAGGGTAATGTAGCACACGCAGAGCACATGTTCTACTTCAGCCAGATGAGGCCTGCAAAGAAACTGCGTTTCACAGGCCTTTGTAAGAGATGTTCCCGGTAGGCTGTAAGAGCACTGTGCAGAGCGAGTTGTTTCTTAGCTTCCGAAAGAGCTGGAAGCAAGATGCTTTGTGGCCCAACTCACCCTTTGGAAAGAAGCCTGTACGTTGTGCCTTTCAGCTCTTGGGCAATGGAGCTCACCCAGAGCAGAAGTTCTACTTCAGCGACATCAGGCCTGCAAAGAAACTGCGTTTCACAGGCCTTTGTAAGAGATGTTGCCGGTAGGCTGTAAGAGCACTGTGCAGAGCTAGTTGTTTCTTAGCTTCCCAAAGAGCTGGAAGCAAGATGCTTTACGGCCCAGCTCGCTCTTTTGAAAGAAGCCTGCACGTTGTGCCTTTCAGCTCTAGGGCAATGGAGCTCACCCAGAGCAGATGTTCTACTTCAGGCAGATCAGGCCTGCAAAGAAACTGCGTTTCACAGGCCTTTGTAAGAGATGTTCCCGGTAGGCTGTAAGAGCACTGTGCAGAGCGAGTTGTTTCTTAGCTTCCGAAAGAGCTGGAAGCAAGATGCTTTGGGGCCCAACTCGCCCTTTGGAAAGAAGGCTGCACGTTGTGCCTTTCAGCTCGAGGGCAATGTAGCACACCCAGAGCAGAAGTTCTACTTCAGCTAGGTCAGGCCTGTAAAGAAACTGCGTTTCACAGGCCTTTGTAAGAGATGTTCCCGGTAGGCTGTAAGAGCACTGTGCAGAGCGAGTTGTTTCTTAGCTTCCCAAAGAGCTGGAAGCAAGATGCTTTGGGGACCAACTCGCACTTTGGAAAGAAGCCTGCACGTTGTGCCTTTCAGCTCTAGGGCAATGTAGAACATGCAGAGCAGAAGTTCTACTTCAGCCACATCAGGCCTGCAAAGAAACTGCGTTTCACAGGCCTTTGTAAGAGATGTTCCCGGTACGCAGTAAGAGCACTGTGCAGAGCGAGTTGTCTCTTAGCTTCCGAAAGAGCAGGAAGCAAGATGCTTTGGGGCCCAACTCGCCCCTTGGAAAGAAGCCTGCACGTTGTGCCTTTCATCTCGAGGGCAATGTAGCACACCCAGAGCAGAAGTTCTACTTCAGCTATGTCAGGCCTGTAAAGAAACTGCGTTTCACAGGCCTTTGTAAGAGATGTTCCCGGTAGGCTGTAAGAGCACTGTGGAGAGCGAGTTCTTTCTTAGCTTCGAAAAGAGCTGGAAGCAAGATGCTTTGGGGCCCAACTCGCCCTTTGGAAAGAAGCCTGCACGTTGTGACTTTCAGCTCTAGGCAATGTAGCACACCGAGAGCAGAAGTTCTACTTCAGCCAGATCAGGCCTGCAAAGAAACTGCGTTTCACCGGCCATTGTAAGAGATGTTGCCGGTGGGCTGTAAGAGCACTGGGCAGAGCGAGTTGTTTCTTAGCTTCCCAAAGAGCTGGAAGCAAGATGCTTTGGGGCCCAACTCGCCCTTTGGAAAGAAGCCTGCACGTTTTGCCTTTCAGCTCTAGGGTAATGTAGCACACGCAGAGCACATGTTCTACTTCAGACAGATGAGGCCTGCAAAGAAACTGCATTTCACAGGCCTTTGTAAGAGATGTTCCCGGTAGGCTGTAAGAGCACTGTGCAGAGCGCGTTGTTTCTTAGCTTCCGAAAGAGCTGGAAGCAAGATGCTTTGGGGCCCAACTCACCCTTTGGAAAGAAGCCTGTACGTTGTGCCTTTCAGCTCTTGGGCAATGGAGCTCACCCAGAGCAGAAGTTCTACTTCAGCCACATCAGGCCTGCAAAGAAACTGCGTTTCACAGGCCTTTGTAAGAGATGTTGCCGGTAGGCTGTAAGAGCACTGTGCAGAGCGAGTTGTTTCTTAGCTTCCCAAAGAGCTGGAAGCAAGATGCTTTGGGGCCCAACTCGCCCTTTGGAAAGAAGCCTGTACATTGTGCCTTTCAGTTCTAGGGCAATGGAGCTCACCCAGAGCAGAAGTTCTACTTCACCCAGATCAAGCCTGCAAAGAAACTGCGTTACACAGGCCTTTGTAAGATATGTTCCCGGTAGGCTGTAAGAGCACTGTGCAGAGCGAGTTGTTTCTTAGCTTCCCAAAGAGCTGGAAGCAAGATGCTTTAGGGCCCAGCTCGCTCTTTTGAAAGAAGCCTGCACGTTGTGCGTTTCAGCTCGAGGGCAATGTAGCACACGCCGAGCAGAAGTTCTACTTCAGCCAGATCAGGCCTGCAAAGAAACTGCGTTTCACAGGCCTTTGTAAGAGATGTTGCCGGTAGGCGGTAACAGCACTGTGCAGAGCGAGTTGTTTCTTAGCTTCCCAAAGAGCTGGAAGCAAGATGCTTTGGGGCCCTACTCGCCCTTTGGAAAGAAGGCTGCACGTTGTGCCTTTCAGCTCGAGGGCAATGTAGCACACCCAGAGCAGAAGTTCTACTTCAGCTAGGTCAGGCCTGTAAAGAAACTGCGTTTCACAGGCCTTTGTAAGAGATATTCACGGTAGGCTGTAAGAGCACTGCGCTGAGCGAGTTGTTTCTTAGCTTCCCAAAGAGCTGGAAGCAAGATGCTCTGGGGCCCAACTCGCCCTTTGGAAAGAAGCCTGCACGTTGTGCCTTTGAGCTGCAGGGCAATGCAGCA